>NC_064835.1:31730411-32355411 GCF_024166365.1 Elephas maximus indicus | reverse complement strand
ATATATCAATGCTCTATAAAATTTACCTCTTGAAATGTGGACTGTATTTTCAATACTTATGAAAATGTTTTCTTTGTCTATTGGCTGACTTATTTTAGGCACCAGGTCCATGGGCATAAGCTTTTGTTACATGGAGGCTTAGTTCGTATGATCGGTCTAGATGACTCTAGTGTCTTTCTGCTCATAAAGATCATTTAAGATGAAAGACATAAAAGAAGATAGGATTTTAGGTATCTAAGCATCTGTTTAATACAGCCCCTCTAATGCTTATTTCTGGGTCTGGGCATCAAAGAAAAAAATGAAAACTCAGCACTGTTCTCTTAAAAATACGTCAAGGGCCCCCAACTTTTTAACAACACAGGAAATGTCAAATATTATATGGATATAAATAACTCAGTAAAACAGGGTTACAGGAACATCTGGCTTTGCACAGTTCCATGCACTTGGCTGGTGCAAAGATATTTCAGTAATACTATCCAGTCGTTGGGTTGTGTGAGACTGCAGGGCACAGGAGGGAATTTGAGTGTCGAGTGAAAAATGTGCTTGTAAAAGGGTCTGAGCTGTTATCTGTCTAATCCATCCTAATCTGTTCAGTCATTTGCTCTGGGGGCTCTTAAGAGTAGAATAGTGACCCCTCTGGAAGCCAGTCTCTTAGGAGACACTCCCAGGGCCCCAGGGTTAGGGATGCAGGGCAGAAGGCTAACGACCCTGGACAGGCAAGCTGCCCCGATGATAACTAGAGAGATCGTTTTTAAAAGAAACATCTCAATTTTCTGAGGAACGTGAAGCGTATTCCAGTGCAAACACTATGGAAACAATCTGCAGTGAAAAATGATGATATCCGTCTCCTTTGTTCATGCCCGTTTTTCTTTTCGCCCCTTCAGTTCTCGTCTTTGGTTTTCCATCTACTCCCTACTGCCTCACTCTTTCCAGTGTTGGCTCCACTTTATTTAAGATGTGACTTCCTAGGTGTTGGGCAAACTACCACTTGGGGAAGGCAGTTTGTGCAACTCACACTGTTTGGTGACACTCATGAAAAAGAAAGTAAATTCCCCAAAACAAATACATACAAACATTTTACACGTATACACACAAGACTTTTAAGGTTTGTAGTGTCCCTTGCTGCCTAAATTGCAATGATCAGCGTTATTAAGAGTGATAAAGGGCAACGTTATCCACCTCAAAGAAAGGCGAAGCCCTGTATAAATGATACACCCCAAAGGATTTAAGATTCCCAAATGACCTAATTTTTTTCTTTCGTTATTTATTCTTCCAATATTGAGTACCTACTATGTGCTGAGCCCTCTGGTAAGTAGAAAACTCAAGATCTTTGCCTTTCAGGAACTCATAGACAACACATGTAAGTAAAGTTATAGTACCATACCATTCCATAGCACACCATACCATACCACTCCATACCACTCTATATCACACCATACCACTTCATACTATTCCATACCACACCACACCATCCCATTCCATATCATACCATAAAATAAGTTCTAAAATAAGGTGAACAATTAAAGGAGATTCCAGATAAAACTAACTTTCTCTAGTATCTCTCCAAAGTTATATTTGTATCTTTCTATCCCTTTAAGGGTCTTTATGGAAAACACTTGATCCTCTTTTAAAATCCAGTCTAGGTGGGGGATGCACAGGTAACTTAACAGCTGGATGGCAATGCTGCCCTGCCACTGGAGCAGGAAGTAGAGGTGAAGCTGACTCCCTTCTGATGCAGCTGAGGAAAGGGTGCCGAGCTGAAAGACATTCCGTTATTTGGAATATGGGTGTGAAGGTACGTGACGATCTGTTTTTTGCAGGGATTTCTGGAGACCCCAAGGAGCTACCTTGAAGATATATCCTTCTATGTTCTTTCTCAAATGACCTTATTCTATCCATTAATTAATTGGTTAATTCAACTAACACGCATATATAGAGCATCTTCTAGATTTTGGAGTCTGAGTAGTTGACAATTTGTGATCCTTGCTTTCAAGGAATTCAGTTAAGTGGGAGGGGAAGCCATATATACAAAAGATGATACACGGCGTGGTAAGTGTTAGATTGGGATCCGGCTAGAGAATGGGGAAAGATAAAGATCTGGTTAGAAGGCAAACCCTCAAGGTAGGCAGTTAGCAATCATAGATGGATCAGAGTAATTCTCAAACCAAGTATTCAGGAATTAAATTGAACTTTTCATTTGAAATTATCCCGATTGGCTACATACTTTGCTTATATTGGATAATTTCCAAATTCCCTTTCATTGTTCTGTTGTGAGTTGCCATTCAGCTGGATCCAACTCATGGTGACCTTATGTACAACAGAACAAAATGTTGCCTAATCCTGTGCAATCTTCATGATCATTGGTATGTTTGAGGCCATTGTTGTGCCTACCGTGTCAATCTAGCTCATTGACGGCTTCCTTCATTTTCAATGACCCCCTACTTTACCAAAAGTGACGTCCTTTTCTAGCTATTGGTCTGTTCTGACAATATGTTCAAAGTAAGCAAGATACAGTCTTGACATCCTCACTTCTAAGAAACATTCGGGGTGTATTTCTTCTAAGAGTGATTTGTTCGTTCTAGAAGTCCATGGTATGTTCAATATTCTTCACCGGCGCCACAATTCAAATGCATCAATTATTCTTTTGTCTTCCTGTTTCATTGTCCAGCTTTTGCACGCATGTGAGGGGAATGAAAAGACCATGGCTGGAGTCAAGCGCACCTTAGCGGTCAAAGTGACACCTTGCTTTTTAAAACTTTGAAGAGGTCTTTCACAGCAGATTTGCCTAATACAATATGTCATTTGAGTTCTTGACTGGTACTTCCATGGATGTTGATTGTTGATCCAAGTAAAATGAAGTTGTTGAGAATTTCAATTTTTTCTGCTCTGTTGACTTGAAAAGAATAGCCAGTTGGTCAGCCTGAATTAAGGGCTCGCTGCCTAGGCTGAGTGTGTGGTTCTACAGAACCTGGAGAGTGTGTATTCTTAGGATTACTTATTGGCAGGATCCCAGCCCCGCATGCCCCTACCAGCCCAGACTAACATCCTGTTGAGTGTCACTTGCCAACCTGCTCTCCTGCTGGTTTCTTAAACGACTTTCTTTTACATTACCTTTCTCTTCCCTTTCTATTCCTGGGATTTGATGGAACAAACTGCCTCCAGACACCACTGAGATTGTGACACAGCCCAGTACACTTCAGGAAATTGAAACTGACAGAAACTCCTGCCTTCTGCTATTGCAAAATTGACTTAGTGTAGCAAGACGCCAGCTCCAAGCTAGGGGCTGAGACTAAAGGTTCCTGACCCTCTCTGCAGAGATGGGAGTACTTCAGGGGGTGGACATTTTGGCAGGGTTGAGATAAACACTCAAGTTGAGGCATTTTTCATCTGTTTAAGCAGATCTCATTATATTGTCAAATAAGACTGCAGTACTCACAAGAAACAGCTTTGGTATTCTTGTTGAGAGCTGGGATGAGAACTAAGAATAGAGTTTTTCCACGGAGGTATATTTCTCTGACCCTGGGATGCCAGGCAAAGTTTTCACTGAGGTAGAAGTGGTGTGTGGGGAGTGTAAGCTCTTGGCGCCCTTGAAGAAAAGCCTAATGGGTCTTCAGGTAGCCCCACCCCAACTGTTGTTGGGGAAGGAAGAGGACTTTAGTACAAATATCCTGAACAGAGAACCCCTTCCACCTACAGAACACTATCCCTGTTCTATGCTCCCTTGTTATGTCATCCTCTACACGCCCCTTCTCTTGACTCCTAGAAAATGACACTTGGATTTTTTTTTTTTTTTGGTTTGTTCGTTTTTAATAAAATAGCTCCTCTTTTCTTTTCCAGGTTGAGTTAAATTTAACATCAATAGCTTCTTCCTGAGCACACTAAAAAATCAGGTAAATTACCACGTTGCCCAGCCATTTGTTGAAATTGTATAGGGATGGTGGGGAGCCATGTGAACACACTTACAAACAGTCCTATAAAGGTGTCTTAATGGAATCCAATGTCTGCATTTCAGAAAACCCATAGCAAATGTCTGGCAAGTGATCTTTTTTTAACCATTGACTTCAACCATAACCCTACTTTGTGCTTGTGTGATGCATTTCACACAGAAATTCATTTTCATTTTAATAACAAAACTCTGTATGTAGCTCTGAAAGTTTTTAAGTTACTTTCATTTATTTATTCAGAAGACATTTATTGAGATACTACTTTGTTAGGGCAATCTTACTACCTTACTACATTCTTTTCCCTCTTTTGCAATGGCTATTTTAAGCCTTCTTTGCTCTCCTTATACCTCCAGCACTCCCATTCACCTCCTGCTCTATAGACAACCTGCATCCTACTTCACTGAGAAAATAGAAACTATCAGGTGGATACCCCTTTAACTTTCTGCTACTCAAACTACAAATCTATCCTATATTTGCCTCCATATTACCCTTCTTTCTTCCTATGGTAGCAATTTTACAGAGCAGGAAACATGGAGCATGACTTTGAGAACCATCCAAGATCTTACACCCTAGTAAAAGGCAGAGACAGAATTTGAACACAGGTCTTCTGATTTTTTGGTCCCAAAGCCCCTTTCACCATATCATAATGTCTCTTAATTTTTTTAAATTAAGTAAACAAGTATTTTGTTTTTAAATGTTTTTGGTGGACATATCTATCAAGCATCTCTTCCCCCTTCACCAATTTCCAGTAGCCCTGAATTTCTATTTGGTGGCCCATGCGGTTCTAGGGAAGCTGACTGCACTGTCAGCTCCAGCTGTGGAGAAAATGATCTGGTAGCATCCCCAGCCACAGTGATTGGTTCAGAAGTGGGCCTGTGTCCTATAGTGGTCCAGTCAGATAGGGAATTTTGGCCCATAGATGCCCTCTCTCCTTTTGTATGGTATGGTGTAAGGATGGGAAGTCTGGAACCCCTACAGCTATTTTGCCATTATGAGAAAAGTCAATCTGAGGATGAAGCTAAACACAGAAATAGACAGAAAATGAAAGAGTTTCAGGAAATAGGGCCAGAGACCTGATTAAACCATAACTAAACCTTCACAGTTACGTTAGCCATAAATTCCCTTTCTTATTGAAGTCACCATGAGTTTGGTTTTCTGTAACTTGTAACAGCAAGTATAACTAACTGGTAAAAGTTTTCCTGCTTGTAAGATTGACTGTATTTCTTATAAATAACTTAGGAAATTCTAAAAAAATAAGGAACGAAAAAGCATCCATAATTTTATTACCTACAATAACTGCCGTTAACACTTTCAAAGTTCCTTTCCAGTTTTTCTTGGGGAGGAGGTAGAAATTAAGGTTTTCTTGTACAAGGTTTTATATCCTGATTTTTTTTTTTTTTAACTGAACAAGGATATTATACAAAGGTTTACATGTCCCTAAACAACCATTGGAAACCCTGGTGGTGTAGTGGTTAAGAGCTATGGCTGCTAACCAAAAGGTCAGCAGTTTGAATCCACCAGGCACTCCTTGGAAACTCTATGGGGCAGTTCTACTCTGTCCTACAGGGTCGCTATCAGTCGGAATTGACTTGACAGCAACAGGTTTGGTTTGGTTTTTGGTAAACAATCATTGAAAAAGTGTTTTTAAATGGGAGTATGTTTGCATCTATTTTTTTTTGCAATATATATATACATTTACATGCATATACATTTTGCACATATTTTTTCAAAGCTGCTATGATTTAAGTTAACGTTATCATTTAGTTTTCTGTTTATATTGTTTCTTGAAATATCTTTTTTATCACTTGCGCTATATAAAATATGTTCTAGATTTTGTTTTCAATAAAGAAACATTTATCGAGCACTGGCCATATGCTAGGCACTGTGATAGGTCTTGGGGATGGTGAGTAAAAACCTAAACAAATCCCTGCCCTCATGGGACTTAACAGGCTGATGGAGAAGCAGACACTAGCCAGAAACCCACACAGATGATGCATTATTACAAACAACGATGCTTATTATAAAGTAAAGAGAATATACACGATGTGCAGAATAAGATCTAGACCTGTGGGTAGGCTGGGGGTGGGGGCAGTGAGGTGAAAGCCATGGTTCCATGTGGACATGATGGCTTAGTGGAGTTGGCAAAGATGAGAAGTTAGCTGGAGCGAGGGATGTGTGGGGCAGGGGAAACCCTTCCCTGCAGAGAAAACAGAATGGCTAAAAGCCATGTGTCAGAAGATAGCCCAGCAGATTTGAAGAGCTGAAAGGGTACCAAGGTATGAATGCAGAAAGTAGGGGGAGAGAGATGGGGATGAGGCGAGAGATGGGGCAAGGACCAGACCAGGGAGGACCTTTGAGGTCTTGCTAAAGACTTTGGATTCTTTCTTGAGAAAAATGAGAAAGCATCAAAATGTTTTAATCTTGGGGGCTGACATCATAAGATCTGTGGCTGAAAAGTTCACTTAGGTTGTTGTGTGAAGAACGAATGGGAGCAAGGCAAGGTGGGCGTGACAGTACCAGTGGCAGACACCTGTGGTGGCCTAGAGAGACATTGTGGTAGCTCGGTTTGGATTGGCGGCAGTGAAGGTGGAGAAGAGGTAGGTGAAAAGGAGATGCCAAGAAGGTTCCATTATTAGACTCTTTGATAGGCTAAATGTGCAGAGTGAAGAAGAGACAGGTGTCAAGGTGGTATCTTGTTTCCGGCTTTGTGCAAATGGCTAGATAGTGATGCACTGAGAGAAAGGGGATTCCAAGTACAGTGCTGGGTCATGAGAGCTTGAGGGGACTTCTGATATCAAGTAGGATTGGCTGTGTGAGCCTGATCTCAGAGGAAGGGCTTAGCCTAGAGAAACAAATTTGGAGAGCATCAAAGAACAGATGGAAATTGCAGTCATAGCCATGATGGAGATTGCCGTTTATGGAAGAGAGTATAAGTAAGAAAAAAAGAGTGCCTAGGACTGGGTTTTCCTGGACACCAGATTTTAATCTCTGGGTAGGGAAGGATGAATCTCTAAAAGATCCTGAGAACGAGCAGCAGAGAAGGAAGAGAGATACCTAAGCAGTGCGGAGTCACAGAAACCAAAGGAAGAGTGTGCCAAGAGGGTAGTGATAAATACTGAGGCCCTGAGAGGTTAGGTATGATGAAGACAAAAGAAAAAAAAAATGTTTATTGGATTTATTGGAACTTGGGTCTTTGGTGACGTTAGCAAGAACAGTTTCAGGGAAATGATGGGGGCAGAGAACCAACTGTTATGGGCTAAGGAATAGTTAGGAGAAGAGGCGATGGAGACAGGCTCTTATAAGAAACTTTTAAGAATTTTTGCTGAGAAAGGGAGCAGAGTGTTAGGGCTAACCATGGTTCTCAACCTTGAGGGACTTTTAAAAATTCCCAATGCCACAGACCAATTAAGTCCAAATCTCTGGGAGGTGAATCCAAGTGCCAAAATGTTTTTTTTATAAAGCTCCCAGGTGATCCTAATATGCAACTAAGAGTGACAATCACCAGGTTACAGAGAGATGTGGAGTGGAAAATACAGATACATATATTTTGTGTATTACAGAGGCTTGACAATGTTTAATTGATGCTGGTGGGATCTGGATGAGGGAAAAGAGAAGAGGTCATTGACTGTGGGAGACCCTGGGGGTGGAATTCAGAGCTGCAGTAGAGAGAGAAGCTTCAGGAAGTAATGGTTTGGAAGGGGTGTGTTGTGCTTTTCAATGGACTATTAGTTATCTTTGGAGCCCCTGCGTGGTGTAGTCAACATGCTCAACTGCTAACTGAAGGTTGGAGGTTCAAGTCCATCCAGAGGTGCCTCAGAAGAAAGGCCTGGAGATCTACTTCTGAAAAATCAGCCATTGGAAACCCTATGGGGCACAATTCTACTCTGACACATGTAGGGTGGCCACAAGTTGGAAATGACTCCATCCCAACTGGTTACTGGTTTATTGGCTACCTTTATATTAAAAAAAAAAAAACAAAAAACTATATTTGTTTAATTATCCAAAGTCAAGAAATTGCATTTGGAAGCATTTCTCACAGAATATAGCGCATTTAGGCATTTATTACTTAGCCACACACTCTTTTTCTTTTCCTGAGTTTTAATCCAGATGATTGTTGCAAAATACTTATTTTTTAACTCAGTTTTTTTTTAAGTACTTCTGATATTTGCATTTAATTCATAACCAGGATTTAAAACAGTTATATAGGCTTAACTCTACGTGTCACCGGTTTAAATGTTTTCTGCCAGAATTATTACACCATGGCATTCCTATTCTTGGATTCTTCAATTCCTCTCTCATTTGGTTCAAAAGGCGTGCATGGTATAATGTTTTCTGAACTCTTGCATTAATGAGCATGTTTTCTATTGCCTTCACAAATGAAAGACAACATTGATGAGTATATAATGATTTTATTGCAATATTCTCCATAAAAACGGTCAATCTTATATTTTGATCCTTTATAGGTGACATGGTTTTCCAACCTACATACTTGTAGGATGTTTTTCCTGTTAAAATAAATTTCCAGAATATGGCTAGATGTTGTATCCATTCATTGATTTTGCCTGGTGCATGGTGAACATTTTTAGTCTCAAGGACATTTTCTTTCCTCCTCAAAGAAGTTTCTTTCCATTTTGGCTTTGATTATTCCTCTGGTGTCAGTAGTCTTGGTCTATTCCTCAAGAACTCTGTAAAGCTTAAACTAGTCTTTGTTCTTTGTCTTCTGTGTCTAGAACCCTTTTTTTTTTTTTCTTCTGTTTTTATTTTAGTCTTTTTCCTTCACTTTCTGGAAAAACTTTTCAAGCTTATTCTTCAATTACTGATTGTTTTTCTTCCATTTCAAGTCTACTTTTTCCTGCCTTCAGTGTAATTCTGATATTATATTTTTTCGTTAGATTGTAGTCTCATTATCTTACTCATAGCTCGTTTCCCCGCAGTGGCTGTGGTTTTTCAGAAGCACATGGCCAGGCCTGCCTTCTGAGGTGCCTCTGGGTCATCTGTACCATCAACCACCAAAAGGACAGCTACAGCTCCCCTCCATGAGTACTTCTTTAACATTCATCCAGCATCTCATAGACTGCGTAGATCTCTCCTTTCTCTGGGAATTCTGGGATTCCCTACATCTCCTAAAACCCCTCTTAGGGTGTTTAAGATGTTTTAAAATTTAGTGCAGCAGATTCACTGTGTTATTACTCTTTTGGTGAGTGTTCAACCATTTGCACCACCTAGGGACTCTCTTACTCATTTTTTTTAATATGTTTTTTAATCATACTCTGAGGATGTATTAGTCATCTAGTGCCACTATAATAGAAATACCACAAATATTCCCTTTAACAAAGGGAAGTTTATTTTCTCACAGTAAAATAGGCTAAAAGCCCAAATTCAGGGTGTCAACTCCAGGGAAAGGATTTCTCTCTCAATGTTCCCCCAGACTAGGAGCTTCTTTGTTCAAGGATTTGGGTCTGAAGGACATGCTCTGTTTCTGGTGCTTCTTTCTTGGTGGTATGAGGTCTCCAACTGTCTTCTTGCTTCTCTTTCCTTTTATCTCTTAAGAGATAAAAGGTGGTGCAGGCCACGTGCCAGGGAAACTCCCTTTACATTGGATCAGGGAGGTGGCCTGAGTAAGGGTGGTGTTACAATCCTACCCTAATCCTCTCAACATGAAATTACAATAACAAAATGGAGGACAACCACACAACACTGGGAATCATGGCCTAACTGAGTTGATATACACATTTTTTGAGGGGCATAATTCAATCCATGACAGATGGCAACTGGTTTTGGTTTCTGCTCTCTCCTTAAGCTTCTGTTACTATTTCATAGAGGCCATAATTTCTGGCATTCTATTGAAGTTGCCATTTTAAAAAAAAAAAAATTTTTTTTTTTTTTTTTTTTTGCCATTTTAGAGGTCTGTTATTTCCCTGAGCCTTTGAGAGAATGTGCCTCTTCTCATGTTTTGCAACAGTTTTTTCATAAGACTCATACCTAATCAAAGAAAGTGTTCTCCAGAATACAAAGTGTGTGGGTTGCCTGTGCATATTCTCTGTTGCCTGGGGCACTGGTTGAATCCCTTTTCATTTCAACAGATAAACTTCAGGTTGATTACATCCAGGGCTTAGCTAAATTCCAGTGTCTGGCAGTTCATCTAACTTGGCCCATTGGTGTAGGAGAGCACCCACTACTACCTTTGGTTGACTGTTCTCTAACAAGATAAACACACAGGCTCCATGAAAATCTATGAACTCCAGCATTCATGGTAAGGAGGATTCCCCCTTGCTTCTGCTACTTTGCATTTCCTTACTGAGCTTTACTTCTGATGCTTAAGCCTTGGGGGAGCCAATGCATTGCTTTCAGTCCCCTCCACCCCACAGTCTGCCCTGCTGTATTCTTGGATTAGCAGTCTCTAAGTAGTTGTGGAAGAAGGTACTGATGGGATTGTGAGTGTGAGTTGGGGAAATGACACACTCTGGGATGCCCCAAAAGAGTCACCCACAGGACAGAGGGATAGCTGACTGGTTTTCCTCCTGGCCTTTATCAGTCAAGTTCTAGCAGATTTAGGGTCAGCAGGAATTCTATCAGTAGTTTCAATTTTCAGTATCGTGGATTTTTGTCTTTTTCTGTCTTAATGACCATGTTAATGGGTGATGGGCAGAGTTTTAAATTGAGGCCAGATGCCACTTCTTGTTTTGATTTTATAATTTGAGTGGTGGTGCCACAGAAGATAAATTTTACTTCAATAAGATGAAAGCTTTTGGCAAAGACGAGGAAGAGATGAGAACCAGCCTAATGATACATGGCAGGTGGCTTGGGGAGTTGTAGTCCTTGCCATGGAGTAAGCGTTTCTTTTGGGGGCACTGTCAATGATTCCTACAACTCCCTACCCTTGGGCACTTCTAAGCATTCATCCAGTGCCTTGTAGACTACACAGATCTCTCCTTTTTTGGGGAATTCTGAAATTTCGAACATCTCCTGAAATCGTTCTGATCTTCTATTAAAAAAAAAGCCCATTGCTGTCGAGTCGATTCTGACTCATAGCGACCCTATAGGACAGAGTAGAACTGCCCCATAGAGTTTCCAAGGAGTGGCTGGCAGATCTGAACTGCCGACCTTTAGGTTAGCAGCCATAGCACTTAACCACTATGCCACCAGTGTTTCCATCCTTCTATTAGTGTCTTTAAAATGTTCTAAAATTTAGTGCAGCAGATCACTATAATATTACTCTTTTGACACTATGTGTTGTAGGTTTTCAGAGAATAGTTCCCATCATCTGTCCACTGAAACCAGCTCCCTTTCTTGTTTCTTCTCTATTCCATCATTCAAACACCTATGTTTAAAATCTTGAAGTCAGGCTTGATTGTTTCCTCTCTCACAATTGATTAGTCCAAACTTACTGATAATAAATATATACATATCAGAACAAACCTGTTGTTGTCCGGTTGATTTCAACTTATAACGACCCTATAGGACAGAGTACAACTTCCCCATAGGGTTTCCAAGGAGTGACTGGTGAATTTGAACTGCCGACTTTTTGGTTAGCAGCCAAGCTCTTAACTACTGCTCCACCAGGGCTCTCTCTCTCTTTCTCTCTCTCTCTATAAATACATATATATTTCCTTTTTATTGTGGTGAAAATATGTAACAAAACAAACCAGTTCAACAATTTCTACACATATTAATTCAGTGACACTGATTACGTTCTTCAAGTTGTGCAACAATTCTCAATGTCTATTTTCAAATTATTCCACTTCTCTTAAACTTCCTTCCCCCCAGGCAAAAATCCCTCCTTTCTCCCTCCTTCCCACCCCTGGTAAGCACTAATCATTTTTGGTTTCTCTATGTTTGCTCAAAAGCCGTGCTGGCATAATGGCTAAGTGCTTTGGTGCTAACCAAAAGGTCAGCGGTTCAAATCCACTCTGCAGGAGAAAGATGTGGCAGTCTGCTTCAGTAAAGATTACAGCCTTGAAAACTTTATGGGGCAGTTCTGCTCTGTCCTATAGGGTCACTAGGAGTCAAAATCAACTCAATGGCAATGAGTTTTTATTTGCTTATTTCATAGAAGTGAGATCATGCTGTATGTATCCTTCTGTGACTAATTATACTAAGCATAATGTTTTCACCCATGTTGTGGTATGTATCAGGACTTCATTTCTCTTTATGGCTGAGTAAAATTCCATTGTGCGTATATACCACATTTTGTCTTTCCATTCATCTGTTGATGGACAATACAGTTGATTCCACCTTTTGGCTATTGTGAAGAGTGCTGCAATCAGCATTGGTGTACATGTGTCTGCTTGTGTCACTGCTTTCAGATCTCTTCATAGCATTTTCATTTCCACAGCCACTGCCCTACTCATGGACCTCATTACTGATTGCTTCAATTATTATAACATTCTTCTTATTGTGTGGAAGAAGTTATAGGAGAGGATGCTGGCAGACTGAGACGTTTGGCTGTGACTCTATAAGGCAGGTAGGTGCCAATCAGACATTGCACAGACTTAGAAATACTCATGAGCCAACAGAAGGGAAACGCTTGGAGGACTTGCTAGAGTTTTACCAGCAACAACATAGAGCATGTTTGGAAAAAAGGTTATTCCATTCATTTAATAATAAACCGAAAAACCCAGTGCTGTCGAGTCGATTCCGACTCATAGCGACCCTATAGGACAGAGTAGAACTGCCCCATAGAGTTTCCAAGGAGCTCCTGGCAGATTTGAACTGCCGACACTTTAGTTAGCAGCCACAGCACTTAACCACTACGCTATCATTATTAATAAGCCGATACTTATTAACCAGTCATAGCCCTGGAGGCATAGTGATTAAGAGCTTGGCTGCTAACCAAAAGGTTAGCAGTTTGAATCCACCAGCCGCTCCTTGGAAACTCTATGAGGCAGTTCTACTCTGTCCTGTAGTGTTGCTGTAAGTCGGAATCGACTTAATGACAATGAGTTTGGTTTGGGTGGTCTGATAGGTATTGGGGATACAACAGTAGATAAGACACATTCTCTGCCCCAAGCAGCTTTTAGTTTATGAGTGGTGCAGGAAATTATATGTGCTAAGTCCTGAAATTAGGGTAAGCTTATGGTATTATGAGTGAAGGAAAGGTCAATAAAACCAATCTCAGTAGATCAAGGGCTTCCTAAAGGAAGTGGTGCATGGACTCTAGAAAGAAAAAGGGACAGGTAGAAAAGATTCAGTATTTAAATAAACTCCAGTAAAGAGAATATTTCTGATCTGAGAAAATACCCATGTCTGCAGAATCAAAGGGGGCACCGAGATCCAGGCAAGTCTAATATAGAAAGGTGCACACATGGAGAGAGTGAACAGCAGAGTCTGGAGCCAGACTGCTAGGACTGGAAGCCTGGCTCCATCACATGTGAGCTGTTTGAGTTTGGGTCATGTCCTTAATCTCTGAGTCTCAGTTTCCTTATCTGTAAAATGGAGATAATAATGGTATTTACCCCCAAATGTTGTTGTGAGGATTAAATAAGCCAACACAGGAACATTGTTTAGAGTAGTGCCCACCATATAGTAAGTGCTCAACAAATATTAGATGCTAGTAGACACATTCTTGCAAGGCACAGGACTTCCAAATTAAAGGGAAAATCTTTGGAATTTCCAGATGGAAAAAAAAGTTATACAGAAATTAAAAGCAATCAGAAAATGCTCAAGGAGATTGGCGTAGAAGGAGGATTCCTCAATATGATTCTGGGTGTATATGAAAAGCCAACAGCTAACATTATACTTAATGGAGAAAGACTGAGAGCTTTCCCCTTGAAACTGAGAATAAGACAAGGGTGCCTACTTTTACTACTTCTATTCAATATTGTATTAGAAGTCCTCATCAGATCAATAAGACAAGAAAAAGGAATAAAACTTATTCAGATTGGAAAAGAAGTAAAATTACTTCTGTTTGCAGATGACATGATCCTATATAGAGAAAATCCCAAAGAGTCCACACACAAAAAATGTAGCTTTAACACAGGAATTCAGCAAAGTTGCAGCTTACAAGGTCAATAAACAAAAAATCAGTTGAGTTTCTATACACCAGCAATGAGATATCTGAAAGGGAAATCAGGGAAACAATTCCATTTACAACAGCATCTAAGAGGATAAAATACCTAGGAATAAATCTAACCAGGCATGCCAAGGACTTACACAATGAAAATTATAAAACACTGCTGGAAGAGATTAGAGAAGATTTGAATAAATGGAAAGATGGTCCATGTTCAATGGGTTGGATGGCTTGATATTGTTAAGATGTCAATACTACCCAAAGTGATCTATAGATTTAATGCAATCCTGATCAAAATTCCAACAGCCTTCTTTACAGAAATAGAAAAACCGATCCTCAACTTCATATGGGAGAGAAAGAAGCTGGAATAGTAGAGCAATGTTGAAACAGAAGAGCAAAGTAGGAGGACTCACACTTCCTAGTTTTAAAACATATTTTACAGCTACAGTAATCGAAACATCTTGGTGCTGGCATAACATCAGACACATAGACCAATGGAATAGGATTGAGAGTCCAGAAATAAACTAACATATTTACGGTCAACTGATTTTTGACCAAGGTTGCTAAGTCCATTTGATGGGAAAGAAGAGTCTCTTCAATAAATGGCATTGGGAAAATTGCATTTCCACAGGCAAAAAAATGAAGCAGGATCCATGCCTCACATGATACACAAAAGCAAATTCAAAATGGATTAAAGACGTAAGTGTAAAAATTAAAAATCTAAAATTCTTAGAAGAAAATGCTGGGGCAAGGCCGCCAGGCCTAGCTTTTAACAATGGATTATCTAATATAATTACAAAAGCACAAACAGCAAAAACAAAATAAACAAATGAGACCTCAGAAAAATGAAAAACGTTAGTTCATCAAAAGACTTTACCCAAAAATTGAAAAGACAAGCTACTGACTGGGAGAATATCTTCGGAAAGCACATATTCACTAGGAATCTAAATATATATATATATATATAATTTAACAACAAAAAGGCAAATAACACAATCATAAAATGGACAAGGGGCTTGAATAGATATTTCACCAAAGAGGACGTTCAAATGGCCACCAAACACATGAAAAAAATGTTCAACATCATTAACCATCCCCTCACCCCCCAAAAAAAACCAAACCCATTGCCATTGAGTCAATTCCGACTCATAGCAACCCTACAGGACAGAGTAGAATTGTCCCATAGGGTTTCCAAGGAATGAACTGCCGATCTTTTGGTTAGCAGCCAAACTCTTAATCACTATACCACCAGGGTTTCCCAGCACATAGCAGGTACTCAGTATTTGAAGAATAATGAATGAAAGAAATCAGGTGATTTGGGAATCTTAAATCCTTTGGCGTGTATCATTTTATACTGCACTTTGCCTTTCTTTGAGATGGATAATGTTGCCCTTTATTACTGTTAATAATGTTGATCATTGTAATCAACACTGTGCAACAAGGACTCCCTTTAGGAATGCATACTACCTATCTACCTGTTGCTGTTGAGTCCATTCTGACTCACAGTGACCCTGCAGGACGGAGTAGAACTGCCCCATAGGGTTTCTGGGGAGTGGCTTGTAGATTCAAACTGCCAATGTTTTGATTAGCAGTCAAGCTCTTAATCAGATCCTATACACTGTAAGGGGAGTTCTAATAGTGTTCTAGAATTAAGCAATCTCAACAAAATGAGTTGGGGAAGTAGGGAAGGGAAAGCTTTGTAAAGATCACTTCCGGAGTAGAGACAAAATGTTCTAAATATTTCATCACATTGGCAGTACAGTGGGAGGACAGGGGGAAAAAGAACATGGTGGTGGGGAAGAATAGTTGGGATTTTGTTCTCAAGCAATAGTAGAGTATTATGTGCCAGGTTAAGGGTACTTGGAAAAGGAAGGTAACCAATCACTAAGGGAGTGGAAAATTCCAGTAGAACTCCAGACTAGTAAGGACAGAAAACGGAATGAATAGTTACTTGATCAAAGCAGAAAAAAATTAGAGAAAAAGGAAAAAAGAGTAAACAAGCAAAGTAAAATCAATAATAAACATAAATTGGAGCAGCCACGTGGGTTAGTGGTTAATAGTACTCATGGGTTTGAGAAGACTGAAAACTTTAATCACATAAAGGGTTTAGGATCATGCTAGCACAAGGCAACATTAAGTGCATGTTAGCCCTCTTCTTACCCATCCTCCTCCTGCTTCATCTCCTCCTCCTCCTCATTACTGAAATAAATATGAGTGAATTGAATCATCCTATTACAAAACAAAGACTGTCAGACCGGAATTAAAAGGTTGTGATTCAGCTATATGCTGTCCCTCAGAACAAAACTTAAAGTGAAAATGAACAGTTTAAGATAAAAGGATTAACCAAGAGAAACCAGGTAAACGGTAACAAGAAACTAACAGAAAGGGTAATATTAACCTTATACAAGTTAAAGGTTAAAAGCACGCACATACTCACACATACACACACAAAGATAAAAGAGGTTCATTTGTGTAAAGCTGGAAAGCACAATTTATGAAGATACACAAGAATGAGTTTGCGTCAAACCACATATATAAAGCAAAAGAAAAAACGAATGAAAAGCTTGATGAAATAAAATTATAGGAGGAAACTACAATACATGTTATTCAGAATTTGCCATATAACCTAGACAAATGTAAGTAGGACTATAGAAGAATGAAATAATATAATCAATACCAGTAACAAAACAAAACAGAACAAGACACAAACAGTTGCCATCAAGTAGATCCTGACTCATAAAGACCCCCATGCTGCAGAGCTGAACTGCCCTTTCAGAAAGAGATCTAGAACCCTTTGGATAGATTTGAACCACGGAATTTTCAGTTAGTAGCTGAATGCTTAACCATTTGCCCCACCCAGGAAATCATGATACAATCAAGAAATGCAATTTAATTACTTATAAACCCTTTGCCATCTAGTCACAGAACTTGTATACAGTGGTGGGTATACATATATTGTTGTTGTTAAGTGTCTCATGTAGGTTCCAGCTCAGAGTGACCCTGTGTAGAAACATTGCCTGGTCCTGCACCATCCTCACAAATGTTGCTATGATTGAGCCCATTGTGACAGTCACTGTGTCAATCCAACTCATTGAGGGTCTTCCTCTCTTTCACTGACCCTCTACTTTGCCAAGCATGATGTCCTTCTCCAGGGACTGATCTCTCCTCATCACATGTCCAAAGAACCTGAGATGAAGTCTCTCCATCCTTGTTTCTGAAGAGCATTCTAGTTGTACTCCTTCTAAGATGGATTTGTTCATTCTTCTGGCAGTGCATGGTGTATGCAATATTCTTCACCAACACCATAATTCTTCAATCTTCTTTATTCATTGTACAGCCCTTGCATGTATATAAGGTGACTGAAAATACCATGGCTTGGGTCACGTACACCTCAGTCCTCAAAGTGACATCTTCACTTTTGAACACTTTAAAGAGGTCATTTGCAGCACATTTGCATGACACAATATGTCATTTGATTTCCTGGGCTTCCATGGGCATTGATTGTGGATCCAAATAAAATGAAATCCTTGAAAACTTCACCATTTTCTCTGTTTATCATGATATTGCTTATCGGTCCAGTTGTGAGGATTTTTCGTTTTCTTTATGTTGAGGTGCAATCCATAGCGAAGGCTGTGGTCTTACATTTCTGTCGGTAAGTGCTCTAAGTCCTCTTTGCTTTCAGCAAGCAATGTTTTGTCATCAGCATAATGAAGTGTGTTAATGAGTCTTCCACCAATCCTGATGCTGTGTTCATCTTCATATAGTCCATCTTCTGGGATTATCTGCTCAGCATACAGACTCACTAAATATGGTGAAAGGACACAACCTTGACACACACTTTTCCTGATTTTAAACCATGCATTATCCTCTCATTCTATTCAAATGACTGCCTCTTGGTCTATGTACAGGTTCCTCATGAGCACAATTTAAGTGTTCTGGAGTTCCCATTCTTCCCAGTATTATCTGTAATTTACTATGATCCGCACAGTCCAATGCCTTTGCATAGTCAATAAAACACAGGTAAACATCATTCTAGTATGCTCTGCTTTCAGCCAGGATCCATCGGACATCAGCAATGCTAACCCTCATTCCATGTCCTTTTCTGAATCTGGCTTGAATTTCTGACAGTTCCCTGTGGGTGTACTGCTGCAACTGTTTTTGGGTTATCTTCAGCAAAATTTTACTTGCTTGTGATATTAATGATAATTTCTGCATTGTGTTGAATCACCTGCCTTTGGAATGGGCACAAATATGGCTCACTTCTAGTCAGCTGACCAGCTAGCTGTCTTCCAAATTTCTTGACATAGGTGAGTGAGTTCCTCCAGCCCTGCATCCATTTGTTGAAACATCTCAATTGATATTCCATCAATTCCTGGAGCCCTGTTTTTCGCCAATGCCTTCAATGCAGCTTGGACTTCTTCCTTTAATATCATTGTTCTTGATCGTATGATACCTCCTGAAATGATTGAAAGTCGACCAATTCTTTTTGGTACGGTGACTGTGTATTCCTCCCATCTTCCTTTGATGCTTCCTACATCATTCAACATTTTGCTCATAGAATCCTTCAGTATTGCAACTCAAGGATGAATTTTTTCTTCACTTCTTTCAGCTTGAGAAATGCCAAGCATGGCCTTCCCTTTTGGTTTACTAAATGCAGGTCTTTAAATATTTCATTATAATACTTTACTTTGTTTTCCTGAGCTGCCCTTTGAAATCTTCTGTTCAGCTCTTTTACTTCATCATTTCTTCTACTCACTTTATTTGCTGTACATTCAAGAGCAAGCTCCAGAGTCTCTTCTGACATCCATTTTGGTCTTTTTTTTTCTTTCCTGTCTTTTTAATGACCTTTTGCTTTCTTCATGTATGATGTCCTTGATGTCACCCCACAACTCATCTGGTCTTTGGTCATGGTGTTCAATGTGTCAAATCTATTCTTGAGATTCTCTCTAAATTCAGGTGGTCTCTGAATTCAAGGTGGTACTTTGGCTCTTGTTGACTTGTTTTAATATTTTTCAGGTTCAACTTGAACTTGCATCTGAGCAATTGATGGTCTGTCTGACAGTCAGTCCGTGGCCTTGTTTTGAGTGATGATATTGAGCTTCTCCATAGTCTCTTTCCACAGGTGAAGTTGATTTGATTCCTGTGCATTCCATCTGGCGAGTCCCACAGGTACAGTTGCCATTTATGTTGTTGAAGAAAGGTATTTGCAATGAATAAATTGTTGGTCTTGCAAAGTTCTGTCCGGTAATCTCTGAAGTCCTCTCTATCACCAAGGCCATATTTTCCAAACATCCATCCTTCTTTGTTTCCAGCTTTCACATCCATTCACGAATAATTATCGATGCATCTTGGTTGCAAGTTCGGTAAATTTCAGACTGCAGAAGTTGGTAAAAAATCTTCACTTTATTCATCCTTGGCCTTAGTGATTGGCGTGTAAATTTGAATAATAGTTGTATTAACTGGTCTTCCTTGTAGGCATATGGACATTATCCTATCACCGACAAGATTACACTTCAGGATAGATCTTTTGATGCTGAATGCAATGTAATTCCTCTTCAATTTGTCATTCCTGGACAGTAGGCCATATGATCCTCTGATTCAAAATGGCCAATACCCATCCACTTCAGCTCACTAATACCTAGGAAAGGAGCTCTGGTAGTGCAGTGGTTAAGCACTCAGCTGCTAACCTGAAATGTCAGCATTTTAAACCTACCAGTGGTTCTGTGAGAGAAAGATGTGGCAGGCAGTTTCCGTAAAGATTTACAGCCTTGGAAACCCTGTGGGGAAGTTCCTCTCTGTCCTTTAGGGTCACTATTAGTGGGAATTTGACTCAATGGCAATGGCTTTGTAATGCCTAGGATATCGATCCTTATGTGTTCCAATTCCAACTCATTTCCAATTGGTCCAATTTTCCTAGATTCATGCTTCGTACATTTCAGGTTCCGAATATTAATGAATGTTTGCAGCTGTTTCTTCTCATTTTGAGTCATGCCTCATCAGCAAATGAAAGTTCCCAAAGCTTGACTCCATCCACATCATTAAAGTCGACCCTACTTTGAGGAGGCAACTCTTCCCCCGTCATATTTTGAGTGCCTTCCAACCTGAATAGCTCATTCTCTGGCACTATGCCAGACAATGTCCTGCTGCTATTCATAAGGTTTTCACTGGCTGATTTTTTTAGAAGTAGATCTGTTTTAGTCTAGAAGATCTGCTGAAACCTGTCCACCATTGGCGACCCTGATGTCTCAGCAACATGCAAGCCACCGCAGTGCGGCAAACTAAAAGACGAGTGGTGGATGTGTATATGAGGTATACGTACATACATAAATGTATATGAGACTTAATTATGTATACATACTTTCATATCCCTTGAGTAAAAAATACATATGTTTTCATATGTCCAAGTAACATTTATAAAAATCTATCAAGTACTTGAAAGTCTTTTTATTACAGTCTCTGACCATACTTAGAAATACATAATAAAAAGATGTACAGAAATTTACCTACTGAGAAATTAATACCCCCTACAATACCCCTGAATTAAAGAGGAAATCAAAAGTGACATTACAAATTACCTAGAAATGAGAGAAAAGGAGAATATTCCACCCCCACACCTACGTGCTCCTGTGACTACCATCACCCAGGACCCAGGGAGGTGGTTCTCCATAGCAGGTTCAAATGCTGTGAAGGCTGGTGGGTTGTGCCACTCTTCCCATAGGTGGGGGCCAGGAGGATGTGAGTGGAGCAAGGATTTACATCAGGTAAGAGAAGAGATAAATCAATTCATTTTTCAAATCCTTCCTCTCAGCTGGCATGAGTGCGATAGAGACATGCCTGATGAAGAGTTTCCAGGTGCGCCTACTGTCACATCTTGCTGGTCTTAGTGATTCACGCTATAGCATGGTGTTGGGATTTGCAACAGTTTCACGTGGTGGCTGAGGCACATTTTGCAACATTGAATAACTCATATAACTCTCAGGTTTGTGTACGTGAAAGTCTAGACATGACAAGCTTGGAGCGTGACTCTTTGCACTTATAACTAGAAAGACACTGAATATTGATTCCAAATGGTTTAAAAAATTATTTTAAAGTACTTAAATTTTCCAAAATTTTCAGCATTATAATAATTTTGATTTAAAATTTGATTTTTATGATTTATAATTTGTCCCTGCATTTTAATTTAATAGAAAATTTTGAAAATTTTAGAAGAAAATAATGTTGAAAAGATCTATGAAAAACAATTTTAACTTCACGTTTTAAATATTTCCCTTAATTTAGGTTTTGAGAAAATATATTTTACATTTTAAGTTACTGTTGTCAATAGAACACAAGTTATGTGAAAATCCAGATTATAGTAATATAATTAATGATACTAGTATAAAAAAATAAAGTTTACGGAATAAATAAATAAATGTTTATTATTTATATTTGTCTTTGTTTTTTTCTCATCCAAACATTTGATCCCTCAAGAGAATAATCAGAACTTCACTTTAATAATTAAATTGAATTATCTTTGATATTTTGCTGATTTTCAGTACTATAAAACCACTGCCCATCTGTCAGTTTGTTGTACTATGGTGGCCTGTGTGTTGCTATGATGCTGGAAACTATACCACCGGAATTTCAAATATTATTAGGGTCACCCATGGTTTCAGTGGAAATTCAGACTAAGACAGACTAGAAGGAAAGGCCTGGAAATCTACTTGTGAAAATCAGCCAATGAAAACCCTACAGATCACAATGGCCTGATTCTGTTGTGCATGGGTAGCCATAAGCCAGGGACCAACAGCTGACAACAGTAAGTGCTGCAAAAACCATAGCTTTACATGTTATTAAAAACCTTGTCGCTATAAAGCCTTATTTATCAAATTAAGAGGCTAGAACGTATTTATTTACCAGTTTCCTAGATGAATTAAACTTAAAAATTTAGATATATGCTGTCCTGGTCTCCATTTGTACTCTTGACCTGGGCCCCACAAATGTTAAGGACAGACCTATCACTCAGAGCTTAGCTACTCCAGTGTCATTAGCATAGCATCTGAGGGGACCTGCTAAATTGAACATGTTATAGTTGAAAATCTATTAGTAATTCTCATATCAAATGACTATATGAAAATCTGTATCCTTGAATCATATTGTTCTTGTAATATGGAGCTTATATTTATACTAACTTGGAAACCCTGGTGGTGTAGTGGTTAAGTCCTGAGGCTGCTAACCAAAGGGTCCACAGTTCAAATCCGCCAGGCGCTCCTTGGAAACTCTATGGGGCAGTTCTACTCTGTCCTATAGGGTTGCTATGAGTCGGAATCGACTCGACGGCACTAGGTTTGGGTTCTGGGTTATTTATACTACCAATTTTTTTTCATGCATTATTATAAGGGAAATTTTAGCACGAAGTTGGAAATATCGGAAGCTTTTAAGCAGTAGAAGAAATCTGAATTAGTGAGGTGTCTTCATAGTGCTTTATGACCACAAAGACTTTTTGCTAGTGCATTGCAAAGCATGCTCTTTTCAATATTACAAGCAGGATACCTCCCCCTGCCCCCCCCCCCCCAAAAAAAGGCCAAACTCATTGCCATCAAGTCAATTCCAACTCATAGCAACCCTGTAAGAGACAGTAGAGGTACCACATAGGGTTTCCAAGGCGTGACTGGTGAATTTGAACTGTCGACCTTTTGGTTAACAGCTGTAGATATTAACCATTACACCACCAGGGTTTTCTCCAAGCAGGATACCAGAAAAACCAAACCTGTTGCCATCAAGTTGATTCCAACTCATAGCAAACCTATAGGACAGAGTAGAACTGCCTGCCTCATAGAGTTTCCAAGGAGCACCTGGTGGATTTGAACTGCTGACCTTTTGGTTAGCAGCTGCAGCTCTTAACCACTGTGCCACCAGGGTTTCCAAGGTTTCTAAGGAGTGGTTGGTGGATTTGGACTGCCAACCTTATGGTTAGCAGCCATGTTCTTAACCACTGTGCTACCTTGGGGCTCCTTTCCCAAGCAGGATGGTGGAACATAATTTAGTTTATGAATGTTTTAGAATCACTGTGACCCTGCTTAACAAAAGTGTGCTTGTCAATTCATTAAGAGGATCATGGCTTGCTTGTCTTTGTACTTCTAGATCTGGAATAGTTGTTATTGAATAAATGTTTGTTAAATTGAAAAAGCTTCTAAAAGTTATAAGAAGCAGTATTGTGTCATGGCTGAAAGCATAGATTCTGGATCCAGACTGCCTGGGCCTAGAGCCTGCTTGTGACATTTATTTCCTGTGTGTTGTTGGGCAAGGACTCAATCTCTTCGTGTCCCTGTTTCCTTGTCTGTAAAAATCTCATAGGGTGGTCGTCAAGATTAAATGTTAATACATTAAAAGTATGCAGGTAAGTGTCTGGCACAGAGCAAAGACTATATATGCATCAGCTGGGGCCAGTATTTGATCCAGTTTAACAAACATTAATTGAATGTATGTCTTACACCAGGTCGACAGAAGGCAGATGAATGTGTATCATGTGGCAGGCATTGTGCTTAGCTGTGGCTCTCAGAGAAAACAGGACCTAGTGGCGCAGTGGTTAAGAGCTTAGCTGCTAACCAAAAGGTCAGTGGTTTGAATCCACCAGTTACTCCTTGGAAACCCTCTGAGGAAGTTCTACTCTGTCCTATAGGGTTGCTATGAGTTGGACTTGACGGCATCGGTTTAGGCTCTGCCTATCTGGGTATCGTGAGGGATTTGGAGAACAAACGAGGTGATTACAGAACAGTATGCTTTATCATGTGGTTCTGGAAGTTACAGGAGCACGTGGGAGTGCCTCATCCCAGACATGGGCAGTCAGAGATGATTTCCTAAGGGAGTGGAGATCGTAATAGACTATTTATGCTTATCCTCCACTCCTCTGCCAGTCTGTGGTGACTTGTGTGTGGCTGTGATGCTGGAGGCTATGCCACCAGTATTTCAAATACCAGCAGGGTCACCCATGGTGGACAGGTTTCAGCGGTACTTCCAGAATAAGACAGACTAGGAAGGAAGATCTGGTGATCTACTTCTAAAAAAATCAGCCAGTGAAAATGTCCTGATATAGTGTCAGAAGATGAGCCCCTGACGTTGGAAGGCACTCAAAATATGACTGAGGAAGAGGTACTTCCTTGAAATAGAGTAGACCTTAATGATGTGAATGGAGTAAAGCTTTCAAGGTGTCTGTTTGCTGATGTCGCAAGACTCAAAATTAGAAGAAACAGCTGCAAACATCCATTAATAATAGGAATGTGGGATGTATGAAGAATGAATCTAAGAAAATCAAAATTGTCAAAAATGAAATGAAACATGTAAACATCGATATCCTAGGTGTTAGTGAGCTGAAATGGGCTGGTATTGGCCATTTTGAATCAGACAATCAGGTGGTCTACTAGGCTGGGAATGACAAATTGAAGAGGAACAGCATGTCATTCATCGTCAAAAGGAACATTTCAAGATCTATCCTGAAGTACAACCCTATCAGTGATAGGATAATATCCAGACGCCTACAAGGAAGACCAGTTAATACAACTATTATTCAAATTTACACACCAACCACTAAGGCCAAAAATGAAGAAACTGAAGATTTTTTTACCAACTTTTACAGTCTGAAATTGATCAACCACGCAATTAAGATGCATTGATGATATTTGTGATTGGATGTGAAAGTTGGAAACAAAGAAGGATGGGTGGTTGGAAAATATGGTCTTGGTGATAGAAATGATGCCAGAGACTACAGGATAGAATTTTGCAAGACCAACAAACTATTCATCGCAAATACCTTTCTTCAACAACATAAACGACAACTATACGTGTGCGTACTCTATACATATCAACTATACATAACTCTGTGGAGCACTTCTACTGAATCGACTCGACAGCACTGGGTTTACTGGGTTTATACATGTGCAACTCGCCAGATGGAATGCACAGAAATCAAATCAACTACCTCTGTGGAAAGAGACTATGGAGAAGCTTGATATCATCAGTCCAAACAAGGCCAGGGGCTGACTGTGGGGCAGACCATCAATTGCTGAAATGCAAGTTCAAGTTGAACCTGAAAAATATTAAAACAAGTCAACAAGAGCCGAAGTGCCACCTTGAATTTAGAGACCACCTGAATTTAGAGAGAATCTCAAGAATAGATTTGACACATCGAACACTCATGACCAAAGACCAGATGAGTTATGGGGTGACATCAAGGACATCATACATGAAGAAAGCAAAAGGTCATTAAAAAGACAGGAAAGAAAGAAAAGACCAAAATGGATGTCAGAAGAGACTCTGGAGCTTGCTCTTGAATGTATAGCAAATAAAGTGAGCAGAAGAAATGATGAAGTAAAAGAGCTGAACAGAAGATTTCAAAGGGCAGCTCAGGAAGACAAAGTATTATAATGAAATATTTAAAGACCTGCATTTAGTAAACCAAAAGGGAAGGCCATGCTTGGCATTTCTCAAGCTGAAAGAAGTGAAGAAAAAATTCAAGCCTTGAGTTGCAATATCAAAGGATTCTACAGGAAAAATATTGAACAATGCAGGACACATCAAAAGAAGATGGGAAGAATACTCAGAGTCACCATACCAAAAAGAATTGGTGGACTTTCAACCATTTCAGGAGGTATCATATGATCAAGAACGATGATACTGAAGGAAGAAGTCCATGCTGCACTGAAGGCATTGACAAAAAACAAGGCTCCAGGAATTGGTGGAATATCAATTGAGATGTTTCAACAAATAGATGCCGGCCTGGAGGCACTCGCTGGTCTACGCCAAGGAATTTGGAATACACCTACCTGGCCAACCAACTGGAAGAGATCCATATTCGTGCCCATACCAAAGAAAGGTGATACAACAGAATGTGGAAATTATCCAACAATATCATTAATATTACAAGCAAGTAAAATTTTGCTAAAGATAATTCAAAAATGGTTGCAGCAGTACATTGACAAGCGACTGCCAGAAATTTAAGCTGAATTCAGAAGAGGACATGGAAAGAGGGATATCATTGCTGATGTTAGATGGATCTTTGCTGAAAGAAGAGTATACTAGAAAGATGTTTACCTGTGTTTTATTGACTGTGCAAAGAGTATATGGATCATAACAAATTATGGATAACTCTGGGAAGAATGGGAATTCCAGAACACCTGATTGTGCTGTTGCAGAACCTGTACATAGACCAAGAGGCTGTCATTTGAACAGAACAAGAGGATACTTCATGGTTTAAAATCAGGAAAGGTGTGTGTCAGGGTTCTATCCTTTCACCATACTTATTCAATCTGTATGCTGAGCAAATAATCCGAGAAGCTGGACTATATGAAGAAAAACGCAGCATCAGGATTGGAGGAAGACTCATTAACAACCTGCGTTATGCAGATGACACAACCTTGCTTTTTGAAAGTGAAGAGGACTTGAATCACTTACTGATGAAGATCAAAGACTACAGCTTTCAGTATGGATTGCACCTTAACATAAAGAAAACAAAAAATCCTCACAACTGGACCAATAAGCAACATTGTGATAAATGGAGAAAATATTGAAAGAATCAAGGGTTTCATTTTACTTGGACTCACAGTCAACACCCATGAAAGTAGCAGTCAGGAAATCAAACAACATATTGCATTGGGCAAATCTGCTGCAAAAGACCTCTTTAAAGTGTTGAAAAGCAAAGATGACACTTTGAGGACTAAGGTGTGCCTGATCCAAGCCATGGTATTTTCAGTATCCTCATATGCACGTGAAGGCTGTACAATGAATAAGGAAGACTGAAGAATTATGGTGTTGGTGAAGAATATGGCATATACCATGAACTGCTGGAAGAATGAACAAATCTGTCTTGGAAGAAATATTGCCAGAATGCTCTTTAGAAACAAGGATGGCAAGACTTCGTCTCAAGTACTTTGGATGTGTTATCAGCCCCTGGAGAAGGATATCATTCTTGGTAAAGCAGAGGGTCAATAAAAGAGAGGAAGACCCTCAAGGAGATGGATTGACACAGTGGTTGAAAGGATGGGCTCGATCACAGCAATGATTGTGTGGATGGTGCAGTATGGGGCAGAGTATTGTTCTATTGTTGCTTTGAGTAGAAACTGACTGGAGGACACCTAAAAAAAACATTAAATTTATGCTTATAAAGTGAGTAATTGAGATTCATTTAGGCTGTAACGGCATTAGACCTCTTTGCCTGAAGTGTGAGATAGTTAAGGAAAAGCATTTGGGATGGGAGTGGGGGAGCTTGTATCTGTAGGTGTTTGTCTTGGCGCTTCTCTGTATGACAGCACCAGGAGCAGCTGTGAAGTCCACAGCTTCTACTTCTGGAGCCCTGTTGTCCTCTACACTTTATGTTCTGAGGATCATTTGACATTCTTATTTGTCTTAGCCGATGCGCAACCAAGTCCCATCTCTGGGTTTATAGAGTGTTGATTTATCTCCTGAAACATTTCTTCCTCTTCCGGAGACTTCACAAATTTCCTGTTTCCATGAAAACCGACATCTCCTACAGAGACTTTCAGCTTCTGGATTAAGCACATGTAAAAGAAGGGTGGAATTGTTTTGAACAGCCCCCAAAGGATTCCTTTCTTCCTCCTTTTCTTCGCTTGCTTCCTTCTCTTCTTTTATCTCTCTGCTCCATTCTGCACTTGCCTCGAGCTCTCAGACTTCCTCTGCAGGTACCAAACAAGGATTTCAGAGATCTTGAAATTTAAGGACTTCTGTTAAGGACTGGGGTGGGGTTGAGGACAGGAACCCTCATGGGTCTACTTCAGTTTCCAACTCCCTTCATTTTGGATAAAGCAGTTATTTGGGTGCAATCATACAAGCTGTACAAAATCTGTGGGTAATTAGGGAGCTTCCCTCTGCCTTAGAAATATATTCCCTGGCAGAGGAATTGACATTTTCACAACTCACACTTGCTGGACTTAAGGCAGCGAAGTCTGCTGGAATTTAACTCTTAAATAGTAGTCATTGATACAGCATCGTGAATTAGTTTCTCTGATTCACTAGGGTTCCTGAAGGCAAGAGACCCAGGACATGTAATTTTTATAGGAGCTAAGGGATCTGGGGAGTCCCTGGCTGGCACAAACTGTTAAGTCCTGGGCTATTAACTGAAAGGTTGGTGGTCTGAAAGGGGCACCTCAGAAAAAAGGCCTGGCAAGCATTTCATTGAAAACCCTATGGAGGGCAGTTCTACTCTGAAACACATGGGGTTGCCACGCATAGAAATTGACTATATGGCAACTTTTATTTTAAAGGGACCTGGAGAATAGGGGGACATGGCCTGAGGGACGGAGGCTGATGGGATGCCACAGTGGAGGGTCCATGTTGGCATGGGCTTTGAGCATGGAGGTGGAAGACACTAGCAAAGAGGAGATGGGTGCTGAAAGATGATGTCTGTAATCTTGTACAGAGAACGTTTTGTACAGGAACTCTGTTTTTTTTTTTTTTTTATCTCTTTCTCCTTTTCTTCCTTCCTCCTTCTGCCCTCCTTTTCTTCTTTCCTTACTGTCCATTCAGTCATTCACACATTCATTTATTAAATAGGACTCGTGAGTACCTATCACAGCCAGGAGATGCTACTTCTATATTCTGGGAATCAAAGATGAAAACGCACCATTTTTGTCTGTGAAGAGTTCAGTCTAGTGGGAAAGACAGAGGAAGAAAAATCATAATGTGCCATAAAAAGAGTGATGAGAGCAGTGGATTTGAGCAGAAAACTTGAAGGCTGAATACAAATTCTCCAGGTGGACTTGGTGGGGAAGGCATCCTAGCCAGAGGCTGTAGGAGGGCACCAGGGACAGGAGAGAAGCCTCACGGATGTGGGGTGCCGTATGTGCGAGGGATGGTGAGAGACATGGCATCAGAGGGGACTCAGAGCCTGGCCGAGGCATCCAGCCGCTGTTCTGGGGGCTGGGGAGCCACTGAAGGCTATAGAGCAAAAAACTCCTCCACTGAGTGGAGAGCAAATTAATGACACTCTTCTTTTTCTTATAAAACACATGTTTCAAAATTTAAGGATGAAGACATGAAAAGTGGAGCTGTCCAGCTACTGTCCCGGGGGTTGGGGAGCCACTGAAGGCTATAGAGCAAAAAACTCCTCCATTGAGTGACAGCAAATTAATGACACTCTTTTCTTATAAAATACATGTTTCAAAATTCAAGGATGAAGACGTGAAAGTGGAGCTGCTAAGCTGAAAGCATTAAGGAGTGAAGCAGCAGCATACTGGGAGTTCTGGATTTTGCTCTAAACTTAGTATTTTGAGCAAATAGAAAGCTGTTGAAGACCCTGACAATATGACAAAATAAGGGACACGTAGTCCACATGACAGCTGAAACACGAATGCAATAATTCAGGTTTTATTGTCTTGGGTTTTCCTGTTTGCTTACAGCAGTGACGGAAATCAGTACAATTTGCCAAAGCTTCCTTTCACTTTGGGCTGCCTCGGCCAATTTGTGCCTCTTAGGGATTTACTGTTTTGCAGAAGACAAAAAAAAAAGGTGCTTGAAGGTGTCCCCCAGCTGGTGGCCAGTGCTGGGGGTGGGCACTAGATGGGCCCAGAGATTAGTGTGTGTGGCCTGTCCTTGTCAGCTCCATTCCCCCTAAGAAAAAGGCTTTTTACCGGAGAACCCAGGATGATCTCTTCTGGGCCTGCATGAAGAGGCTGTGAGTCCTGACCAAGTGTGCCTTGTCCTGAATTTGCAAGCAGGAGCTGCTTTGCTTGGGTAGTCCTGGACACCCTGGCTAAGGCTGGAAGCAATGGAGAAACAAAGCAAAGAGAAGCGCCGGGGGAAAGCAGGCGTGCGTCTGCGCAGCAGCCCTAGTTCCTCCTGGCGGCCGAAGTGAGATTTCAAAGTTGACGGTGGAGGCATCTCAGGTGCACGGCGAGGCCAAGTACAGGGACAGACAGTAGCTCTCTAGCCACTCCCGCTAAGCCTCGTTATTTATTTACTTTCACCTTTAAGTGGCTTCTAGTTAATGAACGGGTAGGGAGAAAGGGAAAAGGAGGGACAGAGGCTTAGATGAGGCTTAAGGTCCTCTGGGAACAAACACCTCCTTTTTTCTCCTAGTTGAGGGATTGAGAAATTGGCCACTGCAGACAGAATAGCGGCCACTAGGTGGCAGACTCTCGCATTCTCAGGCAAGAAGTTATTTTTCTGTGGCCCCCGTCCTGCCAGTTACCGCTAGTGGGCTGCCCCGGGGTTAACTTACCAAACTGAAAACTTGCAAAAACTAAGGACTCTAGATTTCCTATAGTGTTTGGTACCTGGTAGGCGGTCAGTAAGCCCAAGCTGACGGTGGTTCAGGCTCTCCCATCGCTGATCACGGTGGACAGTGAAAACAGAACATCAATCAACTGGATTCTAAAGGTGACTCCTGGCCAAAGCAGGCCGTGTTTGCACCATGGTGTTTTTCTTTATTCTTACAGAGTTCCTTCAGTTGTCTTCTATGCCTATTTTAAAAATATCCTTATTGTCAGTCATGCAGGACTGGGTTACACGCCTGTTTTAACCTTTCTGCATCATGGAGCACCAAGCAGCTGGGGATGGTCATTTTTGCAGGATACTAGGTCAGTGATGACCTTGAACTTGCATGACCCTGAGAGTGAGTGGCTCCCCATAATTTGTGCCCTAGGCACCTGGCCTGCTTCAGCCGAGTCCTGGCCCTGGCCCTTCACCCACGCTCCCATCAAGGAACAGAGCCTAGGAGACTGAGGATCCGGAGGATGGAGGGACGATACCTGAGGGACAGAGGCAGCTGTGACAGCCTTTTTGCTCAGCTGAGGCCAACCCAAATTATGGCTTGAACCCTAGGTCAGTGTTGGCGCCAGAACAACCTGGGTCAAAGTTGAGGTTTTGAAGTCAGCTGCATTCGCCACACTCCTTCTCCCTGTGACATTTGGTCACAGCATGAAGAGCACCCCTCTGCCCTCCTCTGCTGACTTCCTGTTCTTTCTTGTCCCCTAAACCTCTTTCCCCTCTCTGCTTCTCCCTTGGCTCCTCTTGCCTTTATTTCCTCTCCCTAACTTTTGCCACAGGTACCACCTCAAGAATCCTCAGCCAAAATTAAAAAAAAAAATTTTTTTTTGTATTGTACTTTAGATGAAGTTTTACAGAACAAACTAGCTTCTTCTTAAACAATTAATACACATATTGTTTTGTGACATTGGTTGCCGACCCCACAACATGTCAACACTCTCCCCTTCTCAACTTTGGGTTCCCCATTACTGGCTTTCCTGTTCTCTTCTGCCTTCTGGTCCTTGCCCCTGGGCTGGGGTGCCCATTTACTCCCATATACATGGTTGAGTTATGTGTATTATTGTTTGTTTTATGGGCCTGTCTAATCTTTGGCTGAAGGGTGAACCTCAGGAATGACTTCAGTACTGAGCTAAAAGGGTATTCAGGAGCCATACTCTTGGGGTTTCTTCAGTCTCTGTCAGACCAGCAAGTCTGGTCTTTTTGTGTGTGTGTGTGAGTTAGAATTTTGTTCTACATATTTCTCCAGCTCTATTGGGGACCCTCTATTGTGATCCTGTCAGAGCACTCACTGGTGGTAGGGGGGCACCATCCAGTTGTGCTGGACTCAGTCCGCTGGAGGCTGTAATACTTGTGGTCTATTAGTCTTTTGGACTAATGTTTCCCTTGTGTCTTTGGTTTTCTTCATTCTCCCTTGCTCCAGATGGGGCAAGACCAGTGGAGTATCTTAGATGGCTGCTCACAAACTTTTAAGACCCCAGACTCCTTAGCCAAACTTTTCATTCCCCTCTACCATTGTAGGTGTCCCTGGGTTGTGCAAAAAGTTAAGGCAGTCTGCTGCTAACCAAAAGGTTGGAGGTTCAAGCCCACCAAAAGGTACAACAGAAGAAAGTCCTGTTGATATACTTCCAAAAAAATCAGCCATTGCAAACCCTACGGAGCACAGTTCTGTTCTGACACACATGAGGTCATGGTGAGTCATAGTCAACTTGACTACAACTGCTTGGGTCTACTGTAGTGAAGATCATTCTCTCCACTGAAATGTCCCAACGGAAACACGCTTTCTCTGAGCCTTCTTCACTGTCATTTTCTGACACCTGAAGCACCAGGGGCCATGACTGAGGGGACTGTATTCTCTCAGGTACCTACCACTCCTCTCAGATGTTTTACCTTTCGATAAAAGTTCACCTTCCATTGTAGCTCATACTAGTCCAACAAACTATCCTTTCTTGTCTTCCTTCCACAAAATTTCAGGTCGTGTTTCTTCACTAGTTAAGTATTTGGACCTGTCTCAAAACCTTCTTTCTCTACTTAAATTCTTTATTTTTCTTTTATTGAAGTGACAATATACACAACAAAACCCTCACCAGTTCCACAATTTCCACATGTCCAATTCAGTGACATTGATTACATTCTTCATGTTACTCAACCTGTGTTGCTATGCTTTTCTGAATTATTTTACCACCGTTTACAGAAACTCCATGCCCCCCGAGCAAAAAGATGCCCTTTCTCCTTCCCTCCCACACCTGGTAACCGCCAATAATCTCTGGTTTCTGTGTGTTAGCTTATTTTGTATAACTGAGATCACACAGTATTTGCCCTTTTGTGACTGACTTATTTCACTCAGCATAATGTTTTCTAAGTTCATCCATGTCGTGGCTCTACTTCAACACTTGCATAATCCTAAAAAAAAAAAAATCCTAGGAGAGCTTTATATCAGTCAAATGCCTGCCCGTCCCACCCCAGTTCCCTGACCCCCTACTTCAAAGGCCTGTATCTCCACTCTTCTTTAGCCACCCATAGCGACAGCCTGGACTTCAATATCTCTAAGAACCAGCAGAGTCAATATCCTACTCTCTGACTTTTTGTTCTTTCAGATTTCTCATGAACTTTTTTCCACCCATCTGCTCTTTGATTTCCCAGACATCTCTGGTCCTTGACCTCTCCATTTCCTCATTGGTTATCAGCCTATTTCTAAGCTGTCTCTCCTTCCACACCTGCACCCTATGGTTGATCACCCGAGCAACAATTTCATCTATCTTTCCTTCCCTTGTACATCTGCCCTTCATTACTATAAGTATCAGAGTTTGTAATGGTTTTGTTTGCCCTGCATATTTAGAGTAGTGCATGGCATAACTATAAAGAATTGTTCATTGAGTGAGCTCCACACGTCCCCAATAAGCCTCCAAGACAGGTTCAGTCCCACAAGTCATCCACCGCCTTTGGTCTTACACATTGGGAAACAGTGATGATGAGACAAATCACAGAACCATGTTGACTTTTTTTTTTTCTTAACTATAATTCATGGTCTCCTAACTCAGCTAGAACTCAGAGCCTTCCATCAAATCTTTCATTTGTGTTTGGTTAGCTCCTCTTTCCTGGCCCTCACTGCCTAGTTAAAATCTCCTCCCCCTCACTTATAGCTTCCTTGTAATATTTCAGTCCCTGATTCTCATAACTTTTTATTTCTATTTCATGGTTAAAAAAAGTGAGACTAAAAAAAAAAAAAAAAATTTTTTTTTTTTATCAGGAATTACCTTTTCTATGTGTCTGCTTGGCTACTTATACACGTGTCTGCCTGTTTCTGCACCATCTCTGCATCCTCCCCACTCACATCAGAGGACAAGGGGACGATACTCCCAGGTTCAAGGCTAATTCATTCAACTGCACCGTGAGCCCATGTCCATCTGCCTCTTTCTGTGTCTTCCAAGAGTCATGGTTGCCTTTTCCTATGTTTTAACCTCTCCCTCTCTGTTGGTTTCTCTTCTCACTTACAAATGTGCAAAACACCTTCCCATCCTTAAGCCCCTTCCCTCAGCTCTACCCTCACTCCCAACTACCATCAAATCTGTCTTCTACACACTTCTCCAAAGCAATTCTATTTGCTACCTCCATTTCCTCACCTGACATTTACTCCTCAAGTCAGTCCAAATGTTGTCTTGCCCCATTTGATCATAGACTATCTAAGAGTATCAAAGGGAAATTATTTTATAGATGTGAACTGAAGCTCAGGAAGGTTATCAGTTATAAGTAGTCATGCTGGAAATCAGACCTAGGTTATACTTGTCCTAACATCCATGCTTCTCCATGATTTGATGCTGGTGGGTGGGGGCAGACTTGGAGACCTTAGATACCAGACCACCTGGAAAGGTAGGCTTTCTGGGGATGGGTGGTGGTGGTTGTGAAGGAAGTAGAAGCTGGAGGCAAGAACAACAGAATGGTTTCAGGTCATTGTTGTAATTCCTGCTTACCCTTCCCCAATACTTACTCTTCACTCCCCATAGTAAAACATAGCTCCAAACCTGCTGCCATTGAGTCAATTCTGACTCATAGCAACCGTACAGGACAGAGGAGAACTTCCCCACAGGGTTTGCAAGGAGTGGCTGGTGGGTTTGAACTGCCAACCTTACAAAACCCCATACACACTGTCTTCTTTATTATCTCATATGCTTAACAGAACACATCGTAAGCACCCAGCAGTTATTTGCTAAATGCTTGAACAAATGACCAGGAGAGGAGAATACTAACAAGATTTGATCTTGGCTTTGCAAGTGGGCACAAAATTCCTGCCCTGGCCATCCTCCTTGGGTAGGAAAGTGACCACTCATGAGGTATTCCAGGACCTGATGAGCCACCTGGGTGAGTAGGGCAATGGGGAAGATGCCTTTGAGAGGCAGCAAGCCTGTGCACAAGGAGCCTTGGTGGCACAGTGGTTAAAGCGCTTGGCTGCTAACTGAAAGGCTGGTGGTTCAAAGTCACCAGTCACTCCATGAAATAAAGTTGTGGCAGTCGGCTTTCATACAGATTACAGCCTTGGAAACACTATGGGGCAGTTCTACCCTGTTGTATAGGGTCACTATGAGTTGGAAGTGACTCCACGGCAATAAATTTTTTTTTTTTTTTTTTTGGTATGCCTGTGCTCAGGCTCAGGGGCCAGTCAGGCCTGGGGTGTGGACTCTGGCAGGTTACTTTACTTCTTTAAAACTCACTTCTCTCATCTGTAAAATGGGAATACTAATGGTGTCTGTTTGGAGACTTACAGGAGACAACGTAGCCCAGTATCTGGTGCATAGTAGGCGCCGGGGAAACATTAGGTATTACAGTTGCTGCTGGAATTGTTGTCATGCTTGTGATGGTGACGATGGCGAGGTTGATGATGAAGTAGGTGGTGTTCTGCTGTCAGAAAAGAAATGAGACAAATTCGCTGTTGACTCAGTGAACTCGGTAAACAATTACTGAGCACCTCTTAGTGCCAGAAATTGTGCAGAATTCATTAGAACCAGTCCTTGCCAATGAGAGGGGAGCAGACAAGATTCTTCAAACCTGGAAATAACTGGAACAGTGAAGCCCCCTGGATGCGGTGGCTTGTGTGAGCCAACCCTTCCTAACAAGTGAACATTTGGCCTGTTCCAAGGCTGGCGAGAGCCTTTGTGGCTGGAACCCCAGGATCTCAGGGAGCTCCATTTCCTGCTCTTTCCAGAAAGAGGGCTGTCAGCAGTTTTGGGATTTATCTGCTCAGAGTTATGAGAAAGCCATGGGACACTCAGAGTCTGTCGTCCACCTGACTTTCGTGGGGTAAAGGGTCTTTGTGAGAGGAAAGTGCAGGCAGTGCTGCCCCTGGGAGGAGCACAAGGAGCCTTCTCAGGACAGGAGACGTTTGAGTGGTGAGGACTGTCGCCTGACAGAACAGGGAAAAGAGTATTTCTAAGCAGAGAGAAGAAGCGTGTACAGCCGCAGAGGTGTGGGGAGGGGGCATGGCATAGTTGGGATCAGGGATTTTCACTGGGGAGACCCGGGGACTCCTCTGGGGTGCTGGCATGGCCTGGGGTCAGAATAGCAGGACAACCCCTCCCATGGAGCTACAGCCTCTCCAGGGGACACCAAGCCAGAGACATTTCCGTTTGGCCTCAGTTTTTCTGTGTAAATATTACTTACCACCTCTTTGCCAAGGACAATGTGATACGCTCTTGACGAGGGGCTGGCTGCAGAGACCTTTATTAGTTCCTAATTTAAACACAGCATCACCATGGCAAAAAGCTTCCACCATCCCTCACGGGGCTTCTAAGGCGACTGGAATCCAACTCGGAGGTAAAGTTGGGGTAAATGACGGAACTGAGTTAAGAAAGATAAAAACAAATATAAGAAGAAAAAAAAATAGCTGCGCTAAATTCTCCTTTAGAGCATTACGATGTTTAAGACATAAATTGCATTAGCCCAGCCACACGGGGTGACTCTGCTGATAGGGAAGAAGGTGGCAGGGCCAGGAAAGAAAAGACTTGTGTCCAGAAATGCTCACACCTTTAGCTTTTCTGTAATTTTCAAAATGCCAGTAAAAACAACTGTCCAAACGAGATTCAGATAGAATGATGGACGGAAAACCGAAGACCTGAGCTGAGTCCCAGCTCAGTGGAGGCCATCCACATAAGGCTCTGGCAAGTCTCTAACCCCGGAAGGGCCCCTCCATGCTGCCCTGCACTCACCATCAGGGCTCTGAGATCAGCCTTCTGCCGTCCAGTGGATGGACAGGGAGAATCTGAGAAGATGGTGATAGCCCATGTGGCGAAACGGACCAAATGGAAGGAACGCTTCTATCCGCCCAGCCAGAAAGCAGCACCATCTTCCTGAAAGCCTCTGGAGCTGCTGACTCCCAGCCCAGGGGGTGACCAAGGCCTAGGACCTCATGCACGCAGGGAGGGACCAGGGCCTGGGACGTCATGTGCCCAGCATGGTCTCCAGCAGCTCCCAGAGCAGTGCCTCGCCCCCAGCGGGAGCCGGGAAGAAGCTCTGGAGGATGCAGTGGCCCAGGGCGTGCACAGTGTGTGTGTTGGGGGTGCAGTGTTCTGACCTATTGGGGAGTGTGGTCTCAGCCTCTTTCCCAGGTCTCTCTGCGATTCCATCAACTGGCTGCACTGCACTGCCATCCTTTGGGCAGAAGGGGTCTCTCTAGGCGCAGAACACAGGTTCCCAAAGCACAGTCAAGGAAAGCTGCCCAGAGGGGTATCTTCTGATGAAGGACAAGAGCCAGGCTGTTTGAATATCCAGCTTACGCTCGCCATTAACTGTCACTCTGGGAGCCACTCAGTGCCCCTCACTTCTCAAAGAAAACGCACCCTGAATTTGTTCTCCCTCTGAGGGCGTGTTTCAAGGTGCCTCCCCTCAGAGGACAGCTTCTTGCCTCTCCTCCTGCACCCCCAAACACATCTGTCCTTTTTCTTTAAAATGTAATATGCAGAGGAGTACCAGATACAATTTGGAAGTTCTTCCTCTAAACTAAAATTTTCTCCTCTTGCCACAGGGTAATATCTACAATAATACACTAAGAATTTCAAGTAATAAGAATTAATCAATTTTTAAAATGCAGTCAGTGTCCTCTTGGAGTCCCTGAATGGTACAAACTGTTAAGGCACTCAGCTGCTAACTAGAAGGCTAGAGGTTTGAGTCCACCCAGAGGTGCCTCGGAATTCATTTATGAACCAGAGTTGACGGCAACTGGTACTGATAAACCCAAAACCAAACCAAACCCATTGCCCTCGAGTCAATTCCAACTCATAGCAACCCTATAGGACAGAGTAGGACTGCCCCACAGAGTTGGTACTGGTAAGTGTCCTCTAAAAAAACCAGTTGTCTATTGAATCATTTCTAATTCATGGCTACTCCATGTATGTCAGGGTAGAACTGTACTCCAGAAGGTTTTCGATGGCTGATTTTTCAGAAGTAGGTCTCCAGACCTTTCTTCCAAGGTACATCTGGGTGGCCTGAAAGCTCCAACCTTTCAGTTAGCAGCTGAGTGTGTTAACAGTTTGTACCGTCCAGAGACTCCAAGAGCACTCTTGGTCATCTCTTTTTACTGATTCCCCATTCTATGATAACTTGTACGCCTAGATGCCAAGTAATTCAGGTTCTCTCTCCCCCCTAACGGTGAGAATTACGGCTTAGTCCAGCTCAGTTTAGGCCCATTGTACTCTGCATGCATTGTCCGTTCTCATGCTATACCTGATTGTGTGAGAAAATGTAAGCGCTGAGTTATACAGTGGACAAGTGAGTCCAGAGTGGGGATCAGAACCTTTGGGAGCTTCCAGACCACGTTTCTGCCTGCAAATCTCTTTGCTGACCACATTGTAAAGCGATCCTTAACCAGCCTTACTGCTAGGAAGGGCTCCAAGAGCCGTCACTAGGGGGCAGAACTGAGCCAAGAACCCAAGGGTCTTGGCCTCCCTCCTTGCACTCCGTGACGTTTTCCATTTCTCCTAAAGAACAGATGATGATGTAAGTGTCGTTGAACTGGAGATGCCCCTAAGGATTTTAAGGATCACCAACCCCTTCCTTTAACTGATGAGACAATATCCTGGGAGAGGTGAAGTAATTGACTTGCCCAGTAGATTCCATGAGACTCTTAGGTCAGCAGAGCACATATACTAGATAGTGCCTTAGAGGGCATTTTCATGAACCCATTCCACAGATGAAGAAACTGAGCCAAAGACAAAATGTTTTGTCCAAGGTCACACATAGGAAAGTGGTGGACCAAGAATGGGAACCTAAAAGTTATTAAAAAAAAAAAAAATTATAGCTACTATTTATTGGGTGTTTATTATGTGCCAGCTCCAGCGCTAGAGAGTATATATTTTTCTTTCCAATCCTCAGCGGACTGAAACATAGCAACTATTGTGAGGATGGTGTAGGATCAGGCAGTGTTTTTTTCTGTTGTATATGGGGTTGCTGTGAGTCAGAGGCGACTCAAAGGCACCCAACAACAACAACAGTATTCTGTATTATCCCCATTATACAGAAAGAAAAACAGAGTCAGAGAGGTTAAGTAATTACTCTGTCCTGGAATTCAACCCAAGGCCTGGTTTATGCCAAAGCCCACAGTCTTTTCTGCTGATGGGCAGAGAGCCCGACGGTGTCAGAGCTGGGTTAGTAGCGAAGCTAACTGGCCTTACTACGCACCACATGGCCTTTCTGCCAGACTTGTCTTGGTGGGCTCCACAGGGCTTCAGGTTCTTCACCCTATCCTCTTCTACTGCACCCCTCCCTGTAGGCCTTCAGGGGGCGCCATTTAGCTGTATTAACCAAGCTCTGGGCCAAAGGACTTCAGTACAACTGGAAATTACCCACGGTGAAAGAAAAAAAAAAAAAAAAGAAACACTGGAAGGGTAAAATTCAAACTGCTAAGATTTTTGCCTTTATGGCAAAACAGCTCTTCAAAAACAAAATTGCTCCCCTGCAGGAATGAGCGAACTCTTCAGAAGTCAAGGTTATTTTAACGCGTTGTTTTTTCCTTTGCTTGGTGTACCCTAAAAAGAAAACTACAAAAAAAATAAAAAGCTACCTTAAAAACAAAAACAAAACCAGAAAATCTCTGGAGACAGTATCGGTGTCAGAATCTGCAGGCTTCACCTTGTCAGGGAAGGTGTTCTAAAGCCCCGGCTCTTGCCCACCAGAGAGAATAAAATAAATGTTTAACTCTGATGAATGCTGACAGGAATCTAACACGTCAGAGAGAATGGAAATCCTGGAAAGTAATTGGGACCAATTTCCCTTTGCTTATTTGCCAACCTGAGGCTCCAAACTGGGCGGGTGCCCTGGAAGTTTCCAGCAGGAAAGGCAAAGTATCCTGAACTCGGGACCCCAGATAGCCCAGACCCGTGACACTGCCACGGCCACGGCCACGTCCCCGCCTGACCCTCTGCTGCCAGCCTCTGCTGTCAGTCCCCCACTGTTAACAGCTCGGGCCTGAAACCAGCAGAGCTCTTGGAGAGCTGTCAAAGGTCCGGTGATTACCCTTTAGCCCGTGAACAGTGAAAAAGTGTGAGATCGCTGTTTGTCTTTCTCTCCTCTCTGGCACAGGGCGTAAGCTGAGCAGGGGAGAGAGCTGCCCTACCCTAGAGGAAACTCTTCAAATCCCGGTCCTACTTCTGGAAGTCGCTTGACAGACATTCTCTGACCATCTCTGAATGAAGGAATCTGCAAGTACGTTATTAGCTCATTGGACCCCCACACCCCGCCAAATCTCTGTGATCCTCTCTGCTTTTAGGGCACAGAAGGGTAAGGCGACTTAACAAATGTCACACAGCAACTACACTGGCTACATCAAGATTCCAGCTGTTTTGATTGAAGTCCCCCAAAGCCCAAGCCAAACCAGTTGCCATCGAGTCGATTCCAACTCATGATGACTGTATGTCCAGGGGCCTTTAAGTGACCAGACCCTCAACTCTGGCTGAGCAGCAGCCAAGGGTGAAAATCAAATTCACTGGCTTGACTGGCTATCTCCCCTCACCTTTTGCAGGACTTCCCAGTGGCGCACTGGTAGATAGTGCTTACCCCGCCCCTCTGAGCTCTGCACCTGCCATTATCCCCCACCCCTACTCAAGTCTCCTCTACTGTCCAAAGCTCACCATATCCAGAAGGCCCGCGCTCCTGGCGAAATGGTGCAGATCAACCTGGTGGGACGTGAGGTGCGCTCACAAGGCCTCTCAAGACCTGCCCGGAGTCCCCCATTCTAGTCTGAGCCCTTTTGGTCTCATGCTCACCACCCGTCTCCTGCAGCCCTGGTCTGGATCCTTCCTCTCTCTCTGTATGATGCAAGCGCTCATTTAGTCCCTGTGGGTAACAGAACATTTTCCATTTTCTAAGGTCTTCACTTGCATGGTTCGGTGACTTAAATTACATTCATCATGTTGTTCAACCATCACATTGTCAATGTCTTAATGCCATTCAATTTACAGCTGCTTTCTTTAAGAATTAGGAGTAACAGGCAAATGCACAGAGACCAACGTTTATTAGTGGTTCCCTGAGGTGGGAACGGGGAAGCCATCATTTAGGAAGCTTTGGTTTCTGATTATGGTGATGGCAAACATGCCAATGGATATTGGCGATGGTTACACAATATGGTTAATGTAATTGGTGTCGCTAAATTGTACACATGAAAAAAGGTGAATTGGCAGATGTTGTGTTATACGTGTTTACAACAATAAAAAAGATATTTGAAACAAATAAAAAAAGAAGTAGATCAGAAGTGAACAGCAAAATTAGAAAGAGGAGGGTCAGGGATCAAGAAAAGGAAAGGAGGAAGGGCTACCTTTCAGCTTCACTTAGGGCAGAGCCTGGTCCCCAGCGATTGCAGCGTGTTCACATACATGGGGTCCTGGTGTCTGCTTCCAAACAACCAGCCCTGACTACCAGAGCAGGGTGCAACACTGAGTTGAATGTCAGTTATTCACCACATGAACACTTTGGTGTCTCCTAGGGTGCTCTGTTTTTCTGTCGTGCCTTGTGGGTGATCACTGAACGCTCCTTGGTGGTGATGAAGACTCAGGCTCTCCCACAGAAAATGCCCAGCTCTGTTCTCAGGAGGTCTACCATGGAAGTGATCTTCCTTAAAAGAACTCTAAAAAAGAAAACTAACCTTATAAAAAATAGCTTATAAAAAAGACAAGTCCACCTGCTTTTTGGGAAATAAACAAGATGGCGTTAATTGTTTGCAGCCTTAGGCTGGGTTCTTTCCTCCTTTGTTCATTTATGAAAAGTTTTTGCTTCTCGCCTTGAAGAAGGGCCTTCACGCCTCCCTCTGAATTTGTTCCGTTCAGCTTCGGGGAACTCTCTCAGCATCTCTCAGAGATGCACTCTTTAGGGCTTAGGTCCTGGACAGCCTTCATGCGGTGACTACACTGCCACCCATCAGTGACGTGAATTCAGTGGGTGCCCAGAGGGAGGGGTGGCCCTGTGCAAGACATCTGAGCAACGTCCAGGGTCACTGGGCAACCCCAAACACACACAGCCCCAGCAAAAAGTGGCCTGGTGTGTTTTTTTCCCAGGCAGGTCCTAGTCAGTGACCTGGGGCACTGCAATATCATGCAGGATTCTCTCCTCATCACTGTCCCTGATCCTTCCCCCCGTGTTTCTGCAGGGTGGTCCTGAGAAGAGCTCAGTGACTGTCTGCAGGCAGTTGTTCAGCAGCTGGTGTGTGGTGGTTCCTGAGCTCCCTTGGGATACAGACACTGGGGACAGAGGAAGGGGGTGATGAGGCACCCTTCTGTCTCCCCTTTTTCTTCCCACTGTTCCCACTTGTGTGGCTTTCCTTTTCATCTCTTTCTCCCACAGGTGATAAAGTCTGTAAACCACCTCTCCCACAAATTTTTCCTACAAGATAAAGGAGGACTGGCATGCTATGCTACTTCTGGTGGTCATCGTTGGCAGGATGCCAGAGTAGACTGTTAGAAAATCAGCAAGAGGAATTATCGGCTCCACACACAACAGAACGAAATTCTGCCCAGTCCTGCATTATCCCTGTAGTCCGTTGCCAACTGGATCGTTGTGATCCATAGAATTTTCATTAGCTGATTTTCAGAAGTAGGTTGCCAGGCCTTTCTTCCTAGTCTTAGTCTGGAAGCACCACTGAAACCTATTCCACATCATAAAAATACACAAACCTCCACTGATAGATGGATGGTGGCTGCACATGAAGTGCATTGGCCAGGAATCGAACCTGGGCCTCTCACGCTGACCATTAGCCCACTGCCGCTGTTGAGTTGACCCTGACTCATATTGACCCTATAGGATTGAGTAGAAGTGCCCCATAGGGTTTCCAAGGAGTGGCTGGTGGATTCAAGCTAACCTTTTGGCTAGCAGCCGAGCTCTTAACCACTGTGCTACCAGGGCTCCAGGTCTCCCACGTGGAGGGCGAGAATTCTACCACGGAGTCACCATGCCCTCACAACGAACGGAGAGGGTGTTTTTTTTGAGCTGTGAGGAGGAACTCTGCTCAGATCTGGCTGGCCTGCAGACGTGTCCAGGGCCCTGAGGTGGCTAAGCCACCTCTGCACTCCACCAGCGTCCACGGTGCCCGCAGTGCCTGTCAGGGTGGAGGGAGCTGGGGCGTGGGTGGGCGTGCGGAGGGCCTGGCAAACCCCAGTGCTCCCTGAGCCTGCTGTTGCATCTGCTGGATTGGAGCCTTGGCAGCCAACCCCACCCGCTTAACAATTCATGGCACCTCATGGCTCTTTCCTTTTCATTTTATTTAGTAACTGGGTTCAGCCCAGGAAACCCTGGCTCCCAATCCTTGAGTGTTTTGACTCAGGGACCGTAAACTGTCTGATTTCTTGGACAAACACAACCTTGAGGAATTTTCTGTCTACACAATGGCCGGGCTGTGCAAATGTCATGGCGCCCCATTCAGGCCACGGAGGCTTTTTTTTCTCCTTCCTACCGACGTCAATCTACTTAAAATAAGTATTCCCTTTGGTTTTGGGGGCCCTTTCCTTTGGATGACTCATGTTTATCCCTGGGATTAGAAAGCAGCTGGGAGCCAGGGAGAGGGTTTGTCATGACTCCGGCACAGAGCAGGGGGAAGAGACTGGGCTAAGAAATCCAACCCGCATTTTAGATTTTGGCCACTCCAGGGTTTATCGCTGGTGTAAAGATTTCACCCCTTTACTGTATGGGGCCCGTCTACTGTACGGATTTTCTTGATCGGGTGGCTACTGGCTGCCTCCCTACTCCAACCTCCCCTCCCCCACACCCCAAGCAGTACCTGGAATCATCTCTATGAAGCAAGCCTGTCATGTTCCTACCCCTCAGGGGACTCCCGGTAAAGCCCCACTACTCGGGCTGCCACAGTGAGCCCTTCACAACCTGGTCACACGCCTTCCCGGTCTTATGTCCGTCCCTTCCACAATGCTGTTCACGCCGCAGCCACCCCAGGCCTGCTGGGCCTCTGCTCAGTGACTTTGCATATGTGGTTCACTCTGCCCTAAATGCCTTTCCCCTGCCTCGCTGGATTCTTACTCACCCTTAAAGACCCATTCCAACTCGTATGCCCTCCGCGAGGCTTCTTAAAGACGGGGTCCCACTCCTTCCTGCCTACCTCCATCCTAGCACTTTCTGCACTGTACCTGGTGACCGGTTTTCCCATCCATCCAGATATATTGATAAGTTACTATCATCATTAGGATTCCAATCCAAACAGGCTGCTAACTATTTATTCTTTTTCTTCTCTTCCTTTCCACCTCCTCCTCCTTCGCTGTCTTCTTTTTCCCCTTCTCCTCCTTCTTCTTCGTCTCCTTCTCCTGATAATATTATTTTGAAACCTTGGCTGGGTCTAGCAAGAAAAAATAAGGCACCTGGAATTCTAGAAAAGAAAGGATAATGATGTATTATCAAACTATCTGCCATGCCTAGACACTGATTGGGTGCTTTGTGTTTGCAATTTCACTTAAACATTACAACCGTATTGTTTTCCCATTGTCACCAAAGAAAGATGGAGGCTTAGCAAGTTCAAATAACTTTCTCAGTTAGCAAAGGGCATGATTCATACTTAGAGATTTCTGACCCCAAATCCTGTATTTTTGTTTTTGTTTTTTTTTAGCTACCCCGTATAGCAACTGCACAGAGGGCAGTGGTGGTTCAGTGGTAGAGCTCTCACCTTCCTTGCTGGAGACCCAGGTTCGATTCCTGGCCAGTGCACCTCATGTGCAACTACCACCCGGCTGTCAGTGGCGGCTTGCGTGTTGCTAGGATGCTGAACAGGTTGCAGAGGAGCTTCCAGACTAAGACTAAAAAGAAAGGCCTGGCAATCTACTTGTGAAAATCAGCCAATGAAAACCCTGCAGATCACAATGGTCCAATCCTGTTTTGCATGAGGTTGCTGTGAGTCAACGGCTGACTCCACAACAACTAAAAACAACAAGAAGCAACTTCTCAGTGACTCAGCACGTGGACCCAGGACTGAGAGAAACTGGGTCCTTGGCTTAGTTCTCCTCTTAACTTACCGTGAGAACTTGACCTTCTGCACCTTCATGACTGTGAGATGCAAATGATAACGTTACATGCCATCCTCAGATGGCTACTAAGTGCAGTAGAAGCAAAACTAATTGTTTGCAAATGTTAGCCTTCCTAACCAGTGAGGCAAGAAGGACTTTGCACCCTTCTCCACCCTTATCCTTTATCCCACCCCCAAATTTATTGTGCTTTCCTGGTCAAATAAATTTATCCCTGGGGAAAGCTGGCTGCAATTAGTCTGAGTTGCTAGGTAAAACCAGGAGAGGCATGGGGGGTGGGTCTGGTAGGTTTTGGTGGCATAAGAATGCTTAGAAACCGTGTGGAGACCAGGTAATGCTGAGTGCAGGGTGGGAAACACTATGTCAGCAGAGGGTAGAGGGATATGGCAGTCGGCGGGGAGGGAACATGGTGGCCATGCGTGGCGTGGGTAGAGTAAGACAAGGTCCAGGCAAAGGGGTGCTGAGCAAGGACCCAAAGTTTTGGGGTCCTGATGATACACATACTCTTCAGTATCAGCATGACTGTTGTGGAGCCTCCTGTGCTCTGGCATCTGGTCCTTTATTCCTCTCCTTTCATGTAGGGTAAAAGCCACTGGAATTCATCTTTTATATTTTTTACATGTCTATTAATTTTTTTTTTATTAAAGGGCCTACTGCACACAAGGCCCCAGGGAAGACATGGAATTGTAAGACACAGGCCTGAGGTTGGGAAGAGAGAAATATAGATTCCTACGCTAAGTCTTTTAACCATGATTTATGCTTTACTATGGTTTGGGGGAAGATGACAGGGTATGGGGAGACAAATGAATTTATGATATGTCAGGTGGTGATAGCTGCTATCCAGAGAAATGTCACAGGTAAAGGGTGAGTGGGTAGGTGATGGAGGTGTGCTGTTTTATGTAGCTCGGCCAGGGAAGGACTCGCTGAGAAGGGGACATACCTGAACCAAAGCCAGAACCTAGCGAAGGTGTTTATTGCTGTCCATGGGTATGATGACCTTACTCCCATTATGGAAAATAGCATGCGTGGTCTACCAGCTAGGACCCTTTGAAACTGGGTCTTTCCCAGAAAACCCAGTATGGGTTGGTGCCCTACTGGCCTGATAGCACACCTTAGTCCTCTGGTATCTATTAATGAGCTGCTACATTCTGCTGGACCTTTTCCTGTGGTTAAATGGTCATTGAGCAGCAATGAAGCCAGCTCCCAGAAGTAGCAGCCAGCGTTGTGCTCTCTGGTCTCCCAGTCCCCCTCTTTTAACACCAGTGTCTTAGTGTCATCCTGAAAATGACTACAGCAGGTTACACCAAGAGTTCATTAAATGTGTTGTTGCTGTGTCTCCAGACCCACAGCACCTGCCTCTGCTTTGGCACACTTCCCTCTTCCTAAGTACCCACCCTATCTAATTTTAAAAACTTCTTGTTTGGGGCATAATTCTATCTCACCATATCACCCCACTTATGCTGAAGTCAAGAAACGGCTGTTTTGTCAAAGCTGACTGATGCCCAGAACATGTCTCTGAGCGTCTACCCACCTCTTTTCTTCAAAAACAGGAAGTCACTTCATGCCAGTGTAAGTCGGCCCAACATCCAGGGGTTTGGGTTTCATTAGAGCTCAGAAAGTTGGTTTAGAACTTGGCAAAGTAGGTCTGTCTTGGACCTGACCACTTTCTTTTTGCCATCTTCCAAGCTCCTAGATTTTTCTCGCTGCCTTGACCCTCACTGTCTGGTTCAGGCTTCAGTGCTTGGGCAAGATCTTGAAGGAAGGAGGAGCCTCCTGAAGATTTGCAGAGCAGGCTCTGCTGGTGCTCAGGGATCTGTGGGGGTTGGGATAAAGAACAAGGTGGCAGATCATGGAATCCATTTGTGATTTTTATTACTTGGTTGATTCTGCAGGCCCCTGGGTAGTGCAAATGGTTTGTGCTCATCTATTAACCAAAAGGTTGGGGGTTTGAACCCATCAGTATCACCGTGAAAGAAAGGCCTGGTGATCTGCTTCCAAAAAGATCACAGCCAAAAAAGAAGCCCTATGGAGCAGTTCTACTCTGTAACACATGGGGTCACCATGTGTCAGAATCAACTTGACGAAACAGGTTTGATTTTTTTTTGGGGGGGGGGTTGATTCTACAGTCTCAGATCCAAAGTGATACATTTATATATTCCATCATTAAGAATGAAAATATTGTGAAAATATCAACTTTGCTTTTCAGGAGAATTGCTTTTTAGCTCTGTCCTCAGCTGTGAATGTTATTTTCCGGTTGATTAAGACATAAACACAATAACTTAGGCAGCTGGTGGTCAGGGAGGAAGAAAGGAGCGTGTCCAAAGAGCCAGCCCTGGCAGAGTGCGCTCACGTCAGGCAGGATAAGAACATTCTTCCTAATACATGGGCGAGGTCTGCATTTACCTACCAGTGGGCCAGGGACACCATGTCCCAGATACCTGACTAGCATAGCTTTTCCCCTTCTTGGCTGCCATCATGCTGGTCCAGGCCACATTCTCTGCTCCTCCCACTCTTCTCCTTATATCCACCCATCCCAATCTCTCTTCTTCTTCTAAATCTGAAATCCTCTCTGTGAAAATACACCTAGAATAATGAGCCACCATCTGTCTGTCAGTTTGTCATACTATAGTGGTTTGGGTGGTGCTGTAATGCTGGAAGGTATGTCACTGGTATTTCAAATACCAGCAGGGTCACTGATGGTAGACAGGTTTCACTGGAACTTCCAGACTAAGACTAGGAAGAAAAGACCTGGAGATCTAGATCTACTTCTGAAAATTAGCCAAGAAAAACCCTATGGGTCACAACAGAGTATTGTCTGATATAGTGCTGAACTATGAGCCCCTAAGTTGTAAGGCACTTCACAATAACTGCAACAATAAACTTGCTCATACCAAGATCGTGAAGATGGTGCAGGGCTGGGCAATGTTTCCTTCTGTTATACGTAGGGTTGCCATAAGTCGGACCCAATTTGATGGCAACTAACAACAACAACAAACAGTACTGATAGAAGGCAGGAATAATGAACAAATAGTTCCCTTGCTCCATCATTGATGTCACTGATAAGATACTCCTGTCCCCTCCCCTACCATTTGACCATCGGAAACAGAAAAATGTTATAACATTGAAAGGAATCCAAAGATGAAATTTGTTGTTAGGGAGGAGAGGAAGGAGTTTAAGTGGAGATTCAACAAACCCAAGAAAGGGATGTATGGGAGAGATCGTGCTAAGTGATCTTTGAGGCCTGCTGCCTCTGAGGGTCTATGTCCTTTCTCCCTCTCTTTCCGTTCAGGTACGTCCTGGTGGATACATCTTTCTTCTCCCAGCTCTTCACTGCTGTGTTATCTACCCCAGACCCTCTTGGGACTCCAGTATGTATGTGCCTTCTTGGAAGTGAGGACTCCAGGCTTCTCCAGGCTCTGAAACGCTTTCAGGCTAGGAGGTGGGATGGCTGGCTGGGTACTACAGCTTCCTCCCTGAGAGACGTGAAGAACGCTCCGAGCTTTGTCCTGGGACTTCCACTGAAGTCATGTTTTAAAAACAAATCACATGTGATGCAACATGAGCCGACCACCGAGCAGAGAGATGCATAGGTTCTCAGGCTCCGGAACCCTATGGGACCTTGCTATAGGGCCGGCAGCCTGGGAAACTGGCCTGGAAGTTTTATGGAGTGACTAATATCCTGCAGGGACCACTCAGGTCCTAGGACTTGCATCGGGGTCAGCAGACCAGCCCCCCCACCCCCTCTGAGCAACACCCCTGGGATCATTCATGTCCATCTGGAAGACACTCATCTCTGAATAGAATTAAGGAGTTAGTTCTCCTTCTCACCTCTCACCCGGACGTGTGATTTACGCTCCATTTTATAGTTTCTGTTGGGAAATCCCAATGCATCTAAAAGACAAGCAGCGATGCTCAAGCTGCAGCTGAATGTGTATGTGTGTTGGGGGCAGGGAACTGTGCTGATAAAAGGAGAGAAAGAGAGAATGTAGAAGGGAAATTGCCAGGAACCTGGGTCTCCAAGTCTTAATGTTGTTATTGATTGTTATTAAATTGATTCCAACTCACAGCAACACCATGTGTTACAGGGTAGAACTGCTCTGTGGAATTTTCTTGGCTGTGATCTTCACAGAATCAGATCTCCAGGTCTTTCTTCCAAAGTACCACTGGGTTGGTTTGAACCACTAGCCTTTAGGTTAATAGTCGAATGCTTAGCTCTTTGGGCCACGAATCTACCAAGGTTTAATACTGTAATATTACAATTAATGTTCCTACCACATGTGATATAAAATGACAATATTCAATTTAATTTACTTTTTATAGTTTTGATTATTGAATTTGAGGAAACAATGTCACAGAAAAAAATCCTATCTCCCCCATTTGGGGGCACTGGTAGCAGGGGACGTGATGTGTTTTATTGTTTTTTTATAGGTCATTTCTGACCTGGAGGCATGCTCTCCATGGCCTAGCCTATTGTGGGGGCTGATTTCGTTATTTGCTGTCCATGGGTCAAAGGATCTCCAAACCCCTAATTGCTCTTGCCCTGGAAGCACTTAATTTCACACCACCCTGGTGAGTGGGTGAATTTACACAGCGTGGTTATTATTCTTCTGAGTTAAGAACTGTTAAGGTTGGAGCTGGAAAGGCCTAGGGAGGCAGAGTGGTCAAGTGAAAACGACCAGGTTTTGGATGTCACTAAAACGATTTTAAATCCTGACTTACTGCCCTCATGACTCTCTCTAACCCTTTTGAGACTCAGTTTCTGCCGAGGGAACGCAGCAGCGTCTTTGAAGACCTACTATGCTGCACTGCGCGTGGCCCGTGTTCAGCAAATAAAGCCTCATTCTACTTGGTATGATCACCTCATTTTGCCGATGCGAAGCTAGAGCCCAAACGAGGGGCTTGGGTATTTTGTATCGGAGGGATTTGGTAAATACTTGTTGAGTAGAAGTAAGTGATTTGCCCAAGGTGACAAGCTACTCAGGGCACAAGAACCCAAGTCTCTGGATGCAAACCCAGGACATTTAGGTCCAATTTCCCCCTTGTTCCTGAACTCACTTCCTCCCTATTTTCAGTCATAGAGACCCCAGGGGCTTCACTCAATCCCTTCTTCCCGAAGCTCATTCTGAGGATCTGATGTAGAATCAAGTGTGATTAACTGGAGCTGCTTCCCTGGGACCAGTCACCCAGCTGGTCTGACTACAGCTCCCTGGTTGTAGCAGCTGGAGGCTGGGCCGGGGTGGGGTGGGGAGAAGGAAAATGCTGTCCAGAAGAGGAACTCACAGACACACCTCTCCCGCGGCAGGCCTGGCTAGAGGTTGATAAGCCATCTTTAGAGATGGAGAGGGAGGGACTGTCTGCCTCTGCTTCCTTGCAAAACCATGACTCAGGAATACTGTCCACATCCTCAGGATGGCAGAGAGCTAAAAATAAATCAGGAAAAATACAGTCCAGAAGAGCCCAGTGAGGAGGTGGGGGGCGGGGGGAGGGAGCTCAAGAAAGCCGAAAGGAAGGAGGCCCGCGATGGAGGGGTGCCATCTGGGGGAAGGCGGGAGAGAGAGAAGAGGAGATGCTCAGAAGGAGGGGGGGGGACCATGGGTGGGATTAGAGCTGGAAGAGGAGATACAGTGAGGAAGGAGAGTCCTGGAGAGAAGCTGCCTCCTGTAATCACACGTGAATAAAACCTCTCAAATGGTCAAAAAGCCTGGTTTGTTCCAGGTCAGCTCCTCTGCTCCTTGTCCTAGCTGGGCACGTCCCCACCTCTCAGTGTGGCTGCAGCCCTCCCCGCCTCCCCTTCCTCCTGCAGGGATGCCATCGGTGCCCTGAGCTATCAGTCCTCGCTGGCAACCCCACATCTGCATCTCTGACTCTCATCTCTCAGCAGGGTTTGGTTCAGCACCTTCAACTGTCTAACCAGTGGTTTTCAAATGTTTCTCTGCAGAGCCCTTGAGATCTGGGTGGGGAAGGGGCACTGAAGGGGGGGGGTGCCAGGCACCCCCATTTTTAAACCAGAACATTTCCCTTTTATCTATTTTATATAGGTTTCCTTCTAAGACTTTGTTTGAAAATCAGGTTCTGCTCCCTAAAAAGGGGAAAGGAGGGAAGTCTTTGCTTAGGGGGCACTGAGTTTCTGTTAATGGTGGTGGAATAATCTGGAAAAACCTAGTGGTGATGGTTGTACAACATGAAGAACATAACCAACGTCACTGAATTGTATACATAAAAAAATATTGAATTGGCAAATGTTTGATATATATATATATTTATCATAAAAAAAAAAAAAAACCTTGAAAAAAACAAACAAAACCACTTCAGTGTGCCCACGGTGTCTCATGAAAAACCATCTGAGCAGAAGTCACAAGGCCCTCCTGAACGGGCCCACTGCCGACATAAGCCAACACTGTGGCAAGCCAGTCTCTCTAGGCTGCCTGGCCTCCCCCTGTCTTGACACAGACCCTGTTCAGTCTTGCGATTCTCCTCCCTGCTTTGGAATGTTCTCACTCTCATTGAACTACCCAAGTCTTACTCACCCGGTGGATTTCCTCAAATCCCACCTTTACTGCTTCCTTCTCCAGGACTCCCCTGGTTGTTTTGGCCCGTCCCTTTGCCTGAGTGTACGCCATCTTCACCATCTGTAATACATAGCATGGAGTCCCTGGTGGTACAAATGGTTAATGAACTTGGCTGCTAACTGAAAGTTTGGAGGTTTGAGTCTACCCAGAGGTACCTCCAAAGAAAGGCCTGGTGATCTACTTCTGAAAAAGCAGCCATTGAAAACCCTGTGGAGCACGGCTCTGCTCTCACACACATGGGGTCACCACGATTCAGAAACTGACTCGAAGGCAACTGGTTTTAATACACAGCATAGCCCTTTTGCACACAGGCTAACCCAAAGCCTGGCGTGGCCTGGCATGGGGCCTGGCCTCCCTGTAGTGTGCTGGTGCAGACACTGCTCCCAGCTCTGAGCTGGGGTGTCCTCAGGCCTCTGGTCTTGTAAAGCTTAAGTCTCTTCATCACCCCATTTTCCTAAGGCTCAGCTCACCTCGTTCTTCAGAGCAGTCTCAAGGTACCTGCAGGCCTCGACTTTACATTTACACATCTATTGCTTTGACTTACTCTCAAGTTCTAGGGCCTGGACTCCATAAGTGAGTTTTACAGTCTCTCCGGGCAGACACCTTGTCTTTCCGTTTCCCACCTTCAGTGCGATTGCCTAGGCGCATTCGTATTTACTACACTCTATTCATATTTCGGAATCGACTCGACGGCACTGGGTTTTTTTTTTTTTTTTTAATTCATATTAGGAGTCCCTGGGTGGTGCAAATGGCGAATGATCTCAGCTGCTAACCGAAAGCCTGGAGGTTCGAGTCCACCTGGAGGCACCCAGGGAAAAAGGCCTGGCAATCTACTTCCAGAAAATCAGCCACTGAAAACCAATTGGAGTCTGGAAGCATTCCCCTTGAGAACGGGAACTAGGCAAGGATCCCCTTTATCACAACTCTTATTCAACATTGTGCTGGAGGTCCTAGCCAGAGCAATTAGGCTAGAAAAAGAAATAAAGAGCATCCAAATTGGTAAGGAAGAAGTAAAAGTATCTCTGTTTGCAGATAATATGATCTTATACACAGAAAACGCTGAAGAATCCACAAGAAAACTACTGGAAGAATTAATAGACGGGTTCAGCAAAGTATCAGGATACAAGATAAGCATGCAAAAGATCAGCTGGATTCCTCCACAACAACAAAGAGAATGTTGAAGAGGGAATCACCAAATCAATACCATTTACAATAGTTCCCAAGAAGATAAAATAATTAGGAATAAATCTAACCAGAGACTTAAAGGACCTATACAAAGAAAACTACAAGACAGTACTCAAGAAACCAAAGACCTAAATAAGTGGAAAAACATACCTTGCTCATGGAGAGGAAGACTCAACATTGTGAAAATGTCTATTCTACCCAAAATTATCTACAGATACAATGCAATCCCAATCCAAATTCCAATGGCATTTTTTATTAAGATGGAGAAACAAATCACCAACTTCGGATGGAAAGGGAAGAGGCCCCAGATAAGTAAAGCATTACTGAAGAAGAAGAACAAAGTGGGAGGCGTCACTCTACCTGATTTTAGAACATATTATACAGCCATAGTTGTCAAAACAGCCTGGTATTAGTTCAACAACAGATACATAGACCAATGGAACTGAATTGAGAATCCAAACGTAAGTTCCTCTACCTATGAGCCGCTGGTATTTGACAAAGGCCCAAAATCTGTTAATTGGGGAAAAGACAGTCTGTTTAACAAATGGTACTGGCATAAACTGGATATCCATCTGCAAAAAAATGAAACAAGACCCATACCTAATACCATGCGCAAAAACTAACTCAAAATGGGTCAAAGGCCAAAATATATAATCAAAAACAATAAAAATCATGGAAGAAAAAATAAGGACAGCAGTAGGAGCCCTAATACATGGCACAAACAGTATATAAAACGTTACTAACAATGCATAAACACCAGAAGAAAAACTAGGTAACTGGGAGCTCCTAAAATCAAACACTTATATTCATCCAAAGACATCACCAAAAGAATAAAAAGACAACCTACAGACTGGGAAAAAGTTTTTGGCTATGACAAATCCAATCAGCATCTAATCTCTAAAATCTACATGATACTGCAAAACCTCAGCAACAAAAAGACAAATAACTCACTTAAAAAATGGGCAAAGAATATGAACAGACACTTCACCAAAGAATACATCAGGTGGCTAACAGATACATGAGGAAATGCTCATGATCATTACCCACTAGAGAAATGCAACTCAAAACGAAAATGAGTTACCATCTTACCCCAGCAAGGCCGGCATTAATCCAAAAACACAAAATAATAAACGTTGGAGAAACTGGAACACTTATACACTGCTGGTGGGAATGTAAAATGGTACATCTACTTTAGAAATCAATTTGATGCTTCCTTAGAAAGCCAGAAGTAGAATTACCATATGATCCAGCAATCCCACTCCTTGGAATATATCCTAAAGAAATAAGAGCTCTCACATAAATAGATATATGCACAACCATGTTCATTGCAGCACTGTCACAACAGCAAAAAGATGGAAACAACCAAGGTGCCCATCAACAGATGAATGGATAAACAAATTATAGTATATTCACACAATGGAATACTATGCAACAATAAAGAACAACGATGAATCCTTGAAACATCTCATAACATGAAGGAATCTAGAAGGCATTATGCTGAGTGAGTTTAGTCACAAAAGGAGAGAGGGAGGGGGTATTCACTAATTAGATAGTATGCAAGAATTATTTTAGGCGAAGAGAAGGACAATATACAATACAGGGGAAATCAGCACATTTGGAGCAATACAAAAGCTAAGAAGTTTCCTGAATACAACCAAACACTTTGAGGGACAGAGTAGCAGGGGTGGGGGCCTGGGGACCATGGGTTCAGGGGATATCTAGGTCAATGGGCATGACAAAGTGTATTAAGAAAACCTTCTGCATCCTACTTTGGTGAGTGATGTCTGGGGTCTTAAAAGCTAGCAAGTGGCCGTCTAAGATGCATTAATTGGTCTCAACTCACCTAGAGCAAAGGTGAATGAAGAAGACCAAAGACACAAAGAATTTATGTGCCCAAGAGAAAGAAAGGGCGACATAAACCAAAGACTCCATCAGCCTGAGACAGGAAGAACTAGACGGTACCTGGCTGCAACCAATGACTGCCCTGACAGGGAACACAACAGAGAATCCCTAATGGAGCAGGAAAAAAGTGGGATGCAGACCTCAAATTCTAGTAAAAAGACCAGACTTAATGGTTCTACTGAGCCTGGTGGGACCCCAGAGGTAATGGCCCCTGGAATGTCTGTTAGCCCAAAACTACAACCATTCCCGAAGCCAACTCTTCGGACGAAGATTAGACTGGACTATAAGACATAAAATGATACTGGTGAGGAGTGTGCTTCTTAGCTGAAGTAGACACGTGAGACTACGTGCGCAGCTCCTGTCTGGAGGTGAGATGAGAAGGTAGAAGGGGACAGGAGCTGGTTGGATGGACATAGGAAATACAGGGTGGAGAGGAGTGTGCTGTCACATTGTAGGGAGAACAACTAGGTTCACATAACAATGTGTGTATAAATTTTTCTATGAGAAACTGACTTGAATTGTAAATTTTCACTTAAAGCACAATTAAAAAAAAAAGTAAGACCACACACACACATGCACACGCACACACATACAAACAAAACCCTATGGAGCACAGTTCTACTCTGACACATACGGGGTAGCCATGAGTCAGAATCAACTCAGTGGCAACTGGTGTTCCCATTCATGTTAGCCTCCGTCCTCTTCCAGTCAAGTCTTGTGCATGATACCTATCTCTACCATCATTGGCTGGGTGAGTCCTACTCGTGCTCAGCCCCAATATAAGCCACTTTCTAGAGGACCCTGCCCAGACTGAGTCCGATTCCCCTGTTACATGCCCTCTGACTAGCCTGTTCTTTTCTGTCATTGCACTGACCACCACTGCAGTTGTATGGGTAGTCACTTCCCCCAGGAGGGCATACATACCATTAGGACAGAGACCTCATCTACGTGGTGCTCTGTGTTGCCCCAGCACTGAGTGTGTCCAACGTCTGGCTCTGTGTTATTGTTAGGTGCCATCCAGCCGGTTATGGCTCATAGTGACCCTATGTACAACCGGACGAAACACTGCCCAGTCCTGCACCATCTTCATAATCATTGTTATGCTTAAGACCCTTGTTGCAGCCACTGTGTCAATCTATCTCATTGAAGGCCTTTCTCTTTTTTGCTCACCCTCTACTTTACCAAGCATGATGTCCTTCTCCAGGGACTGATGCCTCCTGCTAACATGTCCAAAGTATGAGACATTCTCACAATCCTTGCTCCTAAGGAGAATTCTGCTTATACTTCTTCCAAGATAGATTTGTTCGTTCTTTTGGCAGTCCTCGGTATAGTCAACATCACAATTTTTTTTTGCCAAAGCCACAATTCAAAGTTGTCAATTCTTCAGTCTTTCTTATTTGTTGTCCTACTTTTGAGTGCATATGAGGCGACTGAAAACACCATGGCTTGGGTCAGGCACACCTTAGTCTTCAAGGCGACTTCTTTGCTTTTGAACACTTTAAAGAGGTCTTTTGCAGCAGATTTGCCCAATGCAATGTCTTTTGATTTCCTTACTGCTGTTTCCATGGGTGTTGATTGTAGATCCAAGTAAAATGAAACCCTTAACAGCTTCAATCTTTCCTCCACGTATCATAATGTTGGTTACTGCTCCAGTTGTGAGAATTTTTGTTTTATGTTGAGGTGTAATCTGTACAGAAGGCTGTGGTCTTTGATCTTCGTCAGTAAGTGCTTCAAGTCCTCTTCACTTTCAGCAAGGAAGGTTGTGTCATCTGCATAGCACAGGTTGTTAATGAGTCTTCCTCCAATCCTGATGCCCTGTTCTTCTTCGTTTAGTCCAGCTTCTCGTATTATTTGTTCAGCATACAGACTGCATAGGTATGGTGAAATGATACAACGCTGACGCATACCTTTCCTGACTTTAAACCACGCAGTATCCCCTTGTTCTTTTCAAAATACTGCCTCTTGATCTATGTACAGGCTCCTCATGACCACAGTTAAGTGTTCTAGAATTTCCATTCTTCATAATGTTATGCATGATTTGTTATGATTCACACAGTTGAAGGCCTTTGCATAGTCAATACAACACTGGTAAACATCTTTCTGGTATTCTCTGCTTTCAGCCAGGATCCATCTGACATCAGCTATGATATCCCTGGTTCCACATCCTCTTCTGAATCCATTTTGAATTTCTGGGAGTTCCCTGTACATATAGTGCTGCAGCCTTTTCTGAATGATCTTCAGCAAAATTTTACTTGTGTGTGATATTAACAATATTGTTCAATAACTTCTGCATTCGTTTAAGTAACCCTTTTGGAGGATAGGCATAAATATGGATCTCTTCCAGTCAGATGGCCAGGTAGCTGCTTTCCAAATTTCTTGGTATAGATGAATGAGCACTTCCAGTGCTGCATCCATTTACTGAAACACCTCAGCTGGTATTCTATCAATTCCTGGAGCCTCATTTACTGAACAGTTACAGTGGAAAGACTTTGGCTTTGACTCGGAGTTAGTGGCCGGTTGGTACCCAAGAATCCTGCCTTCCAAATACATAGCTGCAGTGGCATGCCTTTTGTCTTCAGGTTGGAGAGCCATCCCTCTCCTGTTGCATTTTCAAGAGCAAAGGAGCGCCTATTCGTTGCAATAGAAAAGCGGTCCTTAGCTTGAATTCTTCACTCCTCTGGTATTCGTGTTGTTGTTAGCTACCATGCAGTCAATTCCGATTCATGGCAACCCTTGTGTGCAGAGTAGAACTGTGCTCCATAGGGTTTTCAATGGCTGATTTTTCGGAAGTAGATCTCTTGGCCCGTTTTTCAAGGTGCCTCTAGGTTGATTTGAACAGCCAGTCTTTTGGTTAATAGTAGAGTACTTAACCATCTGTGCCACCTGGGAACTCTGCCTGGTATCCATAGCAGAGCTCATTTCCTAGCCCCCACCTTTCTCTGTCTCCTGCCTGTCCCCACCTTGGCACAGATTGGAGACAGCAGGCACACAAAGGACAAGGGTTTTGGTGTCTCCTCTCTGGGCCAGCTTCCTCTCTGTCTCCTGGCTCTGCAAGAAACTTTCTCGCCCTGCATATGGCAGCCAGAGGAGGAGACAGACCTGCAGATGGAGCTGGGGCTCAAGAAGGGGCAGAAACACAGTCACCCCAACAGGAGCACAGCCCTGGGGAAATCAGAGAGCTCAGAGCCATGCGGCGGGGAGGCGGGGTAGAAGGTTTGGAGCTCCCAGTAGAGACGTAGGAGATCAGTCATGTGGGACCAGCTTTCTAAGTCAAACTTTAGCTTGAGCAGGAAAGCACCATGCACTCTCCCATGGTCCATCCATCACTCATCCATCAGATGCTTACTGAGTGGCTCCTGGGGCTGAGGCAGCATCCTTCCTGTCCTTCCTGGATTCCCTGCCTATGAGGCATTCTGACACCAAAGAAGTCAGCACACTACAGATGGCCGGTGGTTCTCAGGGCTGTGGGAGGAATGAGCAGAGCCTGGAGAGAGGAGTGTGACCCTGCTTTGGACTGGCAGGTCAGACAGGAATCAGGTTGGCTAGTAGTTTCACCTTGTGTCCCTACCATCCTGAAAATTGTTCTGTCTTTTAATGTCTGTTCTTTATTGACTCATCTCTGACCCTCTCTCATTTACTCATTTCCTGTTTTCTGCCCCCTCTTGTTGCCGCTGCTTTCCAAGTTCTCTTACTACTGTTCCTTGTCTATCTTTGTTTTTTATCTAGTAAGAGCACGGCCAGATTACCCAAGAAGCAAGGTAGCACCAGCCCAACTGTGCCTTCCCACCAATCTGCAGTGCACAATTTCACCTGTCCGCCACCACATCAAAGATGCAGTGAAACCCATGTGAAATTGCTCACCACAGATTAGCAAGTAAATACAATTAAGTCTGTGCCTACCTTGCTCAGTGCAAGCTGGTGCACACTGTGCTTACTGGTTAGGACACCCCTGAAGAGCTTTGAGAACCTAGAGACTTTCCTTCTCCTTTTCACTTGGCTTCTTCCAGTGAAAGCCCCAAGTCCCAGGTTCTGGATTACCCCCCAAATTACCAGATCCCAGAGACTTTGAAGGTTGGAAGAGACCTTAAAGAGAAGCCTCCCAGTCCCCTGGTCTCTGTCTCTTTATGTCTCTGTCTCTCTCTCTCTCAGCCTCATTTGCTGTCACTCCAGTCTTTTGTCTCATCCATTTATTTCCTTACCTCCTGGGTTTTCCATCCTGTCTGCCCTGTAGGATGACAAGTGGTCACAGATAGGAAGGTGGAGTCTCTCTCCTTGGACCACTCATATGCTCCCCAGACATGTGGAAAGGCCTTGCTCCATTACCGCCTTTTTGATACAGGTCAGGCTGATTTGCCACAGCTCCATGCCTGTCCCTTCATCTTCCCTGTTTTTGTCGCATTCTCCTTTGTTCTGTCAAACTCCAGCAGAGGGAACCAGCTGATTTAATTTTTCTTTTCTGGAGAAGGCAGAACGCTGGGAAGGGAGGCACAGGAAAGTTTGGACAGCTTTTGGGTTTGTGATACAAAATACTTCAGGAGTAGGAAAACCACATTTAGTGTTGAGTGTTCTCTGTCTTCTCCGATATCAGGGCAGGCTAGGCTCAGTGGTTGGCTATTTTAGCAAGCCTGGGGTCCTCTGGAAGTGGCCTGGCTGGGATGTGAGTCACAGTTGGGCCACCGATGAGCTATGCAATCTTAGGAAAGCAGCTTTACCTTTTCGAGCCTGATTTCTTCATTCCCCAAATGGAGATAACATGGCCATTACTTCACAGGTTTTTGTGCTTGAGGACTGAATCTATTAAAGTATCTAAAGTACCTGGCACGGTGCTCTGGCACGGTGCTCAAGGCATCCCCCACCCCGCACTTCAATTATTAGGCACGGATTGAACACCTCACGTCCAGTTCTGCACATTGCACCAAGCCTCTACCATGAGTTTGGGGGATGCAAAGAAGGAGCATGGTTGGGAGATCCGGTTAGTGACGTAGTCCCCACCCCTGCCCAGGAGGTCTAAGTCAGAGCTGGGGGGGAAGGGTCTGGAGACAGGCCCCTCGCCCCAGGAGCTGTGGCCACTTGAAAGCCCATCGCAGCTCCAGGAACCGGCCTGCTGTGCCAGCATCTGCGCATCCTTAGATCTCTGTCTGGATTCCTCCTGCTGGTCTTGTAGGATCACTTATCAGCAGCAGGCAGGCCGGTGCCTAGGCGTTTCTATCTGCGCCCAGCCCCACAGCCTTCCTCTCCATAAACACTGGCTAGCAGGGGGCAGGAAAGCAGACAAGCCCCCTCCTCTTTCCCTCCTCACCTCTCCACAGCAGATGCTCTGTCTTGATGCAAAAGCAGGGCCACCCTCCTGTGCCCTGCTGTCCTGGCAGCCCCACATCTTCAGATGAGAGATGCCGAGAGGTTGGAAGGAAAGCCTGAGATTGTTTGGAAGGTCTACATGTTGAGGGCTTTAGTCTCTCTGCACTAGTCAGGCCACTCCCATCATGCACTCCTGCTGTAGCCTCATTCTCTCAGAGCTCAGGTCTGCTTTCAAGGGGAGATCAGTCCTAGATCCCTTACATCAGCGCAGTTGTGTCTCCATGGGTGAAGGCTGGGTGTGAGCCTGCTGATAGACCCATCTCACCAGCCAGTTCCCTGGAGACAATGCCTCAGGCTGTTGTTGGGTCCTCAGGAGGGATTCTACCAGGAATTTCAGGCTAAGGGAGGCTATAAGAGGAGCAGGGACTCTTTTGGAGATGAGGCCTTTTGTCAGCCCTTCAGATCACTCTGAAATGAGATTGCTTTGTTCTGGGTCCTCATTTGATTTTCCACTCAGCTCATTCAGGAAGGCAATTGCTGCCTCCTCCTCGCTAGGCATTCTCCACCTGACCTTCAGGAGCACACCCTCTTGATTTTCCTCCTGCTTCTCTGGTCTCCAAGAAGCCCTCATGGCGCAGTTGTTAAAGAGGTTAGTGGCTAACCCAAAAGTCAGTGGTTCGACCCTACCAGCCACTCTGAGGCAGAAAGATGTAGTAGTCTGCTTCTGTAAAGATTACAGCCTTGGAAACTCTATGGGGCAGTTCTACTCTGTCCTATAGGCTCACTACGGGTTGGAAATTGACTCGATGGCAGTGGGTTTGGTTTGGTCTCTACTCAGTCCCTTTTACTGGTTCCTGTCTTCTCAACCTCTTAACTTTGGAGCATCCTTGGCTTTCCTTTCTTCTTTACTATGTTTACTTCCTTGGCGCTCTCAGCTGGTCTCACGACTTTATACAGCATCTATAAACTGGCAGTTTACATTTATAGCTCCAGTCACCAGAACTGCTGAGTGTAGACACACATATAGAACTCATTGTTATGGATTGAACTGTGTTCCCCCCAAAATATGTGGGAGCCCTGACCCCTCGACCTGTGGATGTGATCCCATTTAGGAATTGTGTTCTCTGTTATGTTAATGAGGCTGTATCAGTTTAGGGGGTGTCCTAAACCTAACCTCTTCTCAGTGATATAAAGAGAAGCACAGACAGAGACAAGCAAACACAAATGGAGAAAAGATAGATGCCTCGTGGAGATCGCCAAGGAACCCAGGAACAGAAGCTGAAAAGATTTTCCCCCAGAGCGTACCAGAGAGAGAGAGAGAGAGATTGAGCCTTCCCCTAGAGCCGCTGCTCTGAATTCGGACTTGTAGCTTCCTAATTTGTGAGAAAATAAAGCTCTGTTCTTTAAAACCATCCACTTGCAGTACTTTTGTTACAGCAGCACTAGAACACTAAGACAGTCGCGTAATAGACACTTCGCAATTCACACGCTTGAAACTGAACGCCTGACCGTCACAGGCTGCCTCATCTACAGTCTTTTCCAACCCAGTTGATCGATGGCTTTTCTGCACTTCAGAGGCCAAAATTCTGAGAGTCATGCTTTACCCCTCTCTGGCTCTCACAACTCACATCCGATGTCTCCATAAATCCAGTTTTCTCTACTTTGAAAATATATCCAGAATCCAACTACCTCTTGTGCCCTCCACTGCTTCCCTCCGTCATGTCACCTGGAGTTCTGCAGTGGCTTCCTTTAATTCCTCCTGGTCCTGCCTGGGCTCTCCTGGGGACTTTCTGCCTCGCAGAAGAAGCCAGAGTAGACCAAGGAAGTTTCTCTTCTTAGGGAGAAGTCCCACATCCTTCTACATGTCTTTGCTGAAATGCTGTCTCTTCAGGAAGGCTCGTTTAGAGAACCTAATGTAAAAGAGCCCATCCCTCCCAACCCATCCCATCTCTATTACTCTACTTCTTTTTTCCTCCCAGGACTTACATAGTTATCATTTTTTTATTTTAAATTTTGTTGTGGTGAAAATATACGCAATAAAACGTTAGCCATCTCAACAATTTTCACACAGTCAACTCGGTAACACTGATTACCTTCCTCAAGTTGTGCAATCACTCTCGCTACCCTTTTCCAAATCATTCCACCACCATTAACATCAACTCAGTGCACCCTCAGCAAAAACTCCTGATTTCTCCTTCTCTCCCACTTCTGGTCCAACCCTGAAACAAACCCGCTGCCCATTGAGTTGATTTTGACTCATAGAGACCCTCTAGGACACGGTAGAGCTGCCCTGTTTGGTTTCCAAGGCTGTAAATCTTTATGGAAGCAGACTGCCATAAGGAACAGGCGGTGGGTTCGAACTGATGATCTTCTGGTTAGCAGCTGAGTGCTTAACCACTGCACCACCAGGGGTCCTGTCACCCCTGGAATCACTAATAATCTTTGGTCTCTATACATCTGCTTATTTCACGGAAGTGAGATCATGGAGTATTTGTCTTTTTTTGGCTACATATTTCACTCAGCGTGATGTTTCCAAGATTCATCCATGTTGTGTCCTGCATCAGGACTTCATTTCTCTTTATGGCTGAGTAGGAGTCCATTGTGTGTATGTACCACACTTTGTTTACTTAGTCACCTGTTGACGGACGCTGTGGTTGTTGCCACTTTCAGCTGTTGTGAAAGCATCATCGTTTATCACGCTCTTTGTACACTGTCCATCTTTCCTCACCAGGTTGTAAGATCCACTAGAGCAGGGACCTTGTCTTTTTGTCCCAAGAGCCTGGTGACACCTAACAGGTGTTCCTGAATGGACAGAGCATGCTGTATGTGAAGTCTGGCTCCTCAGACCCTCAAATGGTGGCTCGAGTGTCCCTTGCTTAGGGACCACCCTAAAGAGAGTAGGTGCCTTCTCCTCTGACCTGTTGCTCTCTCACAGGACACTGCTTCAGAGCTAGTTGTCATCATTCGTAAATGCATGTTTACTGTGTATTCACTTGCCCATCATCTGTCTCCCCCACTGGACTGTAACTCCATGAAGCTAAGGGCTGTGTTTGCTGTATACCCTATGGCATCCCTGGGACCTAGCACAGGGTCTGCAGATGCTGTCGTCAGCTGTGGAATCGGTCCCTGACTCATGCCCAACAGAACAAAACACTGCTCGGTCCTGTGCCATCCCCATGATCAGTTGCGCTCAGACTGTTGAGATTCACAGGGTTTTCACTGGCTGATTTTTGGAAATACAGCACCAGGCCTTTCTTCCTGGCCTGTCTTAACCCAGAAGTTCTGCCCAAACCTGTTCAGCATCATAGCAACAAGCAAGCCTCCCCTGGCAGATGGGTGGTAGCTGTGTACGAGGGGCATTGGCCTACACGTAGTAGGTGCTACGTAAATATTTACTGGATAAATGTGAAACACTTTTAATGTATTATTTGATGCTCACAGCAATGCTGTGAAATAACTATTTTTATGCCTATTTCTTTGAAGAAATCTGAGGCTCAGAGAGGTTCAGCAATCTGCTCATAGACACAGAGCTAGGTGGAGGAAACAACCTTGGATCCAGGCCTGTCTGGCCGAGTGTGTGTGTGCATATGTGTGTGTACATGTGTGTGTGCTTGTGTTCTTTCTCCAGTACTGCACTGTGCAGGCAGCTGCCTCTTCTGTATGGAGGGCCGTCTGTGGCTGCCCCCTCTTCTTATTCTTAGAATGAAGGCCAGTCAGATTAGACGCTGTCATAAGAGACTTCTTCCCTATTCTTAAGAACCACCGCTCCTCTGTCAGCTTGTCATACTGTGGTGGCTCACGTGTTGCTGTAATGCCAGAAGCCATGCCACTGGTATTGCCAATACCAGCAGGGTCACCCACGGTGGACAGGTTTCAGTGGAGCTTCCAGAGTAAGATGGACCAGGAAGAAAGGCCTGGAGATGTAATTCTGAAAATTTCCAGTGAAAACCCTGTGGGTCATAACAGGACGTTGTCCAACTTTCTAGCTTTGGGCACATCATTAGGAGGGATCAATTGCTGGAGGACGATATCACATTTGGTGAAGTAGAGGGCCAGCGAGGGCAAGGGAGACCTTCGGTGAAGTGGATTGGCACAAGAGCCTCAACAATGGACTCAAACATGCTAGTGATCATGAAGGTGGCACAGGATTGGGCAATGTCTCTTTCTGTTACATTTAAGGTCACTGTGAGTCAGAGTCAACTCAACGGCAGCTAAAAACATTTTCAAGAAACCTACTCTGGAGACTCAAATGCTTGAAGTCAAGTACACTCAAAATGCACTGTGAGGTTCTGTGGCTGCCTGCTGCCCTTTCAACCCTACTAAACCCCTTGTTTCCAAGGGAACCAAACAAACCAAACCAAACTCACTGCCACTGAGTTGATTCCATCTCATAGCAACCTTATAGGAAGGAATAGAATTGCCCTATAGGGTTTCCAAAGAATGCCTGGTAGATTTGACCTGTGGACCTTTTGGTTAGCAGCCAAGCTCTTAACCACTGCGCCACCAGGGATGACACTGGGGAATAAAGGGTCCAAAGTACTGCCTGTACACAGATCACATGGCCTTGGGAGATTTTTGTTAGTGCAAGACATCACTAGAGCCGCCTCCTGTCATAGGATCAATCCCACCCAGATCTCACATCTGCAGGAGCCAGCTGCCCGGGCCTACCTCAGTCCATGCAAACCCGCCATGGGCACAGCTGAGAAAGCCCAGGGGTCTTCCCCTTTCCTTTCCCCAGCACCAGTTGTCATTGTCACATCTGCGTCCTACAAGGGGTGGACTGGTCTATTTTCTACAGACAGGGAAAGGGTGAGGAGGAAGCAAAAAGACAGCTCTTTAGAAGGACGAGGGGAGAACCCAGGGGCTGCACTCCCAGGCCAATTGAGATGGTCCCTGAGCCCACTGAGAAGGAGAGCCAGGTGAGGACGACTCCACATCAGTGCCCATGGCAGGAGCCAGATGTGCAGGTGCTCCAGCTGCTCAGCAACAGCAGTAGGCTTCTCAGTGGCAGATGAATCTCCTGAGAAGAGGCGCCTGCCTCAGGAAGTTGAGTGCTGGCTCCATGTGTGGCTCAGGAAGACAGCAGCCACAGTGACACTGGCGGGGGTGGCTGGCACAGAGCCTGGGCAATAGGGTTGTGACTGTGACAGGCATCTGATGGAGGAGCAGTGGCAAACTCAGGAGTCTTTTGTCCATTTCCACGTGGTCAATAAGGTTGTGTATCAACTTGGCTGGGCCATGGTTCTCAGTGGTTTGGCAGTTATGATGTAGTTTGGCAGTCGTATAATGATATGATCACCTCCATTGATGGAATCTGCTGTGAGTATTCAATTAGCTGAAATGGAGTTTCTTTGGGGGTGTGGCCTGCATCCAATATAGGTGGACTTTCTGGCAAGGCTCTTGGGCTTTTGCTTGCTCTGAATCCAACAGCTGGTTCCTGTTCTTCTGACCTCCAGTTCTTGGGACTTGAGCTAGCAGCTTACCTGCCATCCCACCTCCCAATCTTGGGATTTGTTGGTCTTCGTAGCCTGTAAGCAAGAGCCCTGCTGTCTGACTTGCTGATCTTGGGTTTACCAGCTCCTGCAGCTACGTGAGTCAGGAGAAGCCTCCAACCTGACCCACCGACTTGGGATGTTCCAGCCTCTGCAACGGGTGAGCTGTTTCCTTGATATAAATATCTCTCCGTATATATTTATAGACCCTGGTGATGAAGTGGTTAAGAGCTCAGGCTGCTAACCAAAAGGCTGGCAGTTCAAATCCACAAGTCACTCCTTGGAAACCCTATGGGGCAGTCTACTCTGTCCTATAGGGTTGTTATGAGTCAGAATCCACTTGAAGGAACACAACAACAACCTATATATTTATACATTTTACTGGCTTTGCTTCTCTAGAGAATCCAGCCTAAGACATCCCACCATGATGGTAATGCAAGGCCTGATGTATGGACATTGGGGCCTTCTCTTTGGTTTCTGGACTGGCAGGGAGAGAGCAAAATGACAAATTAAATCAACTCTTTTATTACTGTTATTTATGAAGCTTTCCCTCCCAGTTACCATGTTGGACACAAACATTGTAACCCACCTGATGTCAAGCTATTTTTTTCCCCTAGTTGAGTGTGCTTTCACTTCACTGTTGTTGTTGTTGTTGTTGGCTGCTATGGACTTAGCGCCTGACTCCTGGCAACCCCATGCACAATGGAATAAAACCATCCCCATGATTGGCTGCATGTAAGACTGCTGTGATCTATAGGGTTTTTACTGTTTGATTTCTAGAAATAGATCACCAGGCCTTTCTTCCTAGCCTGGCTCAATCTGGATACACCACTGAAACCCGTGCTCATCATCAACACTACAGAGTCCCTGCTTGGACAAAAGTCCCTGCTTGAATTTGGCCCTAGGTATGAGCTTCTGTGGCTAGTGCCTGGGTGGTGGGCTTAGAGTGGGTTGGGGACTCGAGGAGCTGCGGGCACAGCCCAAGTTACTCATTATTGCACCCCGTGTTGCCTGACGCAAAACGCTCACATTCACAGTTAGTTTGCAACAGGTAATCCCTAAAGCAACCCATCCAATGCTACTGCTCTTCTATCAAATCAATATAGATCTATATATAGGCCTTGCCTTTTGCTTCAAAAAGTGACAGGCACACAGACATGATTTCACAGACACGCTAAAATGCTGCTAGTTTTGTGTCATGGACACGGATTCTGTAGGCTTCTTGTGGATTGTGGGTTTTCAGCAAAGTTTGTACCACCGCTCCCATCAGCAGCATTATCTAAGGGCTTTACAACCTCACTGGGACTGTTTCTTTACCTTACCTGACTTTTGGCTCCATTGCTCTGGGTAAAATATTTACTTATTACAAACTGGTATCTGTTAAGGAAGAAAGGAAGGAAGGAAGGGAGGGAGGAGGGAAGAGGGAAGAAGGAGGGAGGGAAGGAAGAAAAGGCTGCAAAGGAAAGAGAAGGCAAGCAAAGCCACCCTTCCCTCCAGAGCAAACATCACTCTGGCTGTGCTCAGGGCAGGCCCCCGTCAACGATGTGGACATACCTCTCACACCCTCATTCCACTCCCACGAATACAGACCACATGTCTGCTTACCTGTGCCCATCCATTACACGTGCCAGCCTCTATTGTCCACTGATCCGATCACAAACTATATAAAACACAAAAACTAAAACCCAACCCAGCTTCTATTAAAAGCTGCCAGGGCCACGATGTACAAACTGAGAGACAGCACACAAAATCATAGCTAAATCTGGAGGAGGGTTAAAGTTCGTTGTGTCCAGCCCTCTGGCGGTTTACTCTATTGGCTCCTCTTAGCCCCGACCTCACACCTGTGTTTACAGAGGGGCCTTTTTCATTCTGAGCTGGTCATGACAACGTCAGTCTGTATGCTATCATTTTGGCTCCAGCACCTGTTTTAAGCCTTAGCAGTAAGTCTTAAGGCCAAAGCATGTGCCGTGTGAGACCAATACAAAAATGCCATGGATGTGTCTCTTGTGTTCTATAATCCCAGGGTTGCACTGTCCCTTACCTACTCCTTGGCACCAAGAGGTGGCCTTGAGTTTTTTGCCTAATTGTCAAATCCACTGCCCAGACTGAAGCCCCATCCTAGAGCGAGAGGTTCTAGCATAGACTCCAGGGGCTGGATCTGGTTTTGTGCACCCAGCCCTTGACTGGTTCTCACACCTGTGGACAGATGTCTCAGCTCCCAGGCTTGGCCACCAATGTCACCACTGACTGCACTCCAGCACTGAGCTGCTAGGGCAGAGTCAGCCCCTGCCACTGGGGCCGTTTCCCAGACTGCAACACCCCAAGTCTTGGCCTCCTCCTCCTCCTGCTGCCTGCTGTGGCTGCAAGGTCCCGGTATTTTTTGTACCAATGTTGCTCACATGAGGACAGCTGCAATTTGCAGATGAGGAGACAGGAGGTCAGAGAGGTAAAATGCCTTGCCATGGACACTCAGCTAGTTGGAAGCATAGCTTGGATAGAACCTTCTCCATCTTTAGACCTTTAGACCTGGTGAGTTTTTTTCCACCAGACCAACTGGCTGCAAACTCTCACGTTTTGAGCCACGCGAGCAAGTGGGAGCCCAGTGCAGAGCACAGAGACAGCATAGAACCAGGCACCACCGCGTGGCCAGATCTCCACCCACCCCACCCTCGGCTCTACATGTGCCGCTGGCTGTCCCTGCTCGCCAGGGACGAAACATTTACCGTTCCCCACCAACACTGTGCTGCACCCACAAACCGCACCGCCCCACCACTGCAGGTGGTAATTTGCATGAGGCAGCGCAGCCTGTCCCGTGGGGTTTTGCCTATCTAAGTTTCTTTTCTGCACTCTGAGATGAGCAGCCTTTTTAAAAATAGAGAAAATCAAGACACTAGTAACTCCCTGCTTGAACTGGGCCTTAAGGTGTTTCAAAGCCTCCATGGCTATTTCTGGCCCCATTGTCGTCTGGGTCTGAGAGGAAGACCTGATGGCTGTTCTTTGCTTTAAAGGCAGAAACAGAACATTGTTTCTCCTGGCTTTGATTTAAAGGCCAAAACAGTTATAGGAAACTGTTCAGCAGATGTTTTATGAAACTCAGAAAAGATTGGGTCTTTTAGAAGAGTTATTTTTAGATGAATGCTTCCTACCATTGAGAGTTTGGTGATCACAAAAGGAACAGAAAGTGGGAGAGAGACAGGGTTGGAAAGAGCTTTAAACGTTTTGTTTTTCCTTTGGTTTTCAGGATGAATTAAGTAGGCCTGCAAGCCTTTGGAAGACAGGGAGGAGGGGTTCGTTTGAGGGTTTCCGTACTAAAAGGAGGGCTGGGTGGGTGAGGGGAAATCTTTTCATGATTCTCCACCTTCTCCTTCATGTTCCAGCAACAGGGAAGTGTTTTTTCTCCTCTCTCATTTTCTTACCTCCCTTTTTCTGAATTAACCTTTCTTCCTCTCTTCTCTCATCCCAGCCTTCCTTCCCTTCTGTCTCTCTTACCTGTTTCGCTTTATGTCATCATTGGACTCTCAGCTCAGGCATTTCCTTTCTCAAGAAGCTTCCCTTGACATCTCCAGACTTGCCTTCTAGTCGATTCTGACTCACAGTGACCCTGTAGAATACCATGTGCATATTCCAAACTCTGCATTTGTGCTTTGTTTTATAATCTGTTTTTATACCTGCCACCTCCTGTCTGTCTGTGGTGGCTTGCCTTTTGCTGTGATGCTGAAAGTTATGCCACTCATTTCAAATACCAACAGGATCACCCACGGTAGATGGGTTTCAGCAGAGCTTCCAGACTAAAACAGACTAGGAAGAAAGTTCGGGCAATTTACTTCCAAAAATTTCCAAGGAAAACCCAATGGATCACAACAGAACATGGTCCTACTTGGTTACTTTGAACATGTTATCAGAAGGGATCGATTGCTGGGCAAGGACATCTTGTTTGATGAAGTAGAGGACCAGCCAGGGCAAGGGAGACCTTCAGTGAAATGAATTGTCACAGCAGCCATGACAATGGACTCAAATGTGCCAGTGATCATGATGATGACACAGGACCAGACAGTGTTTCACTTTCTTGTACCTAGGGTCACCATGAGTCAGGGTCAACTTGATGGCAGCTATCTACCTACCTACCTACTTATCTATCTTATGTATTTGACTCCTTCCTTCTGCTGTAAGCTCTATGAAACTGGGGACCAGCTTTCGATTATCTTTCTTCTCTTATCACCTAGCACTGTTTAGCATAGAATAAACGTTTATATTGAGTGGATGAGTAGATGGAAGAATAAATGAAGACATGAGTGAGTTGAGTTTGAGCCCTTTGAAAACATTTTACAATTGACCCTTTTTATCTCTGCTGTTCAAATAAACCAAAATCTGTTACTATTATAACAATAATAAAAAAAAAAATTACTATAAAGTGATTATTACCGTTTCCAGGAAATTGAGACTCTGTGACAATGGGAAAAAGCTAGCATGAAAGCATTCAGATTTGGATATCTATCTTTTAATTCCAAATCCATTGTTTTCTCCACCCTACCAGGGGGAATAATTTTCTTGGGGGAAGAGCTTCAAGAAAACATGGGGTGCTTGGGCCCTGGTAGGATCAAACCAGGGGAAAGGACAGAGAAAAGGGAGGTGGCGGAAACTCAAAGCAAATCTCCTCCCTTACAGCTACTCCTGGGGCCACAGAGCTGGGACAAAAGGATAACTGCGGCGTCATCTGGGGATGAAGACCAACAGATGACCTTCCATGTTCTCACTTGTCCTGAGGCCTCTCTGGCTGGTGTCTTATGGCTAGGTGAACACAGTGAAGGCGAATAACCTTCAACTTTCTGCAAAGTCCTGGAACTCAGCCCAGGAAGAATGAGACTGTTGCTTTATTTGATCTTTCATTCACCGTGATCTCCCTGGTTTCTCGAGTCCTCCTTGAGCACTTGGTAAGAACAAGTCCTTTGGCCACACCCAATTTTAATGGGCAAGAAAGTGGGATCCTACTGCGTGCCCTGATTGGGGAGGAACAGGAATGCTCCTGGGAACAGGTGAACAACTTTGATGTGCTTCATGTTAGGCTAGGTATTGTGGAACTAACAAAATGAACATGAGTTCTGCTCCTGCCCTTGAGAAGTTTTCATGTAGTTGGGGAACTAGGACTTACCACACATCAAATTATTAAAGAATATTATGAGTTGGTATAAGGTAATGCATCCAGCCAAGCTGCAGAGGAACAAATGGCAGGGTTTTAGATTTAGTTTTTGCAAGCACTGAGGCGGCAGATGAGGAGAATCTTTCGTGGAAAAAATGCCCAGGATACTGTGATGTTCAAACACAATGAGCAATTACAGAATTTTTGGAGGGGAAAGCATCCTCAGAGGTGATCAGATTTCACTTCCCTTATCTAACTCTCCTTTCCCTCATTTAACCCTTTTCACAAGCCTCCGCTAAGAAACTTAGATCATCTTGTTACTTGTTTCTTTGATAAACTACAAGTTCTTTAAGAACAGAATCTTATTTTATCTTTCATTTTCAGTTCTTATCAAATATCTGGAACAGAGAAGGGCTTATTACATGTTGTTTGGATAAGTTAATCCTTCTAAGTCCATTTTTAACAGTTTTAATAGAAGAAAAGTCTACCCAGAGTTTGAAAACCACTCACAGAGAGGACCAGACATCATCAACGGAGCTCTCATGGGCCTCTTTCCTCAGTGAAGGTTCTCAGCACTTCTGTTCTTTCACTTACAGACCCACCTGCTCTTACTCAGTCCCACAGCATACCTCTGTCCCTTGGACATCTCCTTACCTACACTTTTTTGCCTGGCCATTCTAGGTAGGAAATATTCCAGTCTTTTACTATAGCAATTGCTTACAACAAATATGCTTCCCCTGCTCAAGGTCATAGAGTCCCTGGGTGCTGCAGATGGTTAACACACTTGGCTAGTAAGCAAAACGTTGGCTGTTCAAGTCCACCCAGAGGTGCCTCGGGCGAAAGGCTTGGCAGTCTACATCTAAAAATTCATCCACTGAAAACTCTCTGGATTATAGTTCTACTCTGACACACATGGAGTTGCCATGAGTTGAAGTCTACTCAATGGCAATTGGTTTTGGTTTTAATGTTGGGAGAACTTTTTAGGGATCATCTAGCCCATCAACTTGGTTTCCTTTGCAGCAACTGAGGCTTAGAGAGCTTAAGAGACCCCCCAAAGCTTCACAGAATTCATGGGGAGATCTGGACTAGAATACGTATCTTTGGACTCGTATTTCACTGCTGTTTATACTCCGGATTTATAGATGCATATTTATGTTTGGAAGGAATCCTAGTGGTGCAGTGGTTAAGTGCTTGGCTGCTAACTGAAAGGTCAGCAGTTCAAACCCTCCAGTTGCTCCACAGGAGAAAGATGTGGCAGTCTGCTTCCATAAAGATTATATAGCCTTGGAAACCCTATGGGCAGTTCTACTCTGTCCTGTAGGGTCACTATGAGTCAGAATCAACTCAAAGAAAATGGCTTATTTATGTTTGGACTTGTTGATAAGCTTTGTATTGATTGACACAAAAGACCTTTGTATTTCCCTTTATATCAAGACCATGTTTAAAGCAAAAGTCAAACAACTAGAGGAAAACAAAATAATGTGGTTTACATGTAAGGAAAAGAACAGTCTTACACCCAACGGAAACATGAGATCTCATTGAAACCTCAGCTCATCGTGAAAGCTCCATCTGCATGACTGACAGTAGTGCTGCACAGGGTGGACCATGGAATTCTGGATGAAGAGAACTATCTCTTCAGGGCAGCATGAATGGCAGGCTCTGATTTGCACGAGAGGCTGCTGTGGTTTTGAGGAAAACAGATGGGACTTGAAACCAGATCTGGGCTCAAATCCCAGCTGTACCAGATTTCTGACCTCCAGTTTTGTTCTCTGTCAAATAGATAAACAATCCTGCCCCACCTAATTGGTGTGGTTGTCTCACAGATCAAATGGGACAGTGAGAGTGAAGGTACTGGGTAAACTCTACACAAACATTAGGTGTTGCTAGACCCCGCTTCATGGGAGGTGGCATCCTGAGCTTGAGGTAGGGATGAGAGGAAAGTGGAGTTACCCAAGGTCTTTGACTATGGCCACCATGTTCTCTAGTTCACTCATCATTTAGGATTTTGATAGGAAAAAGGCTGAAAAGAAGAGAAAGTTGGTGGGGGGAGGAAGGGAAGACACAGTGAAGGTCAGTTGAGAACTAAGGAGAGTGGGAAGGAAAAGCAACTCCCCCTAAGAAATGTGGGGTAAAGTTAAATTAAAAGACAAACAAAAACCACGATATTGCCTATCACTTCTCTTCTCTGAGAGCACTAAAACCCAAAAACCAAACCCGTTGCCATTGAGTCGATTTGGACTTATAGTGACCATATAGGACAGAGTAGAATTGCCGTCATACAGTTTCCGGGGAGTGCCTGATGGATTCGAACTGCCCACCTTTCGGTTAGCTGAAAAGCACTGGTCCTCTAAAAATAAGCCAAGAGCAGAAAGGCAAGATAGCACCATGGACAAGAATATGAGCTCAAGAGTTAAACTCACTTAGATTTGAATTCAGGCTGCCATTTGCTTATGTGTGACTGTGGGCAAATTATTTAACCTCTTGTAGCCTTATTTATTTATTTATTTTTCCTCTCAGCAAAATAGAAATAATAATATCACCTCCCCAAGTGTTGTTGTGATGATTAAATGAGATAATACATATCAAATATCTAGCCCAGTGCCTGACAACTAGTAGATGTCTGATAAAGGTTAGCTGTTATTAACAATGCAGCTACTAGCAGGGGAAAGGGTTCTTGAAATTTAGCTGGGACATTGTATACCTATGCTTGTCTGTATAAATGAACCCAGGGATCCTTGTGCACTTTCCCTTTCCTCTTCTCTCTCTTAAACTTGGGCCTCTTTTTTTTTTTTATTATTAACTTTTATTGAGCTTCAAGTGAACATTTACAAATCAAGTCAAACTGTCACATATAAGTTTATATACACCTTACTCTGTACTCCCACTTGCTCTCCCCCTAATGAGTCAGCCCTTCCAGTCTCTCCTTTCGTGACAATTTTGCCAGCTTCCAACTCTCTCTATCCTCCCATTCCCCCTCCAGACTGGAGATGCCAGCACAGTCTCAAGTGTCCACCTGATACAAATAGCTCACTCTTCATCAGCATCTCTCTCCTACCCACTGTCCAGTCCCTTTCATGTCTGATGAGTTGTCTTCGGGAATGGTTCCTGTCCTGGGCCAACAAAAGGTTTGGGGACCATGACCACCGGGATTCCTCTAGTCTCAGTCAGACCATTAAGTCTGGTCTTTTTGTGAGAATTTCGGGTCTGCATCCCACTGATCTCCTGCTCCCTCAGGGGTTCTCTGTTGTGCTCCCTGTCAGGGCAGTCATCGATTGTGGCCGGGCACCATCTAGTTCTTCTGGCCTCAGGATGATGTAAGTCTCTGGTTCATGTGGCCCTTTCTGTCTCTTGGGCTCATAGTTATCGTGTGACCTTGGTGTTCTTCATTCTCCTTTGATGCAGGTGGGTTGAGACCAATTGATGCATCTTAGATGGCCGCTTGTTAGCATTTAAGACCCCAGACGTTGGGCCTCTTTTGAATCGATCTTAATTAACTAAACACTTCATTGAGTATGTCTTTAAGCTCCAACCACAATTTAAGGCAAAGGAGGCAATGAATTTGCCCATAAGGAGCTCAGTCAATTAGGACCAATTTAAGAGCTTCACAAATTGGTATAATTTCCTTTATTTCTGATGGCCTTGTTGTTGTCGTTAGGTGCTGTTGATTCCAATTCATAGCAACCTCCTGTGCTCCAGAGGGTTCCTAGGCTGTAATCTTTACTGGACCAGATTGACAGATCTTTTTGCTGTGGAGCGGCTGGGTGGGTTCGAACAGCCAAATTTTCAGTTAGCAGCCTAGTGTTTAACTGTTGTGCTACCAGGGATTTTTTCAGTTGTCCCCATGAAATGGGAAAGCAGCAATATGCAATACTCCCAAGGTCCTATCAGTGCTGTGTCAGCTGCACCGACTCCCTGACACTAGATGAAGTTCCAGTACAGCCTTGTATGGAGATGGAGCTCTCTGCCACAAAGCTTGCAATACATTGTTACAACTGATATCATAGTTAGCTAATACAAGACTCTATTTCCTGTTTTTTGAATCGTGTTGCTGCAACCTAACATAAATAAACCCTGAAGTAGCCCTTAGACCAGGAAACATTTTTAGGGCCTACATCCTGTCCTGGCAGAGAGGTGGGACCAGATGAGCTAATGGGTCTTTCCATTGCTAACTGCTATGACAGCTGCCATGTTAATGATGTCACTAGCATCAAAACATCAAGCTGCCTAGGGAGGGAAAGATCGGAAAGCCTAATTGGCTTAGCTGACTTTTAATTTCCATCAGCACAGGAAAATGAAATACTGAGGTAGCCATGTTTATTTTGTTAGTGTGAAAATTAAAATTGCCATAGGGAAATTTGAACCCCTCAGGTCAGTCTGTGCAGCAGACTCATGACCAGAGAAGATAAGCAATAAAAAAGAAAACAAAACAGAATAACAGTAATTTAAAAGTAAACCTTTTGAATTATGTTTTAGATATGGAAGGAAATCATCTTATCCAACACCCCCACTTTGTTGGTGGCAGGGCTTCAATGTGAAACAGGGGATTTGTATGGCAATGAGTTTCCATTGAGTCTTTGTAAAAGAGAAGGTTGGACACCAGAGTATTGGAAGACAATATGAGATCAAGAGATGCTGGACAGCAGAGTGTTGGAAAGCAATGCGAGATCCGATCTTCTAGATCTGCGTAGGGCAGGGTTACACGGGCTTCAAGTCTCTCCCACTCTAGCAAAGGTCTCCCTGAGCCTTAGCTACCAGACAAAGGGATAGAATTCCCTCGGTCAAAAACTGCTTTTCATGACATTCACTGGTAATGTGGTTGGGAAAAAGACCATAAAGCAAGGAGGCCAAGGACTAGAGTCTTGTCCCATCTCTACAAATGGCTTTCAGATCTGCCCAAGGCCCATTCACCTCCTACCAGGCCAGTAAGAACACAAATCCGTTTATTGCGAGGACAAGTAAGTTAAATGGTGTGCGGGCATGTGGAACTTAGGCAGGAATCTCCACATACACAGAACACTTCACCTCCCTCCTTGTCAGCCCAGGGCCTTGTCTCCAGTCAAGCCTTTTGCTTGCCTGGCTGTACAAGTTATTGGCTGCCTTCTTATACTGCCTTTTGGCTGCAGGATGACTGCAAAGGACAGGCTTGGCACTGAGGAAGAGTATCTAGCCCATGGATGTGGGTGGCAAGTAGCGGGGCCAGAAGGATATTACTCCCCTTAGCTTCTCTTCTCTGTTCCCAAATCCCTCCATGGGGCCGTTTTCCTACCACCTTTCCAATGTGGGGGGAGTGCATAGGCAATGCATAGAGTCAGCCCCTTTCATAAGCCTGACCACAAGGTGCCCTGCTGTGTGGTCACCCTTTCCTAGTCTTTCTGGCCTGGTGGGAGGAGAATGGGTCTTGGGCAAATTTGAAAGCCATGTCTATATAATTGATGCTGCAAGTCAATGAGAAGCCTGAACTTCAGCTTTCCAGGCAGGGTTTGCTGAAGAACAAAGATGTGATTCATGCTAACTCATTGACTGCCGTATTTGTAATTTCCACCCTTAATATTATAAATGCAGGCAACCAGGAATGCAGGCTTCCCAGATGAGGATTTGCACAAATCATTTTTGTTTTCCATTTTCTGTATATTTCCTGTCCACCCCCACCCAACCCAACGCACCCAGTGGAAACGCCATCACTGAGGGGAGAGGAACTGGAGGGGCCTTTGTTTAGCAGAGGAGAGCCATGCCTGTGGGGGGCAGGGGCCACCATCCACTGTCCTCTCAGAGTCTAACGCAATAGGATGAGCCGATGCCTGGGGTCTGCTAACCCATGTCTAAAATCCAGGTCTTTGAGATAGGGAGGGTGAGGCTGGCCCTACAGGTCTCTGGGAGGACGCTCCCCACTCTCCACTCCCCTGGAGTGTTGTCAAGGTGTGCTGTGACTGTGTGGGGGGCTGGCTGCAGAGTGGTCGGTAAAGTCAGTGGCTTCTCTGGAAGATCTTCTCGCGGACATTTGATTTCACCACGAGAAGCCTAGGAGCTGTTTACTTAAAAATCATGGAGAGCAATTTAAACAATGTTTGGCACATTTACGTGCATGCCAAAAATGCAGAAATCTTCCCTGCTATTCCCCACAACTCCTGGCTCACGTAGGCTGAAAACAACCCTGGCAGGGCTTCCTATCCTTTAGGATCTGAATTTCTCATCTTTTTGGGACTCTAAATAAGGGAGCAAAATCTAATGGGCTATAGGGTCCCATTCAAGAGTGAGAAGATTGAGGCATGGCTCTTTACTAAACGATTCGCCTAGGGTTACTGTTTCTCTTGATTCTGTAGTCTTTCCAAAGGGCCTCATTGTGCCCTTATAAGCCATATCAGAAAAAAAAAAAGTCAAATTTTCACTTTGAGAATTTTCTTGGTCTGAATTATCTCATCACTAACATAGCAAATGTCATAGGGGAAATGGACCAGCACCTTCCAATCTGACCTTTAGAAATCAAGTATATATATATTTGTGTGATAATGAAAAATCCAACAGAGCATCGTGTTATAAAATGTGAAAGTCTACACCTCCATCCATTCGTCACTCACAGTCCTATGAGGTAACCACTTAGACCATTTCTATCTTTAGTGTTTTGATAGCTGATTCCATATTTTAAATGATGTACTTCAACCTCTACTTCTAAACTTAACAACTATCAATAAGACACAAAATACTTAGCCTAATCAAGGGTAGGGACATATGGTTTTATTTTATGCAGAGTAGTCAGGCAAGGCCTCACTGGTAAGTTGACATGTATGAAGTGAAGGAGGGAAGGGCAAAGCCCCTGAGTTGGGGGGTGGGGGGGCGGCGTTTCTGCTCTCTGATCCTTTTCTACAGTAACCCAAAAAAGCATTTCAGAGATTCTTAACTATATCCAAAATTTTAAGATATTCATATTTTGTTTCATTTGAGGTTATCACTGGATTCATTTGTAACTGACCTTCTAGGCTCTAATGGCCAAGTATCAAGTGAGGTGCTGGAGATAAAAAGATAAATAAGACAAGTCCTCACCCTGACTGTAAATACCAGCCCATGTATAAGGCCACAAATACTTACTATATTTCTGCAGAATGTAATTACGAAAGTGAATGACCCCATAGTGCTGCTGGTGGTGGCTCTGGGGAAGGGCCAGACCAGGCAAGGAAGATTCAGAGAGGAGAGGAGAGGAGATGAAGATTGAATAAGATTTTGCTACAGGAGAATAGTGGGGAGGGGGCTTCTATGCTATAATAACCACACAAATCTAGAAAGAGAAAATTCCAGCCAAGAGTTTACAATCAACTCAACCTAGTTCCTGGAGGCAGAGAGTATCCCAAGCACATTAATTTTTCGAGTGAGAGAGAGAGTCTAAGAAGGGAAGCGTTTATAAGGCAGTGGGACCAGAAGAGGGCTCTCAGCAAATGGCCCCTAAGGCATGGCTTTCCTCTGAACTGTAGACTGCAGATAGGCCAAATGCCCGTGGCCTTGGGTTGGATGGAGGAGGTATATGAAACAGCAACCCAGAAGTGGATTAAGAACCAGAAGGATGAGGCCTAACACTGGTAGGTTAGCTTTGTTCAAATTATTTTCCTATAGCTGAAAGTGCTTGGAACCCTGGTGGCGCAGTGGTTAAGCGCTTGGCTGCTAACAGAAAGGTCAGCAGTTTGAATCCTCCTAGAGGAAAAGACGTGGCAGTCTGCTTCCCTAAAGATTTACAGCCTTGGAAACCTTGTGGGGCAGTTCCTCTCCGTTCTGCAGGGTCGCTGTGTGTCAGAGTTGACTCTACGTCAATAGGTTTGTTTTGATAAGTCTACCTGAGTTTGAAACAATTATATAACATTTCTAAGTGCTTGAGTATTCTTCCTGTGTTGTGCACAAGTTGTCCTAGTTTGACTCTTTGAAGTAAGACACTTCCTCATCTACATTACAGCCCTTTACATACTGAAAAACGACAGAAGAGATCATCATCACAGTAGGTCCACAGAAGCTTAGATGGAACCTGGGCTTTCGTCTGGTCCAGTGCAAGAAGGTCCCTGCAGCTTCCCTGCTAGTTAGTCCTACAGCTTGATTTGCACTTATTCAGCACCTTTCCAGGCACTCATTTCCATTTTGAATGACTCTAAGTGTTCAAAAATCTCTTTGCCAATTTTGACCTGCGCTCGGTTGCTAACCGAAAGGTCAGTGGTTCAAACTCACCAGCCCCTCCTCTGGAGAAAGATTTCAGCAGTCTGCTTCCATAAAGATTTACAGCCTTGGAAACCCTATGGGGGCAGTTGTACTCTGTTCTATAGGGTCGCTGTTAGTTGGAATTGGCTCGAAGGCAACAAAAAGGTTTATCTACTGATCCTAGTTCTGGCCACTTGACTACTACCAGGGAATTTTGGTTCCAAAAATGAAATATTATAACATATTTGGCCAGTAGGGCCCTACTGCTGCATTGAGACAAGCCAGGAGTCCTCTGAGCTATCATAAACAAAATCTCCAGCCCCTTTCATATGCAAAGCACTTTACTTTCAAAGCATTTCTCTACTATCTCATTTTGTTTTTCAACAGCTCAGCGAGAAGAGGCTTTCTCATTAGGAGCGTAGGCAACGGTGTATAGTTCAGTGAATATCATTGCTGTGTTTGGGAACACTGACAAGGACCAGAGAGGAATAATCAAGAAGGGAATGTCTCAGAAGATGCTCAGGAATCTGATGTCATCATTCCTTGGAATCCTGCTGCTAGTATGTGGGAGTATCAGCACCTCCTGAGATAATATAATGTGCCAGGGCTCTTTCTTGTCCCCTCCTATTTCACACCAGTATAACAAGTCTCTGGGCTCAATGGAATTCATGATAAAAGCAAAACATCAGAAGCTCTTCATATCTTCTCTGTGGATATGCAACAGAAGATTCTTTGGTGAGAGATGTTGGCTCTTTTGAAGATACTTAAATTGGCAGACTCCAGTGATATGCGAAGATAAAATTCAAACCTGTATTTAATCTCCTGGTCCTTACTAGCCTCAGGCCAGTTGAGCAAATAACTTGCATGGATCCTTCCTTTCAGGCAATGGGCATGAAACATACCTCTCAAGAACCCACTCAGGCAGGCTTACATGTGGGAGTTTCAGGAAACCCTGTGAATCTTCCTATGAACTGCTGTATCAGATCTCGGGAGTTCTTTTACATTCCAAAGCATGGGCATATTGGGTGCCCATCTGTTTTCAGGGGCTGTAGTGGAAAAACATGGTCTCTTCCTAGTCTCTCTTTGATGTGGAACACACAACCCCTACTGGTCCCTTTTACAGAGGAAGAGATTAGCTTCTCTGTTTCTGGTCCAAAGAAAATGAATGTGTCTTTTACTTTTCCTCATAGTCTCTCTCTGGCTGGAGGCTGCAAGGAGTCAGAGACTTATTGGAAGCTCCAGCTGTCAATGTTTGGTACAAGGGGTGTGGAGCTTATACGAGCCGGTGGCAGGAGCATGCGTACCTGCTGTATCCCTGGGGCTCATCAGAAACCGTCTCACTTCTCAGTCTCTGAGCTTGCAAAAGCAGTGGAAGAAGAAGCCAAGGACCTGTCTTCTGATGAGCAGATAAAAGGCATCACATTTCATTGTTTCAGAGGAAAGGAAATGGAAAAAAATCAAAGGAAAACAAATCAAAGGATGAAGGGGAAGGGGAAACCCCTGGCCTGTGGAGCTTTCGTAGTAGGCTGAGTGGAATAGTGAAGAAACTATGGATGATCTAAGTTTATGTATCATAAGTCCTCTCCCTGGACCTTCTAGAAATCTTTTATGTAATTCTTTAGTTCATAGATGAGAAAACCAGCGCCGAGAGACCTTGCTCCAAACACAAAACTAGTTGGTAGAACTAGGAATTGAACCCTCATCTCATGATTCTTCTCATTACTGGAAGAGTCAGTATAAAATGAAGGCTTGGTCCTATGCTACATTTCTACACTTTTTAGGAACACATGTGAGAATACTAGGCAGCTATTAAAAAATCCTGTAGATGGCAACTCTTTAATGGCATTGAAGTAGGTTAAGTTTTATAACTAAGAAATAATATGTTAAAATACCATATGTGAAATGATCTACTTTATTTTTTATAAAATAAAAAAGAAAATGCCTATCAGCTTAGAAAAGGTCGGACAAGAACCATCAATTGAAATGTTATTCTGGCTACCTCTGGGTGGGGGACTATAGATGAATTTAATTTTCTTGTTTTGACTGTTTCTGTATTTCCTGAATTTTAAACAATAAACCCTTATTACTTTTGGAATAAAAGAGAATAATAATTTTTTGGAAAAAAAAAAAAACAGAGTTAGAAGGCAGAGTTGCTCTTGGATTCAAGATTAAAGTCCTTGAATTTCAATCTTGGAAAGTGATTTTAGAGGAAGAGCATAATTTCAATATAAATCCTTCCCTCTAAAATTCCTGAATTTTTATCACCTTTGGAGCTGGCTTGCATGATCTGAACAAGTACCAGTCCTTCTGTACCTCTGCCAGCCGGAGGTTTTAGCCCTACTCTGAGCAAGGAGCAGCTGTGTCTTTTTAACTCTTATTTTTTTGTTGTTGCTGTTTCTTGTGATCCTATGTAGAAGTACTTCTTATCCAAACACTCAGAGTTACTAAATGCCATTTTCCAATGCCACCAAAACAAGATTTAAAAAATGTTGGACTGTATCATACTGTGCTGTGATGCAAGCTTCAAGAAAAAAAAAAAAATAGGAGTTCAATTTCATTAGATAAGGAGCCAGATTCTGTCAGGTCACGAGCCTCTCCCTGGAAGAAAGATCAGCATTTTGGCAATTCTAGATGTTTGCTGGTTGTGTAAGGGTTGAGTTCAAGCTTATGTGATTTCCTCAGCTGGCTTTTTCAAACATCTGGTTTGTATACTTGTTAGGAAACCCTGGTGGCGTAGTGGTTAAGTGCTACGGCTGATAACCAAAGGGTCTGCAGTTTGAAATCTGCCAGGTGCTCCTTGGAAACTCTGTGGGGCAGTTCTACTCTGTCCTACGGGGTTGCTGTGTGTCAGAATCGACTCAATGGCAATGGGTGATGGTATCAGCCGCATATTGAGCACCTGGGGTCTATGTTTGGAGCTACAAAAACTAGCACTAAAGAAGCAAAATTCAGATTAACTGATCTGCTGATGAGTAAGTAATTCTCCCGTCTTCACACCAGATGCCCCAGTAGACCAGGGAGAGAAAAGAACAATGTACCGCAAAATATGAGGGTGAGTTTTGTTGTTTCAAAATGTGCCTTGGACCAGAAGTCCAGTAACAAAAGTCAGCTGCAGCCACGAACGTGATGAGAGATTTATAGGAAGTAAGACTCATCAGTTTTTAATGTACTCGTTATTTGGGTGCTGATGAGTGATTGGGATTGGATTGGTTTGTTTTTGTGCCTTTTTGGAATACTATTTCAACCAAATGCCTGGCTTACTACTAACATCTTTATTCTGGATACTGCCCTCTGTTCCTCAACATAACCCAGGACCATCCCTAAACGTAGGGACTCGGGAGAAAAGCTAAGAAGATCCAGATGTCTCAGACAGTTGTAAATCTACTTTTGACCTGAATTCTACATACACAAGAAGACTTTCTCTGACCACACCTCTTTCCATCCTCCGACAGCTAGATTATGTCTTCCCATTATATGTTTCATTAGTGTACTACCTATCCTTTTATAGCAAAAATGATATTGCAATTATTTGGCTAATATTTGTATGCTTTGTTTATTGTAAAATCATGGAGGGCAGGGAACGGATTAAGCTTGTTTACCATTGTTCTTGAAACACTTAGCAGTGTGCCTGAAACGTAAAGTATGGATGGGTGAATAAATAGGTGGATAAATAGACAGACAAATGAATGGATGGACAGACGGATGGATGAATGGATAGACTGACGGGCACACAGGTAGACAGATGGATGAACAGAAGGATGGAAAGATGGATGGATGGACAAACGGACGGATTTCTGGATGGACAGGTGGACAGATGGATGGACGGATGGACGAATGGATGGGTGGACGGGTGGGTGGGTTTTGGCTGTATATTATCTAATTTATCTTAACTCTTGGCTCTTTGATATTCCATTCTTCTACCTTTACTCTTGCTGGTATCATTCAACATGATACCAAATTCTGGTACCCAACTCTGTCCCACAGCACACATCACACAACTGTTTCATCATGACCGTCCATCCAATCAACAGAAAAATAAAACGTGTCAGGAGAATGATTTATCTTTTATGTGGCACAAAGTGATGTGAAGAGCTAACCAGCAAAGGCAGGCTGTGTACACAGACAGAATGAGGCACCACTTCACACCATGTGCCTTTTTTTCTGGTATCTGGGTAATATAGCTTACATATGGTATGTTTTCCTGTTACTGTTTTTCCTTACGGGTGATTAAAACAGAAGCAACTGATTTGTGACTTCTGGAATGGATCTCACCTTTTGGGTTTTATCTCCCTCCTACTTTGTTTTCCAAGAGTTTCAGGTCAGAAAAAATGCTGAAATATGTCACTCATTGTTATCAGTGGCTATTGGCCACAGAAAACTCTTCACAGTGCACAGGTGTGTAGAAATGGAATACCAGTCCTGAAGCAGAATGGGACAAGTATAGAATGGGGAAAGAAACACTTTGGTTGCAAAATCCAGTGGCTTTAACCCCTGTAAGCATAAAAAACCAAACCCAGTGCCGTCAAGTTGATGCAACTCATAGCAACGCTATAGGACAGAGTAGAACTGCCCCACAGAGTTCCCAAGGAGCACCTGGCAGATTTCAAACTGCAGACCCTTTGGTTATCAGCCGTAGCACTTAACCACTACGCCACCAGGGTTTCCTAACAAGTATACAAACCAGATGTTTGAAAAAGCCAAGGTGTTTCCAAGGAGTGGGTGGTGGATTCCAACTGCTGACCTTTTGGTTAGCAGTCGAACACTTAACCACTGTGCCATCAGAGCTCCAGTAATGGTTTCTAAATCCCCCCAAAACCAAACCCTTTGCTGTCGAGTTGATTCCCACTCATAGCAATGCTATAGGACGGAGTAGAACTGCCCCATAGGGTTTCCAAGGCTGTAATCTTTATGGAAGCAGACTGCCACATCTTTCTCTCATGGAGTGTCTAGTGGGTTCGAACTGCTGATCTTTTGGTTAGCAGCTGAGCACTTAGGCATTGTGTCACTACAAACAGGCTAAACATCTAGCTTTGAAGGGATGTGGCTTGGAGAAGGACTGTTTATTAGTCCCTTATCCACGAAATTAATCTCTCTAATTTTATTTGCTTACCTGAAAGGGGATGAGATTGCAGAATCACTTAAAATGTTTCTAAGCTCGTGGCTTCTAGGGTTCATGGTCATGATGGTCCTGCACTGTGAAGCATGTCTTGCCTGAGCAGAGGCTCCTGCCTTAGTCCAGGGGCAAGGCACAGGTGGAGAGACGCCTAACACACAGAGGGTGCATCTGGAGCTGCGACTGCACCCTCCTGAGCACCTTGGATAAAGCACAGCTCACGAGCCTCCAGAAGACCTTACGCCCTCACATGAAATAGAGGATTTAGGGCCACTTTACCCCGTATGGAAACCCTGGTGGCGGGTGGTTAAGAGCTACAGCCGCTAACTAAAAGGTCAACAGTTTGAACCTACCAAGCACTCCTTAGAAACCCTATGGGGCAGTTCTACTCTATTCTATAGGGTAGCTATGAGTTGGAATCGACTCGATGGCAATGGATTTCATGCCGTATAGATCAGGAAACATATTAATGATTTCTCTCTCCCTCCAGTGAAAGTGGGCAGACTTCCAAATTCAGACTACAAAACATGCTTGGGAAAACTCAAAAGGTTAACCCTGATGTAATTGTCTTGGAGAGGAGGGCCTGACTTCAAGCCTGGACTCAATCTGTAATCAGTGGACTGTTTCAAAAGGAAAATTTAACGTAGTCAACATTACTTGGTGTGAGCCACCAAGGCACAGCTGCAGCTGTCCTCCTACAGACTTGGCAGGACCCCTCCCCTCAGCATGTTTTAGTTCCACTGTCGGGGCTGAGTCAGTCTTGTCTCTCCCGGTGTGAGCTGGCATTCCGGCCAGAAGGGACATCAGCCCCTCGGTTCTCATCCCCTGAAGATTCATGGAGTGTGGTGAGGACGACTCTGGATTGGGAAAGAGAAGCCTTGGGCTCCTAACCCTGGCCCTGCCATTGATAATGATAAGATAGCTGTTGTCAAGTTGATTCCGACTCATGGAGACCCCATGTATTACAGAGTAGAGCTGCTCCATAGGGTTTTCTTGGCTGTAATCTTTACGGGACCAGTGTATGACTACTGGTGATATGAAGATGTCAAAAGCACAGACTTTGCTCTCCTGGAATCACATTCTAGTGGTGGAGATAAGGCAGGAAAGATAAGGAAGGAGATATAAAAACTTAACTAACACAATGTGATGACATATGAGCAAGATGATGGGTACGTGGAAGTGTTCAGGAAGAGAAGGCCAGGGTTTCTGGGAAGCACAGAGGAAAGTGGGCTTGAGCTGAACTTAAAAGACATGACAGAGGACTGCTGGTTGGGTGCTAAAAAGAGCGAGGTAGCTCCACAGGTACTGACATGGGAAGAAACCATCAGGAAATAGACTACCAAATACAAAACAGCAAGTTGTAGAACAATATCTACAACACGTTAGTAGTTGCCATCAAGCTAGCTGTGACTCATCACACAACCCCATGTACAACAGAACGAAATGTTGTCCAGTCCCGTAACATCTGCATGATTATTGGTGTGCATTGAAGTCCATTGCTGGGGCTGCTGTTTATATTGGGTGCCTTTCAACCTAGGGCTTCACCTGCCAGCACCATATCAGACAATATTCTGTTGTGATCCACAGGGTTTTCATTGGTTAATTTTTGGAAGGTGATTGCCAGGCCTTTCTTCTTAGTCTGTCTTAGTCTGGGAGCTCCATGGAAACCTGTCCATCATGGGTGACAAGTATTTGAAATACTGGTGGCACAGCTCCTAGCATCATAGCAACATGCTAGCCATCATAGTACCACAAACTGATGGATGATGAGTCTACAACAGAATCCCAGGAAAAAGGTATAGTATTTGTATAAAAACAGGAAAAAATCTGGAAGGCTGCATATCAAACTGTACATAGCAGTGACTTTTTGGTGTAAGATTGGGTGAAAACAGACAGGGTGATGATTTTCAGCTTTTAATCATCCCCTTCTATGTTGTTTGACTATGCCACAACAGCATATTAAATTTTCTAATTAAAAAAAATGAGGTGTTGTTTGACTATGCCACAACAACATATTAAATTTTCTAATTAAAAAAAACGAGATATAAAAAATAACTTTGTAGTAGCTGATTGGCAGAGAGAAAAAATGCAGGTACTTTGAGGGAGGAGAGACCACGGGGACAGAGAGGCAAAAAGTATAGGGAAAGGAACAGGGGTCAGAGAAGGGGGTGGTAAAAAATGACGTTTTCAGTGGTCTTTAATTACCCATAATCGTCCATTCTGTCAGGACTCTCTGAATTTATGGAATCCAAAGGATGTTGAGCAGACCCCGTAGAACCAGGATGGCCAAGCAGTGTTCACAAACCTCTGAGCTATTTCCCAGGATATCCCTCTAGGGCCCTCTCAGCACATTTTACATTGTAGAGAGGAAGGAATAAAAAACCCAGAAAGTCAGTGCAAGCAATAATGGAACCACACATGATGGGGTTCTGGGGTGACTCTGCCAGGAAATCTGGCTTCTCCGTGGGCTCTGGCACACAGAAGGACAAGCACCTGGGTGCCAGATGTGTACACACGCCTGTGTGCCACTCCTGATCCATCTGGGGCTCAAGACAAAGGCTGGGCTTTTGATCAAGGGGAGGAGAAACAGTCATCACAAAACACAGGATAAGAGGTTCCAGGGCTGGAGCATGAAGAGACAAAGGTTCTCTGGGCCTTGCTTTCCTTTCATCTTTTCTTCTGGTGTCTGTTCAATATTGGTGACGACTGCACTTGTGATGGTATCTGGATTTTAGCGTCCTCGGTTTTGATAATTTGTTTAGATACTACTTCCCTGCTTACATGTAGTCTTCTGAAGCATCACGCATTTTTTAAAGCGAGATGGAAAGAAAGAAGAGATAATATGTAAAATGCAAAAAATGGCTGATGTTTTGCTTTGTTTCCCATTAAATTTAATTCCATTCTTCATTTCAGACTTAACTGTCTTTGTGTGCTGAGATGGAGGAAGGGATCCTGAGGTTGTTGTGACGGGGCTCCTGCCTTGTCTTGGAGGGGTGGGCAGGAGTGAGGGAAGGTTGGTGGTGAAGAGGCTGGAGGATCCTTGTCAAGATAAGATTCTCACATTCCCCTTATCCATTATTCTACTTCAGAGATACTACCTTGTAATGTAGCTTATCATGCTGAGTAAGTGAAAAGCGCTCTTCACCATAACAACAGTAAATATGCTGGCGGTAATTAGTCTAGCAGGGAATCTAGGTGGTGCAAGCAGTTTGTTTGCTGCTGCTAAAATAAATGTTGGCAGTTCGAACCCACCCAGAGGCTCCACGGAAGAAACGCCTGGTGAGCTGCTTCTGTAAAGATTACAGCCAAGAAAATCCTATGGAGCAGTTTTACTCTATAACAAATAGGGCCACCAAGAGTCGGGGGGCAGACTCAGTAGCAGCTAATAACAATTATTCTAGAAATTCATTTAGGTCCTATTCCAACTGTGTCTAAGCTACATGGAAAACCCTGTCTTGTAGGCTGGGCTATGGAGATACTCCTTCTGAGATGCGAAGAACTCATTCTGCATGACTTTACGTGGGGTCAAAAGATATACCTGTTCCCTAGATCGCCGGATTTTTATTTTCTCTTGAGGACCTTAAAATATACGGTCATCTCAACTGAGATCCTTCCTCACCAAATATAACATCACAGAATGTGGAGACGCATAACCAGCATTGCCTTTTCTGATTACTAACTGCATGACCGGTGGGAAGCTGGGCTAGCATAATTTTCCCTTTTTTGACAGATGACAAAACGGAGGCTCTGAGGATTTGTGACTTGACCTAAATCACAAACTATTAACACAGTTGAGGAAGGAGTCAAATGCAGGTTTCTAGGCTCAGATCCTGTCCTGTCCTTCCTCCTATCTTTTGTCCTGGAGCATCATTTTCTTTTGCTTTGTACCATGCACATGGATCAGAATAGGTTCCCACTTAACCCACCTGCTGTATTTTTGAAGACACAATTTAAAATAAACGTCTTTCTTTCTTTAGGTGCTTCTCTGGGTGTTTGTGGCAGTGGCGGCTTACTTTGCACCATTCAGATTCCTAGCTCAGGTTCTTTCTTACCATGGCAGGGAGTGCAGAGGATGGAAATACAAGACCCTAAGGGAGCTGCTGTCTGTATAAACTCTACTTAGACCTATCTCCAGGCTCTACAGCCTCTCAAGAATCACACTGTACACCCTCACAGGGCAAAAATCCAAGTCTTCTCTACATCCATTTTTGTTCACCTCTTGTGCAGACTTAGTGAACACCATTGTAATGAGTTGTGCTTGGTTTAAATGACTGCAGGCTCTTAAATGGGAGTGTCATGCTGGAACTCTCTGGGCTCTCGAGGACAGGCGGAAGCTGCTGTAGCTGTGTCTTCACAGACTTCTGTCACAGCACAAACTGCACTCTATCGGAATGGTTGATTTATGTGTCTGTCTTCCCACAACGGTGTGAACTTGTTATATTCCTAGTGCCTAGCACAGTGCCTGGCACAGGAGTTTATTAAACTGAACTGAACAGACAGCACTATCTCTTAACCTTTTTTCCTAGCCCAATTAATGTGTAAACACAAAAGATAAGCAGTAAAAATCTGCTTGAATTACAATAGCATTTTCACTATATAGTTTTATGTAATGAATGATAGTGACATTGGTCTGAATAACATTTCTCAGATTTTCATAGACTTTTAAAGTCAACCTTTTGTGTCTTCATTAAAAAGCGAAAAGGAGGCAGCCATGACAAATTGTAACTTCCATCTATTACTGAAAGAAAATAGAATCTTTCTTTGAGGATAAAATTCTTAGATTAAGCAGCTAAATAGTGACTCTTCAAATAAAATCACCTGACATGAAATAACCTTATTCATAGAGATAGACTACACTGTAAGATTCTTACCAGAAACTGGAATATGTGAATGAAAGATCCTGCATATTTCCACCTGGGACAGATGCAAGCTTTATTATTGCATTGTTTACATTTTCTCTCACTGGGGACTATATGGTTCTCTCTTCCCTTTTAGTCCTAAACTAAACCAAACTCCAAGCCCATTGCCCTCAAGTCGATTCCAACTCATAACTAGTCTATAGGACAGAGTAGAAGTGCCCCGTAGGGTTTTCAAGGAGCAGCTGGTGGATTCGAACTGGTTAGCAGCCAAGCTCTTAACTCTTAACCAGGGTTCCACGAATCAGGGCCACTATAATTAAGTTATTCTAGAGACCACCTAAAACCAGACTTACAAGAAGAGGGTATGCTAGCTTTACATTTCAGAACTTCCAACTCTCCATTTGGTCTGTCGGCTCTCTTCCAGATGATAGTTTTCTTTAGGAAACACCAGCTTCCCACCAGGTTAATAGAGGCAAAAAAGAAGCCTGAGCAGGTGGACAGCCTGCTTGCTGAGAGCCTTTCCTCACCGCCTTCTACGCAGTCCCCCTCCTCCCCCTCCTTATCCTCCTCGCCTAGACTGAATGGGGACATGATGGAGAAAGTCAAGACATGTGAAACACACTGTCCACACAGTCAGCAGTCACCTTAGTGCCTCAGCACAGGACGAGACACCGCGGTGCCCCACTGAGCCAGCTCTCTTTTCTCATCTCCCTCCCAGGCTCCTTTTCCTTTAGTCCCCTCCGGTGAGTTTTATTGAATTAAAACACAATTTAAGGGATAGGAAATTAAGTGGGATTTGGTGTTACCATAGGTTTTCCATCTAGACCGCGGCGCCAGTTCCCGCGGTGTCAGGGGCTAGCGGAAGACTGCTTTTTGTTCCAGCTCCCCCTGGCTTGACCACACCTCCAAATTTAAGGAGGCTGCTCTATTAGAAACATTATGGTCTTTGCATCCTCTTGCGCCACTGAGCCAAGGGTTCCCGCAGGTAATTGGAAAAGACCACAGTCAGTGAGGGAAACGCAGGATCTAGTCTTCATCCAGTCTCTCCGGCAAAGTAGTAAGTGAGCTGTGAGTTTCTCTCTAAAACTTTTTAGTCCATTTTCCTTTTCCTTTTTTTTTTTTTTTTCATTCTGTGGAATTGAAGGGTAAATTGATGGGAACTTTCAGGATATACAACCGGGTTTTCCTTTTTTCTTTTCATATTTTGCTGTATTTCCCATTCAACTGTTTATTTAGTAATACTTTTCAAAAATACCTCCTAACCTTGTTAGAATAGTCTGGAATTAAGACTGCGTTTTATTCTTTTTTTCTGCTTTATAAAAACAAAATCCTGCACCCGTTAGATATTCAAAGTTACATGTCAGAAACTCCATATTTTTTCTTAGTGTCTTGGAGAACTTCCAAAGAAATAAAACTGTAGTTAAAGAGTGAAATCTCTTTCTTTTCTTTTTTTTTCTCTTTTATTCCTAGCAAGCCTACCGTTGTACATTTTTGCCTAGCAGCATAATGAATTGCTTTTATGCAGAGGAAATTGCTAAACGTTGGAATCTTGCAAGCCAAACTCGCCTCTGTCGTGATTTTTTTTCCCTGTCTGTGCCTCAGAGTTCTTCAAGGGTTTAACAGTCTGGTTGGAAACCCTATGGGGCAGTTCTACTCTGTCCTGTAGGGTCACTATGAGTCGGAATCCACCGAGGGCAATGGGTTTGGTTTGGTTTTTGGTTTACCAGTACCAGTTGTTTTCTTTAGGACTGTAGTTGGAAGGGGGAGTCTCCAAGCCAGGGGGGCATTTTTCTCCCCTGGACTTGAGAGGTGCTGTATAGAGAAGCGGGAGCCCGGATGGCAATTCCGGTGTTTTTATCTGACAATTTTACATTTTACTTGGCTTCTTCTCATCCACTGTTACAACTCCTCTGCTGTCCACTTTCAAAGTAGCATTTATGTGGGCGAACGGTTCAAAAAGGTGCTGGGTTACAGAGAGCAGGGCACTTGATTGCAGGCTTTCCTTATTACTTTGTGAAAAAAATTTTTTTTTTTTTTGTAATCTCAAGGCCTTTTTTTTTTTTCCTACTTTATGTCACTGATGTGTAACTGTAACTGAAAAAAGATATTTGTTAAACATCGGGAAACAGATTGTAAAATGATAACTCTGCAGCTCCATTTGATTTGTAAGATTACGGACACTTCAGCTCTGTCATCAGCTGGGTTCTGGGTTACATCGCCTCCGTTTTATCTCCAGAGAATCTGTTTGCTTCTGCACACAAGGGTTACACCCTGTGGGTGGCTGGGTCACTGAGACCCTCATTACCTGTTGTTCCTGCGTGGACGGGGTGGGGTGGGGGAGAGCGAATGAGTTAATGTCTGCGAAGTGCTTTGAAGATGAAAAGGTCTTTTCATGTGTTTAGGATTGTAGTTATTAATATTAATATTTGAAGAAGCATGCTGCTTCTAATTGTAAATCAGCAGCTTCCATCCTTGCCAACTCAGTAGTGAAATAACAAACAGTGAAGGCAGCCGCACGCCCCTTCCGTCCTGGTTCCACTGCGAAGGATGTGGGGGTAACAAATCCGATACTTCAGAGAGGTTGGCTTTGCATTACAGGCTCCTTACACGGAGGGGCTGCTTGGTAGAGGTGCAAAGAAGTCCAAGAAAAGAGCAGGGTGGTGAGGTGATGGGGCGGTGTAAAAGGGTTGCAGTCCTTCAACATCTGGTAGTCTGTGACCTTGAAGAGCTGGTAACGATTGGACCAGGGCCAGTTGCCTGTGCGAGATTATAACAGAATTCAAAGGCGAGCAGGGCCAGAACCGGAACCAGCACTGGGTCTGAAGTCAGGAGACATCTATGTGCACTTGACTTCTGCTAGAGGTTAGCTTTGTAATGGAGAAAAAGTTATTTAGCATGCCTGCATCTCCTTTTCATCTCTAAAATGTGAATAACCATCTGCATCCACCTACTTCACAAAGATGAGAGAAAAGAAGCAGGTAGCGGAGAGCTTTGAAAAACAGAAGTGCCAGCGAGGTCGCGGGACAGTATAAGGAGGAGTGCCAGGATTTGGGTGTGTGGGTGCAGTCCCTAGGGCAGGATGAGGTGGAAGGCAAACAAATGCTATAGAAACAAATACTTGGCACTTAGATGCTTCTCTTTGGCTATCCTTGGTGCCTCAATGCCCTGGCGATTTTCTTACCAACTCAGGTTCTGCTTGTGCCTCACAATTTTATTTATTTGGTGAACAGATCTGTTTGCGACAGCAACTGTCCTTCATAATTATCTGCTCAAATTCCCAGTTATTTGTATCAAACAGCAGAAGGAATTGCTGCATCCCAGAAGCTAGGGTATCCGTGATTTCTCTCACTCTCTCCTTTCTTTCTCTCTTTTTTTGGGGGGGGGGGTCTTAATGGAAGTTAAACTTTAATTTAGTATTTGAACGAAATCAATGCAGGATGCAGCCATTTTGTGGCATGTCTCTGAGGGCATTTGAGGCAATCTTGTGAGTTTCTGCAATTCTGGGAAAACTTACATATGAAGACACAACCCATGTTTGCCTCACCTCCCTTGTCCCTGCTCCTCTGAAAGGACAGTGGAGTAGGAAACTCAGCCTCTGGATTTAATACCTGGCTTTCTCCATTTCACAAAGGAAGGATGGGAATCCCTGACATTTATGGAGCACTTAATATGGTACAGTTCTTTTGTCAGGTGTTCTGTATGGACTACTTCATTTAATCTACAATGAAGTCTTTGAGGTGGGCACTACTCTTATCCCCATTTAACAGACGAGACTGTAAGGCTGAGTAACGTGACTAACTTAGAAAGTCATGGGAGCCTGTTAGAACCAAGAGAGCCTGAGTCCCAGAGATTGTGGTCTGAATTGTATCTCATAGAAACCTTCAGAGCTTTGAGGCACTTCAGCACCTTCAGGATGGGCTTGTTGCTTAGGCAGAGGATTTGCTTATCTGGGTGAACATGACAGATGAGGTCTATTTTCCAAAGGGGAACTCACGTGTTACCGATTCACTGTTACGAGGATACCGACTATGATGAAGAGCTGCAAGGTTTGGTTGGCTATCCCTGCATCCCTCAGGTGATGGATATTGACCGAGTGTCTGCTCTGTACCCAGCCCTCTGTTGGGGGCTATGGCAGGTACAGAAGAAGCAATATGTAAGTTCCATTTTTTTAAATTTACAGATGAATTTGAGAGTCAAGATTTTACCTAAAAAGAGATTAAAAATAAAAGACCACATACTAAAGTGTTAGAGTGTGATGCAGTCTATGGGTGCTGGGGGAGCTCAGGTGGGAAAAAATGGTACGGAGAGCAGTGCAGGAAGGATGTTTGTGATCTTTTTTTTTTTTTTCCCCTCAAGGAGGAGAGTCTATTTGGTGTTCCAGTTAATGAAGTACTCTGCTGTCTCAAAAACAGAGGGGTGCAGTTTGGGTGCTAATTACTAGAATGAGAGTAAAGCAGCAAACTTTTAAGGCAAATGTCAGGAAAATATCCTTCCTGGGGAGAAATACAATATATAATTTTCCCAAGAGACATGGAAAAAAAGAAAATCTCAGAATTTGAGTCTTTTTAGATTTTTTTATTAAAAAAATTATCATTTAGACATAATTTCAGATGCATAAAAAGTCACAAGAAAAAAGTACAAAGAGTTTCCAAAAGATCTTAGTCTTTACAAAATTGTGAAAAACATAACACACATCACTCTCCTGAATCATCTTTTGGTTCCTGCGGTGATCCTTACTCCAAAACGAATCCCTTCTACCGGGAAAGCAGCAGTGCCAGTTTCCCGGTTTAAGAGTCTACATTACTGGAATCATGACTTCTTAGGAAAGGCAAGAGATCTTGACAGACGTGGCCATTACCTGGCACATGGCTGAGAGGCAGGGACAGGTCCTGAGTGTCACCTTCTTCCTGGCCCGGCCTGCAGTGCAGCTCAGGTGAGAGTCAAAATTCTGCCCAGACTACGGCCCAGATGTCTTCTTGTTTTTATTTTATTCTTTGGTGGGCACTGCCTCCTAAACGCCCACCTTGTTAGAATTTCTTGTGAATCTATGTCAGTCTAGGTCCTGCCTTGTTACTCCAGGTGCGGCCCTCTGACCCGCAGCTGTGCATCACCTGGGAGCATGGTAGAATGCAGAGTCTCCGGCCCCACCTCAGGGGCACTGAATTCGACTCTGCATTGTAACATGATCCCCACCGTGATTCCTAATAGTTTGGGCAGCTCTACTCTGAAGGAAACAGAACAAGGAAACAAACAAAAACCAAAGAGTCTTGTAATACATTCTGTAACGGCTTAGGACTTCCTTATGTTTATATTTAGTTGCTAGAGTGTTACTCTAAAAAAAGTTGACATTTGTATTAGAAGATGTCGGTTTCCCTCAGGAAGCTGCACTATTTTGCTATTTGTGCTGTGCAGTCTTTCAACCAGCTTGTGGCCCACCTTAAGAGAAATGACTGTGTCTTGGTTTTATGCGTAACAGTGGCGCCAACAACAATTGAACAGAACTTGTGGCTCTTTTCTCCTGTGAAATTCCTGATTAATGCTGCTCAGTTTATGATTATGGGAAAGGAACCCTTTTTTGATGACTTCAAAGGAAGTCCTTAAAGAAGAAATGAAAGATTCATGTCATCTGGGTTTAGCTCTGATGGGCAAAAAACCCCAATAATTAACAAAGACTACTATTACTGCTAATGATTGAATGCTTACGAGTTGCCAGACACTGTAGCAATTATCACGTGTAAGGCACTCTGTTGAGCATTTTTATTTTAGATGCAATCCTCCGGAATGATCTCACAAGGTTAGAACTATTCATTTTAGAATTGAGGCAAGGAAGGCTTTGGGAGATCAAGAACTTTGCCCTTGGCCATTATTCAGTAAGCAGCTCCCCGAGACTAACTCAAGGTCTCCAAGTCCAGAGCTCTTTACCACTTTGCTACACACTTAACCTCTCTGGGCTCAGGTTGTTGAAATGAAAAATGAGCAGATTTAATGAATTTTCTTTCAGCTCCAAAATTCATCAAATTTACAAAATCCCTCTTTCCTTAAGAATGCCAGCAAGGCATTTAGCATTACACTGAGGAATTTGAACCTTAAAATTTGGGCAGTAAAACAACTGACGCTCCACCATGAAAATCACAATCAGATATAGTCCAAGAAGTTGCTTGCTGGATCTGAGAGACTTAAGACAGCTGGTATCCTTTAGCTCTGTTTTCAAGGGGGCTTTATTAAAGATATCCAGCCCCCTTTAATTATTTGCTCAATATCTGTTTCTCTTTACGGCGTCTCTTAATTTTGGTGAGAGCTCCTTAGGAGCCAGAAGCATATCTAAATTCTAGATTATATGTGACATGCTCCACACACCATGAGTTGCAAAGGAATTATTTAAAATTCTGGAGGCTTTAAGGATTTCTCTGACAGCAACCATTGGATTAAAGTTGACATTTATAGTCTTGCAACCCTTCCTGGAGTTCAGCTTGGCCAAGAACCTTATACACCATGACCTCTGCTACATTCATTGCTGTGAAGTGAAACGTGCTTAATATCATTACGCCAGCTTGTTCTTATTCCCCACCCATCCCCAGGTTCTTAGCTAAAAAACAAAACAAAACAAAAAACCCTAATTTATTTATTCAGTTTTTTATGAGCCCCCATTGTGTTTATGGCACTGGAATAGACCTGAGAGCTAAGCGTGATCATTTGTTGAATTTCATATTTAAATATAGGATTTGAGGAGGCTTGTTGATTATTTTCCAAAAAATTAGCTGGTGAAAACCCTGTGGATCATGACAGAATATTTATTGTCTGAGATAGGGCTGGAAGACGAGCCCCCTAGGTTGGAAGTCACCTAAAATCCACAGTGACCACAACAGTGGACTCGGGCATACTGGCGATAGTGAAGATGATGCGGCAACGTTTTTTTTTTTGTTGTACATGGGGTCGTCATGAGTTGGAGCCAATTCCAGAGCAATTTCCACAACATTTGAACGCAAAGCTGTAGCCACTTATACTGTAAAGCAGTTTACTGAACGTTAGTTACCTTTAGCCTGTTAGAAGGTGTTTCTATGTGAAGGCTGATTGACTAGAAAACGTAGATTGTTAGTTTCAGAAAAGTGTCAGTCACTGGGACTAGCATTTGTTTTCTTTCCTTGTTAACTTCCTGGACATATAAGAGCAGTGGGTCTTTAACGTATTGCCGTGATGTATGTGAGAGGCAACCACTTTCTGTCCATTTTTGACAATGCCATACCAGCAGTGTGATGGTAAATGATTTATTTTCAGTAAGGAGGAAACAAAAGCAATCTATGAGCCAGTCTTCATTACCTAATTGTTATGATAAAACAGACTAACACGTTGCCTTCGAGTCCCTTCAGACTCATAGCAACTCTTTAGGACAGAGTAGAACTGCCCCATAGGGTTTCCAAGTCTGTAAATCTTTACCGAAGCAGACTGCCACATCTTTCTCCTGTGGAGCAGCTGGCAGGTTTGAACCGCCAACCTTTTGGTTAGCAGCCAAGCACTTAACCACTGAGTCACCAGGGTTCCTTAAAACAGATTAAAGCCACCTTATATTCTCTCTCTCTTTCAGGAGATGATAGCGAGTTCCTCCTTGAAGAAGGGCAAAACTACATGCTCTTATAACATTTTACTGACATGAGTCCATGCTGGTATTCCAAGAAAAAAAAAAGGCTATGTCAATTTATACGGGATTTTAAAATGCTGTGTTTAATTAGGAGATGGGGTTACTTAGAGAAACAGGAGCTGGGTAGGAGTTATTTTCAGGCTACTAGGCAAGTAAAGAGCCCTGGTGGTGCGTTGGCTAAGAGCTCGGCTGTTAACAAAAGGTTGGCAGTTTGAATCCACCAACCAGTCCTTGGAGACCCTATGGGGCAGTTCTACTCCGTCTTATAGGGTCACTACGAGCCAGAATTGACTCAATGGCAACAGATGACTGCTGACTCTGGCGATGTAAGCACAGGTTGGGGGAAGAGTTAGTTAGCAGTGAAACTGCAAAGAAATAAGACTGAGACGTTAATTGTACTATTAGTTGTTGCTTTATGAACAGACGCTAATTATACTACTAGTTGTTGCTTTGTGAACTTAGTGACAGAGTTGGGGAATTCAGTGGAGGTTACAGAAGCCCATAGTACATAGGTGCGGACTACTGAAGATAAGAAAGAACGCTTACTACTGTGAAGCTGGAATTCTTAGTCAAGGAAGTGAGGTTCTTAAGAACTTAGTGAAAGATTTGATGAGTGAGGCAGAGAAACCGTCTTCAGGGTTTTTTTTTTTTTTTTTTACCGTTTTTCTTTTCCACAAGTTATAGCCCCAGTGTGTCCTTCGGGGAGAGAAGAAAATGAAAATATTTTACTATGCTTAAATTTGAGTTCCTGGAGCACTGGACTTGATAGCTTTTGCTCCACTGCCTGATGAGTGGGGTGATTTATGACAATGATTTGGAAACTACGAATGGACTACTCATGAGAATTAGAAAGAAAACAACTGGGGAGAACAGACACACTCATCAACCTGGTTCACCCATCAGTTTGGAGAAAAATATGGCCCTGCTTATAGTTAGCAGGAAAGAAGCCTCGCTTCAGGGTTGTGTGTGTCTACACCATCACAGGTGGCAACTGGCTTTTCTCCCAGAGGCATCTTCACTGCCTTGGAAGTACTCAGCCATTTACAGGTAACTATTGCACACACTGACTCTTTCATGAACAGATTCTGTGCTCAGTCTGGGTCTTTAAAACCTGACTCATGAGGCATTTGGAAAGAAGCAATTCAAATTCTACCTATTGCTGGTTAAAGAGGTTTCCTTCATCACATGGATGGCAGTGCTGCCTTTAACTTTGGCAAAAGTGCTGCCATTTGGAGCAAATTGGTTGCCATCAAGTCAACTTCGACTTATGGCGACCTTATGTGCTTCAGAGTAGAACTGTACTCCATAGTGTTTTTCAGACTGTGAACTTTTGGAAGCAGATGGCCAGGCTTGTAGGGCAGTGACTACAGCTTGGTACACACAGAAAGGCAGGAAGGTGAGTACTGTCTGGTGCACACAGAGAGGCAAGGTGGTGAGTTCAGCCTGATTCACAGAGAGAGGCAGGGTGGTGAGTTCAGCCTGGTACACACAGAGATGCAGGGCGGTGAGTACTGTCTGGTGCACACAGAGAGGCACGGTGGTGAGTACAGCCCACTGCACACAGAGAGTCCCTGTGGTGAGTGTAGCCCGGTGCACACAGAGAGGCGGGGCAGTGAGTACAGCCTGGTGCACGCAGAGAGGCGGGGCAGCAAGCACTGTATGGTGCACACAGAGGCAGGGTGCTGAGTACAGCCTGGGGTACACAGAGAGGCAGGGCAATGAGTACTATATGGTGCACGCAGAGAGGCAGGGTGGTGAATATAGCCTGGTGCACACAGAGGCAGGGCGGTGAGTACTATGTGGTACACACAGAGGGGGAGGTGGTGAGTACTGTATGGTGCACACAGAGAGGCCAGGCGGTGAGTACTGCATGGTGCACACGGAGAGGCGGGGTGGTGAGTACTGTATGGTGCGCACGGGGGAGGGGGCGGTGAGTACCGTATAGTGTACACAGAGAGGCGGGGCGGTGAGTACAGCGTGGTGTACACAGAGAGGCGGAGCGGTGAGTACCATATGGTGCATACAGAGAGGGTGGACGGTGAGTACTGTATGGTGCACACAGAGGAGGCAGAGCAGAGAGTACAGCCTGGTGCACACAGAGAGGTGGGGTGGTGAGTACTGCATGGTGCACACAGAGAGGCAGAGAGGTGAGTTCAGCCTGGTGCACAGAAGTGGCAGGGCGGTGAGTACTGCATTTTGCACATGGAGGAGGCAGAGCGGCTGGAGAGGACAGGCAGGCCCCAGTTGGAAGCATGACATCCTCCTCCTGAGGACGCAGTGGCATCTGCCCTGCTGCTGGGGCGCTGCTGGGTCCTAGTCACGAAAAATGCAGCCAGTTCTTCCTGACCCTCTGTTGTCAAGTGTTCAAACTATTTCTCCACCCAGACAGGTCTCTTGGCTGCTTCTAACTGGGAGTGAATCTTGAATCATGTGGGGTTGTTTTGTGCTTAGGTAACAAATGTGTGTGATGCCAAGACAATAAATTGGTCCAGCTGATGTTCAGACAGTGTCATGTGGGAGACAATTCTCTTTGGCCAACAAGCAAAAAAAAAACCTACGCACTCCTTTTACTTTTTCTGAAAGGCTTTACATCTGCAGCAGCTGTACTATATCCCAATCGACAAGTGGAAAAAGGGTGGATTATGTTTTTTCTTTCTCCAAAACATAATAAAGCAGCTATCCATTTCTGTCCCAGAGTTATTTCCTGAAATGAGAGCCCTTGAGAGCCCTGGCGACTCCCACTTTTTGGTTTCCTCCCTGGGCAAAGGGCTTTCCCCCCAGGGAAGTGCCATTCATATCACATGTGGCCTCACTGGAGACAGCCGGCGTGGAATGTGCCACACGTGGGCCTGGGGTTTCCTCCCTTGCTCTGTCAGTTGGAAAGAGAAAACATTTTTCCACTGACCACTTTTCCAAGTGTGTTGCTATGAGGAGTGTTGTTTAGCCAGCAGACTGAAACCCTTGGTCTCTGAGCTGGGCATCAGAACATGGCTGCCAATTCCAGAAGGCCTTTCTCTTTCAAGTATACAAGAGAAATAGGAATTCAGAAGGAATGCTTGAGCGGGAAGAAGCCTTGGAGCTCACTGAGGCTATCCTCACAGTACGTGGTCAGGACCCTATTTCATCCTAAGGGCCCAGCACAGCGACTGACACGCAGTAGCTGCTCAGTATTTTTAGAAACAAACACTGAACAGGTGACCGCTCACGTAGATGTTAGCAATGTCCTTGGGCTGGAGTTGTTATCGTTATGCTGTCCAGTCGGCTCTGAAGGACTAGAGTACCTGGATCTTTTTCTACTCTTCAGCTTTACCACCGGGGAGTCCTTCCTGGGTCTCTTTTGCTGCAATCAAAATTCCCTAAAAAACTAAAAAGCAAAATCTTGAATAACATAGCCTAGTGTTCCAGAACCCTTAGTTAATTTTTTTTTTTTTTAATTACTATTATTTTGGCTACATTCTACCTGGGGGAGAAAAGACATCATAACGCAAGGTTTTAGTTACAAAACATAAACACATTTCTGGAATAAGTTATTTCTTTAGAAGATTTTTAGCTCACATCTCCCAACCATATTATATTAGTGGCTTTGTAGATTACAGCCCTTTTGTATAATTTCATATTGCTGAGGTCGGTTAACTACATTATTTAAATGCATTTTATGTGAAAGAAGATATGCCCATTGGTTGTCACGTTGTACCGAGATGGTGAACCAAAACTGTAAACTGAATATAAGATATATCTTAGGAAAAAAAACAAACAAAACCAAACCCCTTGCTGTTGAGCTGATTCCAACTCATAGCGACCCTAAAGGACAGAGCAGAACTGCCCCATAGGGTTTTTTCCAAGGAACACCTGGTGGATTCGAACTGCCAACCTTTTGGTTAGCCGTGGTAGCTCTTACCCACTACTCCACCAGGGTTTCCAAGATATATCTTAGCAAAACAAACAAACAAAAAAAACTATTATCACCCAGTTGATTCCAACTCATGGGACCCCATGTGTATCAGAATAGAACTATGCTCCTTAGGATTTTCAATGACCGATTTTTCACAAGTAGATTGATAGACTTTTCTTCTGAGGAGCCTCTGGGGGGACTCAAACTGCCAGCCTTTCAGTCAGAAGCCAAGCACTAAACCATTAATACTCTTTCTACTCATTGAAATGTGTCAATTGTTTTATATGTTAGCAAGAATAAAGGAAAAAGATCGATAAATACAAACCTGAAAGCAGTTGAGACTAAAATTTCAGTTCCGAACAATAGGAATTTGACCTCTGAATGATGATGATGTCATTGTTAGGTGCCGTCAAGTTGGTTCCAACTCATAATGACCCTATGTACAACAGAACGAAACACTGCTGGTCCTGCACCGTCCTCACGGTCGTTTCTTTGTTTGAGCCCATAGTTGCAGCCACTATGTCAATCCATCTCCTTGGGGGTCTTCCTTTTTTCTGTTGACCCTCTACTTTACCAACCATGATGAATACGCCTAGGAATGTAATCTTCTAAGTCATCCAAGAAAGCTTTTTTTTTTTCAGTGTATGTAGTATTGAATTTATGAAAGTGTGTGAACGAATACATTTTGAAAAGCATTTAGATCAACAGAAATAGATGATTTTCCTGATAACCAGCAGCTAGGTGGAAACTCCCCTCAGCCAGAACATTCTTCAAACATTCTAATCACTCAGTCTTGCAATACAGATAGTAGCTCTGAACAAGCAGGGTGTGATAGCCCTTCTTTTTTTTTTTTTTTTTCCAGATGAATACTGAGTATTCAGTCCCTTCTCCAGGGCTCCTCTTGGGTGTCTGGGCCTTGGGGTACTGGTTGATGTGGCTCTTCAGTGGAGCCTTTTCATCCTCTTTCTCCAAGTTCTCTATTCCTTCCTGTGTCAATTAATTTACCCCACAGCTGTGTACTGAGTACCTGCTACATGTGCCAGGCCTGGTGTGGGGAGGTGGGGAGGGTGATGCACACAGTCCGTGCCCAGAAACCCTACAGAACCTTTACTGCCCGTTGAACCTATTATCCACGCTACCTGGTACTGTGATACGTTTCCCTACTACATTATCGGAAACCCTGGTGGCGTAGTGGTTAAGTGCTATGGCTGCTAACCAAGAAGTCGGCAGTTCGAATCCGCCAGGCGCTCCTTGGGAACTCTTTGGGGCAGTTTTTCTCTATCCTATAGGGTCGCTCTGAGTCGGAATCGATTCGACGGCAGTGGGTTTTTACTACATTATCAGCCCCGGAGGCTGGAGATGGGGTCTCATACATCCCTGTGTGTGTTCGCAGTGCCTTGCACCCAGCAGGGGCTCTCGATGAGCACTTGTCAGGGAGCATAGCGGCGCACAGCATGAAGCCCGGTGGTGGACTGGGACTCAGGGACCTCTGTGGCCACTTGGCCTTTCTGCGCTTTACTTCCTTTCCCTGTAACACCGAGAAGCGAGAGAGAGGATTCCTAAAGAGACCTCTAGTTCTAGCACTGGAACCCACTGTGTGTGCCAGCCCTCAGCGACTGCTTTCTCCCACCAGGTGCCGAGAGCGCCATGAGCTACTTCGCGGACTCGGCGGTGAGCAGCCCTGCGCCTTACTGTGCAGCGCGCCCCGGGGTGGCGGTGAGTCCTGGGGCACTGCTCTGCCCTGGCCCCCTCTTCTCTCCTCCCCTTGCTCCTTGTGTCCCGCCTCTCCTAGTCACAGAAGCTGGGATTTGCACTCCCTTTGGAATAAAATCAGCTTTGACTCTTTTGGAGCAGCTAAACTGTGAGATTTTTATCTTTAAAAAGTTTTTTCTTATTATGGTAAAATATATAAAGTCCCATTTTAACCATTTTAAGTGTAAATTCTATAGTATTAATGATATTCACCATGCTGTGCAACGGTTAACACTCTCCTCTCCCGGGTGCTTTTCCTCCTGAAGCAGAAACTCGGTGCCCTCTCAGCCACAGCTTCGCATTCCCCCCTCCCCGGTCCCTGGTGACCCTTATAAACTTCTGTCTGTATGTTTGCCTGTTCTAGATAGTTCATAGAAGTGGGATCATACAACATTTGTGCTTTTTTGTTGGACTTATTTTACTTAGCATAATGTTTTCAAGGTTCATCCATGTTGTAGCAAGTATCAGAACTTAATTACGTTTTGCAGCTGAATAGTATTCCGTTTTATTTATCCGTTCATCTATTGAGGTACACTTGGGTTGTTTCCACCTTTTGTCTATTGTGCATAAAGCCACAGTGAACACTGTTATACAAATATCTGTCTCAGTCCCTACGCAATTATCTTCTTATGCAGCCCTGGTGGTGTAGGAGTTGAGCGTTTGGCTGCTAACCAAAAGGCTGGAGTTTGAATGCGCCAGCTGTTCATTGGAAACTCTGTAGGGCAGTTCTGCCGTGCCCTGTGGGGTCGCTATGAGTCAGAAATGACTCCATGGCAATTTTTTTTTTTTTTAATAAACACCCAAGACAGCTGGATTTACTGATGAAGATTTTAGTATTTTCGAGTTTCAGAGACTATGACTCAAACATGGGTAACGGTTTATCCAGGTGATTTTCGCTACTCAGCTCATTTGGTGAAGACTTTTCAGGTATCAGTGTATCTTAGAGCCATTCAGAGTATAATTTAACTCATTTTTTACTTCATGCATAAAAGCTAAATAACAAAAGTTTTCTAATCACATAATTTATAACTGGAGATGAAATGTGACGATAAGTTTATGAATCCTAGAATAAGAGGAGTAAAAGGAACTTTAGAATAAAATCCAGGTGGTCAAGTTTCTTGCCCATAGGAACGAAGACCCTCGCCCAAGCTGTGTGCTTATCAAGAGAAATGCTTAGATTCATTTCTTCTAATAATGCTTAGATACATTTCTTATAAGTTGACTGTAGATCCTACAATGCTGTCATTGATCAATTCCAATGCTAAATGAACCACTAATGTTAGTGGATATGTTCTGTATGTTTCTATACAAAGATTTCCAGTTCTAGCTGCCATTGAGTCAATTCTGACTCATGGCGACCCCATGTGTCAGAGTAGAACAATCCTCTCTAGGGTTTCCTTGGCTGCGACCTTTCAGGAGGAGATCACCAGCCCTTTTCTAGAGGCACCTCTGGGCATGTTCGAACCGCCAACGTTTTGGTTAGTAGCCCAGTACTTAACCATTGGTACCACCCAGGAACTACTTACACAACCATAACAGTCATAAATGATGAATGTCTAATTCTGGAAAAGGGCAGATCAGTTCATTATTAACTCTCCACAGCACATTTGATGGTCTAAATAGACACCAATCAACCAGAGCTTTTCCGGACCCCAGGCTCTGACTGTGTACTGGCCACCGTTCTGTATGGCTTTTTAACACTGGCATTCTTAAGTGAATCTCCCTGTCACTGTGATGTGTATTAAAACATTTTACTTGTTCGAAATTCTTTTCTGTAGCTTTGAAAATAGAATTTCTCGAAAGCTATTCTGTGTTAAAGGGAGAAGACCCATTTTAAGGATAATCAATAAATCTCTCTTCACTAGCTGTTCTGTACCACATTTTTCTTCTTTTTAAAATGGCTTCTGTTTGCATAAAGCACCATTAACTATTCTAAAAAATTAGAATCGGAAAAAGAAACCGTAATTCATGTCAGAAATATTTTTTGAAAAAAAGCGAGCGCAGCCGGGAGTCACTGAAGCTTGCTTAGTAGAACTTGCCAAGGGATTCGCACTTTAAGGTCACTCGAAGGGTGGGAGAAGCTGCCAAGGAGAGGCCCCTCCTGTTTCTTGCACGGGGTTATCACCTAAGGTCAGCACAAATTACATTTTTCTTAAGGATGATAATGTAGAGATTTATTAAAATAAATAATGATACCGTGATTTCAGGGCAAACTGTCATTAACTTGGAAAAATAGATTTTAGCCTATGTTACTTCTCCTTACCAGTATTGTAATCAAATCAAAACAAAATTAATAACTTGTCTAAAAAAATCAATGCCACACAACTTTGAATTAATTTTATTCCATTTTAGACACTGATATAAAAAAAAGATTTTACTTATAAGTACACCTACTCCCTACTTATCGATTGTCTCATTATCCAACATTTCGCATTTACAACAGTAAAAAAATCTGTCCGACTATTTTGCGCATTAACGATGTACATCTGTCAGTAACAAACGCCCAGGTGCGAGGCGAGAGTAACCTTGGCTGTGATAGTTAAAGTTATGTGTCAGCATGGCTGGGCCATGATTCTCAGGGGTTTGGCAGTTATGTAATGATGTAATTTGGCAGTTATTTTCACATAATGTTGGTTTTCCCATAACAACCTGCTCTTTGGAACTGGACCATGTTGATAAACGAGGAGTAGGTGTATACAAGTTGCAGGTATAATATTAAATTATCTTAGACAGAATCTCTGGAAATTGTCTAAGATCAAAAAACTAAAAACCAAATCACTCTAAGCTCATATTTTAAACTAAAGAGCCTTTCCTTTCCCAGCTGAAGACACTGGGTGTTTTTAAAGTGTTTTGAATGCCTTTCACTGGCTTCAAAGCAAAGGATTTATCTTTTCCCCCAACAGCCATATCTGAAAAGCTTATCAACGCTTGAGATGCTTTTCACTACAAATTTCAGAGTTGCTAGGGTGAAAGGAGAAGGTTGAGTTAGAGAACTGCTAAGCTATGGTTCTGGCACTTTGACTCATAATTTCTCTCTGAGCCTCGTTTTCTTTGTCACTAGGACTACTTAACCCTTCAGAGCCAAAGAGGAAGCAGAAAAGTCCTTTAACTTATTTGTATATTTTCTCACGAAGATGGATAGATAGATGCCCATTGCTGTCGAGTTGATTTCGACTTATAGTGACCTTATAGGACAGAGTAGAACTGCCCCGTAGGATTTCCAAGGAGTGGCTGGTAGATTCAAACTGCTGACCTTTTGGTTAGCAGCCTGAGCTCTTAACGACTGAGCCACCAAGTCCCCAGATAGATAGATAGATAAATAAATAACATTTATTAGTGGAAGCTTAAGTTCAATAAACCAGCTGTAACGGATAACCTCCAAGTTCAGGCTGGGCTGCAGTAAACAGTAAAAGAGTCTGTAAATAGTTTATAAAGTATAACCTCTGGGACATTGGCATTAATTTGTTCCTTCAAAGAGATAGTAGCAAACAAATCTTCGACTCTCAATTCCAATCTCAGATTTTGTGGAGAAGTGACCACACTTTCGTTGGCTTTCCCAGACCAGAAGGTCACAGCCTCGGGCACTCTGGGTCTTCTCAGCTCTCCTGGAGCCCTGCTGTCTAGAGCTCAGCCTGTAGTGCTTGATCAGCTAACCCAAGTCCTGCTGGTCTCAGATTTAGTTATACTGAGAGGTTTGAGGGTGAAAGAAAAGTTATTACAGCAGTGAATTTTCAACTGGGGGTGACTTTGCCACCAGGGGAGGTATTTGGCAATGTCTGGAGACATTTTCGGTTATTACAAATTGGGGAGGCGGGGGTGGTGGTGGGGTGCTACTAGCATCTAGGGTGTAGAGGCCAGGATGCTGCTAAACATCCCACAATATACGGGATAGTTCCCCCCAACCCCCCTGGCAAAAAGTTAAGCAGCCCTAAATGTCAATAGTGCAGAGATTGAGAAACCCAGGGCTACAATAGCCACAAGGTCAGGTTCGGAGGCGGAATGGTTGCTAGGTGTATCGATGGGTCTAAGCAGGTCTTTGTTAACAGTCACCAGGAGTTGATTGCAATTCATGGCAACCCCACGTGTGTCAGAGTAGAACTGTGCTCCATATGATTTCCAGCGGCTGATTTTTCAGGAGTAAATGGCCAGGGCTTTCTTCCAAGGTGCCTCTGGGTAGACTCAAACTCCCAACCTATTGGTTAGCAGCCGAACCTGTTAACTGTTTGTACCACTCAGGTCTTTCTTACTTGTAAATTTTTGTCTAAGAAAGTGAAGCCTTAAAAACAAAAAACAAAACAAACAAAAAGTACGTGTATGTTGGAGGAGGAGGTGTCTGCTTAGCGTGCTGCTTTAGTTGACCAAGAAACAATCTGCTAAACCAGGATATGAATATTTTCCAGTCCCTAAAGATGGCCAAGTCTCATATTCCTTATTTGTAGATTAGAGGTTGCTTTAGCATTATCTGATTATGCATAAAATAATCCCAATTTGGTTGTAAAATCTGTGCCCTAGTCAGGTAACTGCCATTTTACACAAAACTCACACCATCTGCCTGGGGTCTGTTTGTCAAAAGCAGGACATGTGTTTTCCGCTTGTCAGGTCAGACCCTCAGGAGACTATGATGGAGAAAGTGATGTCACAGCCAGGAGGGAAAGAAACCACACATTTGGAAGTTGTCTGGCCATTTTGTGGGCGGGGGTGATGTTTTCAGGTACCCATATGGGTTCTGTGTCAGGGACCCTGTTATGGATTGAATTGTGTCCCCTAAAGATATGTGTTGTAAATCCTAACTTCTATGCCTATGGTTATAATCCCATTTGGGAATGGATTGTCTCTGTTATGTTAATGAGACAGGATTAGTGTAGGGTCTATCTTGAGTCAACCTCTTTTGATATATAAAAGTGATTAAACAAGCCAGCAGAAGCAGAGATGGGGTAAGATAGATGCCAAGACACTTGGAGACCTCCAAGGAACCAGGAAGCGGAAGCTGAAGAGACAAGCACCTTACCCCCGAGTTGACTGAGAAAGCCTTCCCCTAGAGCCAACACACTGAATTTGGGCTTCTAGCCTCCTAAACTGTGAGAAAATAAATGTCTGTTTGTTAAAGCCACCCGTGTATTGTATTTCTGTTATAGCAGCGCTAGATAACTAGTTAAGACCCTTTCATCTAAGGGGAAGAAGTGCTTCTTCCTGTTTTGCTAGCTCAGCAGGCCCACATTGAGCCCTGGAAGTCCCTCACAGCGCTAGTCCTTTCGTCCTCTCATGCGTCATCCTCTCACTCATGTCTCTGTGGTGACAGAGCTGCTGAGAGAAGGCCTGAGAGGGCCAAAAATGTCCCAGTCCTGGCAGCACACGGGAAGGAGGAAATGCGGGGGAGATCCTCGGGGTGAATGAGTGACCACTGGGTCATGAAAACTTTAGGAAGCACCTTGAGCAGTTCAGAGGAAAGGGACAGTGCTGCCCACTCAACTCCTGTCCGCTCCAGGCCTTTGGGGACACAGTACTATGTCAGGGGACAAGGTGCCAGTGCCCGAGGGATTGTGTGAGTTCCCCAAAATGCCAGCATTCCCTAGGAGGAGACCTTGCTTGGGTTTAGGGGATATTCTTTGTAGGCCAAGGATGGGGTAGCTTGCCACTGAGCCTCTCTGCCTAGTTATAATGTGCTTCTCATAAATTTGGCGATTCTGTGTTCTGAGTGAAGACGGGGGTTCAGAAACTGTCCAACAAAAGGCTTTTTTTAAAAAAATAATTTTTATTGTGCTTTAAGTGAAAGTTTACAAATCAAGGCAGTCTGTCACATATAAGCTTATATACACACCTTACTCCATACTGCCACTTACTCTCCCCCTAATGAGTCAGCCTGCTCCCTCCTTCCAGTCTCTCCTTTGGTGACGATTTTGCCAGTTTCTAACCCTCTCTACCCTCCTATCTCCCCTCCAGACAGGAGATGCCAACACAGTCTCAAGTGTCCATCTGATACAAATGATAGCTCACTCTTCATCAGCGTCTCTCTCCAACCCATCGTCCAGTTCCTTCTATGTCTGATGAGTTGTCTTCGGGAATGGTTCCTGTCCTGGGCCAACAGAAGGTTTGGGGACCATGCCCACCGGGATTCTTCTAGTCTCAGTCAGACCATTAAGTCTGGTCTTTTTATGAGAATTGGGGGTCTGCATCCCACTGTTCTCCTGCTCCCTCAGGGGTTCTCTGTTGTGCTCCCTGTCAGGGCAGTCATCGGTTGTGGCCAGGCACCATCTAGTTCTTCTGGTCTTAGGATGATGTAAGTCTCTGGTTCATGTGGCCCTTTCTGTCTCTTGGGCTCATAGTTATCATGTGACCTTGGTATTCTTCATTCTCCTTTGATCTGGGTGGGTTGAGACCAATCGATGCATCTTAGATGGCCACTTGTTAGCATTTAAGACCCCAGATGCCAAAAGGCTTTTTTTAACTTGTAAATTTATTATACGAAAGATTTCAGAGTTGTATAAATGGGACCACATTTGTTAGACACATCACTGCTTTTGCTGTACAGAATAAAATGGGAAACCAGGGCTTCTCCAGACGAGATCACAAGATCACCGAGTAAATAGGGCGATGGAGGTGTGCTTGAGTACAGGGGTGATGTTTTCAGGTACTCATAGGGTATATGTCAGGAACCCTGTTATGTATTGAATTGCAAAGAGGCAGCAGGGCTCTCAGCTGGGGGCTGGACCTGGGTGGCAGCCCAGTCCTTCTGGTGCTGTTCCAGGAGGACCTGTGGGCCTGCGGTGTTGGCCGAACCTCTAGTGTGGTACGGGCAAAGGGGAATAGCACAGCTGGGTGGCTTGGCTGAGCGCACTGCAAGAAGGAGCTTAAACCCCCTGCTGTCAAGCACTGAAACCTTTGTTGACCAACCATGGGTCTTGCTGATTTCTTCATGGTTTGAACAAATCCACTTTTGTACCTTTTCCTTCTCCCTTTCACACACACACACACAAAAAAATTTTTTTTTTTTGACGTGTAACTCTATTTCCACTTCCTGACCCTCTGGTGAGGCAGAAGGGGGTCCAACCTTATTCCTTTCTCTTTTACCCCAGACATTGGGCCAGGTAGCTGTGCAATGTGTCACAGCCTCTTGTAAAGGCAAGCTCTTGGGCTTTGAAGTCAGGAAGTCCTGGCTACTCCTCAGCCACAGGACCTTGGGCAAATTCCTTAACTTCTCTGCACCTCAGCCTGCCACCAAGACCGGCTTCAGTTAGCTCCCCGTGTCACCTCTCCTCATTGTCTCCTCCCTTTTTTCTCTGGACTTTTGGTTTTCTTAGGTGGATACTTGGGGGGAGAAGGAAAAGGGACTTCTACCCCTTGTCCATACAAGTGTACTGCCAGGACAAGATGGGGCTACTGGGGTAAAGACCGAGACATTCTTATGGGGCAACCTCCCTGCTTCATCATCATCTCGCACTGGAAACAACGCTCTTGGCACCAGATCAAAGTTCTCTTGTAGTCGGCTGGTGGTTTACAACCTCTTTATGTAAACAGACCTGGTTCTCTTATCTTGAGTAATTGCAGGTTAATTGGGCCTCCCTGGGAAGCATTGCACTCCTTACCCGTTGCTTTGGCTGTGCACACTCTTTCCACTCACCTCCCCGCCATGCCTCAGTTGACCAGCTGAGGATTTATCCTTCCCTGCTCTCCTTGTTGGAAACCCTGGTGGTATAGTGGTTAAGTGCTATGGCTGCTAACCAAGAAGTCAGCAGTTCAAATCCGCCAGGTGCTCCTTGGAAACTCTATGGGGCAGTTCTACTCTGTCCTCTAGGGTCACTATGAGTCGGAATCGACTCGGTGGCAGTGAGTTTGCTTTTGGCTCTCCTTGGGAAGAGTCTGTGTTTCTATGAAGCTTGGTGTCTAGACCCTTTCCTTCTCTTTGGGAATATTGGAGAACAATGGATAATCTAAACGGAAACTAGAAAGGGATTTATTTTCTTGTTGCTTGAAATGGAGAGATTTATTTTCTCGTTGCTTGCCCCTGGAGAGATTTTTGGAACAGAATGTTTAGGGAAATTATTTATAGCCATAAATCTTAATGATAGTCAAAGAAGTTGAAGAAGAAGAAAAAAAAGGTAACCATGTATTTTTTTCAGTAACTTAGAAAGGAGGGCTTTTCTAAGTTGTGGGTGAAGCCAGCATAGAGAATTTCAGAGCCAGGTCACATCTTAAAGACCATCTCACAATATCAGGAAATTAAGGTCCTAAGAGAATAAAGGAATTGCCCAAGTTTACAAAGCTGGCGAGGGGTGGAGTGCAGCCCAGGCGTCCTGGCTCCTGGTTTAGAACACTCCTTACTTCCTATAGCATTCATTTTAGTCCTGTTTTAGGTATTTGTTGACTTACATAAGAACTACTAACAGACCTCCATTCATGCGTTCGGATGCCTTATTTATGTGAATTAGCCTTCCCAGATGTAGGGGGAAACCTCCATTTTGTAGACTGCTGAGCGAATTGGAACTACTGGCTAGTCTTTCAGCCGTGGCCAGTTCCCCCAACCATGGCCCATGACCCGGTTCTGAGTCAGTCTTTTCCTCCATCATTATACTATCCTGTAAGGGATGCCTGAAGCTGCCATCTGTGGTACCACTGGGTGTCTGAGGTTTCATGCTAAGTGAGCGGTCACTTGGGCATCTGCAGCACTAGAAGCTGACAGATAATACGTGTCTCACTTAAGATTCTCCTGTAAGACACAGTCAAGTCCAGGAACCCAGGGCTGTGGTCCTCTCCACTGGGCAACCCAGTGGTGCCCCTTGGCTGTGGGCTTGCTGGGGAGTCAGGTGATGGTGCGCTCAGACCCAGCATGTGTGTGTCACCACACAGCCTGGTGTGCTGCCTGAGGGCCAGGAGGTGTCTTGGGTGGCCTTGGCTGGGGTGGAATGACTTATGCCCTTTCCGACAGCACTCGCTGTGCTTCCGGTCTATTCCCTTCCAGCCTGCAGCGTGCCGGGCCGCCCTTCACCCAGGCCTGTGCTTGTCACACTCATTGTTCTAAAAAGAATTTCCTGGCCTTGAGTCCAAAATTAAATTGCCCTTTGAGTGTTTCCTAGTATGTCTGTTTCTTCCCCTCCTGGTGGCCACGCCACCCTAGCTTCGGCTTAGCTCTCAGGAGAGCCAAGGAGCATTTCTGCATGGCCTTCTTCCCTCTCCTCTCCAAGAGAAGGACAAATGTGTCCCCTGAATTCAGCAGACATGGGTGGGCGGGCCCAAGAAACTGCCCCCACCCCGCCCCGTCAGTGTCCTCCTGAGGGGCAGATGGAGTCTGCCTCAAACTTCTCCTTTGTTGTTGCTGTTAGCTGCCATCAAGTCCACCCAACTCCTGGTGACCCCGTGTACCACGGGGTGAAATGCTGTATGGTCCTGTGCCATCCCCATGATTCGATGCAGATTGGGCCATTGTGATCCATAGGGTTTTAACTGGCTGATTTTAAGAAACAGATGGCCAGGCCTTTTTTCCTAGTCTGTCTAAACAGCTCATATGTAAACTGCTTGACGGTCACATGTAAGGAGATGATAATTTACCTAGCACGCCCCTGAGGATGGGAAGATGAGACTTTCCGTCTTGACCTATCAGATTTAGAAGCTGGTGCGGTTGTTCAGCTCATGGTGGAAGGGCAACCGCATACAATGAGGTGGAAGCTTGTTAAACTATGAAATTGTCTATTTATTGCACAGACTTTTATTGAGTACCTACTGTGTGAGGAAACCCCGTTGGCACAGTGGTTAAGAGTTCGGCTGCTAGCCAAAAGGTCGGCAGTTCAAACCCATCAGGTGCTACTTAGAAACCCCACGGGGCAGATCTATTCTGTCCTGTAGGGTCGCTATAAGTCGGAATCGACTCAACGGCAATGGGTTTGGTGTTGGTTTACTGTGTGAGAACCCCCGTAACGGTTCAGCAGTAAGGTACTTCCTGAGTTCACTTTTCTATCCTGAAAAATTGAGGAGCATGGTGGCAAGGCAGTCCTGGAGCATGGTTTTAGGGAAAAATTGAGGCAAACAATTCATATGAAAGCTGTGATAAATTGTGTATCTAAGGAATATTGTGTATCATGAATCCAAGGTAGGACTAAGACAACTTTTGGCCCTATGGGCTTCTCCGCTCTGCTGTAGCTATTCCTCAGGTGAAGGCCGTCTGTCACAAGGTCAGGAGAAGCAATCTGAGTGGATCAGCAGAAAGGAGAAGTCGAGTTGGAAAGGAACTTGGAGATCATTGAGGCCACCGTCCTGAGGAAGCAGAAGCTTAGAGGGGTGAAGCAGCAGCCCAGAGGAGCAGGACTTGAACCCAGGCTTCCTGATTTCCAGCCTTCTGCCTTCCTACTGGAAACCCTGGTGGCGTAGTGGTTAAGTGCTGCGGCTGCTAACCAAGAGGTCGGCAGTTCAAATCCTCCAGGCGCTCCTTAGAGTCTCTATGGGGCAGTTCTACTCTGTCCTGTAGGGTCGGTATGAATGGTAATCGACTCGACAGCAGTGAGTTTTTGGTTTTTTTTGGCCTTCCTACTAGGAGTCCCTAGGTGGTGCGAGTGGTTAATGTGCTCACTGCTAACCGAAAGTTTGGTGGTTTGTGTACACCCAGAGGCACCTCGGAAGAAGGTCCTGTTCATCTACTGCTGAAAAATTAGCCATTGAAAACCCTGTGGAGCACAGTTCCACTCTGACACCTGTGGGGTCTCTATGAATAGGAATCGACTCCCTAGCCACTGGTTTGTTTTGTTTTTGTTTGGTCTTTCTACTAGAGTGTGTGCATGTCTAGGGCATTCCTGGAAAATAATGAACAGCTACCCCCTGGATGGCAAGGCACAGTGCCCATCCATCCAGTGTTAACTCAGCTTGGCCCCTGGGCTAAATGTCTTTAAAAAAGCGGCAGCATCTATAAAAATTTATTGTGCCTTACCTGATTATGGCCTTGTACTAATGCTAAACTCAAGGATTATGAACTCAAAGTACAGATTTGTTCCCATAGAGTTTATGCACTGGCTGGCACACACAGAAGATTAGTAACTAGGGAGTTTATCAGCAAATACCTGGATATTCAAGGGTGCGTGGCTATAGGCAGAGCCCTGGTGGCACAGTGGTTAACAGCTGAGCTGCTAACCAAAAGGTCAGCAGTTCGAATCCACCAGCTGTTCCTTGCAAACCCTATGGGGGCAGTTCTAGTCTGTCCTATAGGGTCACTATGAGTTGGAATCAACTCAACAGCAATGGTTTTTTTTTTTTTTTTTTTGGTTATAAACAGAAAGTAACCTGAAGAATAGATCAGATTCACTCACATAGACACACCAACTCTATGTCTGTGATTTTGTGTTGTAAATGTACTCCCTTAGTCCCTCTTTTCCAGTCTCAGGGGACTTTCAGGACAGAGAGAAGGAAGACAATGAGAAATGGTTCTGAGACCTGGAAGGCCTGATCCAGTGGGAAAGAGGAGAAGGGAGTCCTAAGGAGATACAGGTTTCCCCTGCTATCTTAAAGTAGAGTGTGCTTATGAAACCTTTTCTAAGCCAAGATGGTGTAATGTGAAGAAGCAATTATTTATATGGGAAAAATTCTTGAGTGTTCCCAGACTCAAAAAATAACCTACCAGATCCTACCAAGTAACACATACAACCTAAAGGAACACTAACATGGTAACAGCAGGAATGATATGATAAATATACGGCCTGTGTAAAGTAGAGATAATGTGGACAGTGGAGGGTCACTTACCAGAATCAGGAAGAAATGAGCACACTGGAAGACTGAGAAGTGTTGGTGGTGATGATGGGAGCCCTGGTAGCCTAGCTGGCAATGTCACATGGGGCTGAGTTGAAGGGCAGGTGTCTGAATCCCGGAGAAGAGCAGGATTTATGTCATGGATTGAATTGTGTCCCCCCAAATGTCTGTCAGCTTGTCTAGGCCATGAGTCCCAGTATTACGATTGTCCACTGTTTTGTCATCTGATGGGATTTTCCTATGTGTTGTGAACCCTGTCACTGTGATGTTGATGACATGAGTTGGTGGCAGTCATGTTAATGGGATCTACAAGATTGGATTGTGCTTTGGGACAATCTCTTTTGAGATATGGGGGAGAGAGGTGAGCAGGGAGACAGGGGGACCTCATACCACCAAGAAAGCAGCACTGGGAGCAGAGTGCATCCTTTGGTCCCAGGATTCCTGTGCCTGAGAAGCTCCTAGATGGGGGAAGATTGATGATGGGGACCTTCCTCTGGGGCTGACGGAGAGAGAGGGCCTTCCCATGATGCTGACGCCCTGAGTTTGGACTCCCAGCCTACTAGACGGTGAAATAATGAACTGTGTGTTGAAGCCATCCATCTGCAGCATTTCTCTTGCAACAGCACTAGATAACTAAGATGGCTGGGTTCAAGGCCAGGGGTTCGAATCCCGAGAAGAGCAGGATTTACGTTAACTGTGAGTGCCGAGGGGTGAGTCCTACAGTTAGAGAAGTGTACAGAGCACAAGTCGAAGACGGATCTCAGGATGTAGGGTGTGTGTGTGCGTCACCAGGCATTTGATTGGATGTGGCAGAGGAGTTTGAGAGGAGGACCTTGGTCAAGCCACTTGGGCTGCTCAGATGCCAGCTCTTTCTCTAACAGCCCCCAGAAAATAAATGCTGAATGCTATTTCCGCTTTTTCCCTTATTTCATAAAAGTGAAAATCCTTTCGGGTTTCTTTCTGTTAGTAAAAACAAGTACTAATGTAGGTCTTTTATAAAAGCGAAGTAGTGTAAAGCAAACTTTTGAAAAGCGGGAGATACCTGTATTGTAGGGGAGATGGGGTTGGGAGATGGAAGTCCCTGACTCTGAAACATTAACAAACCCAGTTGCTGTTCCAGCTCATGGTGACCCAATGTGTTACAGAATAGAACTGCTCCATGTGGTTTTCTTGGCAGTAATCTTTATGGAAGCAGATCGCCAGGACTTTGTTCTGTGGTGCCACTGGGTGGGTTCGAATCATCAACCTTTCCGCTACTAGTCAAACACTTAACCATTTAGGTCCCTCAGGGACTCCTAATCCAACTCTTTTCTTTATAGCAGGACTGCTGCTCAAGGCTGGAACTAGGCTGAGGCGAATAAGGCACTCACATCAGGGACAAAACTTAAGAGGGTGCCAAAAAACTCAGCAATCAAGCTAAATAACATTCCAATGCATTGTTTTTTCAAATAAAAATGAACGCAGAAAGCAATTTAAAACATCCAAATCTTAAATCAAGTCAGGATGGGTATTACTCATTTTTGCTATTGCCTCAGGCTCCAATGTGGTCGATGCCAGACTGCTCCGACGTCAGTCTCCTCACCTGCTGCCTGGCCCAGTCCGTCCCACTTAGCATTGTCAAATGAGTCTTCCGAGAACACACTGATTGACCGTGTCACACCCCTCTCCTACAACTTCAGTCGCTGCCTCCTGAGGCAAGATTCCTGTTTCCTGTTTACAGCCCTTACATTGGGCTCTTACTCTGTCCCCCCACCTTTTAATTCCTACTATGAACCCCCCATTGTAAGCATTCTCATGCTTAGGAGCAAGTTTTAGCCCCATGCGTCTCACCACCAAATGGGGCAGCCTTTCTATACAACACCTACCAGAATTTTTCTTCTTCCATTCTTACATAGTTGCATGTATTCTTTTTCACCCTTAAGATATGTTACCTCCTCCTTGTTTTTGAGCTCTAGGCCCTTACGAGAGGGTGGTTCAGTGGTAGACTCTGGTTCAATTCCCGGCTGGTGCACCTCATGAGCAGCCGCCATCTGTTTGTTAGTAGAGACTCGTATGTTGCTATGTCGCTGCTCGGGTTTCAGTGGAGCTTCCAGGTTAAGATGAATTAGGAAGAAAGGGCTGGCAATTTATTTCTGAAAAATCAGCCAGTGAAAATCCTATGGGTCACAATGGTCCCATCCTCAACTGACCGTGACGATGGTGCAGGACTACGAGATGTTTGTGTTTTGTTCCATTGTGCATGAGGTGGCTGTCATAGATTGAATTGTGTTCCCCAAAAATATGTGTATCAGTTTGGCTAGGCCATCATTCCCAGTACTGTGTGATTGTCCACCATTTTGTCATCGGACGTAATTTTCCTATGTGTTGTAAATCCTATCTCCATGGTGTTAATGAGATGGGATTAGTGGCAGTTATGTTAATGAGGCAGGACTCGATCTACAAGATTGGATCGTGCCTTGAGCCAATCTTTTTTGAGATATAAAAGAGAGAAGTGAGCAGAGAGACAGGGGAAACCTGATACCACCAAGGAAGCAGCGCCAGGAAAAGAGCGCAACCTTTGAACCCAGGGTCCCTGCGCTGAGAAGCTCCTAGTTCAGGGGAGGATCGATGACAAGGACCTTCCTCCAGAGCCTATAGAGAGAGAAAGCCTTCTCCTGGAATTGACGCTCTGAATTTGGACTTCTAAACTTTTTCTTTTTTAAACTAGACTGTGAGAGAACAAACTAGACTGTAAGAGAATAAACTTCTGTTTGTTGAAGCGATTAACTGTGGTATTTCTCTTGTAGCAGCACTAGATGACTAAGACCATCACCATGAGTCAGGCCAACTCGACAGCAGCTAAGAACAACAGGGCTCTTTCATATGCTGTTCTTCACCAAATACTGTGAGCTAAGTCTTACTCAACTCTTCAAGTATTACCTTACAGCACTTCCTCCAGGAAGCCTTCCCTGCTCTCTATTAACCCTGTCACTTCCCCTTGCTGTAGCTTCCTGCTTACTTGTCTGTATACTTCTAAGGGCAGGGTCCGTTTCTTCTTCCTGTTGTATTCTTAGCATCTAACGTAATACTTGACATGGAGTAGGTGCCCTTCATTAGCTTCACAAATGCCTGTTGCCGTAATTCACTGAGTAGCTGTCGTGGAACAACGGCTGCCATTCTTGAATGCTCTGTCCCTGGGCCACAGAAGCTTCATGTTGTACAGGTAGGAGAGAAGGCAGCCTGAAGTAAAACAGTCCGGCTTAGAGTTCTGTATCCATTATTGGATCAGCTCCATGCCTTTGGAAATGTACCTGCCCTCTTAAGGCCTCGGTTTGCTTTTCTGTAAAATGGACATAAAAATGCTAGTCTTGCAAGATTGTAGCAAGGGTCAAGTGAGACCATATGTAAAAAGCTTAGCGTGCAGCAGGTATCGAGATGTATGTTAGTTCCTTTCAGCTATCCCCTGTGGGGTGAATGGAAGAGGAACCTTGTCAGATGATTTCCTTAGAACTTGTGACAGGGATGGGAGTACTGTTTGCATCTCATTAACTCATATCCAGTTGCAGCCAGGAAAGGAAGGTGCTGATGAATGAAGAGACAAGACGGACTTGAACTTGCTTTGGGTGGTGTCCTTTCAAAGCAACGAGATGGGGGTTGTGCTGCATAGATTTCTGACCTGCTAAATAACCTGCTTCTTTCTCCTGAACCGAGATAGTTTCATAATGAATTGGAACGGCGATGTGGTTCTCTTGACTAAAATGTCATTTTCATACTCTATGAAGTAGTTATGAAGTCAGTTCATGAAATGTCTAATAAATAAGCAGGTGTCTAGATAATGAAGCCATAAAAGGCTTCTCAGTAGCCTCCACCAGCAGAGATGCTTGTGGTTTCTGGTAGTTTGGTTCATTGCCACCTTCTCGTTCTTGAAAATAGGTTTCACCGAGGACAGCTAAAGAGGAAATATGTTTTAAAAATACACCCCAAACCAAAAACCAAACCTATTGCCATCGAGTCTATTCCGACTCATAGCAACCCGATAGGACAGAGTAGAACTGCCCCCAAAGGGTTTCCTAGGCTATAAATCTTTATGGAAGCAGACAACCACATTGTAAACAGAGAGTTTTATTTATAAAATAAGAATGAACTATCCCTGTCAACATGAGGCATTGGTGTTTCTATAACAGAAGCTTTGCCTTCCATGTAGGAGGCCCAGGTTTGATTCCTGGCCGATGCACCTCATACGTGGTAGCTGTCACTGGTGGACTTAGTGTTTCTATGATGCTGAACAGGTTTCAGTGGAGCTGCCAGGCTAAGATAGACTAGGGAGAAAGGCCTGGAGATCTACTTCCAAAAATCAGCCAATGAAAACCCTGTGGTTCGCAACAGAACATTCTCTGATCCGCATCCAATCATGGGGATGGCACAGGACCAGGCAGTGTTTTGTTCAGTTGTGCATAGGGTCACCATGAATTGGGGCCAGCTGGACAGTAGCTAACAACAGTATCCCTGATGATGAAGGACTAGGTCTGGGGGCCAGGAGAAATTCCATGACAAAAGCCAACCATGTAAAATCAGGCCGTTACTCTGCATGTTGTTACCCGAAGGCTGTGAGTTGACCATGATATAACTACATTGGCACCACCCAGGTCTGGTACCTCCTTACTTTATGGCTAACCCACTGACTGATCATTCTGCCTTCCATCTCCCCCTGCACATCGTATGCAGATAATTTTCTTTCAACATCTTGGCATTTTGCATCCTGCCTTCAGCATCCTTTACTTAGCAGTGAAAGTGTAAACCTTTAAATCTGAATTCAAGTTCTCCTTGGGTTCCCACCACCCTTGCATAGCCTGTAACAAACGATCTAACCTCCTCCCCTTCCTTCTACCGTCTTACAGGCCTCTTCTGCTTTAGGCAAACCATGTACATGCTGTTCCAAAAAAGACAGGGTGGGTAACTTAGAATTCTCCTTTATAACACTTATAATTAAAATTCCTTCGCTCAAGACCCTTATTCCTACAGCTCTGATCCTTGGCATTGGATTTCAAGCCAGGCTTCGAAGGAATGTGAAAAGATGGGGATAGGTATTGAGAGCACACAGCTTGGTTATAAGTTTAGGAAATGTATTCCAAACTGATTGAGTTTCAAGGTCTTGTTGAACAGCTGCTTATTGTTGGGAATTCAAAATAAATATTTAATATCATTGCTTCGAGAGCTTATAGTATTAAAATAAAATGTCAGTAAAATGGTTTTAAGCCAGAATTAAGGAAACATTTCTGACTGAAGTTCAATACAGTGTTCTTGCTGATGATTTCCCTAAATCTCTAGGCCCCAAACTCAAATAGCTGGCAAATCTGCCATTTCTATTGTCTTAGTTCTCACCAAAGCCTCCTGGGAGCAGAAGGCCAAGGATGGTAGCCTTAGCTATGAAGAAATCTCCATTCATTGCCAAGGGTGGTCCTACCTTCTCAGTACCTTTACCCCAGCTGCAGGATGCACAGTCCCAAAGTAAAATTCATCCAGTCCCAATCTGAAGGGTTTTATGAATATTATAGAAAACGTGGTCCAAATTAATGAGGTTTTAGAATGTACACAAAACTTTCTTCCACATTTTGAGCGTCATTTTTCTCTATATCAGTACACTGCCTTCTGCTATTTTGACCAAGCATGGGTGAAGAGACAATTGCAGAATTGGAGAGGGAGTAGGTGGTGAGGGATGGGACCTAATCCCATAGTGCTCAATTCTTACAGTATTTCAGCTTCGGGAGAGAGGGAGCCTAAGAGGTTCTCCAATTAGGGAATGTGCTGGGGGTTCTGCAAGCTACTCTTTAGGAGTGAGAATACTGCCTTAAGAGCTACATTTATTAGCACTTAAATGTCAATAGATTTAACCACATCAAATTCTAGCAGAGTTCTCTTCATTGGGGTTTTTAGGGAGTTGGAGGGGCTAAAAGAGGCATGAGAGAAAATAAAATGGAAAAAGTAAAAGTTGAGGATGGGCTGGTGTAGATTAGACTCCTGGTCTCAGGAAATACTCTTTCAATAAATCTGCTGCTTCTCCTTTTATGTCTTAATTTTTAATCCTCTTGCCTAATCCCAGGAATGTGAAAGGTCTCCTATATTAAAATATTTATGTAAAACAGTACTTAACTCATACTGAGGACCAAGGAGTCCTGGTTTGTCTATGGATAAGTGCTCCGCTGCTAATGGAAAGGTTGGTGGTTCAAAGCCACCTAGAGGCTCCCTGTGATCTGCTTCAGTAAAGATTATAGCCTGTTACACCCCGTGGGGCAGTCACATGGGGTGGCTGTCAGCTGGAATCGACTCCATAGCACCCAAGGACAACAACACTGAGGGCCAGGCTCCACAGACAGTATTTATTACATGCATTTCATACAATACACAATTTTATTTGGTGCATTTCATATCCTACTTTATATATATTTTTCTTGCACATATGATTTCATTTACTCCTCCTACTTTATGAGGTAGGTATTATTATCCCCATTTTGCAATGAGTAAACTGAGGTTTAGATTAAGGAGCATGCCCAGGTACCTCCTTAACAAATGGTAGAGCCAGAATCGGAATCCAGGCGCACCTGGCTCCAAACGATAGGTTTCCACAGAGCACGTTTGACTTCCTTAGAAACTGATGGGTAGATAGTACAATTTATGAATTCCATAAACCTGATGAGATGGTGGGACAAGCCCTGAATGTTGGGAGAAATTGAAAATTCCTGTTTCAAAACCTGTACCATTAACACCTATACACGTTGATTTAATGAAAAAGGAGGTGAATTTTATTGTATGTTGTGGATTCCTTTTTTGTTTTTCTTTTGGCATTTCTCACCTATCAGATCTATGATATTGTAATAAGTCTTGTAAGAATATTCTTTCATGGTGTTTTTACAAAGTAGAATACCACTGGAAAAAAAAAGCCAAGTTTGTATACATGCAACTTGACCAGCATTCTGTCTTGCTGTTACTTAGGGGTCCTTATCTGAAGGTTAGAAAAGGTAGTCCTCAAATGCTGGTAGAAATGGTTAAATGTGTAGAGTCTAAGCCTACAATTCTTCTCATTTCCTTTGTCTTTTTGGAAGGGGATGGTGAATCAGTTGTTGGTTCTGTTCCGTAGGCATTTATGGATAAGTCCTACTTATATGTTGTTGGATGATAATGAAGTCATTTTTCTGTTAGCACTAAACTATAGAGATTTTCCTCTTAATAAATGTCCTTTTTTTTCCTGGTCACAGAGGCAGGGGCCTATCAACACCTATGAAGATCCTCGAATGGCCTATGGTTTCCAGTCCGGTTATCACCAGCAAAGAGCTTGTTACCCCTTCTGGGATGAGATGGCCACTCAGGAAGTTCCTACTGGTCTTGAACACTGTGGCCCAGGTAGGATCATAAACAAAGGCTGGGAATGAAGATAGAGTTGGAGGACAGCGGAAATTTGATCGGGCTGCATTCTCTCTCTGAAATAGCCAATCCAAAATCACAGCGGCCGTGGCTCACATTGGTTCGGACACTATTGTTCTCTAATGGAAAGTCCCAGGGTTTCTCAATAATTTTGGGTTGCTTTGTTTTCCAGTGACAGGAAGGCTGAATTCAGGAATAGCTCCAAGAGAATTTTCTGTCTTTTTTTCTTTTTGCACAACCTATGTTTTATTTTATTTTTTTAAAAAAAAAAATCTTTCCGGCATCTCTCTTTTTTTTTTTTTTTTTTGGGGGGGGGCCTTAGGTGAAGGTTTACAGAGCAAATTAGTTTCTCATTAAACAGTTAATACACATATTGTTTTGTGACATTGGCTGCCAACCCTGCAATGTGTCAACACTCTTCCCTTCTCGACCTTGGGTTCCCCATTTCCATTTGTCCAGCTTTCCTGTCCCTTCCTGCCTTCTTGTCCTTGCCCATCGGCTGGTGTGCCCATTTAGTCTCGTATACATGGTTGAGCTGTGTGTGGTTTGTTTTATGGGCCTGACTAATCTTTGGCTGAAGGGTCAACCTCAGGAGTGACTTCAGTAATTAGTTAAAAGGGTGTCAGGGGGCTGTACTTTGGGGGTTTCTCCAGTCTCTGTCAGAGCAGTTAAGTCTGGTCTCTTTTTTTAAGTTAGAATTTTGTTCTACATTTTTCTCCAGCTCAGTCTGAGGCTCTCTATTGTGATCCCTGTCAGAGCAGTCAGTGGTGGTAGCCGGGCACCATCTAGCTGTGCTGGACTCAGTCTGGTGAAGGCTGTGGTAGTTGTGGTCCATGAGTCCTTTGGACTAATCTTTCCCTTGTATCTTTCATTTTCTTCATTACCCCTTGCTCCAGATGAGGTGGGATCAGTAGACGTATCTTAGAGGCCACTTACAAGCTTTTAAGACCCCAGATGCTACTCACCAAAGTAGGGTGTAGAACATTTTCCATATAAACTATGTTATGGCAGTTGAGCTAGACGTTCCCTGAGATCATGGTCCCCAGTCCTCAGCCTAGTAACTTGGTCTCTGTGGGAGTCTGGATGTGTCTGTGAAGCTTCTGTGATTTTGCCTTGGTCAAGTTGTGCTAGTTTTCACAGTATTGTATACTGTCTTTTCCTTCACCAAAACTACCACTTATCTATTAGTGTTTTTCTTTCTCCACCCCTCCCCTCCCTCATAACCATCACAGATTTGTGTGTAAACCTTTTTCATGAGTTTTGTAATAGTGGTCTCATACAATATTTGTCCTTTTGTGATTGACTTATTTCACTCAGCATAATGCCTTCCAGATTCAACCATGTTGTGAGATGTTTTGCGGATTAATCGTTGTTCTTTATCGTTGTGTAGTACTCTATTGTGTGCATGTACCATAGTTCGTTTATCCATTCACCTTTTGATGGGCACTTAGGTTGTTTCCATCTTTTGCTTTTGTGAATAATGCTGCAATGAAGCAGACCAAAAAAACCAAACTCATTGTCATCGAGTCGATTCTGACTCGTAGCAACTGCAGTGAACATGGGCGTGCATATGTCTATTCATGTGACAGCTCTTATTTCTCTAAGATATATTCCAAGGAGATTGCTGGATCATATGGTATTTCCATTTCTAGCTTTTTAAGGAAGCACCGTATCATTTTCCAAAATGGTTGCACCATTTTGCATTCCCACCAGCAGTGCATAAGAGTTCTAATCTCCCCATAGCCTCTCCAACATTTCTGATTTTCTGCTTTTTTGATTCGTGCCAGTAATAAGGGGTGAGATGGTACCTCACTGTAGTTTTGATTTGCAATTCTCCAATGGCTTGTAGTCAAGAGCATTTCCTCATGTGTCTGTTAGCCACTTCAGTGTCTTCTTTGGTGAAGTGTCCGTTCATACCTTTTGCCCATTTTTTAACTGGATTATTTGTCTTTTTGTTGTAGAGGTGTTAGATTTTCCTACAATTTAGAGATTAGACCTTTGCTGGATATGTCACAGCCAAAATTTTTTCCCAGTCTGTAGGTTCTCTTTTAATTCTTTTGGTGAAGTCTTTTGATGAGCATAGCATTTAATTTTTAGAAGATCCCAGCTATCTAGCTTATCTTCTGGGGTTTGTGTATTGTTAGTTATGGTTCGTATCCTATTTATGCTGTCCATATATTAGGGCCCCTAGTGTTGACTCTTTTTTCTTTCATGATCTTTATAATTTTTGGTTTTATATTTAGGTCTTTGATTCATTTTGAATTAGTTTTTGTGTAGAGTGTGAGGTATGGGTCCTGTTTCATTTTTTTACAGATGAACATACAGTTTTGCCCGCACCATTTGTTAAAAAGCCTGTCTTTTTCCCATTTAATGGACTTCAGACCTTTGTCAAAGATCATGTAGCTGTAGGTGGATGGATTTACATCTGGGTTCTCGATTCTGTCCCATTGGTCAATGTGTCTGTCATTGTACCAGTATCAAGCTGTTTGGACCACTGTAGCTATGTAGTAGGTTTTGAGGTCAGGTAGTGCAAGGCCTTCTATTTTGTTCTTCTTCAGTAATGCTTTTCTTATCTGGGGCTTCTTTCCATATAAAGTTAATGTTTAGTTTTTTCTTCCTGTTAAAGAATGCTGTTGGTATTTGGATCAGAATTGCATTGTATTTGTAGATTGCTTTGAGTAGAATTGACATTTTCACAATGTTGAGTGTACCTATCCATAAGCATGGTATGTTTTTTTGTTTATGTAGGTCTTTTTTGGTTTCCTGCAGTAGTGTTTTATAGCTTTCTTTGTATAGGTCTTTTATGTTCCTGGTTGGATTTAGTCCTGAGTGTTTGTCTTTCTAGGGCTATTATAAATGGTACTGCTTTCCTGATTTCCTTTTTGTAGTTCTCTTTATTGACGTATAGGAATCCAACTGATTTTTCTGCGTTTATCTTGCGTCCTGCTACTCTGCTGAATCTATTAGTTCTAGTAGTTTTCTTGTGGAGTCTTTTGGGCTCTGTATGTATAGTATCGGAAGCCCTCGTGGCGTAGTGGCTAAGAGCTACAGCTGCTAACCAAAAGGTCAGCAGCTGGAATCTACCAGATGCTTCTCAGAAACCCTATGGGCCAGTTCTACTCTGTTACATAGGGTTCTGTGAGTCAGAATTGACTCGACGGCAATGGGTTTGGTTTTTCTAATTATGTATAGTATGATATCATCTGCAGATAGGGACAGTTTTACTTCTTCCTTATGAATTTGGATAGACTTTATTTCTTTTTCTTGCTTCATCGCTCTAGCCAGGACTTCCAGCACGATGGTAAATAGGACTGGTGATAAAGGGCATCCTTGTCTTGTTCCTATTCCCAGGGGGGATATTTTCGGCCTCTCTCCATTGAGAATGATGTTGGTTGTTGGTTTTGTATAGATGCCCTTTATTACGTTGAGGAATTTCCCTTCTATTCCTATTTTATTGTGGAGATTTTTATTGAAAATGAGTGTTAGACTTTATCAAATGCCTTTTCTGCATCGATTGAGATGATCATATATTTTGTTTCATTTACGTGGTGGATTATGTTGATTGATTTTCTAATGTTGAACTATCTTTGCATACCTGGTATGAATTCCATTTGTTGTGATCTATTAATATTTTTTTATATGATGCTGAATTCTATTGGCTAGAATTTTGTTGAGAATATTTGCATCTATATTCTTAAGAGATACTGGTCTGTAATTTTCTTTTTTTGTGGTATCTTTGCCTGGTTTTGGTATCAGGGTTATGCTGGCTTTGTAGAATGAATTTGGAAGTCTCTCTTCCTTTTCTTTATTATGAAATATTTTGACTAGTACTGGTGAGCTCTTCTCTGAATCTTCTGTAGAATTCTCTAGTGAAGGCATCTGGGCCAGGAATTTTTTGTTGGAAGTTTGTTTTAAATGACCTTTTCGTTCTCTTGTTATGGATCTGTTCAGATTTTCTACTTTAGTTGTGTGAGTTTAGGTAGTGTGTTTCTAGAAATTTGTACATTTCTCTAGATTTTCATATTTGTTGGAGTACAGTTTTTCATAGTACTGTTATGGTCCTTCTCATTTTAGTTGGTTTTGTTATAATGTCCCCCATTTCATTTCTTATTTGAGTTATTTGCTTCCTCTCCTGCTTTTCTTTCGTCAGTTTCACGAGTGGTTTGTCAATTTCGTTGATCTTTTCAAAGAACCAACTTTTGGTTTTGTCGATTCTTTCTATTTTTTTCTATTTTCTTTTTCATTTATTTCTGCTCTAATCTTTATTGTTTCCCTTCTTCTGGTGGCTGTGGGCTTCTTTTACTGTTCTCTTTCTATTTGTTCAAGTTGTATAGCTAACATTTTGATTTTATCCTCTTCTTTTTTGATGTGTGCGTCTATTGCTATAAATTGACTCAAGAGCAGCTTCTTTAGTGCTAATGGGGTAGGTCTTCATCTTATAAACAGTTTTATCTATTGCACATTTCCTGACTCTTACCAATTTCTGCCTGGCTATTGATAAAGGGCCCTGAGGTTTTGCAGTGTAAGGTATGAAGTGTGTAATAATTATAATGTGTGTGAATTATTTAACCTTCTTAAAGAGCATAATTTGTCTTCTTTTTCCATTATCCTTTGCCTTTCTGCCTATGTCCACCATATCTGCCTTCTTTCTTTTTCCATCCCTCTCGTCCCAGCTCTTCGGTCATTGAAATGCCTCTCATTTTCTCTGCATTCCCTTCCACTACAGTGCTGCCCTCTGGTGAACAGGAATGAAGAGAGTCCAGAGAACTCTCTCTACAGTGATGGATCTGTTTTCTGAAGAGACCTGAGAAGTCTGAGCTCCTTAACCCCATTCCATTTACTGGGAATCACTGTGTTTCTCATAAATTCCATTAGTCTTTGTTTACCTGCTAGCTTTTTTTTTTTCTTTCTTTGTTTCTTAATACAAAAGCTAAAACTTGAATTTTGGAATTCCAAAGTGATTGATTCAGATATTAAGTTCAATTTTTTCATGAAATAATGTTATGATCATGTATGCAAATAACAAAAAGTCAGTTAAAATCTGTGTTTCTCCCATAGTAAATTCTCGGCATAGGCAATGTCCTTATTCTTACATGTTGAAAATATGGAGGAGTTGCAGGGGAGGAAAAGTCACTGGAATCCAATTTAAATGCAACTTTTTTGTTCAGTGTTCTTTTACCCCATAAAACTTGATGGTAAACTACCTTTATAATAGTGGAAAAATAAAATAAATATTTACTGTATTGTTTATGCATTACCTTTCACCAAAAGTAAACAGAGAGACAGAGTAACAAGCTGTAGCACTTGGGTGGGAGGGTTCAACCTTTCCAATTGCCTGGTTCCTCTCCAAGACAGGATGAAATCCATTGCTGGGTTCCATACTCTCTTGACCCACCAGCCTTTGATGTTTGTGGTGTTCTTTGGCAGCAGCCTGGATGAGAGAGATAACATTTATGGGATGACTTTTTGGTAAGTCATTGTCTGCTTGGAACCTCAGTTCCTCCAAGCATACATACCAACATCTACCCAGCTTACAGAGAGGCTGAGAGGATTTTGCACCTGTTCATAGGATAGACTTGAAGACATAAAATTTGAAGACATTAAAAAAAGCTATCCTTTAAACATCTAAACAAAGTAGATTTTATTTACATAAAAAAGGCAAAATGGCTGTATCTATATTTGTATTATTCTTGAATCCTCTTAATTAATGCCATAAGTCCTGCATCTCCCAGTGCAACAGAGAGTAAAGCTACTTTGCCTTAACACTTTCAGCTCTGGATGGCACTTCCGCTTGCTGCAAGTTGTATCTTGTTAGTAGCTGAGGACATCCCTACAGTTGCCTATAGCCTCAAGGTCAGAATGTCTCATCTTCATAGCAAAGACATATTGTCCTGCCCTATTTTTTTTTTTTAGCTGCAAAATACATAAACTCCAAGCGGAGCTGGTTTTCCATTCTCTTCCTAGCCAAGGTTCTCAAACGTAAAACGTGTTTATTTCAAGGTCGGCAAGACAGTGTGATGTATATGCAGAATCTCTCAGGATGACACTGCTTTAAAATGCAAGGACTTATCGTAGTATAATACCATCTTCTTCCCACAGCCTACTTTACTGGTTCAAGAATAAGGGAGTGGTGTTACCCAGATGTGTGGCTTTTGGGTTGATGGGGAGGTCGGGCATATAATAACCATTCTTAGGATGACCTAGATGGCCATCAGCTGCAGCTCAGGATGCAAGAAAGCCTCCATGGGGTGTGGCCTGACCAGTTGGTGGCAATCTCTTTGCAAACATGATGAGTGTAGCACTCTCTCTCCTAGGCTCCCTCTGATGAAAATATCTGGCAAGAACTCTGAGCATTTCCAGCCCTTCCTTCGCCTTTTGAGCTCTCTAGACGAAGGAGTTACAGGAACATTTCTGGGCTGTGGTCCAGCTCTCCTCAGTGATGGGTGTTGTTTGGAAAGCGATTGTGGGGTTGTAGGGAAAGGAGATGAAGACATGGACCAACCAATGATTTCTCCAGCTGCAGCACATTTCCTTGGAGATGTGTTAAGTAAAAAAGAAAGAGAGAAAAAAAAATCATTTTTTCATCATGTTTTATCCTATTTATAACTTCGGTTTCCTTCCCGTCCTCAGTCTCAGGGCCACTCCCCGCCCCCGCTCCCGCCTCTCGTTTCTGCTCTCAGAGGGATGAATGAACTTCTTTTCAAAGGACTACACATCTGTCAGTGACTGGAATACCCGACAGGAGGGGCCATTGAAGAAGGCTTAGGCCCACTCAAGGCAGCCTTCATCTGAGTGGTGCTCCTCCTCACAAAGGGGCAGAGACTGAGGGGGAGGAGCAGAGTGGAGGGAGGGAGAGAGGGAATGAAACTGAGAGAAAACATGAATGTAGGAAAGCCTTACCAGGTGAGTGGGAGAGAATACTTGGTTACCAACAAGAGTCTGGAATCAGTTGGTCAGCGTAGATGGTAGAAGGGACACGGAGGAAGAAAGATGTGTGGAAATGGGCGGAAAGGACAGGTAGGTGGTTAGTAGAGACCCGTTGCTGTCGAGTCGATTCTGATTCATAGCGACCAAATAGGTCAGAGCAGAACTGGCCTATCAGGTTTCCAAGGAGCAGTCGGATTCCAGCTGCCGACCTTTTGGTTAGCAACCGTAGCACTTAACCAGTGCACCACCAGGGCTCCATTTAATGGAGAGGTAGAGAATGATAGGAAATGAAGATGAAAGATGAATGGAAAGAGGAAAAGAAGTGGGGAGCCCAGAAAAAGACAAGGCAAGAAGGGGAGGGGAAGATGCCATTGAAAGAGAAAATAGATGAATCTGAGAACATTAACTATGCAGCTAAAAAGGGAAGCCACATTTGCATGCAATTGCCTGTGCAGCTGTACGTTTCTTCACGGCAATCTTGTAGTCATCATTTTCTTTCATTTCTACCTCCTCCTCCCCTCGCTTCTTCCCCTCCTCCCTATCAGCCTGGAGCCATTAGTGAGAGCCAATGAGGACTGAGAGCTAGTATTCTGCAGGAATGAATGAGCCCTTTCTGTGTCCGCTTCTCATCATCTCTCTGTCAGAGAGCCTTTGACTCAATGGAGCCCCTCACCCAGGACACAGCTGAAATGTCTCTGTTTATAGTCTGACTGGTGTGGAGCCTACCAACCCCGCCTCCTGTTCTTCCCTTTCTCTCCTCTGTCCTTCAGCTCAGTCCTTCCCCTCCATCTTCATAGCAAGAACCATTTTTTTATGCCAGTTTCTTGCTCCTTTTCTCTAAGAACTCATGAACATTTCACTGTCATTAACTATTATCACTAGTTCCTATGCACAGCCCTGTGGAGAAGGGCCAGGCTAGATGGGAAATAGAGGCACTGGGCCTCAGAGGATGCCAGACCCAGCTGGAGTCATGCTATGCCTGCATTTAACTGGGAACTAGGAAACTGACATCAGAGACCCAACTGCGCACCCAGGCCGCCTGAGCACAGATCATCCCACTCAGCTGCCAGCTCTCCATGTGGACTTCAACTTCAGAGTTAGGATGATCGTGATGACAGTGTGTATCAGACAATAGGATGCTTACTTGGCACCCTTTCACACACACAAAAAAAAGATTGCTGTTGAGTCGATTCCGACTCATAGTGACCCTACAGGACAAAGTAGAACTGCCGCATAGAGTTTCCAAGGCCGTAATCTTTATGGAAGAAGACTGCCGTATCTTTCTTCTGCTGGTGGATTTGAACCACTGACCTTCCGATTAGCAGCTGAGCGCTTGCCCCTGCGCCACTGGGGCTCCTCGGCACCCTTCCAGAGAGAGAAATGATCAAATTATCTTCCATTTCAGGCATGGATTTGCCTTGTTTCAGCCACACGAATGGGTGCGATGTTCTGACAAAAGCTCACTTTTGCAAAGTAGTTGCTTAAAGCGGGAAGCAGTCTTCAGCCACAGGACATAGTAGGCGCAACTCACCCTCATGGGAATGCGTCTGAGGACTCAGGATGGTGGCTCTTGATTTGAGAGGCAAGACAATACTTTTCTTCTTGCACAATGCAGTTGGCTTGTTTTTGGTAGGAAAGCCCTCTTGGACCACATTCCCAGCCTCCCCCTCTACTTCCCATTCTTCCTGGGAGAGCAATGTAAAGAATCCAGGACCAGATTGCTTGGGATTGCACATCAACACTGTTTTTTCCTGTTTGATCTTAGACTACTTAATCTCTGCACTTTAGTTTCCTCCTCTACACCCATGGTTCTCAAAGTTTGTCCTTAGACAAGCAGTATCAGCATCACCTAGAGACTTGTTAGAAATACAATCAGAAACTCTGGGGGCTGAGGCCCCCAATCAGTGGTTCTCAAATTTTAGTATGCATCGGAGTCACCTGTAGGGCTTGTTAAAATACTGACTGTGAGGCCCTAGCCCCAGGGTTTCTGATTCAGTGGGTCTAGGCTAGGGCTCCAGACTTTACATTTCTAACAGGTTCCCAGGTGGTGCTGCTGCTGGTGGTCCAGGGACTACACTTTGAGAACCATTAAATTCATACATGCATGCATACATATATTTATGTTAGGTGCTGTCAAGTTGATTCCAACTCAGCGACCCCATGTAACAGAGTAGAACTGAGCTGCCCCATAGGGTTTTCTTGGCTGTAATCCTTATGGAAGCAAGGTCTTTCTTCTGAGAAGTCACTGGGTGGATTTGAACTGCAAACCTTTTGGTTAGCAGTGGAGTGCTTAACCATATGTGTGTGCGTGTGTGTGTGTGTGTGTACACATACATATATACACGTATATTAGAGCAGTGCTGTCACTTAGAAAACAGTATAGGTGTTTGCTATTACAATTCATTGTCCTGGAGCTCCAAGAGTCCAAAAATATCTGGGTATCATTGAGTCTGTAAAGAGACCCATTGATTCGGTTCAGCACTTTTGGTGGCCGGGGTCACAGGCTGGATTCTGAGAAGGTATGTGGAGAGAGGGCAGACTCAGTTCTCTTCCACAGGCAGCGTTATTTAAGTGTTTATGTGGCAGTACAGGAAACCCTGGTGGGCAGTGGTTAAGTGCTTCGGCTGCTAACCAAAGAGTCGGCAGTTCGAATCTGCCAGGTGCTCCTTGGAAATTCTATGGAGCAGTTCTATTCTGTCCTATAGGGTCACTATGAGTTGGAATCGACTCGACGGCACTGGGATTGGTTTCCTTTTTTTTTTTTGGTGACAGTATAGTCACATCATAGAGCAAATGATTCTTATATGAGATATTACACTTTATTTACAAGATAAAGGTTGCCAGCTTAAGTGTGTGACTTTGGATTTCACTATTAAGAATTTCTAGAATAAATTTACTAGTAAAATGGCAAACCTGAGGATATGCCTCCCCCAAATAAACACTGAGAGTTCAAGTGGGAGATATGTCGAGTGTCCGAGTTGATGGTCTCTCCTGGGGTTTGCTCAGATGGTTGGGCGGCTGGGGGAGATCAAACCTGGGCCAGTGTTTGGAAAGGCTATCGACAAGCAGGTGGGAAGTTTCAGCAGGAAATACAGATGCTTCAATCTGGCTTTCAAGTGTTGAGAAAGTTGAGGGACTGCCAGAGAGACTTATTAAACGGAGAGTCACCTTGGTCTGAAATGTTTATTCTCGTAGCAGGTTTGTTCTTTCAACGGAGCCTCGTAGACAGTCCTTTGTGTTTTTTTTTTAAAACTGTATCTCCAATACTTTCTGCTCCACAGAGCTGTTCTTTCTTCATTCAGGGTGTGTTTTCCTTTTCCAAGACTTGTTTCAGGTTCTTTGTTCCTCAGAACAGCTCTGTCCCTGCGTGTGGCTCTGGGATGTTGTAGGGACTCCTCTTCTCAGGAAGAGTATCCAACTGAGGTGCATTAGGAGCCCAGGGTCAGGATTTTATTTTCAATTTTCCAACTCAATGTAGAACTGTCTTAAATTTTCAAAACTGTCCTAAAATTCCAAAAGAAACTACTGTGCGAATATTATATAGCACGAGATCAGAAAAACAAAACTTCTGCTGGTAAATAAAGTCTGGACACTAAGGGAGATGGGGGAAATTCTGACCTCCTGGGATTCCGACTGGGTAGTTGTGGAGTTTGGGAAGGAGGAAGCTGCAGCCCTGTCTTGGGTTTCGGAGGATTGCAGAAGGCTATGGTTGGAGCCTAGCCGCCTGCACAAGCTATTCCCAGGGGACAGCTCTAAGCTTGAGGCAAGAAAGACACTCCCCCTAGTCTCATCTTTGAAAAGGGCAAGAGGTTGCAAGACCATCTCCCCTGGAGGAAAGAGAAGGGGGGCCTGCCTGCCCAAGTATTATTAGGGAGGGAATCCATATCCAAAGATATCTGCTTGGTCTGTAATGTTATTCTTCTGATAATGACTCAAGGCTATCACTGATTATGGACTGAATTTACCAAGCTTACACTATCTCCTCCGTACTGCTCCCACCTTCTGCTCCCTTGATACCTTTCCCACCAAAAAGCCCACTGCCATCGAGTGGATTCCGACTCACAGCGACCCTACAGGACACAGTAGAGCTGCCCCATAGAACTTCCAAGGAGCGCCCGGTGGATTCAAACTGCTGACCTCTTGGTTAGCAGCCGTGGCACTTTAACCACTACGCCACTCAAGCCTGCACTATTTCAGCTTCAGATTACAAGAACTTTCTGTGTAAGTTTTTGGGTGTAAATGGAAGGGTGTTGAGTCCAAGCAAAGGAGTTAGCATTGTGTGGTAGAACGAGCAAGTGTATACCTGGCGACTGTTAGCACCACCAGGTGCAAGCCCCATGACCTTGGTTAAGTTCTCTGAGCTTGAGTTTATTCACCTTTAACAGGTGTAAGACTCAACATTTCAAAGTGTTCTTGTGCCCATTTGTTGTTGTTGCTGTTAGTTACTATCAGGGCAGGTCCAACTCATGGTGACCTTATGTATAATAGAATGAAATGTTGCCTTATCCTGTGCCGTCTTCAGACTGGTGGTATGCTCAAGTCCATTGTTGCCCCCACTGTGTATTTTGAGTGATCTCCAACCTAGGTAGCTCACCTTCCAGCACCGTATTGGACAGTGTTCTGTTGTGATCCATAGGATTTAGATTGGCTATTTCTCAGAAGTAGATCACCAAGCCTTTCTTCCTAGTCTGTCTTAGTCTGGAAGCTCTGCAGAAACCTGTCCACCATGGGTGACCCTGTTGGTATTTGAAACACCGGTGGCATAGCTTCCAGCATAACAGCAAAAGGCAGGCTTCCACAGTACAACAAACTAACAGGTGTTGGTGGTGGGTGTAAGTTGACCCCACTAAATGGGGTCGTATACTTAAAAGGTCATGGCCTACAGCAGGTGACCAATAAATGCTCCCTTTCCTCCTTTTTGCGTTCAGCTTTGAATGTGAATTTAAGCGGGAGAAACTAGATTCCCCACCTTATCTAATCAGTTTTGCCCAGTCACATCTTGCTCAAGGCTAATTTCCTGACACCTGCCAATTTTGAGAGGAAAGGGAAGCCTGGTGAGTGGGGACCAGAAATGGAACACGGCTGGGGTAGGGACTGGAGACCTTGGGTCCAGAGTGACTCAAGCAGTCCTGGGAAGACTGTAAGGCCTTTTACACACTCAAATCCCCTTTAAGGGGCCTGGGGAAGGGAAGTAACCACAAGGAAGACACAAGAAACTGAGGCCTAGAGGCACCCGCTCAGTGCAGTCACAATTAGAAGCAAATATTGGGTTGGCCTGCCCTCTGGGTTCCTTGCTTCCACCAAATCCTAGGAAATACCAGCAAGGCACTGGAGCTCCCAGGGGGCTGGGGAAAAAAAAGCTCTCTTAACTTTTGCAAACCACAGGTATTTCGTAGGAGTTGGGAAAAGGCCCCTGGGGCATGGAGTTCTGATTTGATTCAAGCCGTTTGACCCCTCTTCTGTGACTCCAGGCGGGGGCTGGGTATAGTGGATATGCTGTGGGCTGGCTTTGGCCATCAGGGAGCTGGCTGGGCTGCTTAGCTTTGTGAATGGAAATCTTTGGGTGGGTGGATGGAGCGGGGAGTGGTGTGTGAGAGCCGAGGGGGTGGGGGATGGCTCTCAGAGACAGCCTGTTTTTCTCAGCGTCTGGCCGCAGAGCGACTCTGCCTCTCTCTCCAGATGTTCACTGTGTTTATAGCTGCTGAAGCGGGAGACCCAGCTCCCCCATTAATAAGTTTCCTTCTTGCACTGCAGCCAGGGGTCTCAGCTCCCAGCCCGCAGCTGGAGGAGCCTCGGCAGGGGGGAGGGACTGAGGGCGGAGGAGGCCTGCTCCCCTCCCCCCAGCCTCCCGGTTCCTCACCCCGACCCCGCCTTCCTCCTCTGCAATCCTCCCAAAATACACGAGCACACAAAAAGAAAAACACCAGCAGATTTTTTATTTCAGAGAGTAAACACTTGGGCCACGGGGGTCTGGAGGTTATGGGAAAAGAGGAAACCATCAGGCTAATCAGGCAGGCACACACTTCCCCTGCTGAAATAAAACAGAAATCATTGCTCCGCAAGGCTGGGGGGTTAACCCCTGCGCTGCCAGCATCGCGGGTGCAGGCAAAGCTAGTCACAGAGGTGGAGCGTCTAAGGACACAGAGTTCTCAAATCCAGACCCAAGCCCGGAGGAACGTCCCAGGCAGCCCGTGGTAGGACGTCTGCCCCGAGAGTGTCTTTAGAAAACAGGCAGTTGGAGCATAATAGATTCTGTACATAGATTTGATTTTGCAAGAGCCTACTGGAGGGTGGGGGCTGGGGGGGGGTGTAGTTCTGGATAAATTGGGGAGATAGCTAGGTAAGGGAGAGAATCCTTGCCCATAGCACAGACACTATTGTTACCTTCTAGAGATGAACTAGAGAGCAGAGGAAGGGGTCTGATCCGGATCCAGGTTTTGTTATCCCTCCTACAAGCTCTGCAAACAGGGATAAATCACTGCACCCTCTGAGCCTCAGTTTCCTCATTTGTAAGATAATAGTGCCTACCTCACAGAATAAGTGTGAGGAAGAATAAAGCATTGAATGTGGAAATAGCAAGTACCAGGGAGGGCATTAGAGAAGGCTCTCAATTCACGATTTCATTGGCAAGAGGGATGAGAAGGTGGAGGTGTGCCTCTTATGTGTTGTATACCAAAAAAAAAAAAAAAAAAAAAACGGTTGCCATCCAGTGGATTCCAACTCACAGAGGCCCCATGTTTGTCAGAGTAGAACTGTACTCTCTAGGGTTTTCAGTTGCTGATTTTTCAGAAGTAGATCGCCAGGTCTTTCCTCTGAGGTCCCTCTGGGTAGACTTGAAACCTCCAGCCTTTCAGTTAGCAGCCGAGCGTATGACCTGTTGGCACCACACAGAAACTCCATGTGTTATATAGATTCTTGTAAACCAATCAGGTCCCTGTCTGTCTCCCTTCCTTCTTCTCCTCCCTCCCTCCCTTTCTTCCTTCCTTTTTTGTTTCCTTCCTTCTTTCCTCTCTCCTTCCTTCCAGTAACCCTATTAAATGCCTGCTTCTTTTTTTTTTTTTTTCCATCTTCAGTCATTTGCCCCCTTGCTGCCTGTTCGGAGAGCATAAATCTAATGGGCCAAAGGTCAGAGTTCCAACATGAGACATAATTGTACTTTGAGAGAAATTACCTTTCCATTGATGTGTGGGGCAACCTTTGGCTCCCCCAGAGACTGCTGGTGTGAGGCGCCCCGCTAGCTCTCAGTTCAGACCCTGCCCTTGTATGGTATTCTAGTCCACTGACATCCCCTCCCACATGGTCACTTTTTAAAATTGGGGTGTGTATTCCTCATTCCACTCCTAAACATCCCAGTTAGATTCACTCATGGCCTTCGAAGAATTGTTTGTCTCTTTTGGACTTTCTCCCTATTTAGAAGTTCAGAACTTTTAGAAACTCTAGGTCAGCCTTGCAGGTGGCATTAAAAAAATTTTACCAAACGACGAGTTCCTGAGGTTGATGTAACAGTCATTTCCATGCCTCTCAAACTTGTTGAATTGATACAGCGGAAACAGAAACACCAGAGAATGAATAGCTGTAGTTCCAGCGCTCTACTTGACTTTGCAGTTTCCACTTGATATCTTACGTACTTCCTACATTTTTTATCAACCCTTGAGAAATTCCTGTCAAGTCTTAGACCTGCAGATGCTCACAGAGCAGGGATTCCTAACCTGGATGAGTTTCAGAAATGTATGAGCCCTCTGAAGTTATTAAAAAGAAACAATTAACAGAATGTCTGTAGCTTTCCTGGATTCTCAAAGTGCTCTGTGACTCCAAAGAGGCTAAGAAGGATGGCCCCAAGGGAAAGGCACCTTTGACAGCTGCTGCAGCTCTTAGCACACTGTACTTAGAAAGTACACCATGCAAATTTGTGGAACTGGATTGGACTCCTTGGCGTAAACTTCCTTCCTGTGAGTCCTGTCTCACTCTCTGGTCAGTCCTGAGAGAGTGTGTTTAAATCTGGAAGCTGTTTCCATTCCATTGACCTAAGACAGAAACATTTAGTCTTTGCCTGAAGTCCAGCCACATCTTCTTTCTTCTTTTCTCAACATCTTTTATTTCATGTTCCTCAGGATGGTCTCCCCAAAGACCCACAGAGCTTACGGACCTGCTGGCTTCTGGCCCCTTTAAAGAGAGGTGGAGGTGGGGGCTAGGCAGGTGCTTTGGTCCACTTCAGAGCACCATGGGAACATCACACTCCCATCTGCTTTTCATGGACTTTGCAGTGAAAAACAGCTTTCTCCAGCATCGCTTTCCCATGTAGGAAAAAAATAAAAGGTGTGGTAGAAACAGTATCTCTGATGGGGGCCAGAAATGCAGAGCAAACACCTCCCCCTGCCAACAGCGTTCACAGAAACGAGCATGGCAGATAAACCACCTCATGATGCAAACTTTCCTAGCCACCTGTCCCCACACTGGGTCGTTCTTGGAGTCTTAGCCCTCCTTCTGATCTTTGGCTTCTGTTAAAAGCACCAACTGTTACATCCACTGCCACAAACCAGCTTAGACAAACGGAGATCATTTTCAGACATCTCAAATCTAGAGAGAAAGAGTACCTCACCTCGAGTCAGCTACTTTGAATTGCTCAATGAGGTTTTAGTATTTCCATCTTTGGTCAATAAATTAGACGGACATTCTTAGCTGATCAGGGCTTAGAGCTTGACCTGGCGAATGCTCATAGGTCGAATACTGGGTTTTATGACGAAAGTGGCTGGTTATTTCTGGAAACAGAAATGCCTACGGCTGATCCTGGAGAGATGAGTTAAGACTGACAATAATAGAAGAGTGGTGTGTATACCTCAACCTTACCTGAAATACTCAGGCATTTCATCAGCACTTTGTGCTTTCAAAATTCTGAATTTAAAATTCTTGAACAACAACAACCACCAAACTGACTATCAAGATGCAAAGTTTGCTAGACTTTTGGTTCTTCTGATTGTTTCATTATGATTTAGGTTCCTACGAATTTCCAGTTAAGTCTCTGTGTGTATCTCTATTTCTATGCTGTTTTTTAATTGACCAATAATAAAACAATTAAGACTATTGATTAAAAATAGTCCATATCCCACCCTTCCCCAATTTTAAATAATCTTCTTCTGGAACATCCAAGAGAAGGCCTGACCTTTCAGAGCAGCTTGAGAGTAGAGCAGTTACCATCCACTGAGTACCTTCCACATTCTAAGGACCACACACATCTCTTTTATAATATCCCTGTAAGGGGGCCTGTAGAAGATGGAAGCAGTACACAGAGTCTCTATACCAAAAAGAATTGGTCGATGTCCAACCATTTCAGGAAGTAGCATATGCTCAAGAACCAATGATAATGAAGGGAGAAGTCCAAGTTTCATTGGAGGGAATGGCAAAAAACAAGGTTCCAGAAACTGATGGAATACCAGTTGAGATGTTTCAGTAAACAGATGCAACGCTGGAGGAATTCACTTGTCTATGCCAAGAAATTTGGAAGACAGCTACCTGGCCAACTAACTGGAAGAGCTCCATATTTGTGCCCATTCCAAAGAAAGGTGATCCAATGGAATGCAGAAGTTATTGAACAGTATCATTAACATCACACACAAGTAAAATTTTACAGAAGATAATTAAAAAGTACATCAACAGGAAACTGTCAGAAATTGAAGCTAGATTCAGAAGAGGACGTGGAATGAGGGATATCATTGCTGATATCAGATGGGTCTTGGCTGAAAGCAGAGAATAGCAGAAAGATCTTTACCTGTGTTTTATTGACTATGCAAAGGCATTAGACCGTGTGGATCATAATAAATTATGAATAACTTTATGAAGAATGGGAATTTCAGAACGCTTAATTGTGCTCATGCTGAGCCTGTACCTAGACCAAGAGGCAGTTGTTCAAACAAAACAAGAGGATACTGCTTGGTTTAAAATCAGGAAAGATGTGCGTCAGGGTTGTATCCTTCCACCCTATTTATTCAATCTGTATGCTGAGCACATAAGCCGAGCAGCTGGACTATATGAAGAAGAACGGGGCATCAGGATTGGAGGAAGTCTCAGTAACAACCTGCCATATGCACATGATACAATGTTGCTTGCTGAAAGTGAAGAGGACTTGCAGCATTTGTTGATGAAGACCAAAGACCACAGCCTTCAATATGGGTTACACGTCAACATAAAGAAGACAAAAATCCTCACATCTGGACCAATAAGCAATATCGTGATAAATGGAGAAAAGATCGAAGTTCTCAAGGATTTCATTTTGCTTGGATTCACTGTCAATGCCCATGGAAGCAGCAGCCAAGAAATCAAATGACATATTGCATTGGACAAATCTACTGCAAAAGGCCTCTTTAAAGTGTTAAAAAGAAAAGATGTCACTTTAAAGGACTAAGGTGTGCCTGATGCAAACCATGATATTTTCAATTACCTCATATGCACGTGAAAGCTGCACAATGAATAAGGAAGACCGAAGAAGAATTGATGCCTTTGAATTATGGTGTTTGTGAAGAATATCGAATATACCATGGACTGCCAGAGGAACAAACAAGTCTGTCTTGGATGGTGAGACTTCTTTCTATGTACTTTGGACATGTTATGAGCCCCTGGAGAAGGACATCATGCCTGGTAAAGCAGAGGGTCAGTGAAAAAGAGGAACACTCTCCAAGAGATGGATTGACACAGTGGCTGCAACAGTGAGCTCAAAATTAGCAAGGATTGTGAGATTGGCGTAGGACTGGGCAGCGTTTTGTTCTGTTGTACATAGGGCTGATATGAGCTGGGACCGACTCAAAGGCACCTAACAGCAACATGAGGGTGATATTATTACCACTTTGCAGATGAGACGAACGAGGCTCAGAGATGTAGTTACTTCCTCCAAAAAGCCTCTTGTTGTTTCCATCAAGTTGATTCTGACTCATGGTGACCCTGTGTGTGCAGAGGAGAACTGCTGCATAGGGTTTTTAAGGCTGTACCTTTCAGAAGCAGATTGCCAGGATTTTCTTCCCAGGAGCCTCTGGATGGGTTTGAACTGCCAACCTTTTGGCTCGTAGTTGAGCACTTGACTATTTGTGCCACCCAGGGACTCCTCAAAAGCCTGTTGTTGTTGTTGTTTGCTGTCATGTGGATTCCGGCTTATAGAGACCGTATAGGACAGAGTAGAATTGCCCTATAGGGTTTCCTTGGCTGTAATCTTTGTAGGTGTAGACTGCCAGGTCTTTTCTTCTGTGGATCTGCTAGTGGGTTCGAGACGCAGACCTTTCATTAGTAGGTCAAGTGTTTAACCATTGTGCCACCGGGGCTCCTTCTTCCCTAGCTGTAATTCCAGAAAGAGGGGGAGAGGTTGGCAACGAAACATGAATCTCACTCCAAGGCCCATGCCCCTAAAAGCATTACACAAGCTTTGCCTGTCCAGACATTCTTTCAGTGTCTTCATTGCTGCCCCAGCTTTGGTGGCCAAAGCGCACTTTCTAGAATGAGAGAATATAAGCTTTCCTAACTTTTAACTTTCCCACAAACCAGAGACCCAGGGAACTCTCACAGAGGTGGAGCAAGGATAAATGAGTCAGTGCTGCCTGACTTCTTTTGTACCTTCTCTCTGGTTTATTTTGGTCCAACCTCGGTTATTTAAGGGCACGGAGGAGCATGGTGGTTGGCACGGCTTTTCCTTCCTTGTATATGCAGCTTGGGTCTGGAGCATTTTCTTACCCTTCCTTCCTCTTCACCTGAGGATTGTGCTCTCTTGCCTCTTCTTCCTCCTCATCCAATTCCTCATCCAGCTTGCTCTGTGAGCCGTCAGCAATCGCTGAGCAAGACTAAACCCTATGAAGTTTCTGAAAGGTTATACCCTTGAAGCTCTCCGCAGTGTACACAGCACGTGGTTAAGTTTACACAGACTTCTCAGCCCTCTGAATAGAGAGCCTAATTGTGGGGAAGCTGCTTTTCAGCACACAGGATGGGCTGTTCCCTGTGGGTTTTACTATCAAAAGGCTTTTAAAAGTGCGGTGTAGCCATTGTTGAATATTTCACAATGAATTAAATACCATTTCTCTCCTCGCAGCTGTTCCATGTGAGTGAGCGTGGAGTGCATTTTTCTTTTTCCTAGCAGAAGACGTCTGCTGTATAAACCGAAGCACTGGGGTAATGAGATTATTTGTGTGTGAATTCTTTAGGAAGGGCGTTTCTTTATTTTAAACTCAATGTGATGCTGGGCTCCTGCTCCGGAGACAGGGAGAGGGAGAGCCTTGGAAAAGAATGGGACTGAAATTTCTCCAAGGAGAACTGGGAGAAGAAGGCACGGGTGAGGAGTTGGGGGACTCAGCTTCCAGCCTCAGGGCATTCATCTACATCTCCCGTGGGGCCCCCTGCATCCCTCAGCCTTACTGACTGTGCTACGGGGGAGGGAAATTCCTATTTTTTTTTAGTAAACAATTAATCACTTTTCAATGTGTACTTTCAGAATTGCTCCCTGATCTCTTAAGTTTTTAATGGAATTGAAGGAACACTTGTTTTGCTCTCCACGTATTTTTATATCAAAGAGCCTTTAAAAACTTTTAATTGTAAAATACACCAGGAAAACAGCTTTCTTATGGCGCCATAAGGGGTTACCACAATTTGGGGGGGGGGTCCCTGGGTGGCGCAAACAGTTAAGCACTCAACTATTAGCCAAAAGGTTGGCAGTTTGAACCACTTAGAGGCACTGTGGAAGACAGGCCTGGCGATCTGCTTCTGAAAGATCACAGCCTTGAAAACCCTGTGGAACACAGTTCTACTCTGACTGACGCACGTGGGGTTGCTGTGAGTCTGTATTGACTTGATAGCAACTTTTTTTTTTTTTTTTAACAACCACCACCATGGTTCGGACATGTTTGACCTTAATGGTGCTTTACCATCCAATGCTGGAGCCCTGGAGGCATAGTAGTTAAGAGCTTGGCTGCTAACCGGAAGGCCAGCAGTTCAAATCCACCAGCTGCTCCTTGTAGATCCTAGGGGGCAGTTCTACTCTGTTCTGTAGTGTCACTATGAGCCAGAACCAACTCCATAGCGCCTAACAGCAGCAACAACCATCAGGTGCTAGACCAAGCATCCACACACGTCTTCCTGGGTTGACTGACTTTTCCTCTGTAAATTTTTTTTTTTTTACCTTTCACAGAAATTGAGCTTCAGGTGCTCAGGGAGTTGGAACTAAGTATGAAATCGATTAAGATTAAATGTGAGTATAGACTTAACTGTCTTAAACTAGCATCAAGGAGTGACCGGCTGTTCTTTAGATCCACTGAAGACTACGAAAAAATGGGATTAAATGGGAAAGGAGGGATTTAGATTAGCTCTAAGGAAATCCGACCATGGGATCTATTATTAAAAGAGTTTGTGAATGACCTCTCCCCTCAAATATCTTTCAGTGTATTTCAGAAAAGTAGTTTAATTTTTTTTTATCCTCTGGTTCTCTCACATAAGACAAAAATTTCAAGGAATTCTAAGGGAACTTGAAGGGAATGTTTTGGGCAACTATCAGGTGGGAAAGAGCAGGTCAGATACGAAAGAAAAGCCTTGAGTTTGGGAATCACCTTTTAATTCTGCTTCAGTGAGAAAACTCCACCAGTAAGTTCTTGGGACTAAGGAGAGAAAGTTGGACATTTTAATTCTGCTCTTCTCCCAGACCTCTTTTTACTTTCCAAATTTCTCAGTGTCTGTGACAGAATGAGCAGGTGGAAATAAATCATTCTTCCCTTGAACAGGAGTAAAGGGTCTACTGGAAGGCGAGAAGAGAATCTATGCTGTTTCGGTTGCATTCAAACATCTTTCCCTCTTTCTGGCTGTGAACTAGTATGCTGCCATGTGTATATATATGCCATGTTTTGTTTATTTATTTTTGTAATAGTCATTAATTAAAATATTACACATCTTTAAAGAAAATCTGTAAATTAATCAACACTAGAATGGAAACCCTGGTGGCGTAGTGGCTAAGAGCTAGGCTGCTAACTAAAAGGTGGCCGTTCGAGTTCACCAGGTGCTCCTTGGAAACCTTATGGGGCAGTTATATTCTGTCCTTTACGGTGGCTATGAGTCAGAATCGACTTGACAGCAACGGGCTTGGTTTGGTGTTTTTATAAGAGGGAAAAGTTGTTAGTAACACTTTGAGGTGATTTCCATGTAGATTTTTCTGTGAATAGTTCAACTGAATATCGCACCCCATTGCCGTCGAGTCGATTCTGACTCATAGCAACCCTACAGAACAGAGTAGCACTGCCCCACAGGGTTTCCAAGGAGTGCCTGGTGGATTTGAACTGCCGACCTTTTGGTTAGCAGCTGTAGCACTTAACCACTATGCCACCAGGGTTTCCTGAATGTTGCACAGATATCTCAAACCACAGCTGAGCTCATCACCTTCTCCCCTGCTTCTGTAACCTAATCTTTACCCTCTGTTCTATCTTGGAGAGTTAGTACCAGCTAGAAAACTGATAGTTATTATTGATGCCTTCCTTTCTTCCTTAATCCTTGTGTTGGTTAAGGCTTATTTTGTTTGCAAGTAGGAGGAACCTGGCTCAAATTAGCTTAAGCTGTAATGAGAATTTATTGTCTTACAGAACTGGGGAGTGCAAAGAAGAGCCAGCTTGGAGCACCCCGTTGTTGTTAGGTGCCATCCAGTTGATTCCGAATCATAGTGACCCAATATAACAGAGTAGAACTGCCCCACAGGGTTTCCAAGGCTGTAATCTTTCGGGAAGCAGACTGCCACATCTTTCTCCCATGGAGATGCTGTTTGATTTGAACTGCTGACCTTTCTGTTAGCAGCCAAGGGCTTAACCGCTGTGCTACCAGGGATCCTCAAAAAAAAATCACTGCTGTACATGATCAGAGAAACTTCTCCAGTAATGAACTGCAGAAATGACCCTGAAAGTGGAGTCTTAGGGAATGAGTAGTGTTGCCAGATCTCTCTTGTCTCCACCCCCCGCCCACTCTCCTGCTCCCCCACCTCCTGTTCTTCTGTCTCTCTAGCTCTTGTCTTTGCATTGGTAGAAGGGAAGACCGTGGCTATAGATTTCACCAAATAACTTCTCCCTCTTAGTGCTTATATATAAAATGACTGGGTTGCATGCCCAGTCCCAAGGGGATTACTTAGGTAATGAGGGATCCCCCCAAAAGCAAACCCATTGCTATAGAGTTCATTCTGATACATAACGACCCTATGGAATAGAACTGCCCTATATGGTTTCCGAGGCTGTAGTCTTTACAGAAGCAGACTGCCACATCTTTCTCCCATGGAGCGGCTGGTGGGATCTAACTACTGACCTTTCGATTCACAGCTAAGTGCTTAACCACTGTGCACTAGGGCTCCTTAGGAATGGGGATAGAGCACTCTGTTGGCCATGTTGGGTCATTCACCCATCTTTGTGAATAGAAGGCATGGCGGGTGCTCTGATCAGCAGTTCCACGAGAACCACGTCACCTGAAGAAGAGACAGTTTCCTAAAAGGCAGTGGGTGGAGTTCCCTACTTGAAGAAGAGGGAAGAGTCTCCAGAGAGATCAAAGCAGCAGATGGCCACTGTATCTTTGTATTTATTTGGTCACCAAGTTCTGTCACTTTTGCCTGCTGCCTTCTCTAGTATTATTGTCAATATCTTAGTTCAGGCCCCAGCATTACTTACTTGGACTGTCAGGGCCTTCTGAATGGTCTCCCTGCTTCTAACCTATATCCTTCAGACCAGGCTCTGGAATTATCTTCTCCCATGTCCAATGGGAAACTTTCTCTCCAGCCGTATGGAGCTGTCTATAGATTCCCAAACACGGAATGCCTCTCAGGGACACATTACTCTCTTTGCCCAGAACACTCTTCTGCTCATCCACTGCACTAATTCTTGCAGGGATCATTTTTCTGTTTACTCTTTCTGGGAGACTGCCTGCCTGTTTGACCTGGGCTAGACTGGTATTTGTATCCCACAATATTGGTGTTTACCTGTACTGTAGATATTATCACCACCACCCATCTGTCAGTTTGTCATACTGTGGTGGCTTGTGTGTTGCTGTGATGCTGAAAGCTATGCTACCAGTATTTCAAAATATCAGCAGGGTCATCTGTGGTGGACAAGTTTCAGTGAGCTTCCAGACCAAATAGACTAGGAAGGAAGGCCTGGTGATCTACTTCTGAAAATTAGTCAATATAAACCCTATGGATCACAACTGAATATTTTCCAATATACTGCTGGAAGATGAGCTTCCTAGGTAGGAAGGTATTCAAAATATCCAATGGCCACAACAATGGACTTGAACATAGCAAGGATAGTGAAGATGGCATAGGACCAGACAATGTTTTGTTCTGTTGTACTTGGGGTCACCATGATTTGGAGCTGACTCAATGGCAACTAACGACAACAACACAGCAACAACAAAGATTATCACTCTGTGTTGTAATCACTGATATTTTGTTTTCCCCATTAGACTATATGCACTTTGAGGGCAGGTACTTTTTCTTTGTTGTGTTCCTGGTGCCTAGCAGAGTCCTGAATTTTCACAAGCACATAATTGAGGTCTGTTATTTTTACATACAGCATGTATAGATATAAACTATCAAGGATTTTGACTGGTTTAGGGCCTTAGTTATGTTGTTGTTGTTGTCGTTAGCTGTATCCCAAGCACAATGGAACAAAACTCTATGCAGTCCTGTGCCATTCTCATGACCAGTTGTGGATTGGACTGTTGTGATTCACAGGGTTTTCATTGGCTGATATTTGGAAGTAGATTGCCAGGCCTTTCTTCCTGGTTTGTCTTAGTGTGGAAGCTCCACAGAAGCCTGTTCAGTGTCATAGCAACATGAGGCCTCTGCTGACAGATGAGTGGTGGCTGCACATGAGGTGCACTGGCCAGGAACTGAATCTAAGTCTTCTACACTGAAGGCGAGAATTCTACCGCCGAACCGCCACTGCCCCCTAGTTACGTTAGAGCACCTCTGTTCTGTCCCCCATCCATCAGCGTGTTTACCGAGCCCTTATACTGCAACGAAGTAGGGTGTTTCTCCAGTCCTCAACCAGCATCTGCATGTCCTTGATGGGTAGCTGACGGAGGTGTAGCCATGCTGGGAGTGGCAGTATTAAGAGGGACTATTTCTGCTGTGCCCTAGAGGTAAGAGGAGACCAACACAACATGATTCCTTTCGTGGCTTCTTTCCAAATTGTATGAAAGTGAGGGTTGCAGGAGTTTTCCACGAGTAGTCCTTATTTGTCCAAACTTGCTCAGCAGTACCAGGACAGAGAGCTTGATTTGAAAGGGGGTTGTTTCACTGATGTTTAGAATAGTGATCACTCTTGCTCTGCTTTATGTATCTTAGTCCATTGTTATTCTTTTCCTCTCTACTCTCTGTTGATTTTCACCCCTCCGGAATCGACTCGACAGCCGTGAGGTTGGTTTCGTTTTTTGGTTTGGCCCTAATCTGCCCCCTCCTTGGCCTTTCTCCTGTCTTCAGAGCCTGCTCTAAACCCTATGCTGCCTCCCAGCCGGAATGAAACGTTCCATTCGCCAGGTCTGCTGCTCCTCACTTCATTAGTGTTCCCAGTGTTTATAAAGCCAGGAGATAATATTTCTGGGTTCCATTTGGAGTTTCCCAGGCAGCCTCTCTCTAAGCCACTTAGGAAGTTTAGAGAAGAAGGTCAGGGAAATGTTATATGTTTTCCACTGGACTCTGGTTAAACAAATGAACTTGAGACGATGTTCATAGCCTCCACCGGGCAAACTTCACTAGATGATAGGAAATTCTTTCTCCCTCTTTTATTTGTTTTGCCTCACCTCAGGCAAAGCATAGTTTTTGGTTTTTTTTTTTAAACAACTTTATGGAGATAATTTACATATGCTACAATTTGTCTCTGGAGAAGGACATCATGGTTAGCAGAGTACAGGGTCAGTGGAAAAGGGGAAGACCCTCAACGAGGTGGATTGACACAGCGGCTGCATCAGTGAGCTCAAGCGTAACAACGATGGTAAGGATGGCTCAGGACCAGGCAGTGTTTCGTTCTGTTGTGCATGGGGTTGCTATGAGTCGGAACCGACTCGACAGCACCTAACAACAAGAACAACAACAACAATTTGCCCATTTAAAGTATACAATTTAATGTTTTTTAGTATATTCACAGTGTTGTGTAACCATCACCACAATTTAATTTTAGATCATTTTGACCCTCCTAAGCAAACAAGACCTTAAAGAGACCTGGTAGCTCAGTGATTAAGTGCTCAGCTGCTAACTAAAAATTTGATGATTCGAACTCACCAGCTGCTCTGCTGGAGAAAGATGTGGCAGTCTGTTTCCATTATGATTGTCATTGTTGTTGTTAGGTGCCGTTGATTTGGTTCTGACTCATAGTGACCCTATCTACAACAGAACAAAGCACTGCCCAGTCCTGTGCCATCCTCACAATTGTTGCAGTCACTGTGTCAGTCCATCTCATTGAGGGTCTTCTTTTTCACTGACTCTGTCCTCTAGGGTCGCTGAGTTGGAATGAACTCCACGGCAAAGGGTAGATGAAACCTTGTACCGTTAATAGTAAATCTCCATTCCCACCACCCCTCCCACCACTAGTCCAATTTCTGTCTATGTAAATTTGCCTGTCTAACCAAAAGATCAGCAGTTCGAATCCATCAGCTGCTCCTTGGAAACCCTATGGTGTGGTTTTACTCTGTCTTATAGGATTGCTATGAGTCGGAATCAACTTGATGGCAACGGGGTTTTTTTTTTGGTTTGGTTTTTGTTAGTTTTTTTGGTTTATTCTGGACTTTTTACATAAATGGAATCATACAGTATGTGGCCTTTTGTGACTAGCTTCTTTCACTTAGCATAATGTTTTCAAAGTTCACCCATGTTGTAGCATGTGTTGGGACTTCATTCCTTTTTATTACTGAACAATGTTCTGCTATATGGATACGCCACATTTTATGTATCTATTAGTTGATGAGCATTTGGGTTTTTTCCATTTTTTTGGCTATTATGAATAATGCTGGTGTGAACATTCATGTACATGTTTGTGCATGAGTGCATTTTCATTGTCTCTGGGTAAATACATAGGAATTGAACTGCTGGGTCATAGGAAAATTCTATGTTTAATTAGAGGAACTGCCACACTGTTTTCCATAGTGGTTGCACCATTTCATATTCCCACTAGCAATTTCTCTACATCCTCACCAATATTTGTTATTGTCTGTCTTTTTGTTTGTAGTCTTGAAGTGAATATGAAGTAATATTTTATTTCCCTGATGATCTTATACATTTTTTTTTTCATGTGCTTGTTGGCCATTTGTATATCTTTGAAGAAATGTCTGTTCAAATACTTTGCCCATTTTTAAATTGGGTTACTTGTCTTTTTACTATGGAATTGTAAAAGTTCTTTATAAATTCTGGGTATGAGTCCCTTATCAAATATATGATTTGCAAATATTTTCTCCCATTTTGTGGGCTGTCATTTCACTTTCTTGATAGTATGATTTGCAGCACAAAAAATCTTAGTTTCAATGTAGTTCAATTTATCTGTTTTTTTTTTTTTTCTTTTACTGTTTGTTCTTTTGGTGTTGAATCTAAGAAACCGTTGCCTAATCCAAGGTTATGAAGATTTAGTCCTATGGTTTCCTTTATGAGTTTTATTGCTTTAGCTCTTATATTTAGGTCTATGATCCCTTTTGAGTTAATTTTTGTATATAGTATGAGGTAGGGGTCCAACTTCATTCTTTTGCATGTGGTATCTGATTGTCCCAACAATATTTGTTGAAAAGACTATTTTTTTCCCATTGTCTTGGCACCCTTGTATACAGAGATTTTTAAATATCCACAGAACCAGTTTTCCAGCTGTGACCCCGTGTGTGTCAGAATAGGACTGTGTTTTTTTTTTTTTTTTAATTGTGCTCAAACAAAAGTTTACAATTCAAGTTAGCTTCTCATACAAAAACTTATACACACATTGTTATGTGACCCTAGTTGCTCTCCCTACAGTGTGACAGCACACTCCTTCTCTCCACCCTGTATTTCCTGTGTCCATTCAACCAGCTTCTGTCCCTCTCTGTCTTCTCATCTTGCCTCCAGACAGGAGCTGCCCCCACAGTCTCATATGTCTACTTGAGCTAAGAAGCACACTCCTTACCAGTATCATTTTATGTCTTAGAATCCAGTCTAATCTTTGTCTGAAGAGTTGGCTTCAGGAATGGTTTTAGTTTTTTGCTAACAGAGAGTCTGGGGGCCATGTCCCCTGGGTTCCCTCCAGTCTCAGTCAGACCATTAAGTCTGGTCTTTTCTCCTGCACCATCAGGGACTGTTGTGTTCCCTGTCAGTCATTGTTGGTAGCCGGGCACCATCTAATTCTTCCAGTCTCAGGCTGATGGAGTCTCTGGTTTATGTGGCCTTTTCTTTCTCTTGGGCTCATATTTTCCTTGTGTCTTTGGTGTTCTAGAACTGTGGTTTTCAATGGCTGATTTTTTGGAAGTAGATTGTCAGGCCTTTCTTTTGAGGACCCTCTGGGTGAACTTGACCTTCCGAAAAACTTGTAGTTAACATCCAGGCACATTAACCATTTGCGCCGCCCAGAAATTCCAGCTATCTACATACATAGACCATCTGTATTTATGAGTGTCCTTCTTGATCTATGGCAGAAGTTTAAATTTATATTAAATGATTTTTCATCAGTGCCCATTATGGTAAATGATGATTTTTGGATGTATAGGGGCTTTTTTTTTGGGGGGGGGGCTTTAGTGAATTGAGGATACCTGAGTTCCAAGTCTGGTTCGGCGTGTGCTTTATTTGGAACCTGGGGATGGAGGGTGGGGAGTCGGACCTGCCATTTATTGTTTACCTTGAGCCAGACACTGACAAACATTTATATACATTATTTTACTTCAATCTAACCAAAATTCTTTGTTATTATTAATCTCATTTTACAGATGAGCAAACTGAACTTTACCTAGGTGAGGTAACTTGCCAAAATTTACACTGTTAGTAAGTGACAGACCCCAAATTCAAGCTCGGTCAGCCGGACTGCACAGCCTAGTGCTAAATAAACACTCAGATGGGCCTTGAGCAAGTGACGTGAAAGAACAGTAAACCAGAAAAAATAACAATGTGAAGCCATCACTATGTATATTATTTGTGAAGAATTTTACAAAATCTGGGACTCTAGCTAAGCTAAATGATGATCAATTTCCTCATCTCTAAATAGGAACATTAACATCCTCCCCTGACTGCCTAGGAAACCCTGGTGTCATAGTTGTTAAGAGCTACAGCTGCTTACCAAAAGGTCGGCAGTTCGAATCCACCAGCCGCTCCTTGGAAACTCTACGGGGCAGTTCTACTCTGTCCTATAGGGTCGCTATGAGTCAGAATCGACTTGACATTAGTGGGTTTGGTTTTTGGTTCTGACTGTCTATATTACAATTAAACCAAAACAAAAAGTATTTCGTTTTTAAGTTCCTTCAGCATATTTGAACTACAAGAAAAAGAAAAAAATCAGCTGACTTTTCTAGGATAATTTTATGAATCAATTGTGTAAGTCTCATTTAATGCAAGCTTGTTCACCCAAAATATTAATATTGATATTTCTTTTATACTCTTTTGTCTTATCTTTGAGTGTTTGTTTCAAAGGAAGTCATAAACAATTGTCTGAAAAATACTCCAAAACTATAGATTTTACCACATAAAAAACTTTAAATAAAATTAGTGTATTTGACTTGGGCATCTCAAGGGAATAAGTTCTGTGAATCCAAGCGGAACTACCTCTTCGCTTGAAAGTGTTAATAATATTACACCTGTGATCAAGCCACCACGCCCTCTCCGCCTTCTCTCTCTTCTTGCCGCTGTGTCTTTTCTCCTTTCTTGCAGGTGCTCACTTGGCTCTTTGGTGAAGAATGTGGGGTATGTGACTTTAGAACAATGGAACCTTTCCGAGAGTGTATTGTTTATGCATTTGTAATGCCATGTCCTGCTAGTCTTGATGTCTCTATTGGAACATGTTACTGCAAAATCCCAATATAAATGTATAAATAGGAAAAAAAAATTAAGAGTATGTGTTTTGTGACCAGCTGTTCTGTCTTTCTACTGCTTCCCAACGCTTTCCTGCTGCAGCTGTGAGGGAGATGTGGCACAGACAGTGGACGGTCTGAGCACGGCAGTTTACTTCACGTCAGTTTTCCTTGCCGCTTAGCTCCCATAGAAACGAAGCTGAGTCCTTCCTCTCCTTTTCCCTAATCCCCGACACTAATCACATACCTCCTCTGCTTCAGCTTTGAAGCTGGAATCCTACTCTATCCACCCTGCAGTGACACTCCACTTGTTGCTATTCCTTTGGTACCCCATGGAACATATGGTATTCTAACCACTTTTTATGCCTCTGGAGTTCTTTGGTAGCCCAATTTTAACATGGTTAGCCTCAAGGTGGGGGCATTTTGAAATGAATGAAACTCAAGAACCCTGACTTGGAGCCTCACTTTTGTGTAGGTTGAGCATTGTCTTAGATCATATCTCTAGGACGTGTGAATTTTCTAAACCTTTGACAGGTTTGCATTAATTTCTGTGAGATAAGCCTCCTCACTATGTTTTCCTGTTATTATATTCTCTGAGAATGTACTTATTGTGAGAATAAGCTATTCCCAGTCTTCATCCAGTCATCGTGGCCATGTTCTTCTTGATGCCATTCATTGTTTCCAGGTGTTACTGGCTCCCTGCTTTTCTAGCTTCTGAATGGTAAATAATGCCTTTGCAGAAACACATAATGCATTGCAGTGATACTTTTCAAGAGACTAGAACTGCTCTAAGTTATTCTCACCCTGCATTCAATCATAGGGCCCAGTCATTCCTTCCATATGTGACAGGTGGAATGCACCACTATTAGCAGGTCTGCAGTGTTCCAGGGCAGCTGTTTCTGCTTCTTAGCCGTTAGTACTTCTTTTGTTAGAATGAAAAATACATAGCGGTGGTAATTTTCCTGAAATTCAAATTCCTTTAGTTGTATTTGGCCTGTAAGTACTGCTTTTGCAGGAAGAAAAAATGCATTGTACCATATTTTGAAAAGTTTCGTGAGAAATAAAAAAGCCTAAGAAGAAGGAGGCTAGAATAAAATGTATGTGCAGTCATTGCCAGGTGCCTTCATGTTTTACCTCATGTTTTGCAAATTTTCAAGGAAGAAAAAAGGATTTTTTGTCATTGACGCATATTGGCAGGATTTACGGCGTCTGGGGTCCATTGGGACAGTGGGATCCCAGAAAATGGGTATCAAAATCCACAACTTGTAACAAAAGTTCTGTATTGGTCCTTTAATCAGCATGTTTCCCATTAGTGAAAACACATGGTATCAACAAAGAATTCAAAGCAAAAAATAATTCGGTCACCAATGGGTCATTCTCGATGGAGATTGGTGGGAATTAGTGTATCTTCCACTGCACTGTCTCTCCCCACCCCACCCCCCAACCTTCTTGGTGAGAAAATGATGACTCAGATGGTTTATGGTATATACATGATAAGAGGTTTATTAAGAAATTCAACAAATGATGACAAAAGATTTATCAGGATAGAACCCCCATTTGAAGGTCTTCCTTTGAGTAGCAGGTGAGAGATTTTGGACACATGAGCAATTTGAAGTTGCTGAACTAATGTGTGTCTTTAGTACTCTGCAAAGACGACTTGGATCAGAGTTTTGCAAAACATTGGAGAGAGACTGTAGACTCTGGACAGACACATACGTGCAGAAAGGCTGGGCTGCCTGCCCCTCCTTTTAGCCATTTCTCCGAGGTGCTGTGAGATAATATTGGAAGTGCTCTGGGACTTCCCAAGGTAAGGCATTATTGTTATTTCTGTCAGAGTAAAGGAGTAATGTGTATTCACATTGAGTTATGAGGTTTGGCACATAGAGCACGTAAAATAGCCCAAACTCTATAAAGATAAGGTGAATGGGTGTCTCCTAACTGTAATTCTAAGAGACTCCATTTGCAGAATTAGATGGTGAACTTACTCTGAAGTTGTTGTTTAAATAAGCTGCTGACTGGAATGTATTGACATGAACTATCAACAGGGCTGCTCCCTACAGTCAGTTCTGAGCTTTTTTCCTCCTAATGAGAGGTCTCTTGTGTGTCTTGATTTGTCTATACTATGCCTTTTAATATTGCTCAAAACCTCAACTGAATTTAAAGTAGCTATTTCTATCCCACATAACATATGCTATTCTATAAGACCTTATTCACAATTATTGTATTTACCAGTGTAGCCCTGGTGGTGCAGTGGTTAAGATCTCAGCTGCTAACCAAAAAGTCAGCAGTTCAGATCCACTGGCCGCTCCTTGGAAACCCTATGGGGCAATTCTACTCTGTCTTGTAGGGTTGCTATGAGTCAGAATCGACTCAATGGCAATGGGTTTGGTTCTTTGGTTTTTTAAATTATTGTGCCCAATATTGCCAAGACAGTGCTCACAGTTACAATACATATTTCTTGTCTTATATCCTTACTCTTTGATTAAAGCTCATGTCTAACCATTCTTTTTCTACCATGTTCTGTTTAACTTTCCCGTAAAGGTTCATTTCTGCCATGCAGTTTATTTGATCTGCCCTTGATAAATTAACAGGTGTGATTTTTTTTTTACATGATGGCTGCTTTTATTTATGCCAAGCTGTATCTGGGGGTATCAAATCTATATAAAAATGCAGCTCTATTAGTCTTCATTTATTGGCCTATTGTCCACATATCTTAAAGGTCTTGAATTAGCCTTTCTTAAAGATCTGAGAATGGAGGCCAACTGTGGTAAAGGAGAGTAATAAAGAGCTTATTGCTAGCCAGAGTCTAATTTTATCAGCTTCCAATCCATTATGATCATTAAAAAATGGGCATTCCACATTAGCATGTCGGAGACTTGCCAGAACAAAGTGACTGCTAAATGAATGGCAGTGTTTTCTCTCTTAGTATCATGTTGGAGGTCATGGTCTCTACTGACAGGATTACTTACTGTGGCATGCTCATGGACTCTTTCTCTGTCTCGTTTTTCCTTGACATCTCTGTCTATATGGAAGGTACCCTCAACTAGCTAGGAAAACACATTGTTTTAAGTTGAGATTGTGATGGTAAAAAACACCAAGGAAGAACTGACCCCAAATGTCATCAAGCCCAGCATTGAAATTACACAAGAATCATCAGACAGTGACTTTTGCTACAAGGCTTTATGTTTTAGGGATGGAAATCATTCAGTGACTTTGGCTGCTTGGGGATTTGGCAGAGCTCAAAATCTATTTTGCCAAGTGCCTTAATTTTTTTTTTTTCCCTGCTAATTTTGAAGCCCAAGAGTATTTCGTTGGAAACTTAAATTGTATATGGGATTACTTTATGATTTAGTCATCCACTCATCTGTATGGATGTCCAAGAAGACTGGTGGATCTTTTCAAAAACACTTTGTAGGAGAGGTTTGTATGGTCTAAAGAGTAAATGAACTAGAAACCTCAGACTGGTGTTGGTTGGAAAAGTTATGCTCTAGAACTATTGCATGTATTTAGAAAATGACTGATCTGGTCACCTTCCATTTTTGTTATTAAAAAAAAATTGTATAAGTGTGTGTGTGTATGTGTGTGCGTGTGTATGAAATCTGAAATAATTTTAAATGGAGAAAACCAAATTATAAAATGATAGCCTTTTCTAAGCATTTGAAGCCATCTGTAGTGAAGCTGGAAGCAGACCTGAATGTACCATCCCGGATCACAGTTAATATGAAAGAGTGGTTCCTTTCACTCATTCATTTATTTATTCATACATCCTTTTTCATTCACTTGCTCATTTATTCAGTAGCATATTCTTTTAACACTTATTAAGCGTTTTAAGCTTGAGGTTCTAATTTGAATGGAATATCGTTCCTGCCCTTGAGGAGCCTGAATTATTTCAGCAATGTACTAAGTGCTAGACTAGAAGCCTGTATGTACTGACTTGAAGGGAATGTGTTGTGAGGGCTCAGAGGACGAAGTGCCTGATTTTATCTGGGTTGGTCTGGGAAACCTTCACAGGGAAGGCGATGCTTGCTGCTGAGTTTTGAGGAATGAGTGGCACACGTTGATCAGCCCGTAAAAGTTCCCAAAAGTGTAAACCACTAAAAAAAAAAAACAAACCACTAGGTTTGTTAAACGAATACCAACAAGTCCAGGATGTTGGCGAGCAGGGTGCCTCTGCAGGAAAGAAGGTGAAATGCAGCTGAAAGGTAACCAGCTGTTGTGGAGTCAGATCCGACTGGTGGCAACCTCATGTGTGTCAGAGTAGAACTGCTCCATAAGGTTTTCAATGGCTGTGATCTTCTGGAAGTAAGTCACCAGGCCTTTCTTCCAAGGTACCCCTGGGTGGACTTGAACTTCCAACCTTTTGATTAGCAGCTAAGTGTCTTAACTGTTTGCACCACTGGCTTAAAGGTGGACTGATGCTAATCATTAAAGGTCTTTGCTATAAACTGGATTTTATCTTCTTGAAGGAATTTAACCTGAGGGGTAGCATGATATTTTTGCAACATATTTTAAAAAACTTGCTTGAAATGTTTTATTTTATCTCCGCTTTCCTACATACCGCCCTTCTAAGAAGTTGCACTCCATCTTTCACAGGGGTCTGAGTGCATCTACAAAGAGTGGAGAACTGCCTCTGGCCATCTTGTTTCCCTGGCTCCGCATCCTTTGTGAAAGTCCTTGACAAATGCTCTCAACTGCAGCACTTTCCCACTGTGAGGTGGGTGGATTCCCACCAAAGATTTTCTGTCTTGACAGAAACTTTTGCTTTTCCAAATGACTTATTTTTAAAATAATACAAATTTTATCTGTCCATGTGAACTAGAAGTGACAAGAGGCAGAGCTACTGGTGACTAGTGCATGATGCATGAACAAACTCCACACTATTGATGAGGGTGGCTTTTCAACTAACTGCTTGCAATTGGTGATGGGGGACGCAGGGGACTTGGAACATTGGCCTGTCTATCTCTAGGCTCTTTGCAGAGGTTTTTGGACAGAGGAAAGTTAATCAGGAGACCAGCATGGGGAGAGAGGCGTGTTATTTAATTAGCTTTACAATGGGCTGACTTGAAGGCACGTGGTGGTTTTAATAGAGGGAGATAGATGTCCTTTTTGCAGGGCTAATTGTTGGGAAAAAGCAGGGTCTTTGTTCCGGCCCAGCATGACGGCTCTGATCTCTTGGAGCCTAGGGCTGCCCCTGCTTATAATTTTAGACAGAGCTATTCAAGGCTGCCCTGCAGAGAAAAGAAGAACAAGAACAGTATTGTGAATGCAGGATCAGTGCCCAAACCTCCCCAAAGTCACTGGTTAAAAAAAAAAAAAGAAAAAAAAAGGAGAGCAGAAGACCCAGCCCTGTGCACATTGGAGGAATTCCTCCTTGGAAAGGGCAAAGCTGTACTTTAACCAACTTGGAGATGAGGTGCAGTGACTTAACAAAACACCCCCAGAAAGCCAATTAAGTCTGTTATCCCAACGATATGGCATTTATCTTACCAAAATGGAGTGGGCATCTAGTGAGGAGACTTTGTGCCCCATGCTGCCAGCCAGCCACCCGTGGCCAGGTGCCAGGCTCTGGCAGTGGCAGAATGCAAATTAACGTAGCTGATGCCCCTAAATAGCAACATGTGTGTTGCTAGAGGGCAATACTAAGAGCAACAGTGGTTCTGATGCTCAGGGTAGGGGATAACATGAGATACCTTTCCCAAGGGTGCTTCTGGGCAACTGGTCAGCACATGTATTTGACACCAGCAAGTAAATGCTTCATTTGTTCCAGGTGGCAATGAAAGACTAGCTGCTTTCTGGAGGGATGTCCAAGCTTGGAGGGAGTGCTACACTGGTCCAGAACTCTGTAAGGAAAAGGCATGGACGTGATGGCACGATTAGATATGGCTAGGGGTTCAGGCTTACAGCACTCGTCAAGCTGTTAGAGAACTTGGCTGTCAGAAAAAGAGACAGCCCAGGTGGGATGATATAAGGAAAGAGTTCAGGGAAGCGAATTCAATGCTCTGCAACCCCGTGAGGGTCTGATTGAGGGGATGTCGCAAGAGGCATAGTAACGGGCATGGGTTGAACAGTACATTGGATTATACTAAATTACTGCCCCGCTTGAAAGCCACATGGTCAGGCCCGTTGCTTGAGAAGGTTTTATTTTGCTCAGGTTATACAAAATCATTGAATGAGTACCAAACTGCAACCCGAAGGGAAAAATCCAGTATTGGAAAAGGAGTGCTAAAACCCAAAACCAGACCAAACCCAGTGCCGTCGAGTCGATTCCGACTCATAGCCACCCTATAGGGCAGAGTAGAACTGCTCCATAGAATTTCCAAGGAGCGCCTGGAGGATTCAAACTGCCGACCCTTTGGTTAGCAGCCGTAGCACTTAACCACTACGCCACCAGGGTTCCCGAAGGAGTGATAGAGAGTACATATTTCTGTCTTTGCCCCTAATTTGTAATGTAACTGTGAGCATATGGTTAGCGCTTCTATAACCTTATTTCACGTCTGTACAATGGGAATTGTAGCCTCCTTCATCTGAGGTGGATAGTATCAGGATTTGTGTGATTTTCATATTCAGGTCTAAAATGATCTATTATTATATCATGATTTTAATGGCACACACCAAGAGGGGACCCCATCTCCTAATCTCTTTGTGATAACACCATACACCCCAGCTTTGATTTACTTCCAGGAAAATGTTATGCTCACTAAGGAAATCACAATTCTGATTTTTTTTTTCTAAATTAATAATAATAGCTAAGGGCTGTTGAATGACCATGCTGCATCAAGCATGATGCAAAGCACTTTGCATCATTTCAATTCATACTCCGCTCAACTCTGAACAGGGCACAGTTGTTAGCTCCATTCTAAAAAAAAAGAATCTACAGATGAAGAAATCCAGGTGTTTTGAGGCCGAAGGACTGAAAGCTGGAGGGTGGCTAAGCTCCAAGGTGAACTTAGATGCCAGCTGCCACAGCTTGTGCTCTAACCTACCACTACGTCCTCCCCAGTTGTTTTAGAATTTAAGTGCATTCTGTAACCAAAGCCTGACAGTCCATTTGGTAAGAAACTGCCGGCCTTTGTATGGGCTATTTGGGAGCAGGAACATTTATTTGGGATTGTGTCCTTACTTCTAAATCTTAATTCAATTCAATTCCAAAAAATTCTCTCCACCAGAGAAGAGTGAACTTACTAAAGCCAGGACGTAGGTGGGCCTTGTTACCAGCCATCTGGTCTCTCTCAATGCTGTGGAATTCCCTAAAAGAAAGGACCATAATCTTTTTGATTTTTAAAAATTCTCAACATTATTTAGAATTTTTAATTCCTGGAAAGGGTTCTCTCCTGGGAACCTGCCACAAGAGAGCTGACCTGCCGTTTGTTCTTTCCTCCCACAGTCTACTGCCAGCTCCCCACCCAGCTGCACCTCCCTCCCTTCCCTTCCCAACGGGTCCCTTGTGACTCTTCCACCCAAGGCCTTTTTGTGATGAGGTCTTTCAAGATGGTTTCCCAATCTGGGAAAAAAACACACGTTTCTGTTCAATCTGATGAAATAGATTTCCATTAAGAAAGAGCTTCTCTATTTTCTACTTTCTTAATTCTCCACGTTACCTATCATTTCCAACCCTGAAGACCTGAAAGCATTTCCCTGGCCTAGCTGATTAAATGGTATCTTTTTGCACGTCACACATGTAAGTTTGCTTCTCTCCTCTTCACCAACTCAAAGGAAGAAAAATGGGTTTTATGATGCGGGAACCAGCCCAGACAGAAGAGACGTGAGCTGGGGTCTGTTCCACCTCAGGTGTCATCTCCCGACTGTCCACTATATTCCAGCTTCTCCCCAAGCCATGATACACAACGTGGACGGAGCACAGCTGGCTTTTTGTAAATGAAAAAAAGACTTCATCATTTTTGGGCCTTCAAGAAAAGAGAATTAAATGTGAGCCGAAATCCCAGAGTAGCTGATGGATCCCTTCTAGAGGTTGTCTTCATCTGTCAACTTTACATCAGAGGCGTGTTTGGTTCTCAGTAAATTCTAAATTCTATTGTCCTATGGATTTATGTTCCAACGTATTCACAAAATGGAGATGCTGTGCGTACTTTTCAGGAGAGTGTAAAAAAGAAGAGGTTTGAAATAGCACAGGAATTTACAAAGGGCTGTGTATTTCCAATCCTCTGCTGCTGGACTTAACATTGGCCAAGGTACGATTGATAGTGATTCGTTAGAGCACAGTCATGTTGTTCAGAGAAGCGACCTTAAGGTGAGGCAGGAGTTGATCCCTGACGGGGATGTTTGTAGATAACTGCAATGACGCTCTCCAGGAATGCCGGCTTTACTGGCTCCAGGTAGACGGTAAGGTGTTCTCAAGGTGACGCGCTCAGTTTTTCTTGGAACTGTTACACGGACCCAGTAATGGAGGAAGCGGTGTAAAACGATGCATGTTTGTGCTCCTCACTGCAGCTCAGCAGCAAGGATGGACCCTGACCAAGCCCGTTCTTTCCTGGGGTTCTGCAATTTAAGATCAGCCAGCTTTTCAGTTGCAGTATCTTGGTTATCCATTATCAAATAGAAATAACGAAGTGCAGGGAGTAGTCGTCTAGCACAATCCAGCCGGCAAGAGAGGGTAGGCCTTCTTGTTACGTCTCTGTGCCACCTGCTGAGTCACAGCAGCTCGGTTAACTCTCCCTGCCCTCTTCATTCCCAGCTCCACTCTCGCCCTGTCTCCATCCTCTCACCCATTCCCGCTCCCCACCCATCCCCTTCCTATTGCAGGGGATGCCCCTATGGCAGGAGACATTCCAGGATGCATTGCTTCTGAGGACCTGACCAGTTAATACAAATGGGGAAAGTGGAGCTGACTATAACAGGCACTGGTTTCCCGTGTAATATATTTAAAGTCTATTCTTTACAAAGCTGGTGGAAGTTGGGTTCATTCCATGTCTTTCCCTTATATACTCTCTAATAATATATTTAGAAATTTTACTTCTTTACCTTTATGGCAATCAGTGAAATAAAAGATTAAACTTGAAGTTGAGAAATTCCTGAAGATTACTTCTGAGCAGCAGTCTGAGAAATATAAACTATATTCTGTATAAAATGTTAAGACTAAACAATTTGTTTGCTTTGGAGCACACCAAATGCCAGTTTTCATAAGTAGCTATACCCATATATATTCAGATAAAAAAGAAAATGAATATGCTGACCGTAGGCAACACTTTCCTTCAAGGAGATGGGAGCAGGGAGATGGGAAAAATAGACTAAAACTTTATAAAGACCTTTTCAGTTGGAAAATAGTCACTTGGTTAGCTCTGTAGTCTTAAACTTTGAGAAATTTTTGAGTCTCACGTTAGACCAAAAAAAAAAAAAAATTACTGATATCTGAGTTTTATTTTCCTATGGGTATTCATATTTGGGAAGTTATGAAGTTATATATTTATTAATTAGATTGTTCAACATAATTTACTGAGCCTCCGTTATCTTGAACTAAACACCAGGGGTTATACTAATGACGAACACTTGCTCACTGCCTTCAGGGAGTGGAGGGGACAGATACACATATTCAAATTCATAGTAGGGACGTGTTCAGACTGCCAGGCAGGAAAGAGGTACCTATGGGCAGGGACGGGTTACCCAATAAGCAAGGTACGCATGGGCTTACTTGTGCTTACTTACTACCCCGTAGCGCACAATTTCACCTGCACACTACAGAGTAGTAAAAAAAAAAAAAAAAATAGAGTAGTACGTAAACACAATTAAGCCCGTGCGTACCTTGCTTACTGGTTAATCTGATCCTGCTTGTGCAGATAGGGTGAAAGCTTCTGAGACAGGAAAATTCTCTGCATACGAGTAGTAAATGTCCCTGTAGGGAAGAGGCTGAGAAAGACTCTCTGTGTCTGTGTGGATTTTCAGCTTGACCATCCCTTGCATCTTTTGCGACCTCATGAGACCCTTTCATTTCCCTTCCACCCTGTGTCTTTTGCTGCTCTTCCAGCATGGGGGTCTCCCATTGACTTGTTCTATTGCAGTTCCATGACCATTGGCCAGGGAGGATTATTGAATTGGCTCTGTGAAGATACTAAGTTACTAGGCCTTAATTCCATTTTGGAATCTTGGGGATTTAGGTCCTCTGCATAAGAGGAACATAAAACCACTGTGACTCTTCCTCCCTCTTTTCTCTCCTTCCCTAACTCTTCCATTGTCCTCAGAGGAGGCCCCTTCTCCTGCTTCCTCCTGTACTCCTGTATTATCGTCCCTTTTCCTGCCAGGCTATTTTTTTCTTCTAGTGTTATCTGCTTCCTTTGCTTGACTCTCCACCCATCTCTGCTCCTTTATCTCTAGGGTGGTAAATGCTAGTCCTTTGGGGCAACTGCCTTGGCATTTCAAAATGAAAGAGGGAAGGGGGAGAGGAAAGGTTCCACAATGAAATTATCTTAATTAAAAATTCAAACAACAATTGCAGAGAACATATGTTTTGGAATTGGGTGTTATCTTTGGAACCCAAGAGAAAAGCCAGGTAAAAGTCAGAGGAAGGCCTTAGCTTTCCATCCAGATGCAGCCACCTGTGGCCTGGGGACTGGGCCAGGATGCTGCTCCCCAGGGAACGGCCCTCCTCTATAGAGGCCTGGTCCTCTGTTTCTGCCATGTGATTAAAGCACATTGGTTCTTCTTGCCATCTGTGCTAATGCCATCACTCTGCTACTTCCTCCAGAGGCCAATTTAGGACAACTTAAATTGGAATCCAAATTGCATGATCCCAAAGGCCTGTATGGTAGCCTGCATTCTGCATTATTCAGGGCGAGGCAGGAGCAACAATTCCAGGAAACATGCTCAGGAGGCTTCAGGGAGGCAAACTGACCCTGGACATGGAGGAAGCCTGAGGAACACTGTAGGCTTGAATGGCAGCTCCTGGCCTTTTTCTGTCTGAGCGGAGCCTGATTTGTTGCAGGAAGAATATATGATATCTAAACTAGGGGATTTGAAAATGTCGCTTGGTCTGTGAATTAGGCCAATCCATCCCACATTGTTGGGGCTGCAGATGCAGCTGAATGGTTCATAATTATAGTCTGAAGAAACTGCAGACAGCAATAGATCCAACCCAGACCTTTTTTCTCCTCCCAGTCCATGCCAAGCTGCTTCCCAGAGGGAATGATAGTGTGGTTATCCTGCAGTGTACTTGGCCAAAGACAATACATACAGTACAGGGAACAGCATTAGAGCCCTAGAAGTTGAGTCTGATCACCCAGATTTCCTATGTATGCCGTATCCTGCTTTGCGTTGCAAGGGTGTCTGGTGACACACCAAGCAGAATGGCAGTGACTTCTGCCAAAGTGATACCTGTAAACATGAGAGGCCACCGAAAGTACTGCAACTGGGGGATCTGGTCCTAGTACTGAGCCTGCCTTTCTCCAGCTCTGTGGCCTTGGGGAGAATGACCTTATCTCTCTTGAACTTGGTTTGCTTCACTCCTAAGTGGCAGGGGCTGGACCTGAATGCTTCTCATAGAGTTTTATCCACCTCTAACATGCCTTGGAGACCTAAGATTTGTTGTATCTGTAGAACCAAAAACTCGTCAGTGAGTTGTTTCTGACGCATGGCGACCCTATGTGTTACACAGTAGAGCTGCTCCGTAGGGTTTTCTTGGCTTAATTGACTCCACAGCATCAAACAACAACACTTATGGAGGCAGATCGCCAGGCCTTTCTTCTGGGGCACCAGTGGGGTGCTGCTGGGTGGATTTGAACTGTCAACTTTTAGTTAGTAGTCGAGTGCAAATTGTTCGCACCATCCAGGGACCCGATCTCCAAAGAAGTACCATGAATGTGATCTTCCTTCAGAACTTGAACTGAAGTTTTTCTGTGACTCTTCATACAAATCTGCAGGTTTTTTTTTTTCTAATTGTGGAGCCCTGGAATTCATCAGCAGAGGCCAAAACCAGACAGACTCCCAAATCAGGACCTGAGGAAGAGGCCTGGAGAGATCTTTAAGTTAAACTTGCTAGTTCTCCCTTTCTCTCCCTGGAAGGAGTTCAGGTAAATACAGGGTCCAAGCTACTCTGCAAAGGGATGGCCATAGAGAGATCGGAGTGATTTCCTGCATATTGCACCTACCTGGATCTAATAACAGTAATCATGATTTAACAGTTACCCAGTACTTCCCCTGAGCTAGACACTGCGCTAAAATACTACCCATGCGTTATCTCACTTAATCTTCCCAACAGCTGTCCAAGGTGGGAGCTGTTATCATCCCCACTTTACACAGGGAGGTTCGGGAGAGTTCAAGCGACTTAAAAACCAGGTGCTGTGGAGTTGACTCCAACTCCTGGGGACTTTGTGTATGTCAGGGTAGAACTGTGCTCTATATGATTTTAAATGGCTGATTGTTTTGGAAGTAGATTGGCATACCTTTCTTCCAAGGCGTCTCTGATTGGACTCGAATCTCCAAAGTTTCGGTTAGAAGCTGAGTGTGTTAGCCATTTGCACCACCCAGGGAGTCCTTTAAGTGACTTAAGAAAAAAAAAAAAATCCAAACGCACTGCAGTTGAGTTGATTCCAGCTCATGGTGACTCCATGCATTACAGAGTAGAGCTTCTCCATAGGGTTTTCTTGGCTGTAACCTTTGCAGAAGCAGATCACCAAGGCTTTCTCCTGCAGTGCCCTGGGTGGGTTTGAACTGCCAACCTTTAGGTTAGTAGTCGAGCACAAACCGTCTGCACCACCCGGGACTGGTCATTTGGTAGACGTAGAATTTGAACTTGAAGTCCCTCTGATTACAGAGCCCATGCTCTTTTTTTATAGAGATTTCCAGGTGCAAAGAGGCCCCCAAGTCCTACTCTCTCCCCCTGTCCCCCCCCACTTCCCTCCTCACAGCAGCTTCTCTTACCACTCATTGTTTATTGTACCTTCCAAACAATAAGTAATGAGTCTCTGCTACTTGGTGGGGAGAGCTGGGGCGATTCTATTCCCTGAGACAGCGAGGGGCTGTGACACAGGAAGGTTAAGTGCCTATGGAGAGGTCACAGACCAGCTTGCCGTCAGCAGGAGCGCAGTTCTGAATCCCGATTGGGGTTCTTGAACTCACCCCACGGCCTCCTGCCTTTTGGCAGCCAAATTTAATTAAGAGTTATTTTAATTTTCCTTCCTAGCTCTGATTTTTGACTTTATTGCTGCTTGATAATGGTAGATATAGAAGCCCCAGGTGTTTTTCTTCCCCACTATGCTTTTTACTGACTAAACTCATCACACAGAAATTACTAGCTTTAGAGTTAAGCTTTGGAACCCTGTTTCTGTATGTGACAGGGACTGCTGCTGTTTCTCTGAGAAAGACGACCACAAAGGCAGCTCAAACAGGTTGTTAATTGAGGACCTTTTTTTTTTTTGAAATCTTACATTTATACCAGTAAGTTAACATCTGTGAGTCATAAACTCTTTCTCGATCAGCCGTTAGTGGTCTGGATGTTTTTGCACCTACCTTCAATAAAACATATTCTAGCTTCAAACTCAGAGACTCTTTGGTTTGGAGAAGTTACGTATTTAGGAGTAGACAAAGAACTTACTCTGGTACCCTTCTGGTGGGGGAATCTGTCTTTAATGATTGTTTTAAATTAGGTGTATTTTGGCTTTTTTTTTTTTTTAATTGAGGTTGGAGGAGTTGAGAAAAAAAAGGGGGCAGGGTGTAAATACAGGAGAAAGTTTATGTCATTTACATTCTCCCTGTGTTTGAAGAAATTCATGTATAAAGGCAACTGTTATTAACGTATAGCTCCCCCTCCATAACAGCCTTTTCTTAACCCTTATTGACAGGACATTCTCAGCCTATGGAGTTTAAGCACTTGGCTGGATGTAATTAGCTAAAGTCTAAGGAATGTTTAAAAATACAATTCTGTTTTCTCCCAAGTGCATGAGGACCAGACTTGTGCACTATGAGGAAAAAACAAAAACAAAACAAAACAAAAAACCAAACCCATTGCTGTCCAGTGGATTCCGACTCATAGCGACCTTACAGGACAGAGTAGAACTGCCCCAACGGGTTTCCAAGGGGCAACCGGTGGATTCAAACTGCCGACCTTTTGGTTAGCAGCCGTAGCTCTTAACCACTGCACCACCATAGCTCCACATACTATAAGCAAAATAAAGTAGATTTCCTTGGTTGAATTCCTCCTGATATAGATCTGAAACATCTTGCCTGAGTGGATGGAAGGCAAGGCTAAACTGCTCTTGTTTTGCTGGTGGGGAAACTGAGGCATGAGTGAAGCTGAGTGAACATAAAGGCTGGGGAATGGAGGTTCTATGCTGCCACGAGAGACAAAGGACAGACCTAAAGGCCAAGTCACTGAAGTTTTTGAGTTCAGCTTCCACAGGCCATAGCGTATCAAACTCACTTAACCTTGAATTAGAAAGGATTGGGGGCAAAGTAGGAACCCACAGTGACCAGAAAGCTATGAGTTCATCCGTTCCACACCTACTTATTTAAGCATCTGTTAAGTGTCAGGCACTGGGCTAGGCATTGTTTTCTAGGATACGGTAAGATAGAAACGTCATTTGAAGTCCATAAGCACATTTAGAAATATTAGCTTGTGTCCTAAAGAGAATACAAATTTCATTTATCAAAACTGATTAATGAAGTATGACACTGAAACGCCTGATTGAAATGTTCAATATCCCAAACATCTAAAAGATGTTTAACTTGATTTCTAAATCAAAGTCAAAGGATGTTCAATGACTGTATGGGAACTTAGTCCAGTTTTCTGAGCTAAGCAGCAGTGGTTCAGTGGTAGAATTCTCACCTCCCATGAGGGAGACCTGGGTTCGACTGCTACCAGTGTACCGCTGGCAGAGCCACCGCCCTTTGGTCAGTGGAGGCTTGAGTGTTGCTACAATGCTGAATAGGTTTCAACGGAGCTTCCTGACTACGACAGATGAGGAAGAAAGGCCTGAAGAGCTACTTCCAAAAAGCAGCCGATGGAAAGCCCATGGATCACAATGGTCCGATCCACAATCAAGCACGGGAATGGCACAAGACCAGGCAGCATTTCCTTCTCTTTTAATGCTCTTTCATTTTCAAGTGAATTTCTTAACTCTGCCGACGAGACGTATTCATTCACAGACAATAATTTATCACATCTATCACCATCATCGCATGACCTTCCTCACTCATCATTACTGATGCTCCTTGTCCAAAGTGACGTTTCAAAAGGTCCCAGGTTAGACGCATAACTTCTGGTAGCATAAATACCAATAATTAGTATCGCCTAGAAGCAATTTTCCTGAAGGTCTGTGGTGGCTGCTAGCTCCTCATTCCTCCTCCGTTTAAAAAAAAAAAAAGCAAACTTGTTGCCGTCAAGTCACTTCCCACTCATGGTGACCCTATAGGACAGAATAGAACTGCCCCATCGAGTTTCCAAGGAGCACCTGGTGGATTTGAACTGCTGACCTCGTGGTTAGCAGCTGTAGCACTTAACCACTGCCCGACCTCATTCCTTAATGTAGCCATTGGTACCTTTAAGCTCCTATGCTGGATTAGAAAAAGGATGATTGATTGGTCAAGCTGTAACTGTTAAAGAATTAGAAGGAATAAATCCTCTCATTTCTAGAGTGGAAACTGTTTATGGTTTAATGGTGGTGGGCTCTTTTAGTGTCTGAGTTGGGTGGATGTTAGCAGTAGTGTTGAGACTAGTTGGGGGAGAAAGAGAAAGGATTTACTCTGAGAGGAAGCTTCCTTTGAAAACAGAGAAGTACTAGTACTTGGATTAAAAAATACCAGCATTTTCTTAAAACATCAACAAAACAAAATTTCCCAAAGCAACTCTTGATTTGCTCGCTTCTTCTACTGATGCATTCATGGTAAGACAGGGCTGATTCAAGATCCTTTTCTTTGTTGCTCATTTGGGTGTGTAAATGCACAATTAATTCATCAGCTGTTTCCCCAAGATTTTCCCAGGATCAGAAGTGCCTGTTCTTGTCATCTGGGGGCCAGCATTGTTTTCTCATACCTTTGGGAAACACAGCTGGATTGCAACTGTCTTTGTTCCTTTAAAAATCAGGGCTATCCCATACAATTCTTTTCCTCTGGTCACTGAAGGAGGGGTGTAAGGTGGAGGTTGAACCAGGAGCCGGAGATTGATTTTCTATTCCTGGCTCTTTCCCTGATTTGCTGTGGGGAACCTGCAAGTTAGTAATGCTCCAAGGAGACAAAACTGGGTTTTGATGAAGTTAGAAACCCATTACGGTGGAGTCAATTCTGACTTACAGTGAAGACAAGCAGGTGCATTGAAAGTCATCAGAGGCCATATGGAGAGTTCAACATCAAAACAGACATCAGGAAACTATTAAAAAAGCTTTTTCTGGGATTGTTCAGGAAGACTTACATTAGTCAACCATGGGTCTCAGTGCCTGGCGCTAGCGTATTTATGTCTGTGTATGTCTGTGTACGCACCTCTATACCTACCGGTTCATTAGTTAATTCAAATAAACTATCTCCAGTTATGATAACTCATGTATCAGTGACAAATCCTGAATTATCTGGGATCATGTTGTGTTATCGGAAGTGTCTGGAGTTCCCAAATGGAATGGGGCTATGCACTGGGATTCCATATGGCTGCTGGAAATGCTACTCAAAACCACAGAGCCTCTGCATGACTTTTTTGGTGGCAGTGGGAGGGCTGTTAGCTTTAGTAGAGGAGAGTCTATGAAGGGAAAGATGAAGCTTTGGTAGTTGGTGATATGATTAGAGAAAGAATAATGTGAGAAATATCGGAATGGACTCGACGGCAATGGGTTTTTGCATTCACCCACTGCTGTGGGGTAAACTGGAAACTTACGGAGGCACGTGACTGGGTTCTAGTTTGGGGGCATCGTCCCTGACTCCCAACAGTATTTGGGAATACGGGCCTTCGTTTTGGGGTCTCCAGAAGGCTGCCTTGGACTTGGTCCTGAAGAAGGGCAGTGACACAAAGCTTCTGAATGCGGACGCCCCTGCGGTCATTTCTTAACCACTGCTGTACAGGTGGATGACACGGGTGGGCTCCGAAACCCCGAAGGCTCCCCCAGAAACGCGGTGCCTACTCCAGACTCACTCACCCGCCGGAGTCCAGACTTCGCGGAGCCCTTTGGGGACGCTGGCTGCCGGACCCCGCGCCTCGGCACGCACGCCCCGCGGTCCCCATGCCTCACGTCCTGTGTGTCAGTCTTTGTGAATGAGTGATGGACACGCACTGGGAAAACTATGCCGCCACCGGGAGGGGCTGACCAAGCCCGAAAGAATGCGTGGAGAATCGGACAGCCCTTCCCGAGAGCAGCCGAGGCCGCCTCTCCGCGCCCCAGCCCCGCGCGCTCGGGGCCGTCCCCGCCCGGCCCGCCGGCAGTGGGCTGGGCGCCGGCTCCGCGCGGCTCCCGAGCGACGGCGGGGCGCGGGGGGCGGGGCTCGCCCGCCCTGCCTGTCACCGGGACCGCTGGCGGCGATTGGTCCCGGCCCGGCCCCGCCCCGGCCGCCCCGGCCCCGCCCCGCTCCCGGCCCCGCCCCGCGGATCTCCTCGCCCCGGGCGCGCGGAGCCCGCGCCGAGCCCGCCGCCGAGAAACGCCCTACGGAGGAGGAGAGCGCGGGCGAGGGCGAGTCAGCCAGCCAGCGAGCGAGCGCACTGCCTGCCCGGGGCCGCGGCGGAGAGGGCGCGGGACGGGCCGGGAAGGGGGACGGAGCGCGGCGGGCCGGCCGGAGCGCGCTCGCTGGGCCGCCAAGTGCCAACTTTCCCCGGAGCGAGGGAGGGCGCGCACCGTTAGGGCGCGGGGCAGTTAGTGGGAATTTGAGAATTTAGGGAAGGAAGTCCGATCCCCTTGCCCCCTTGCCCCTGCTCCAAATCCCCATTAAAAAGACAAACACCAGCTGTAACGACAAACTTGCTCTGACTCCGTCTGTCCCGCTCCTGCTGGCACCATGAAGGCGGCCGTCGATCTCAAACCAACTCTCACCATCATCAAGACGGAGAAGGTCGACTTGGAGCTTTTTCCCTCCCCGGGTGAGTGGTGACTGCGAGGCCCCCGCCCCAACTCGCGGCCGGAGCCCGGTCCCCTCCGCTTTCCCCTTTAGCTGCTCCTCTCGGTGGTGGTGCAGGAGCGGGCAGCGTTGGCAGCTGGAGAGGGCGAGACAGGAGGAGGACTGTTGGTGGCCCGGGGCCCTTGGTTTCGGGGGTATTTGTTTTTACAGCTGTGTTTTCGTGGGCAGTGGGAAAAAGCTTATTGAATTTCCAGCAACCTCATCCCAGCTTTTTCACTTTTCCAATTGAGCGAGGAGCCTCTGGCTTTCTTCATATTAAAGGGGATGGATTCTACCACAGGGGGCATCGTTGCCGGACACGGTGTCCCCTGGTCCTGGGCAGTAGCAGAGAGACAGTCTGACTGACCGGCCTCGGAGCAGACTTTCAAACATCGTTTTGCCTCCCCATACTCCTGTAAATCCTCTCTTCTGCATTGAGGGCGAGGCGATGGGAGGTTAACAAATTATCCCTTTAACTTCAGGAAACGTCCTGACCTTATTGATGCAGGTTCCTCGCTTTACCCATGTTTTTAATCTGTCATAAATTTGTCCTCTGGTATCAACGTTAGAAGAGAGGAAACACCCCAGTACCAAATGTGACTTTGGGTCTTTGGCTGCAGTGGTGTCCAAACTCTTTGACTTGTAAGGACTTGAAGAGGAGTGGGATAGGAGAGAAATTTCATTTTGTCTTAGACACATTTTGGCGCTAAGCAGTTTCACAGAGTCCTGTTCTACAGAATTCCTGGAACAAATGCAGTTTGAGAGGGAATGACGCTTTCTTTTAGAATTTGGGAACTGCCAGCCATCCTTACCAAAACCAAACCCTTTGCCATCTAGTTGTTTTTGACTCATAGTGACTCTATACGACACAGTAGAGCTGCCCCATAGGGTTTCCAAGGAGCGGCTGGTGGATTCAAACTGCCGACCTTTGGCTAGAAGCTGAGCTCTTAACCACTGAGCCACCAGGGCTCCTCCAGCTATCCTTAGAGATGAGTGATTTTGGAAGTAAAGAGCTGCAGAGAGAAGAGGATGCATTCTTGAACGTAATTTACTGCAGCAGCATGCTACTCTCTTATATCTGATTGTCAGTAAGTAGCTGCTGCTCCCTGTGGCTACCAGTTCTCTGCCTCTTCTGCCATAATTAGTCACTTATTTTAACCTTTTATTTATTTACTTTGTTTTTGTTACTGTTGAGAATATACACACATCAATTTGACAATTTCTGCGTGTTCAGTTCAGTGATCCTGACTGATTACATTCTGGTTGTGCGACCATTCTCACCCTGGTTTTCTGAGTTGTTCCTCCCCTGTTAACATAAACTCACTGCCCCCTAAGGTTCCTATCTAATCTTTTGCGTTGCTGTTGTCAATTTGATCCCATATAGATAGTTCTTAAAAAAGCACAGTGCTTAGGGCAGGCATTCTTTACTAGTTAAGCTATTGTTTGGCTTTATAAAAACTTCAGGGAACATTTTTAGTTTAAGGTTTATTTTAACTCTTGCTTAAACTGCTTAAGCTTTCCACACAAGCCAAGCTGATGTCTTGTCCTTCAGAGATCCTTTAGAAATGCTAAATAGACATTGGCCTGTCCTGTCCTGGACCCCTGACATTCAGCGCCAGTCTAGCTAAGTATGAAGAAGCTAAGCTTGTTTCTTGTCCCAAGGCTGAAGGCAGAACGGTGGAGACATTTCAGCCACTTACAGCCACAGTTCAGAAATGAGGCTGCTGCAGTGGCTGCGTTTGGGGGTTCAAAGAAGCCAGAATAAGTTCTGTTTGTTACAATTGATTCAAACCTTATATAGGAGAAGCGAAAGGAGGGTTCCCAGCAAAGATATAAACTCAGCTAGTGGGTCCTTTCCTTACAAATGGCTTGTTTATATGTGTGTTTATGGGGGGAGAGACAGACTTGGTCATCTGGGAAATATCTTGGGGATATGTCAGTTTGCACACCTCTGATGTATTGTGCTCGCTGGTAATGAAAAAGAGCCCATGGCAACACGTGTTTTAGATCATGCTAAACGGCTGCAGCCTTTGTGTGTGTGTGTAATTCAGTATTAAGGATTAGAAATTTTGAGTGTATGGTGCTATTACTACAATTATGGATAAAAATAAACCTTGATCAAGTAACTTCCCTTAGTTTTCCCATCTGTAAATTGGGGTCAGTAAGGCCCAATGCCACAGTCCACTTCCATTATAATAAGCACTTTTACAATGGCTCTCTCTTTCAACAAAGGTTTCCAAGCCATAGATCAGGTTTTGTAAGTGACCTTCAATATAACAAAATTTCAACTTGCCAAAAAAAAATTAAACAGTCTTCTGCTATTCATTGTAATGGGATTTGATTACTGGTACTATCTTGGGAAAAATTGAGAAACTAGAAAATATATCTAGAATATGATGACTAAGTTTTCGTTAAATTTTTTTTCCTGGAAGTTTAGTGAATGTTATACCCATACCTCAGAAAGTGACGTGGAGGCACTGAGAGGGCATGCAAGTTACCCAAGATTATCCAGCTAGCCAGGGGCTGAAGTGAGGTGAATCCCTGTTTGTGAAGTTGAGTAATGTTGCAATGTTACTTTTGAGAAGCCTGACAAAGAAACTTCAGTTGAGACTTAAGCTGGCAGGTGCAAAGGAGGAGGAAACATTGGCCGTGTTGCCTGCTTTTTGTTGGTGGAAGGACAGTCTCCTGGCTAAGTAGGGATTTGTTCTGCCCATCAGACCATATAGGGCATATATTTAAAGTTTAACTTTTCACGGCATGGCTTTGTGTCCACAGCTGTGACTTAAATATTTGTCACAATTATTTCTTTGGGTTGTGTTGTTTCTTATGTGTGGAGACAACTAGTTTGGGATCTTATGTGGCTTAAATGATTAAACCAGTGTATCCTATACCCCTACCCCTGTAATACATAAGAGCCAAAGGGAGACAGTGTGGAGGCCGGGTCAGCACTGAGATGCAGAAAAAAAAAAAGTAGAGACCTGAGTTATTTGCCTGTCTTTGTGACTAGGGCCTGACCAATAGCTTTTTTCACCTTTATTCACCACCTCATCTGTATTGAGACCTCACAGGATTTTTGACAGTTTTAAGAACCAAATTAACATATATCCTGAAAGAACATTGGAATTGAATTTTCCTTGTACATGTAACCTGGAGTATACCAGTTTGATAGCGACAGTGCAACGGGGTTTTCAGATCTTAAATAGGCTAACAGCAGTCATAGCCATTGAGCGTCCATCAAGTTCCCTCCTGGTGTGGAGCCTGCTGAGAGGGGCGGAGGCTGGATGCCAAAGCAAATACGTGCATTCCCAAGCCCAAGCCGCTTGGTCTGTCCTCTCCTTCTCTACTACACCTTCTGGGTGAGGTGAGCGTAATGCCCAGAGGAGAGCCCACATTCTCATTCTGGTTGTTTGCTTTTGGTAGAAGAACAAAAACTGGCAGCAGATCTTCCCCCTTTCCCCTGGCCTTCCACCCCAGCAACGGGTGCCTTTCTGGGGACCCATGTTGACCTTAGAGTCGGAAAGACGCTTTGTCTCTTTCCCAGCTTGGTCAGTCTTTGTGTCTTCATCAGTGTGGACAAGAAAGAAGGCAGAGACAGTCCGAGGTTCGATGCTTCCGCTGGTCTTGAGCCCAGGCTGTTAGGATCACTGTGCTTGCAAACTCCTACTGACCGTGCTCCATTAGCGACTGAAGAGCCCCTGGTTACCATCAGGGACTCCAGAGCCGGCCTGCCTGGGTTTGAATCCCAGCTCTGCCACTTCCTAGCTGTGTGACATTGGACAAATGACTCCATCTCTCTGTGTTCCATTTCCTGCATCGGTAAAAGGAGTGTAGTAATAGTTCTACCTTATTGAGTTGGTGTGAGGATTCAATCAAATAATAAGCATGAAATGCTTACAACAGTACCTGGCCCATAATAAATTCTGTTTAATAATTAACTGAAAAACAGACCGACAAAAAAATGATCTAGGGTAGAATTTCCAGGGATCTTTGCAGTGTGTAGAAGGGGAGATGGCTGCATTATGCCTCTCCCATGATTTCTTATTTGAGAAGGAAAGAGGAGTGAAGTTAAATGGCACTTTTTCACCTGCTTCCCTGAGAGCTCATGTCATGCAGCTTCGCTCGGTGCCCTTGAGAACACACAGGGAGCCAGGTACCTGTCAGAGTGTTGGAGTATCTGAGGCCCTGACTGCCACCATGAAGGCACAAGGACTGGTTAGTTATTTTTGGTGATGGAGGATGCCAGTGTGGCTTCAGAGCTGGAAGGCCACCAAGACTAGGGGCAAAGGGGATGTTTGCAGGGCTGATGGAAAAGTTGAGTTTTTCAATTCTGTAGTGTTGAGAAATGCATCTTGTCCAGTTATTATGAGGCATCTCACATTTTATTTATTTACTTGGTTGGCAGAGCTTGCATTCCTTGCATTTTTGGGTGGTTTGTATTGCTGTTTCTTGTCTGTGTAACTTTTTTTTTTTCTTTTTTTAATCTTAAAGAGGCCAGACCACCCTGTAGGAGCATCATATCCCTCTAGGAGACAAAGCTGCCCGTTGTCACCCTCCCAGAGCCTGCAGTGCTCTGGGCTCTATCAAACCCTCTGCAATGCCGAGTGCTGGTTAGTGTAGATCAGGATTTTTCTGGAAAGCTTCCTTCATATCGGAGAACACAGATAACTCTGCAGTGTTACAGTGCCAGTGTAGTTGCAAACGCCTGTCTGGTTTGTGGAGTGAATAACCCCTGGAGAGTCCCATGACCGTGATGGTGTCCCACTGGCTGACACAGCAGGTAGGGTCTCGCCATTCAGAAGTTAGAGGGGTGTTCCTGAGACACGCATTGAGTCTGCAGGGTGTGCAGAGCTTCACACCTGTTCTGGAAGAAAGGTGCTATTTTATCCATTTTTCAGATGAGGAAAATGATATTCCCAGGTGCGCATAATTTGCCTAAAGGCCCCACTTTTAGAAACTTCCTTGCAAACTGGTGAGCTCTGGTTGGCATCTTATACCTCAAACAAAGGTGCTGTGTTACTCTCAGCAACTCTGGAGCAGTGGTGGTTGGTGCTCTGGGGGTTCAGGAGGTGAAGGGGCGCCCCACTGTCCCTGCCTGACACCCATACGACCTGAGTGTTCGGGCCGCCCGGGGGTAGGCCCTCCTCCGTGGGCTGTACTCGGGCCTCCAGCCAGAGGTGTTCCTTTAGGAGAATGCTTAAAGGGGTGAGCAGTGCTTTCGTGCAGTCCTGAAGTGGAGGACCGGGGTTCTTGTTTTCCCAGTGTCTTCCAGATGGCCTTCCCTCTCTCACAGGTGGCAAGGCAATTATGTTCACTTCCAGCATCACATCCTCCCCGAGCCTCCCAGTTCTCCCCATTCCTTGCTGACACTGCTCTGCATGTAATCTCGCAGCCTGAATGATGAGAGACGGAGATCAGCAAGCAGCTAGTTGACTTTCCTCATGCAGTTGCAGTTTAATTTCCCTCTAAGCAGTGCGTCTCTTATATGGTTTACAAAGAGGTCATAGGTAGCTACGTTTGCTGTGTCTGCAGCAAGTAAGTTTTTACTTTTCTAAAATTTAGTTTTTTTAAATCCATTTCATGTGTCAAGGCACATTGTTTGGGGTTAACAAGGCACAAGCTAAGGAAGGAGAGCCCTGGAATTCTACGGGTAGGTCTGTCAGCCACCCACAGCCCTCTAGCCACTTGTCTTGGCTCAGGTGTTGGCTCTTCTATCACTAATTAAGATTCTTGCACACAGACTGATCAGAGAGGAGTTTTTATATTAACAACATAGTCTCCATGTTTTTATCTAACTGCTATGTAATGAAATGTTGGCCTTATCTCCCTGCTTAGATGAAATGTTGGCCTTATCTCCCTGCTTAGATGGAATCTCTGATAGAATTTACCTCTGTGTCCACAATCCTCTAGGTCTACACTGTGCCTCCAGCTGTTAATATTTCTTAACTCAAGGTTAGGAATGTCAAGGCTATTCCCAAATCTGTCATTTTTCCTTGCCATGTGTCTGTAGCTACTTTTTCAGTTGGGTCGAAGATATCTTTTACTTTGGGGGATGTTTTTCAACTAGTATAAAGGGGTTGTTTCTATTTGGCTACTTTCCTGAAGCTCTGTACCTATCTGCTTTCCTTTTTTTAAATTGTGTAGTTTATATCCTCTGTACAGATACAGAAAGAATCAGTCTGTAGTACTGTAGTGTAGGTTGTGATAGATCCAGTTTCATTGGCAGGGAGCCATGCTTACAGTCAATCTCAGAATTTTGTTGTCCAAGCAATAAATATTTATTGATTATTTGACCAACTCCATCTTTCCCAGGTGCGTTCCAGTTTCTGCTGCTTGGATTCAAGCCTGTCACTTGCCACTCCAAATATGGCTTCTTACTGTCCCTTCAAATGTTATTCAGGTGTTCTTTTATGTAGCATTTGGTTTTGTCCCTAAGAATTGTAAAATATTAACCCAGATTGTGCTTTTAGACCCAAAGTAACATTGGAAATTTTTTGGCTAATGGATTTCAGTCTATTAGTAGTTCATGGGTGGGGAGACCCTATAACTCACCATCCAAACGGGGACACTTTTGAGAGTATGAAGGGGCACTATTAATAATTACACCAGGACCACAGACGTCAGTTGGGGCTCTTTCAGCAAATGGGGGCCACTCAACACAGACACTAAATTTGGAAGATTAACACTTTTGGTAAATTCTACTCTCAGTTGCTAATCTATAGGGTTTAGACCATCCAAAGTAAGCTAACAGGACCAGATTAAGAGTTTGAAGCAATTCGAGTTCACTGTGGTTTCCCCAAACCATGAGTTATATTTTTAAGTTTGCTTTTGATGCATAATTTAATATTTCTCAGCGCCTGAGAAACACTTCAGAATCAACCTCAAACATGTTCACTTTAAGCATTTGGAACCTCTCGGTAGCTTTTTAGTAGCTATAAGCTGTTGAGCTTTGCAAGATTCTGCAGGGAAGCTGTAAAGTTTTTGCACTCAGTGTGTTTGCATATGTGTATGTTCTGTGTGTATGCGCGCATGTGCACCCACGCATGAGAAAATGAACTTTTGAGTAGGAGAGAAATGCCATCATTTCATAAATGAAGGCAATTAAAATATTTGTTTTGTTTTCGTGTTTACCCAAGACGAGAAGTTTCTCTCGGAGGGTCAAAAGAGGCAAAAAAAAAAAAAAAAAAAAATTTTTTTTTTTTGGTACCATTAAAGTAGATAAAGTCAAAAACAAAAGTAAAAAACCAAACCCTCGATTCTTTAGGAAGGCAAGGAAGGAGCAATGGATTTAAGTGAAACATCCCTTTTAGCTAAGAAGAATAATGATAGGAAAGAAGCGAGGAAGTGGGAAAGAACCAACGAAAGAATGAAAGAAAGAACAAGGAGAAGGATGAAAAAAGAAATATAAGAATTTAAGTGCTAGTTCATAGACTGGGAAAGTCCTCATATGAATCAAGCGTTGCACTTGGCTAGGAATTCAGTCTCAGTTGCCGGGTGGGTAACCTTGGGTCTGTTATTTTCACTTTTTGTGTGAGCATTTCTAAATACATTTAAACTCCTCATGGATGTATGGTTAGTCAGAATAACTCAAGTGAAATATTCCCTGTTGTTTTAGTTATCTAGTGCTGCTATAACAGAAATACCACAAGTGAATGGCTTTAACAAAGAGAAATTTATTTTCTCACAGTTTAGGAGGCTACAAGTCTAAATTCAGGGTACCGGTTCTAGGGGAAGGCTTTTTGTCTCTGTTGGCTTTAGGGGAAGGTCCTTGTCTCTTCTGAACTCCTGCTCCTGGGTGACCTTCATGAGGGTCGGCTTCTCTCTTCCCCATCTCTGCTTGCTAGCTTTCATTTAATCTGTTTTATATCTCAAAAGAGATTAATTCAAGATATACCCCGCACTGATCCTCCCTCATTACCATAACACAGACAGCTAGTTCCCAAATGTGATTAAAACTTCAGGCATACAGGCTAGAATTTACAGCACATATTTTTGGGGGACACAATTCAATGCATAACATTTTACCCCTTGGCTCCCAAAAATATATGTCCTCGTCACGTGCAAAACACACTCACCCATCACATCATCCCAGAAGTTTTAAATCAACTCCCAGTTCAAAATCTCATCTAAATCAAATATGCATGAGACTTAAGGCATATTACATGCTTGGGCAAAACTTTTCATCTGTGAACCTGTGAAATCTAGAATACAGGTTATCTGCTTCTAAAACACAGGGGTGGCTCAGGCACAGGTATATATTTCCATTACAAATGGGAGAAATTGGAGGGGAAGAAGGGATAACGGGTACCAAAACCCAGCAGAACAGTTTATATTAGCTCTCAGAGGAAAATAATCCTCTGTTCTCTGAGACCATCTAGGCAATAGGCCCTGCCCTCCAGGCTCTGGCCATGCTCTCTGGATTCTGGGTGGAGGCCCCTGGGCTCTGGGCTTCAGCTCTGTCTTCCAGGCCTGCTGGAATGGCAACTCTGCTCCCTCGGCTTTGGGTGGCCCCATTCTCCTCGTCCATCTGAGTTGCAAACCCACTTCTTTGGCCCTGGCAGGCCTTTTTCTTCTGCCCTTTGGGCATGGCAACCCCACCCCCTCAGCTTTGGGCCGTGGCCCCATCCCCTTGGCCAAACTGAATGGCAACCCCACACTCTGGAACTGAGTTGGTGAGGATCTGACTCTTAGAAACCTAGGAGGCCATTACCCCACACTTTGAGACCCCAGAGGCCATGGCCTCGCCCTTTGAGATCCAAGAGACCTTAGCCCCACCCATTGAAATTGAGAAGGCCCTGCTTCCCATGGAAACCCTGGTGGCGAAGTGGTTATCGACGGCACTGGGTTTTCTGCTTCCCCTGCTTCTTCTAGCAGTTCTGCTCATCTCTGAGCTGCTCCAGGATGGTCCTTTTCTTTTCTTGGAGGACAACAGATGTCTCCTTTGACCTGTTTCCTGGCTGTAGAATTCCAGGAGGCATTCTTTCTCTGCCCCCTTCAGTCTAAGCTAATGGTTTTTCTGCTGTGGGACTTGGTTAGATCCATCAGTCACGGGCTTAATCTCTTTAACAAAAGATTGGGTAGCCACATCCTTGATGACCATTCTAGGACACATATTCTTAGTTCGTACAACAGAATTTTCCAAATCTTTTAAGTTCTGTTTTCATTTTGCACAATTCATTTTTAAGCGCATCTCTTTCCTCTCACATTTTACTATCAGTGGTAAGGAGAAACCACACAGCCTCTTTCAGATCTTGCTTAGAAATCTTATCAGCCAGATATCCACATTCATCACTTGCAGGTTCTGCCTTCCACCAAACATTTGAACATAGTTCAGACAAGTTCTTTGCCACTGCATAAAAAGCATCACACTTCCTCCATTGTCCAATTGCATGTTCATCATTTTCTTTTAAAGCCTTATCAGAAGCACATAGTGTCCGCGTTTCTAATAGCATTCTTTCTTTGCAGGCACAGTGTGTTTTCTCCATGGTGATAAGAGACTTTCTCTATAGCTCTTCTCACTTCCTTCTGAGCCCTCCTCAGAATTGCCTGACATCCATTATTTTACCAGCAGTCTCTTCAAGGCAGTCTAGGCTTTTACTGTTGGACACTTTAAGACTCTTCCAATCTCTGCCCATTACCCAATTCCAAAACCACTTCCACATTTTAGGTGTCTGTTAGAGCAGCACCCCACTCTTTCAGTATCAAATTCTGTCTTAGTTATCTAGTATTGCGTAACAGAAATACTGTAAGTGGGTGGCTTTAGCAAACAGGAGTTTATTTTCTCATAGTTCAGGAGCGTGGAAGTCTAAATTCAGAATGCTGGCTCTAGGGGAAGGCTCTCTTTCACTGGGAGCTCTGGAGGAAGGTCTTCGTCTGTTTTGAGCATCTGCCCCTGGGCAGTCTTCATGTGCTTGGCATTTCTCTTCCCCTCTCCCTATTTGCTCACTTGTTTAATCTCTTTTATATCTGAAAAGTGATTGACTTAAAATACAGCTTACACTAATCCTGCCTTAGTAACATAACAAAGACAACCCAGTTCCTAATGGGAATATAACAACAGACATGGAGGTTAGGATTTACAGGGCATATTTTGGCGGTGGGGGGTGGGGGGGTGGGGATGCATAATTCAGTCCATAACACTTGTACTCTAGGCACTTCTGTGGCAAAAAGTGCAGGAGGACCATTGTTTGAATTTATCAAAATATTTGTCGATTAATGATTATATTTCATGTGTCTTTTGGGCCCTTTCTTCCAACAGTCCGAGTCTAGAATGGTTTTCTGGGTAGGCTTCATGGAGGACATGAGCATTTCAGAAACATTTGAAGGAGGCATTCGAACAGGAAACAATTATTTGAGATATAGAGAGCGGCGTGGGAAGATACAGAATGTTTGAGCAAAAGAATGGGTAAAGGAAGTATGAAGATAGAAACAAGAATATAGAGAGGGGAGATAGCAGAAAGTGTGAGGCCAGGAGCTCTTGGAGTGTTTCAAATTTCAGGATGAATTTTGGTTTTGAAAGTAGGGGAATGTTCAGGAAAGGGCAGTTTCATGGCATTGGCTTATGAGAAAGGTGGTTTTTTTTTTTTTTTAAAGCATTATTTTCCCTCCCACTCACACTGTTAGTTGTTAAAACCTCTGTATCAGTTCATCAGAATAAGCGTTAAGCCTCAGAAGAGATGACAAATCAATCAGGTACGTATTTTTAAGGTCTAAATGGAAAATAAAGGTCTTGAGTCAGGCAAGAGAATCTCGTAATCCTAGTGCGTGTTTGTAGGGTTCAGTTTTTTGGGGCACTTAGGAATTCTTATGCCAAGGGCTATACCTGCTCTCAGTTAATTATGTTTTTATGTGATTACAGTCTTGTGCGGGGATAACTCATTATTTATCAATCATGTTAAAAGTAAGCGTATGATTTTAAAATACCATTCAAACCATTCATCTCAGGAAATTTTCGGTGGACGAGTGTGTGTGATTGACATTTACTCTTGTAGTATGTAGACATCTTTCTTATCTATTTGCTTGTCTAAAATTTAAATTAATTCTATACATACGCATAACCAGTGACCAGTTACTGTGGAGTGGATTCCAGCTCATGGCAGCCCCACGTGTGTCGCAGTAGAACTGTGCTTTGTAGGGTTTTCAATGGCTGATTTTTTGGATGTAATTGCCAGGCCTTTCTTCTGACTCATCTCTGGGTGGACTTGAACCTCCAACCTTTGGATTAGCACCTGAGTATCTAACTGTTTGCACCACCCAAGGACTCCACCTTATGCATGGGTTGAAATACTAATTAAATGCCCAGAATATAATCAGGAATCATGAATGATAAAGGGTGACCTGTCAGCACCGTAGGAGTAAATACGGCATACATGATAAGTGGCTTTGTACTCTGGAGGCCCCATCATTGCTGGAGAGCCTGGAGGCCTGGACTGTAGCCATGGCTTTGCAACTGACGGGTTGTGTGACCTTGGACGAGTCATTTTATTTTTCTGGACCTCATTCTCTTTATCAGTCAGATAAATTAATTGGAGAAGATGATCTATGAGTTTCCTCCCAACACTGCCATTCTGTGATGCCAGGTAACATTTACAGTAATTAAGGCTTGGAGAGAACATAGACAAAATGGGGGTGTTGTCATCCTAACCCCCAAATTCTGTTACTGTTGATGCAGTCATCCAGGAATGTTGGATCCCTTCATAAGATTAACTTTCAGAGAGCGATGTTAGGAATTGTGACCTGCCTTGCTTACAGATGGAGAAACTGAGGCACTTTGTCTCGGGGCTGATACGGGGCCATGAGTCCTGTTTTCCTCGCGGTTACCCTCCATGAAACAGCTTCCCTTTTCCATCAACCTTTGCTACAGTTGCAGCGGAAAGCAGCGCCTCGGCTGGGTCTGGTCTGGAGGAAGCAGATGTAGCTGGAGGTCTGGTAGGTGAAGCAGCCAGCTCCAGCTGCATCCTCTGAGCATGTGGGCTGAGTAATGAGCTTCGTTCGTCTGAGCTGCCCAGGCTCGGTGCACCGCCCACTGTAAACAGTTCCCTCCTGCAGCAGGAAGGCATCCCGCTGAAAGCCATCTCAGCGCTGCTCCCTAACCAGCCCAGTGAGCCGGCCGGCCTCTCGCTCGTGCCAGGGGAGGGCCCAGGCCAGGTTACTCCTGGCTGCTCACGGAATGCTGTCGTGGGCAGCAGCCAGCTGACCCTGCAGCGGGCTCGGGCTGCCCGGTGGAGTCGGAGCAGACAAGATGCCACCTGCTTTGGTTTCCCGAGCACACAAGAAGCGACAAGTGTACCTTGGCTTGTAAGCACAGGCCACCTTGCTTCTATAGCGTCAAAGAGCCCAGCTTGTACACGGTTTTTATCTGCAAACTCATTTTTTGATGTTTTTTCCTACACTTTGAGAACGGTCCGTCAGATTTACCCTTTTCTTTGGGAAGCATGATGCCAAGCCATTAGACAGACTTTTAGTAGGGCTGCACGTTCTCTCCTTCTCAAGAAGTGAAAAAAAAAAAAAAAAAAGTGAATTACCCTACAGGCCACTGGACAAATTTATGATTTCCCTCTCAGGTAGGTTGACTTTGGACTTTGAGAAGTACATTTATTTTTAAATCCAGGTAAGATTTGACAAGAATTCTTGTCCAGTCTGTTTTCCTATGTTGAGATATAGGGTATGTTGCTTTTCTCTTCTGTACCTCAGTTTACCCCTTTTAGCAAATGAGGTGCATTTTACTGAGTATCAGGAACTTCCGTTAGCGGAAAGAGCATTTCGGGGGAAATATAAGCCCACCTCCCCCTCCAAAAAAAACAAAAACCCACCTTTGAATTTCATACTGCATGTTATGGGAAAGAATTGCACCAAAGAGGCATGTAAGATTTAATGATATCTGACGAGTGGACTTTTTCCCGTTACGCAAACCAAACCTACTGCCATCGAGTTGATTCTGACTCATAGTGACCCTATGGAACAGAGTAGAACTGCCCCATAGTGTTTCCAAGGAGCGTCTGGCAGATTCGAACTGCTAACTTCTTGGTTAGCAGCCATAGCACTTAACCACTACACCACCAGGGTTTCCTTTTTCCTGTTACTTCCCTTTTAAGGCAGAGGGAATTAGCTGTGGCACCAGGTGTTATACACTCAGAGTTTAGCCAAGTTGTATTAGATGATCCCCCTAATGTAACAGAAGTCAGGCTCTCTGCTGTTCTCCTCCCTTTTTTGGTCATTCTGGAAGCTGGAGCGTTCCAAGGCCAGATGACAGTTTGTTACACTGTTTTTCTAGGAGTGGGTGTAAACCCTAAGGTCCAGCAGGGTCCTGGGACGCCTCTGGATTATTGGAGAAGAGGAGGCGGGGGTGGAATGTAAAAGATGGTACGGCTAATGGTAGGAAAACTGGAGATGATTGTTTTAGGCTTGGAGTTTTAAAACCTGGGCACTAACTTTAATAACTTGCCAGGAAAATTTCATCTTGTAAAGTAAATTCTAGCTTTGTGTGGGTTCAGGCCTCTAGCTTTGCACCCTTTGCTTATGAATAGTTTGGGATCAGGTCTCAGGGGTCTTTGGTCTTACGTTTTCCTGTTTTGAACATTTTCTATGTTATAGACTGGGTAAGACCTATTACCTTTTATTGCCTGGTGTCAGACTCAGGATACCTGGGTCTGTTTTTCACTCTAAGCTGCCAGATTATAGCCACATCTTGCATCGTCTTTGTACGCTCGGAAGAAGAAGGAAGCTGCTAGTGAGTGAGCTGCCCTTCATTGGGAGAGAGTGGGAACATTAATGAGTTACCGCTTAGAAAGTCCTCTGGAGTCACTGGTGATGCAAGGAGTGTTATTAAATTAGTGAGAGATGATACACAGTGGTGATGCTAAGTACATATGTACTCCCTAGGGGTGAGTCATGTGTGTATACGGGAAATGCCTCCTGGATTTTACATAAGATCAAGAGTTCAAACTTACACCTTTCTGGCCTCCTAATGGAAACTAAATGGTCTTCAAAACAGCTGTGTACTTGTTTCTGATCTCTGCATATCAGTGTCTCAGTTGGGAGGAGTAAGAAGTGAACTGAACATTTATGAAGCACCTACTATGTGTCAGGTCCCTTGTATGCTGCTTTACAAGAATAATCTCATCCTCCAGACAACCCTATGAGGTTGGTGTTCTAATCTGTTTTGTAAACAAGAAACTAAGTCTTGGAAAAGCTCAAAAGCCAAACCCATAGCCCTTGAGTCAATTCCGACTCATAGCAACCCTATAGGACACAGTAGAACTGCCCCATGGGTTTTCCCAGGAGTGGCTGCTGGATTCGAACTGCCAGCCCTTTGGTTAGCAGCCAAGCCCTTAACCACTGCACCAGGGCTCCCAGTCTTGGAAAGGTTCACATAATTTGTACAAGGCCATAGGGTTTTTCGAGTCACAAATTTGAATCTAACCAAGCCAAATCAAAGCTACTGTTATCGATTCTGATTCATAGCGACCCTGTAGGACAGAGTAGAACTGCAGAACTGCCGCATAGGGTTTCCTAGGCTGTAAATCTTTATAGAAGCAGACTGCAACATCTTTCTCCCGTGGAGCACCTGGCGGGTGTGAACCACCAACCTTTTGGTTAGCAGCTGAGCACTTAACCACTGTGCCACCAGGACTTCCCAAATTTGAATCTAGATCTTTCTAATTATGAGGTCTTATCTACTTAGAATCTGTTTGGGGAGGACATTTGCAAACATTCTCACAAGAGGCTTTGATTCTTGGGACCTTCTTCTGTGTAGTATGCTTTGTTTTAGGCTCCTTTTTATCACGCTAGAGAAGAAAACTTTTGGCCTATTTATAAATATTTACTATATTTACATATATATAAATATATATTAAACATAAATGTTTACTATATTTACTACTGGGATGTGTAGTAACAAGAAAGCAAAATATATACTTAGGGCTTACCTAATTTCCTCTGTGCATTTTCAAATCCAAAATGGCCAGATGAAAAGTGGCTAATGAAATTTACTCACTGGCATACAGATTGGTGCTTCAGCCCCCATTTTCCAGATTGGGAAAGGGAGGAATGAAGTAAGCACCCCACCCATGCTTGAGAAATCTCCAGGGAGGGGCTGTTCAGAGCACAAGTCTAGGCCTTGAGGCCACTTGATGCAGCAGGCATGTTTGTAGAACAGTAAACACATAGGGAGTGAATCAACGTCTCCAAGGTGGACCTGGAGTTAACCTCTGATTTAATTGAAGTTTTTTTTTTTTTTTTTAATAAAATGTCTATTCTGGGCTTCTGAAGGCTCTCTTGTAGGGACTTTCTGGCTTTCTGTGGCTGTACCCCTACTCTCCTGTGAGGGATGGGCTGAAGGGAGAACTTGGCAATTTCAGGCTGCCTGCAGAGTCTCCCAAGGATCTTGGATGCTAGGCAAACAAAAGAGCCACTTTGTGTCTTACATGAGCTTGGGCCCTGGCGCTGGGCTGCTTGATTCATGCGGCTTTGATCAGCATGTGCTACTTACTGGCAGGGCAGACAGCGAGCGATGAGCAAAGATGAGTCAAGTCTCCCTTGCCCCAATGGCCTCACTTTGTAATAAAATATTATTTTCAGTATCTTTATGGGCGGACCAATTCCAAGGAGTCAATCCGTGTATTTCCACAGGCTGGTGCAAGACACACATGAGGCTCCTTCTACACCAGCTAGCCCCAAATCTGGCTGTGAGTCCTCTCAACATACCTGTGGAAGTGGAGCCTAGAAGTCACCTGACTTAAGTCACTGACATTTGGTGCTTACACCTATCAGATGGATTTATTTTTGTCACGAGTTTCTTAGAGTACAGATAAATTCTCTTTTTCCCACTTGGCAGATGAGACCTCTGAGCCAAAGTGAAGAGATTTACGTTGAGGTTGATCCATAGTAAATAATCTTTGCCCCTAAATCACACAGCCTCTCAGTCCTTAAACCAGTTACCATTGAGTTAATTCCAGTGCACGGCAGCCCCTTGTGTGTCAGAGTAGAGCTGTACTCCATGGGCTTTCCAGTGACTGATTTTTTGGGAAGTAGATTGCCAGGCCTTTCTTTTGCGGTACCTCTGGGTGCACTTGAACCTCCAACCTTTCCGTTAGCAGCCGAGTGCATTTTCTGTTTGTCCTACCCTGGCCTTCTGTTCCTTATGTGGTTATAAGGATATTCCTCATTGAAGATGGCTTGGTATAATGGAAGAACCCTGGGTTTTAGAGTAAGACAGACCTGGGTTTAAAGTCAGGCTTGCTGCTTGCTAACTTAAGGAAATTATATAACTTCCCTAAGTCTTCTATTTCTGACCCTTACAATGGAGATCATAATAAAGAGCTTTTAGGACTATCGTGAGGCTTACTGATCCTTCTTGTAAAAGCCCTTTTCAGTACACGGTAGTTTATCACTATCTTGTAGCGCAGCAGATTCTGTACAAGCGTTCACTGTTGTTGACGCCGTTGTTATTTAGTTGTTAAAACTGTGGTTACCGTTAACCAGGTTACAGAAAATTTCCACTTGACAACCCCATAACCAAGTGGGCCAGAGCAGTCACTGCGGCCGGTGACATTTTTTCATCCTCTCACGCGTGCTTAACCAAACTTGGGCAGGGCTTAGGTCACCTTCCCAACTCTAAAGCTTTATTTTCAGGCATTACCCTTTGCCGCTTGGACAAAACAAGCCTGCTTCCTGAACTGTCGTTACCAGGTTGTGGAATTATTTTAATTGCCGAAGCACTCTGTTGTTCCCTGTGCCATTCTTTTTGGGCTGGGAGGTGACCTAGGTATATCAGGTTTAGGAGAAAAACTCCTGATAGCCCAGCAAACCTGTGGCTGAGCCAGGATTAGAACTTCCCTTCTCTCAGTTGTCACTTCCCAACCCAGGCTGCTTTGCACTTAACGGACTGTGAAGACCCCAGTCAGACTGTGAAGACCCTGGTCGTGAATTCATTTGGCCACCTCCTGAAGATAAGAAGCCTCAGAACTGAAAAGGCCCACTGTCCTCTCTTTCTGCTCTGAACCCCCTTCTCCTTCCCTGCCCGTCCCCCGGCGCGTGCCTGCTTGCTGTTAGACCATCCCAGTTCTAGGAGACTTTCCCTGAAGTGCTTTGCAGCTGAGGGTGCCTGTAGAACTGTGTGCCTCTGGGGCTTGCCAGTTGCCAATTGCCGTGGTTGATTTACAGCCAGGGGAAAAGGGGATCCTGTGTCTTTAAAACAGCTGTGCGCCAGTGTGTGTAATTGTGCCTGTTAATCCAGTGACTAATTCAGTATATTATAAGGCAGCCGTGAGTACGCTGCCAAGTCAGGGCTGTATCCCAGCCCGAGTTGTGTGTAAGGCTTAGAGAATTATTTCTTGAGTTCTGTCACACTGCCCATCTCTGAAATGGACTCCTTCGTCTGGTCTGTCCCAGAAGGTGGAGCCAGGAGTGGCCTTCTCCCTGCTTGGTTCTGCTCCAGCCTGACTTCTCTCTTTTTCCCTCTCTCTCCTTCCATTCCACTGGTCCTGTATTTGTTCCTCTCAGGGTGGAGCCATGCTCAGTTTGAGTCAGGGTAAGGGAACCAATCAGAGCTGCTCTGGGGCATTCCAGGGGACAGAACTCATGACCCATCTTGGGAAGGAATTTTCCCAAAAAGATCCGTTTTCATCACAGCATTGTGACTGCACCTTAGTGGATTCATGCCCAGTGAGCCTGCTCTGGGTTTGTTTGCCTCAAGGCTGTGTTCTGTCCCTCCTCCTTGTACCTCCCCTCAGGGGCTGGGAGTAGAGACTGCCAGCCAAGAGGAAAGGACCAGGTCTTCTTCTGTATTTATGTGGTGTTTGTTTCCCCTGTTAGATGCGAAGCTCTCTTAGCCACCACGGTGTTCCCGCTGCTTGGTGGCCCCTAGCAGATGCACCCAAAATCCATTGTAATCAAGTCGATTCTGACTCACAGCGACCCTATACCAGTAGCTCTTTAAAAAAGAATTTTTTATTGAGATATAATTCACATGCCATAAAGTTGACCGTTTTAAAGTGGTTTTTAGTACATTCCCAGAGTTGTGCAACCATCACCAATATCTAATTCCAGCTCTTTTTAATCCCCCCCCCCCAAAAAAGCCCCTATGTCCCCTAGCTCTTTCTGAATCAGTGAATGCTGGCTTGGCTGCCTAGCAGGGGGCATGAAGAGGCCAGCCGTGTTTCTGGGTGAGAGCCCCCACCCCTGAGCTGCAGGCTCTCTCCTGTTGCTCAGAGCAGACACCTGGCAGGGGGTGCTGTGTCTCCCTCATCTCTAAGGCCCTCTCAGCCCCTCCTCCCTCCCCACACCAGCGCAAACTTGATTGGGAGGGCTCACTTGGTTAGGCTCTGCCATGTATTGAGCAGAGTGTGCGTCTTGGAAGAGATAATGAGCGCCTTCACCAGCTGCAAGCACACATTTCAGTCCTGGGAGCTTGGGCTGTGGTGGCTGCAGTTTCCAAATGGCTTTCTGATAAGATAGAGCCATTTATTAGCAGTGGATGAGGGCTGCACGTCCCAGTCTCTCCTTTCCCACCTGATCCACGCGATGGAGAGAGGCTTCTGTTCCCTCGCCTTTACACTGGGCACCTTTTCTTTGCTTTCCAACGTTGGCCTATCACGTCCATTGATCTGAACATTGGGTCTGCCTGGCGACTTTTCAGTCTCTTGGGTTTGCTGCTGGGAGAGGCATCTGATGCTTTCTGCTCTGGAACAGTGTGGGTGAGACCCCGGGGCAGCAGCGGGATTGTCAGAAGGCAGCGGGATTGTCAGAAGGCTAAAGTCTGAGGTGTTAGTGGCCATTAGGAGAGGCCCAGCCTGAAGCGGGGGGAACAAAACCTTTCGGAACTGAAAGAGGTCACAGCTAGGTGTCTGTCCTTGAACTCCACTCTAAGTGCAGTTGCATTTAGAGCTGGAGCTGCTTGTATTGCTTCCGGCCATGGCCTTTTTGTTAGATATAGGGCCTCATTAATTAGATGCATCAAGTTCAACTTATAGGGCCAGTGCCTCTCAGTTTTTGTCATGGCTTTGTCAGTGGGGTTTGTTGCGTCTCCTTGTCTTAGTCATCAAATGCTGCTATAACAGAAATATACCACAAGCGGGTGGCTTTAACAAATTTATTTTCTCACAGTTTAGGAGGCTAGAAGTTTGAATTCAGGGTGCGGGCTCAAGAGGAAGGCTTTCTGTCTGTTGGCTCTAGAGGAAGGTCTTTGTCTCTTCTGAGTTTCTGCTCCTGAGGAATCTTCATGTGCTTGGCATCTGTCTTCCCCGTCTCTCCTTGCTAGCTTGCATTTGAATTTCTTTTATATCTCAAAAGAGATTGGCTCAAGATTGATCCTATACTAATCCTGTCTCATTAGCATAACAAAGACAGCCCAGTCCCAGATGGGATTATAGCCACAGGAATAGAGGTTATGAGGATTTATAGCACATAGTTTTCGGGGACGTAATTCAATCCATAACATTCTACCCTTTGGCCCCCCAAAATTCGTGTCCTTGCCACATGCAAAACACATTCACCCCATCACATCATCCCCAAAGCCTTAAATTAACTCCAAATCCAAAATCTCATCTGAAATACGCGTGAGACTTGAGGCATATTGCATCCTGGGGCGAAATTCCTCTTCACCCGTGAACCTGTGAAATCTAGAATATGCCTTATCTGTTTGAAGAGTGCAATGGTGGAGCATGCAGAGGGTATATGTTTCCATTACAAATGGGAGAAACTGGAGGGAAAGAAGCAATAACAGGCACCAAGCAAGTCCAAAACCCAGCAGAACAATTTACATTATCTCTCAAGGTTTGAAAATAATGCTCTGTTCTCTGGGATCATTTGGACAGTGGCACTGCCTTCCATACTCTTGGTATTGGCCATGCCTTCAGGATTCTGGGTGTGGGGCCCCTGGGTCCTGGGCTTCAGTTCTGCCTTCCAGGCCCACTGGGATGGCAACTCTGCTCCCTCTGCTTTAGGTGGCCCTATTCTACTAGTTCATCTGCGTGGCAAACCCACCCCCCCTTGGCCCTGGCAGTCCTCGTTCTTCTGCCCCTTGGGCATGGCAGTCCTGCTCCCTCAGCTTTGGGCAACAGTGTCACCCCCCTGGCATACTTTAATGGCAACCCCATACTCCAGAATGGAGTTGGCAAAGATCCAAATCTTTGAAACCTAGGAGGCTATGGCCCCACCCTTTGAGATTTAGGAGACTATAGCCCCATCATTTGAAACCTAGAAGGTCCTGTTTCCTGTGTTCCTTCCAAAAGTGCTTCTGACCTCCAAGCTACTCCAGGGATGGTCCATTTCTTTTCTTGGAGGACAACAGATGTAGCTCCTTTGGCCTGTTTCCTGCCTGTAGAATTCCAACGGGCAGACAGCATTCTTTCCTTTCATTCTTTCTCTGTTCCCTTCAGTCTAAGCTGATGGGTTTACTGACATGGTAGTTGGTTAGATCCATGTCACAGGCTTAATCTCTGTAACAGAAGATTGTGTAGCCACGTCCTTGGTGAACATTCCAGGATATGTGTCCTTATTTTGTACAACAGAATTTTCCAAATCTTTAAGTTCTGTTTTCATTTTGCATAGTTCGTTTTTAAGTCCATCTCTTTCCTCTCACATTTTACTATAAGCAGCAAGGAGAAACCATGTGGCCTCTTAGGATCTTGCTTAGAAGTCTCCTCAGCCAGATATCCCAAGTTCATCACTTACAAGTTCTACCTTCCACCAAACATTTGAACATAATTCAGACAAGCACTTTGCTACTACATCAAAAACATCACCGCTTTTCCATTGTCCAATCACACGTTCATCATTTTCTTTTAAGGCCTCACTGGAAGCACATTTAATGTTCCCATTTCTAGCAGTATTCTCTTGCTGGTGCCATGTGTGTTCTCTGAGATGATAGAGACTTTCTCTGTAGCTCTCCTCACTTCCTTCTCAGCCCTCACCAGAATTACCTTTGACGTCTATAATTCTATCAACAGCCTCTTCAAGAAAATCTAGGCTTTCGCTATTAGGCACCTTAAAACTTGTCCAGCCTCCACCCATTACCCAATTCAAAGACCACTTCCACATCACAGGTATTTGTTAGAGCACCACCCAAACTCTTCTGGTACCAAATTCTTTCTTAGTTGCTTAGTGCTGCTATAACAAAAATACCATCAATGGGTAGCTTTAGCAAACAGGAGTTTATTTTCTCACAGTTTAGGAGGCCAGAAGTCAGAATTCAGGGTGCCAGCCTTGGGGGAAGGCTCTCTTTCTCTGTGAGCTCTGGAGGAAGGTCCTTGTCGCTTCCGAATTTCTACTCCTGGGCAATCTTCATGTGCTTCGGCATCTCTCTTTCCCTATCTCTCCTTTCCAGCTTGCATTTCACTCTCTTTTCTATCTCAAAAGACATTGACTCAAGATACACCCCACATTAATCCTGTCTCATTAACATCACAAAGACAGTCCATTCCCAGATGGGATTATAACCACAGGCATAGAGGTTAGGATTTACAACACATATTTTTCGGGGACACAATTCAATCCATAACACACCTCAACTCTGTCCCTGTGCCTCAGTTGCCTTATTTGGAATAGCAGCAGGACTGGAATTACTTAGAATGACATAAAGGCAATTTTTTTTTTTTCCTCCTTTCAGTGCTTGTCAGAAAAAGGTCAAAAGATTACTGCAGTTAACTGCTGCCTTCCTCTTTCTGGATGGATATTAAAAGCATCCCCAAATTTCAGAGCCATCACACATAGTGGGTCCCTGCAGTTCAAGTTGAGTATTGAAGACTGCTTTATGATCCCTGGTATTCACCTGGAGTCTCTGCTGGAAGGAAGCTCCTCTGCAGTGTAGTTGGGCCGTTGTTACTAAAGACTTGTAACCTGCAGTGAGGATAGATAGTACCATGGGCCCATAAAATCCCCAGTTGTGTGTACTGGGTTTCTGGATGGTTGCTCCTCTGTGGTGCTTAAGAACTTGGGGAAGAGTAGTTTGTGTCTAGAACAATGAACCAGGGCTTTATAGTAGTGAATACCTGTAGAAGACCCTCCCTTTCAATCCACTGCTGTAAGTGAACAGCAATGGCGTAAGGAAAAAAAAAATACTGTCCAGGGAGTCAAGAAATAAAGTACTCAGGTGGCTTAAGGTAAGTTGACATCTCCTTCTTGACCTTCGTTTTCTCCATCAGTAAATGAAGGATTTGAACTTGATGATGTCTGAAGTCCTTTCTAATTCTGTGTTCCAGGAATAGTATAGGACCCCTGACTGGTGACAGAGCTTGGCTCCCTCCCCCTCTTCCCTGCTGGCAGCTTACTTTTCATTCATCTTACTATTATGTAGTGTTGCCAGGAAAGAGAACATCCCTCCAAGAGATGTTAAAGTTTTATAGCAAATTCTGTAAATTCTTCTCTTCTGCTCTTTGGCCCTGGGTGAGGTTTTATGCATCACATAGCCATAGTGAGGGCAGGATGGAGGCGCAGAGACAGGAAAAAGTGTGAATATACAAGTAAAGGACCCAGGGTGATAGTTACTGCCCTAGGGTATAAAAAAGGCCAAAGCTGATGAGCTATAGGGGCTAAAATTATAGATGAGGTAGGTCTAAACATGCCTTGGAGTGGCCTCAGATGATAGGTTTAGCAATGAAACTAATGGTTGAGGGAGAGTACCCATAATCCCATGGAAGGTTATCTCTCTGGGTCCTAAGTACCTCCTTAGCAGCTCAGGAAATTTGGGCTCGGACTCAAATTATTACCTGAATCCCACAAAGTAACAGGAGGATTTCTGACCCTTCATTCAGGACATACATTTAGATTTACTGAACTGAGCAGGGCCTTTATTTTATGAGTTGTTGAACTTATAGAGCCTGGTACACTAACCCCAGAAGTTCTGTGAGGGGATAGAGCATTTTTGAAGACTATGATAGGCTGAGAAAAGGACTATTTCCTTTGCTTGCCAGACATGTTATGGGTGGGAATGTTTGCGTCTTCTTTTATGTCAGCCTAGCTTCAGGGTAGGAATGGGCGGCTCTCTGCCTTTACCCCGCTGGTACCATGTGGTTCCCTTGTGGCTCTCTTGAATTACATAGGGATGATTCAGCAGGGCCCTCCCTTAGAGAAGAAGGAAAGGCTTAGCCTTTTGGGAGCAGAGGGAGGGGGAGAAGTCAGGGAAGCAGTGTTTGAATGAGGCACTGGACCAGGTCAGGTGACCCATCTGCCTATTTAGATCTTCACAGTTTGGTGTGCTTTAGGTGGTCATCTGGTTCATCTGGATTTCAGCCTCCACCATCTGCTTGGAACGAGAGACGTACAGTTTCTGCTAACTCAGGAATGTTTGCTTGCCGCAGCCTTCCATATGTTATCTCAGTTCTCCTGGTCATTCAAGTTTACCCGGGCACCTTGACTCCCTAAAGCCAGTGAAGAGAGGGTGGGGTGGGGAAGGAGCGTCAGTGCATCACTTTTATCCATTCCTTGGTTCCACTGGCCCTGGCAGTGTCCAGCACTTGTCTGCTCTGGGCTTGGGTTTTAAAATTAGAAAACAGTTACGTCCTTGCCTCTGGTTCCCTCCTAGGGTAGTGACATCCTCTAGGATATTCTCAGTGAAATACCCTAAGCTGTTTACATGAAAAGTACCTGGGTGGCAGAAACGGTTTGCACTTAGCCGCTGACCAAAAAGGTTGGTGGTTCAAGCCCACTCAGCGGCCTCACGGGAGAAGGTCTTGTTGATCTGTGTCTGTAAGGACTACAGCCAGGAAAACCCAATGGTGCTCAGTTCTACTGTAACAGACATAAGGTCACCATGAGTTGGAATTGACTCCAAGACAATGTTTTTTTTTTTTTTCTTCAAATTTACATGAAAAGGTGGAAAATGATCTTATTTAGGTTCCTTGGGTAGAGCAGGGAGTTAAGTGCTTGGTTTTTAAGATTGGTGGTTACAGAGGCTTTCTCAGAAGAAAGGCCTGGTAATCTTCTTGTGAAAAGTCAGCCATTGAAAACCCTATGGAGTACAGTTCTGCTCTGGCACACGGGGTTGCCGTGAATTGGAGCCAACTCATCTGCAACTGGTTTGGGTTTTTTCTGGTTTTCTACCTACTTGGGGGTTGATTTTCCAGGAGCAAGGAGGGACGTTAGTAAAGGGAACTTAGAGGCGTTGAGTAGAAAGTTGAAGTTACTCCTCAGGGGATCTGTGTAGTAAACCCAGAATTTCTTGCTTTTGGGTGATCCCAGCTTTGTACATAGGATTCTTAACCTCGGAGGTTGACTGGATCCCTCAGGTGTAGCTGTTCATTAGCGGTTGTCGGTTCCTGCTGAGGGCTGTGTGTGGAATGTCACAGTAAAGGCGGACGCAGAGGGCTGACTTGGGGCTCACTCTGGTGCCCCTTTGCCCAGCCTTTCCTTCCTGACCCGGGCTCGGTTCTCTTTCAGTTTAGAGTCTATCACAGGCTGATCTGACCATCGCTGACCCTTTTCAGTCAGCTTCTAGGAGCATAAAGAATATGAGTAACACAATTAGGAAGGAGTAACATTGATTATCACTTAAAAGTCATGTTAGAGCATAAGATGACATTTCTAGAAAACAGAGAAGCTGTCAAAAGCGGCTGAAATCAAAAGAAAGCAGAGATCATTTTTGAGACATGAAGGCATATATCCGTGAATTCGAGCTCTTGGCCTCTTTAGTCTTGCTCCGGAGAAGTGAAGAAGGGAATTTCCCCTGATAAAGCTCTCCCTAAACATGTGTGAAAGGCCCCTGGGTGGTGCAAACAGTTTGTGCTTGGTTACTAACCTACAGGTTGGTGGATCGAACTTACCTAGCGGCACCACAGAAGAAAGGCCTGGTGATCTTTTTTCCCATAAAGATTACAGCAGAGAAAACCCTTTGGAGAAGTTCTACTCTAACACATGGGATTGCCATGAGTTGGCATTGACTGAGTGGCAGTGGTGTTGGCTTTTTTTTTATGTTGTTTACATGTGTTATTAACAGATATCGTAGGACTATTGTTTCAGGAACCACAGAGTTCATTTCCATCTATTGACTTAGTTTTACCTTGGTATTCCTACCTTCCTGGGACCTTTGTAGAGCGAGGTTGTAATTGCTTTGGACTGGGCTGAGCTGAGGTTACATTTCGTATCTATCCCTTCTCAGCAGTAGCTGCATTTTAGCAGTAGGCAAACACACTTCTTCACTGGGCTAAAGAGATCCCTTAGGCTAAGTAGGAACTGTGTGAACAGAAAAGAAGCTTGAGGATGGCAACCTCATCTTCCTCACAGATTGCTCCAGCTGGAGCTGTGAATACAGGGCAGATTTCCAGTCCCTTCTGTCTGGAACTAACAGTGGAGGATATAAATAGAACAAGACTTTGTAGCCATTGTTCTCTAACTGCCCATTGTTTCTGGAAGCAAAGCGGTGCTGTGGCTCACTCTCGCTCTCTCTGTCATTCTCGGGTTGAGCAGAGCTCTGAGCCTCAGCCCAGCCATTTCTACAGCTGCCTTTGCCCCTGTCTAGTGCTTGGGGGGAAGCTGGCGGGGAGAACTGGCACCACAACAAGTTGATCAACTGAATCTCGTAGCTTCATAGTTTGATTCCAGTAAAGCTTTTGTCTCTGTCTTTCCATGATGCATTTGTGGTCAAGACAAAGATGTGTGGACTCACTGGTAGTAAAGTCAGGAGGATTTGTAGCTGATTGGGTTTTAATTAATGTGTCAGTGTTAATAATGCCTGGTCTCTGGAGTTATGCTGTGGGGCTCAGTACTTGGTCACTGCCATTTCACCATTTTTATCAGGCTCTTAGATTCGAGAAAGATGCAGAAAGTGTACTTAGTAAATTGCAGATGGTGCACCGCTGAGAGGGTAGCTGATAGGTTGAGGATAGACTCATGACATAAAAAAGAACTCTACATGGGGAAAAATGGATGCAGACACGCAAGGGGAAGCTTAATAGAGATACATGTAAAGCTCTACAGTGATTTTAATAACACCCAGTCAGTAGGTCCAAGAAAGGGAAGAACTGACTCAGCATCAGCTCACGTGAAGAAGGCCTGGCAGTGCACTTTGAATGACTTCTGTAGAATGGCTGTTAGAAAAATCAGTGTTGTCTGAGTCTGCAGCCACAGAAGCGTAAGGAGTAAGACGATAATCTCATTGTTCGCGTTTTCCTCCTGAGCATACACTGTTCACTTGTGCGCATTCATGGTGGTCTTCGGGAATGTTGGCATAGGGGAATGCTTCTAGGCAAGGGAGGGCCAGATCCGGGCCATCATCAGTGGGTGAAGGATCCAGTGACTTGGACCTTAAAACCTGGGCAGAAGTGACGACAAAGAGGAGGGGCAAAGCAGTTGAAAAGTTGATACGTGAAGATTAGATTTATACTGTGTCGTTTCAGCCAATAGAACGAAGGCTGGTGGGTAGAACTTATCAGAAGACAGATTTTAATTGAATGTGAAGGATCATTTTCTAATAATAGTTGCAGTTTATAAGTGAAAGTGAATGACTCAAAAATTAGGGGGCCACCAGATGCCATATAAGTGAGGGGTTATCGAAAGGACCCTCTACACACTGTTTGGGGGAAGTGTGGGGAGCTGTGTCCTAGGTCCTGGTCTAACTGGTTGTAATTAGTCACGAGCAGATGTTCACCTACGATGTGGGAAGTGTCCAGTTACGTATGTGGTGGATCGCTTCAGTGCCTGTGCTTGGCGTCTTGAGAATATTCACCTCCTGCAGTGGGAAAGTAAGGTTAAATATTCCTTATTTTTCATCGTGCTTCCCCTGGGTTGGGAGCAGACGGTTGCACTGTGTGAATGTGTATGAGTGTGCTTTTTCCTTCCCTGTCCTGATTTATTTATTAAAAGAAAAACACATCTGCATAAAAAAGCTTTAGAATGCAGGAAGAATGTCCACTTTGTTTTTCTTTCGGCAGCACCAAGACATGTGGGGGTTTCAGCTTCCTCTAAGGGGTTTTTGAAGACTGGCTTTCATCTCAAACAAGACTTTTTCCCATTGGAAAAATGGTCCTTTTTTTGGTTTAAAAAATGTATTTGTATAATGTATAAATAAATAAGAAAGTAGAGAAAAAATTTCCTTTCAAAACTTCTGGAAAACTGTTGCCTCTGACTGTCCTGAACGGGGAGCAAGTTGCTGCCTCTTTCCAGCTTGCCTCTGTACTGCCTCCCTGCCTTTATTCCAGTTTTCAATTTTCCAATATGAGCTTCTGCTTTGCTTTCTCCTTATTTTCTCTTGTCTTCCTTCTCTGCTGGCCTGCCTTCTCCTCACATCTTCCCTGCCTGCCCTTCCCTCCTCCTCCTCTCCTGGCTCCGGCCTACCTTTCTCCCTGTCTGCTGCCCCGGTGGCAGCCACCTGCTCCCCTGTTCTTTCTCCTCTCAGGCTCCCTTCTGCCCTTTTCAGGCTGCTCCAGCTACCAGATCGCTGACTGGAAGAGGTCTGTCTCTGTGTGTGTTTCCTGCGTGGGAGGAAGAGGCAGGCCTTGAGAAAACAGTTCAAAAGTGCAGAAAAACTTCACCTCTTCCAGCCTAAATAAACGGGCTCCACTCTGCTTGCTTGCCCAGATTTTTCTTTGCCCGTGGAGAAAACTCCTCATCCCCTACCTTGGTGATTCTCAGGAGCGCCCCTTCCCCATCACCTGTCTGGCTCCAGACCAGGTACCAAAGTGGACAAGGAGGCACCGTGGGCTTTTGAAGCCTGTAGTGGTGAGAGTGTCTGCGTGGAGGCCCTTCCCTTCTCCAGAAAGAAGTTTTTACATAAGCAAAATGATGGAGAAAATGAAAAGCAGTGTTCTTGTGCCCCGTCATGTCTGTCTCTCCTGCTTTTAACTTTGCAAATCGGTACAGGTGGGAAACACCTGGATTCAGTGTCTGGAGATCTGGGTTTGAGTCCCGGTTATATCATTTCCTGGCTTGGTAATCTAGGTTAAATCACCTAACTCACCTACATGATGGAGATGGAGTCCCTGGGTACCATAAACGGTTAGGCACTCAGCTTCTAACTGAAAGGTTAGTGATTCAGATCCACCTAGAGGCACCTCAGAAGAAAGCCCTGGTGACCTGTTTCCAAAAGATCACAGCCATTGAAAAACCCTATGGAGCACCATTTTACTTTGGAACACATGAGGACCTGAGTCAGAATAAATTTAAGTCGGTATTAACTTGATGGAAGCTGGTTGCTTGGTTGGCTATGATGGAGATAATACTGACCTTAGTATTAGAACATGTGAGAAAATACTTTTGAAAATAGGAAATTCTATTCAGATATCAGTAAGGATAATTATAGGTAAAAACTAAATTAACATAAATTGGTTAGCCCAATTTCTCAATATCTCTCGGATCTCAGAGGATGAGGTACAAAGACTGAAATGTAAACCAGAACTCCTGGAAGCTGGAATAATGGCAAGATGTAGGATGTCAAATATTTTCCTTTTTCTTCCTGACCGAGTTATCCTATGCCATGTTGGTATCAAAAGCCTTAAGACCGTGTATTTAGTTCAAGACAGTACAGGAGTTTGCTGTCCAGTGGGAACCAACAAGGCTATCTGCAAAGCCCTGGGATTGAAAGGACTCCTTCATGCTTTCCTCCTAAGTAATATGGAATCATGGCTCTGTGTTTTCCATGACAAAAAGGTCATGCTGTTTTGGGACATTTAAACCAAAAACCAAACCCATTGCCATCCAGTCGATTTAAACTCACAGCAACCCTGTCAGACAGAGTAGAACTGCCCCACAAGGTTTCCAAGGCTGTATGTCTTTACAGAAGCAGACTGCCACATCTTCCTCCCACGGAGCTGCTGGTGGGTTCAAACCGTTGACCTTTAAGTGAGCAGCTCAATGCTTAACCATTGCACTACCTGGGCTCCTCTGAAATATGTGAAGCACTCTGCACCTGGTTTAAAATGATCCTTTAAGTACTTTGAATTATTTTTTAAAATACTTTATCAAGGTAGTCCTTGTTTGCAGGAATCCTTATCTAAGTAGAAAAAAATATTCATTTCAGTTATGTGAGAGTCATTCCCTTAGAGGCACACAAATGACTCGGGTAAACTGTAGTTTGGGTTTTGGCAAATTCTAAACCTAGAGAAGTTAGTTTTGAGCACACAGTTGCACTTTCAGCTTGTGCCATACTGACTGTAAGATGACATTCTCAGGAAGGTTTGAAAACCAAAAGCCATCTTAGGGCCACTGGAGCCTGGTAGCTTTGAGGGGCTGTCATAGTAAGACATATTTTAGATGATTATTGCTACAAAAAAGATTTTCCCCTTAGCAGACTGGATGATACCGAATAGGTAATTAGTCTGTTCTGTTACAACCAAGAACCAGTTTCAAGGAACGTCAATTTCCATTGTGTGATGGCATCTGATTCTGTGTTTGTTTTCCCATTTTCTGAGTTGCTTAGTTGTACCTGGGGAAATTGCCAGATTCCTCTCCCTTGCTTGGGAAATAACAAAATCTTCCATTTTTTGTTTAGACTGCATTTTGTAAGTTGCTTTTCAGTTAAATTCAAGTTATCACCAGTCTATCGAGCATCTCGTGTGCATTGGTAGGTGGAATTTTCACACGTTTCGTTTAATCCTTAAGCGAGGCAGGTAGAGAGCATCCTATGGAACAAGGAAAGCTTTGTCTTTGTCGTCTTCGAGGCTGGCTTTATTCCCTGTCATTTGCCAGACCTGCTGGAGAAAACTCGCATTTACAAGTCAGTCCAGCAGGACACATTCAGACAAACACTTCCTCTTCTAGGCCATTTGCCCAGCGTTTAAGGTGGGAGATTCGAACTGTTCTAAGGAAAGAGCAAGAAAATGTAGCTCCAGGACCCATGGGGAGTTCGGTTTGCTGGCGTGGATCCTGGAACGGAAGGGCCTCTCTCTTCTGGGTTTCCCTGAACACCTGGAATTGATTTGGATTTTGCTCTGACTCCGAAACATTTGCTGAAGTGGGGGTTGGTGGAAGGAGTAGGAAAGAAATAAATCCAGTGATTAAAAATAGATTTTGCATGTCAGGTGCCTGAATGGATTTGGGAACATGCCTGCAATCCCTTTTGTCTGGCAGGTCTGAACTCGGCGCTGCCGAATTACAACTGCTTTCATTTGTGTTTCCTGCCCCCTACCATGTAATGGCCAAGGGCTCATTGGAACCACGTGTGAGGCTGGTGAGTCACCAGATCCTCAGGGCTCAGTGTAATAATGTGTTAAAACTCCTTTTGGGGGACGGAGCGGGGGCTGGAGGAGGGAAGAAGGGAGAAGACTGAGGTCACTTCCTACAGATGTTCAATGTGGTCAGCTGCCCTGCAGGCTTCTTTCTCAGGCATGGCTGCAGGCCCGGTGTGGCCCTCTGTGCAGCCTGGAGGACCATCTCTTTTGTCCTAGGGCAGCCTCCCTCTGAGAGAGGCATCTCCCTCAGAGTTGGCACGTTGTACCCAAACAGTGTGCGTTCCCTTCCTGGCTGTGTGCATTGATAGCCTAGCCAAGCTGCCGTAATTTGAGACTGGCTTGCATTTTTGGTCAGTCAGGTCATTGGGAGGTGAATTGGGGATTTTCTGTGCAGCTTCTTTCTCCCTGGGGCCCTGGTGGCGCGATGGTTAAGCACTTAGTTGCTAACTGAAAGGTTAGTGGTTCGTAATCCACCAGCTGTTCCACAGGAGAAAGATGTGGCAGCCTGCTTCCATAAAGATTATTCCAACTCATAGTGACCATGAAGATGACATACAGTCTTGGAAACCCTATGAGGCAGTTCTTCTGTGTCCTTTAGGGATGCTGTGAGTATCAGTTGACTAGATGGCAGTGCTACTTTGCAGTGATTTTTTTATTGATGGGTGACTTGGAGGGGTTAGTTAGTAAGAGAAGAGCACAAACCCAGTCTTTTTGTTTCTCTAACTGATAGGACTTTATTTGGGGCCTTGTGGTATCCCATTATTTGGGACAGTGATGAACTGGTTGGTTGGGATGGGGGGCCCCACAAGGGCACTGGGACCGTTACATTTCTCCCATAGCTCTTGCTGGAACCGGAAGTCCTGCTTGCTTCCCATTGCTCCGGCACACCATTAGGTTCATGAGGACTGAGCCGAGGGGCCAAGGAGGGACAGTGTTTCTCTTCATTGCATCTGCTTCATTAAGAGTCTTTGAGGATTCTATCGAGTCTCTCTGTTAGAAGTTTTGCCTGCCAGGTTTCTAGTACCTCTTATGGAATAGTACCCTGAGTCTAGCACCCCGGTTCAGAATCGGGGACTGTAAGGCATCCCTGGGTGCTGCAAACAGTTAAGCACTCAACTACTAGGCAAAAGGTTGGCTGTTTGAACTCACCCAGAGGCACCTCTGAAAACAGACCTGGCGATCTCTTTCTGAAAGGTCACAGCCTTGAGATCTCTGTGGAACGGTTCTGCTCTGCACACACAGGGTCGCCATGAGTTGGAATCAACTCAAGGGCAACGAACAACGAGAGAAAGAAGCCCCTTACCGGTCATTCACATCTACTCCCCACCTACCTTCCGTGAATGAGAGAGGGCAGTAGAGACTGTTCCCGAGAGCCCCTTTTCTTCTTCTAGGTCGTTGGCATCTTTTCTGGGTAAATCCTCCTAGAGGCCAATAATAACTCTCTGGGGACGCTCGATTCTAGAGTCCAAGTTACCGGTCACCTTGGCTGTAGCATTGTTTTCTATTTGTAATGGTCTGAAAGAGAGCACCTGATCTCCCGCTTGGGGACTTGTTCTAGGTGGGTTGGTAGTGGTCTTACCTTTCAAACTGTCCTCTGGTTTCTTGGCAGGAGAATTCCCAGCCTTTTTTTGAATACTTTCCTACTTATAGTTGTAAAATCCCTGAGCTGTGCAAATGATTTGCCCTCATCTCTTAACCTAAAGACTGGTGGTTTGAACCCACACAGCGGCACCGTGGAAGAAAAGCCTGGTGATAAGCTTTCATAAAGATTACAGGGAAGAAAACTGTATGGAGCAGTTCTACTCTATAACACATGGGGTTGAAATGAGTTGGAATCAGCTGGATGGCAGTAGGTTATGGGTGACTTAGAAGTTTGTGAGGACATAAGCGGTTAGGAAGAGCCGTCGTTGCAGTCTTCTACTCGTTGGAAATGGAGTCAAAGGGATTGGTTTATCATCCTAATTTGAAGTGATCCCTCTCCGAGCACTTTGTCACTTCTCAGGTCATGACAGAATCTTCTACGCAGCTTTAAAAGAAGTTCTGTGGTCCAAGTGGATTAAACACTATGGAGAGTAATTTGAAGTCGTTTTTTCTCTTGCCTTGAGTTGACTTACCCCTTGGAAACTTTCATGCTGTGATAGTTTACCTCATAAATATCCTTGGGATAATAAAATATTTGTGAGTGTGATGACATCTTGTTTGGAATTAGCTTTATAATAACTCTTCAGTGAGGGGCAGGGGGTGAGATAAAACTGGTAATGTTGATAAATTTTGAATAGGGGTTCATTTACGAGTCTCTTTACTTTTGTATATGTTTGAAAATGACCGTAATGAAAAATTTAAAACTTGTGATGGAATGTGTTGTTGTTTTGGTGGTTAGTCGCCATAGAGTTGGCTCTGACTCACAGTGACCTTATGTATAACAGAATAAAACCCTGCCCGGTCCTGTGCCATCTACGTTATCATTGCTATGTTTGAGTCAGTTCGTTTCAGCTATTGTGCCAGTTCATCTCATTGAGGCTTTCCCTCATTTTCACTGACCCTCTACTTTACCAAACATGATGTCCATTTCCAGTGATCGGGCTTTCCTGATGACATGTCCAAAGTAAGCGGGCCAAAGTCTCGCAATTTGCACTTCTAAGAGGCATTCCGGTTGTATTTCTTCTAAGACTGGTTTGCTTGTTCTTTTGGCAGTTCATGGTATATTCAATATTCTTCGCCCACACCACAGTTTGAACACATCACTTCTTCTGTCTTCCTTTTAAAAAAAAAAAAATTTAGGGACTACGTATTAGCAGTGCTCTTTTAGAAATGCATTAACTGAGTGACTTGCCCATTGTGGTTACGTTAATGGCAAAACTGAGGTCAGAACCCATATATTTTGACCAATGAGCCCAGCCAAGTCCAGTGCATTTCCCACTTTTCATTAGGATAATTGTGCCCCCAGCCCTACCCCATGAACCAGAAGGTTTCTTTTTACTTTAACAAATATGGTTTCAATGAGCCTTTATGTCATTAATTAACCTTTTTTTATGTGCACAGTTGCCCATCACAGTAATTGAGAAGTGAACACAGACAGGCAAGGAAACCAGGTGGTCCTCTAACCTGTGTTGCTTTGTATGGAAGGAAAGTAGACTCACTACCTTTGGTGCCCAGAAAGGAAAAAGTTATAGTAGTTTCTGTAAAATGGCTTTTAATTATGTCCTTAAGGGGTTAGTCGTAAGAAACTGGGTTTCTTGGATCCAGGAAGGATTTTAAGTTTTTAATTAGTTCCTCAAATTTATCTAATTCTCAAGTAAACTAAGAAATAAAAGTCCTATTTCCTCTCTCTCTGCTCTCAAAATTTTAGTTTTCTTGGGCCTCTGATCTGTTCCTGTTTGCAGCAGCAGTGGAATAGAGTAGACAGACTTTGGATTAAAAGTTGGAAGACCTAGTGTTGAAAGATCAAGAGTTAGAGGGCTTTGTCTGGGACCACTCTAGCCCTGTGACCTTAGGCCAACCTCTTTATATCTCTGAGTCTTGGCTTCCTCATCTTTAAAATGGGGCTCACGTACTACTTTCCTGGGTCACTCAGAAGTTGCATGTTGTGAGAGAATATTGTGGAATAGTATACGTGAAAGGTCTTGGCAAGCTGTTAAGATGTAAAGCGCAGGTGTTTCTTTCATGCTGCTATTGATCGTGACAATACAATCAATATGGCTAGTGTTCTCAGCATCATCCACCAAGATTAGAAGAGGGTCAGGGCCGGCCCAACAGTAGCCAAGACTGGAGCATACACCGTGGATTTCTTGTGCTTGGCTACATCCCTCAACATCTACCTTAGGATCCGAGATGTCCCAAGGTTTCCCAGTCTTTTATTTGAGAATGGTGAGAAAAGAAACTTGTCAGGTCAGTAAGGCCATGTGTCTTCAACTTCTCCATAAACAAAGGCCACCTCAGACTTAGATTCCATGTAACATTGTTGATAATAATTTGAAAGTTATTATTCTGTTTTAAAGAACTCAGAAGAATGGGGCAAAAATAAAACTTCCATGAAGGTTTCTTGGAAACTGAACAGCATTTAATTTTGAGCTACATGTGTAAGTAAACTGAAATCCTCGCTTTATAGCTCGCTTGCAGCATCCATGAGGTGGTATGAGCTTTCATTCGGGGTTAGGCACAATGAAAAATGAGCAGATGTTTCCCTTCATTCAGAGCACCACTGGCTCACTGTGCCCCTGCTGGCTCCAGGAAAGCGACCTCCTCACTTCTGCCGAGATACTGAGCAGTCTTTGGTGAGGTGGAGTTTGGGATGGGCATTTATTCACTGGGTTCTGCACAGCCTTCCTCTCAGAAACCTAGGGTAATGCTTAGACCCATTAACTCAGATACAGGTCCTGAAGGAATAATTAGTGGGTAAGAAACGTAATATGGTTTCATGCGTTTATGTTTTCAATTTCCAGTGATTGTGTTCGGAGTCTCCATTCTGTTGGCATAGTATTTCTCCAGGTCAGGTTCTCAGCATTTTAAGACACATGTGGTATTTGAATTTACTGTGCTATAAATATTATTACAAAGATACTTTCAGCGTTTTTCCATAGAAAAAACATAGAATTAGTTAATTTCTCTGGCAGTATTGATTAATTTCTAGACCCTGTTTCTAAAATTAGAAAACTTGGTCCAGTACCTAATGCAAAAATGGAGCCCTGGTGGCACAGTGGTTAAGAGCTCAGCTGCTAGTCAAAAGGTCAGCAGTTCAAATCCACCAGCCAGTCTTTGGAAACCCTATGGGGCAGCTCTGCTCTGTCCTATAGGGTTGCTATGTCTTGGAATCGCCTCGAAGGCAACACGTTTGATTTTTTTGGTTTAATGCCAAAGTATTTTAATAGGTAATAAGGTAAATGCGGTAAGGGTGATGGAGAGATGTGTGCTTTGGCTAAGCCACCTCAGGCTCTCCACCTGTAGAATGATTTCAGTATTGTTATTGATTCCTGTAATTACCAGAACTGCTACAGTCATAAGCAAGCACTATAGAGGGAATTTTTGCCTTAGTATTTTACATGATTAAGAGTTTAATATTTTATATTAATATCCACTTTTGAAAGTTATTATTCATGATGATTTAAGCGGATGCCCACACCACTTAAAAAGACAACCCTGGCCAATCATTCAGTCACTTATGGAGAAAAGTTTATTTTACTTGAACCCAAAATTCTGCACTTTAGAAAAATGAGTAAAGCTCTTCTTTCCCCATCAAGTTCCTTGGGTTCAAGGGCAGCAAAATGCTTTCTCCGGGGTTCATCAAGTCCAAACATAGGCATCCCAAGTGTGCCTGGATGGCTATCATCTGAGGTTCAACACTTCAGGGTCCGCCAGCCAGAGAGGCAGAGCCCAGCACACAGAGGGGGCCTGTGTGCAGCTGATGGCATGTGGACTGGGATTTGGAGACAGCACTCAGGTGGACAGGCAAGAGTAATCCCAGCTGCTTCCCTGGGAGAGAACAAGTGAGAACCTGGAAATACCGAATCCCCAATAGGAAGCGGAGTCTGTGTGGAGAATTGTTAGCTCAGCAGAACCGTCCAGATCATCAGAGCATGTGGAGTTAAAAGAAGCAAACTCAGGGCAACCTCTTTCAGGGCTTACTGCCCTCATCCTTGGCCTTCATGTTACCCTGGCATCAAACTACCCTGACTTCTGTGTTTAGAAGATGCCTGGAGCCTCCTAGCCCATCTGACCCTCAGCTCCAGTTCACGGCAGAACTACTGCCTGTCCATCTGGCCTGGCTTGTATTTTCCACATGTGTTGTCCTGGCCAATTTCCGCCATCAGCCCTTTTCATCAAGTTATAAATCTAATGGAGGGAGCAAACACACAAAACAAAACCCACACAGTTCAAGTTCAGGGATTTGTGTTGGATACGAGTGAAGGGGTGGAAGTTGATTCAAATTTGGAAAAATTTGATTCACTAAACATTTGATTGACTCACGCAGCAAGCACATGGCAGAATGCCTGAGTCAATCAACAAATGATTAGTGAATTAAATATTCCCCCATTAACTAAAGAGTACTCTTTGCTATGGTAAAATCGACTTCCAGTCCAAGGGGGAGACATTTCTAGACCTGCCACTCAGCTCTTCCTTGGGCACGTAGAGTGGCGAGGAAGGGGGAGCACTGATGTGTTTCTTCATGACTCATCTGATGATTACTCTATTGTTCGAAGGGGTGGGTGTTATGCAATCAACATCCCCCCCCCTTTTTTTTCCCCTAACAATCTGGGATTTTCCATCATTTTGTCAACCTTCCTGGATGCATGTTGATTTTTCCACTACATTTGCTGGCGTGTCCCAGGGTGAGCCATACTCACCACTCCCGAGGACTTCAGAGTCCCCATTGGTGGCAGGGCCTGGGAGGGCAGCCCCAGCAGCTCTCTTGGTCTTCCAGGGCAGAGTCTGGACTCTGAGCAGTTTCCTGAGAGCTCTGCTGAAGGCACGCAGGAGGGGTACTGATGACTGCCCTTCTTTCTTGCAATTTAACTTCCCTACATTTTGACACTCAGAGGCAATCTATTTGTTCCTTTTTTCAGAGACTATCAATTGTCATCTTTTCCCTTTTATGTTTACATTTTGTTCAGCCAGTAACACATGAGGTATGTCCTGGGAATTTTTCAACTAGCCAGAGTTTACAGAAATGGCTCATTGAGGAACTTCTGCAGTAGCCTGTCCTGGAACTCAGCCATTTTGTAACTCAGTTTCCTCTGATACACTTGAAGACTTAATGTGAGGAAGGCAGCTTCTGGAATTCACTGCAGTACAGCGTATTGCTGTCAAAAGATCACAGAAAGGCCAGTAGGAATTCTCAAGCTATTTCTTTACCGATGAGCCTCTTGCGGGAAGTTATGCTCCAGGTGAATTCAGATATTTAGCTTCAGCCCCGTTTATGTGCTTCTGTTTGAACATGGTATACAAGCACAGGAGGACTTGGACAGAACAGAGACCAGGACGCACATGGCACAGCAAATGATGGAATGTTCGCTGATCTGCAGATTTTATACCCTGTTCCTCTTCACTGACTACGCACCCATCCAATCAAGTCTTACTGATTTTCCCTCCTGTACACACCTCAGATATATCCACTTGTATGATCTCCACTGCCACCTTTTTAGTTCAGGCCACGATCATCTCTCACCAGGACTATGTAAGAACTTCTTGACGCGTCTTCCTACATCTATCCATCCTTTCCTCCTAAACCATCCTTTACAGAACAGCTAAGGCCACCTCCTTAGAACAAAACATGGTTGTGTCATTACTCTGCAAACTCTCGGGAGCTTTTTATTTCAGTTAGGATAGACTCGTACATTCCTTCATGGGTGTCCTGCTTACCTCTTCAACTTCACCTCAAGCAACTGTTGTCCTTGATCACATGCTCCAGCCGCACTGACCTTTTGGTGCTAAAACTTAGCAGGCCTCCCCTTGTGTATGACCTTCATTTATTTACGCTCTTCCTTCTGTCTAGGATAGCAAGGATGAGTGAGGAAGGTGGCTCCTGGAAATCACTGTATTAAAGTTTATTGCTGCCAAAAGCTCATGTGGGAAGTTGTGCTCGACATGACCTTTAACCTTAACGGACATCACAGTCATCTGGATTCTGTGTTAAAGCACAGATTGCTAGGCCCCACCCCCAGAGTTACTGATTCAGGAGGCCTGGGGAGGAGCCTGAGGATTTGCATTTAAAACAATTTCCAGGAAATGCCTAATGGGACTGACTGTTCCGGGGACCCCACTTTGAGAACTGCTGGCCTATTCTTTTCTTCCTCTTAAGGGAGACCTCTCCTAACTCTTCTGGACTTGCTAGAGTGCCTATTATATGTTCACCTTAAGTCTTAGGCTTTTTCTTTGAAGCCCTTACTGACATTGTATGAATGTTTAGCCGTGTAAAACCACCAAAAAACCAAACCCAGTGCCCTCGAGTCATTCCGGCTATGAGTAGAAGTGCCCCATAGAGTTGCCAGTGAGCAACTGGCAGATTCGAACTGCCAACCCTTTGGTTTGCAGCCGTAGCACTTAACCACTATACCCCCAGGGTTTCCGTTTAACTGTGAACTGTGTAGATAGTTGTTAATACTGAATCCCCTGCAAAAATAATGATGTAGGGACCATTTCTGTCTTCTTCACCCTGTTTCTCTCATTCCCGTATATAGCAAGTGCTGAATAATTATTTATTGAATGAATGAACATCGGTATTTCCTTGTCATAGATAATTGGCAGTGCCTAGCACTCCCAGTGAGTACAAAAGATAAGCAGAGACTATGGGTAAACTAGCCGAGCTGTAGAGAAAGAATGAATGTATTTTGTTTTGCAGGGATGTGGGGCACTGTAGGCAAGAGTCAGGGTTTTTTCAGGGCCCTATCACATTGTGGAAATCCCCCCCAGATTTTACCTGCTCTGGTACGATGGTTAGCGTGGTTGTTTCTCAGCTTGCTTTCTTCTGCAGCCCTTCTATGCCCCGTTGTGTTTTCTGGGTGGCTAATTATCTATTTACCCTTCGTTATTTTTCTTGTAGATATGGAGTGTGCAGATGTCCCACTGTTAACTCCAAGCAGCAAAGAAATGATGTCTCAAGCACTGAAAGCTACTTTTAGCGGTTTCACTAAAGAACAGCAACGACTGGGAATTCCAAAAGGTATGCTTGGATACTTGGGAAGAGAGAGGCTGGGGCTGGACCCTGGGGAAGGGCCTGTTTTCTCTCCTGTGGTGTTAGGTAGCCATCATTAGCAACCACACTTCAATCAGGAGCTACGGATAGTTACAGGCATCTGTTAGAACAATCATAGACTCACATGCTAAGGTTCCTCCATCTCCTAGGTTTGTCCCCACCATCTTGGTCGTGGCAGTGGTTCCCAACTTGTCTGCACATTAGAATCACCTCATGATCTTTAAAAAATTCCACAGCCTAGGCCCTCTCCCAGACCAATTAAATCACAATCTCTGGTGGCATCAGTATCTACCTATTCAAGCTCCTCAAGTGATTCCAAGTTTGAGAAACAAGTTTAGGAAGCACTGTCTTAGCGCATCACCCTGGGCCACCATTGAACTTACCTGGAAGTAGTTCAGTGACCTGGAGTTCTTGGAATGTGTTCGTGTTTCCTTTCTATTTTACATACAATGTGTTTATACTTGAGAATCTGAAACAGTTTATTCAGTACTGTAAGGGGACTAGATTTGTCAGAAAGGAGAAATGACTAGAGAGCACTTAAGCTTCTACCAAGGACTACTTTATGAACAATCTGAGAACAAAAAGAGCAGTTCTCTATTGAGTAAGAATAATATTGCCTTTAGGTGGGGCCTGTTCTACTGCCCCAGCCTGGTCAAACCAAAGCCTTAGATAGATTCCGTGAATGTGTCTACACATATTTTCCCATGTGTGCTGCTTGACCACAGACCTCAGCTGACAGCAGTGCCCATCCTCTGAGGATCACAAGGAGGAGTAAAGTGACTTCTGACGACTGGATTCTTTAACATCTCATAAAGCAGTCTATCAAATTGAAGGGGATAACTTTGAGGGCAGGTGTGCTGTGTACATCACAGCCTGCCATCATCCCAAATTCTTTAAGGGTCATGGGTTGGTGTAGCCATGTAAAATCCGGGGCCATTCCTGGAGACTATGCATTGTTCTCCAGCAGTGCTGAAAGCAGGACCTGTGATTTGTATATACTGTGTAGGAAATCTGGTGTAATACAGGCACCTAATAACGTTGTTGTTACTAAGTACCATTTCAGTGACTTAAGATTACTAATTGCTATGGTTATTACTAAACATAATTGGCAAAGATAAAAGTCATTAAGAGTCATGGTCGTAAGTGTAATAGTTAAGAGCGGGGGCAAGGCAGGGTGACATCTCCAGAAGACACTTTCCTTTGTTATTACTGCTGTTAGAGAAACCATTCTTTCTCTGGCTCAGGGCTTTAAAAATCTGTAAATCTAAGGGGAATAAGGCAGTGAGGGAGGAGATCCTTGGGAGTCCGAATGGAGGGAAGAGAATACTTGAGTGTTGCTTTGGTTAGCTATCGTAATCTCAGCTGGCAAAATAGAGAAGGTGAAGGTTGAAGGTGAGGATTGAAGGTGGGGAGGAAGGTTATGGAAGGTGCCCAGTGGCATTTATGTACACGTGGGTGTTTCCTAATTCTGTGAACCAAGAGTAACGCTCAGCCTCAGCAGTGCTGCCCTGAGGCTCAGGTAAGAGTTCAGAGCTGACCTGCTGGATCTTCACTTGATCTCTCCCCTCAGATCCCCGGCAGTGGACAGAGACCCACGTTCGGGACTGGGTGATGTGGGCTGTGAATGAGTTCAGCCTGAAGGGTGTGGACTTTCAGAAGTTCTGCATGAACGGAGCGGCCCTCTGTGCCCTAGGAAAAGACTGCTTTCTTGAGCTGGCCCCAGACTTTGTTGGGGACATCTTATGGGAGCATTTAGAGATCCTGCAGAAAGGTAAATGTATGCAAACAAGGTGAGGTGGGGGGTGGCTGTGAGAGGAGGTAGGGAGCGGGGGTCCTCTCCCACTGTACAGAGAAATGCCTAGTACAGTACCTGGCATTTAGCACGTGCTCAAAAAATGTTCATTTCTTTTTCTTCTGTGTACTGGGGGTTCAGGGTCACACCGTGATTTTAAATCTTTAGCAAGACTGGACTCCTAAGTCTTCTTGGTCTGCAAAGTTCTGGTCCCAGTCCTTATTTCAGACCCATGCCCTGTTTGAAGCAGCAGTGCCCATAGCCAGCCCTAAGATGGCTTGTTTTCCTGACAGTCTTAATGCATACACCTTTGATCTGTGGCCGTGGTCATACCTGGTCACATTTGCAAGAAGGCTCAGCCTCTTGGAGCTGATAAATTAGATAGGCTTTTTTGCCCTCCACTGACTTGAAAGTCTAGGAGTGCGGTACCCTTTTTACATCTGGAGCAGCAACGGTGGGGTTATGTCAGGACACCATGTTGCAACCTTGCAATGATATGGTCTCCTCTACCAGGCTCTTCCAACCTTTTTGGACCAAGTGACTCATGTACCACAGCCCTGGCTGAAGACAGAAACAGCAGCAGGCGGCAAACTTGGGTGTTTGCGTGCTTATTTTTCTGAATTTCTTCTTAAAATAAATTTCAGTTACCAGCAGTCAGCAGTGCCCTCCAGCTGACTGTAAGCCTAGAAGCCCGCTGCCCTCTCTAACCCAGGCCCATCCCTTCCCTGTGGTCACCAGCTCCAGCCCTTGGCACAGATGCTGGGGAAAAGGGAGCAAAGCTCAGGATTAGCACTTTTATTCCATACAATACCTTCCTTTGTTTAAGAATATTTTCCACTCTGCGATCCCCAAGAGGGACCCAAATTAGATTGCTCTGGGCACAGAAGTATTATCTTTATCCCTTCTCTCCAGCTTCTGTTGAAAAATAAACAAGCCCAGTGAAGGAATAGGTGAACCTGTGACTGTGATGGCAGGGGACCAGTGGGCGGGCAGCCGCACTGGCTCCCTGAAGCTCCAGCATGTTCTCCGTGGAACTGTACCTACACCCACACGCACGTGTTGACACCAGCGACCTGCTTATAGAGGGGAGAGACATGGCAGGCTCATAAGCTATCTGATTTAACGGTTGACTTACAAGCACAACAGCCGATTCCACCAGACTGTGTCACCCAGATATATTCTGCTAATACAATGTTTCCCCGTCTTTATCAAAATGGAGCTCCCTGGTGTTCTGGAGTGTTGAGGCAGGTCTCTGATCATAGTTACCGATAATACCTACATAGCATGTCCTTGTTTCCCAAGAGCTTGAACATACATTTTCTCTTTTGATTCTCAAAACAACCCCATGAGATAGGACGGGCAAGTTCTATTATTGTCCTCATCTGTAAAATGAGGCTCGGGTTAGGTGATTTCCTCAAGATCACTCATTTCCTTAAACTTGGGGCTTCTTTTTTTACTTAACCTCCTGTCCCATGTTCTTCGTAAGATAATATGGCCTCATGGGGAGCCTCTGGGCCGCTAAGTCCAGTTTGGCCAACCTGACTGCAGAGGAGTAATTTAGGAGAAGTGGACTCAGTATGTTTGAGAACAAAAGTTCTATCACCCCACCCAGTCTCCTATTGAGAGAGGCAGTAAGAATCGTCCCTCTCCAGATCTTTGAAGGGCTGACCAAGGTGTTTGTACTGAGGCTCTGGCTTTTGTTCTGAAATTAAACGAGAACAGCTCATTACCAAAAGAACATAGCTGCTTGGGGCGTGGTGGAAGGCCAAAGGTACAGGGGATGTTTCCATCTGATAAGCTGTTAAAGCAAAGTTTAATCATTTTATCTCAACTGGAAACTGTTTTTCTCTGCAGGCATAAACTTGTTTTCTCTGCAGTCTCTTCTCCCAACCAGCTATCAAGTACCTGGGGGAAAAAACCCAAACCAACACTCTCTCTTTATGTCTGATTCTTAGAGTGAAATGCAATCAGAGCACTCCAAACAAGAATCAGAGACCACACCATTGGATTCTAGACTAATAGAGAATCCCAAAGGTCCTCAGAGCCCAGTGGAGAGCCTTTCTATCCTTAGTTACCCTTTACAGATGTTCCTCTCTCATTCCCAGGGAAGCTGGTATCTGGGCAGCAGTTTGGTTACATTGTTTTCCTCTCCCTGTATATGGACCCAGTCATATTTCATCAAATGGAGTCACCTGCCTGGTGTCCTGCTTCTTGCCTGGGCCTGAACTTGAAACCTGAGTGCAGTTAAAAAACAACAACAACAAAAATCATTTGTTAGAAGAAAAGGAGGGGAGAAACTCTGTCTAACCGAAAAAAAACCAAACCCATGGCCGTCGAGTCGATTCTGACTCATAGTGACCCTATGGGACAGAGTAGAACTGCCCCATAGGGGTTCCAAGGAGCACCTGGTGGATTTGAACTGCCGACCTTCTGGTTAGCAGCCGTAGGACTTAACCACTGTGCCACCAGGGTTTCCCTAAGTGTCTAAAGACTACAATATATTCCGAAAAGTTGTTGGAATTGATAAGCTTGAAGGTTGGGGACTGATCTTGGTAACGCTGGAGATGTCGTCTGGCCTTTGATTCTGGTGTGGTCCACACACATACAACACAGACTCATCTAGAAGGAGAGGCCAAATGCCTTCTCAGCCTTTAGAGATTACTCACTGATCCCCTTTCCAAGATATTAAATCCCATTTTGTAGCAACCGAAACCATGCGCTTAGCCTTCCCTTTGTGATCTCATCCTTAGACAAGGCCCCAGTCAGGGCAGACTCAGACTCCAAGCTCAGTTCAAGAGCATGTGGCTCTTCTCAGAGGCGGGGTCATTGTGCTCCCTGTATCCAGGATCCTTGTTACTCGTGTGTTGACCTTTTGTTCGTTCCTTGCCCTGTCTGTTGCAGAGGATGTGAAGCCGTATCAGGTTAATGGAGTGAACCCCACCTATCCAGAGTCCCGTTATACCTCGGATTACTTTATTAGTAAGTTCATCCTCCACACCACTTTCCTCACCTTGCTCAGGGTAAGGGGAACCTACAGAGGGGTCCCTGTGCCAGCTGGCCTCAGGCTCCTTCATGGTAATTCCACAGAAAATAATAATTGCTGAAATACAGAATCCTCTTTGTTATTTATTTTGTTATTTGCTACAAAGGCGTAAGCTTTCAACCATTTATATGTTTTATTAACCAGCAGGTTCCCACTCTAACTCTCAGATAAGGTACCCTGGTGGTACAATGGGTAAACACTCGACTGCTAACTGAAAGGTTGGCATTTCGAAACCACACAGCTGTGCCACGTGAGAAAGACCTGGCGATCTGTCTCTGTAAAGATTATAACCAAGGAAACCATATGGGGCAGATCTGCTCTGCCACATGGGGTCACTATGAGGTGGAATCCACTCAACAGCACCCAGTAACAACAGAGCTCTCTGACATCTTCCACGTACCAGTCACCCAGTACATCTGCTGTAAGAGAATACCACATGACCCTAAACTTACTTTTAAACCCCTAAATCTTACATGATCTTGTGCACGATGGTGGCCACCAGAAGGTTGGATTAGGGATTTGATCTTGGCTTTTGTTCTTTCCTTTTTTTACCTGTGGGAATAAGAGTACCTGTTGCCGTCATCAATTCTGACTCATAGTGACCCCAAGTGACAGAGTAGAACTGCCCCATAGGGTTTTCTTGATGATAGTTTCTCTGACACTCATCCTCAAGAGTGTGCCAGGAAGTGTTAAACTCTGTTGCAGACACTAAGCCTTCTCCTTCCTAGTGTGAGATTCCTAAAGTATATTGGAGGAAGAAAGGCCTGGCGATGTACTTTCAACAATGAAAATCTTCCGGTTCCTTTGTGCGTGGGGCTGCCATGATTTGGGAGCCGACTCGGCAGCAGCTAACAACAATGACAACAACAAAAGCCTGTTGGAGAGGTGACCAGAGGAAGAGAATTAGTGTAGAACAGTTCTTATCTGATAGGCTAGAAAGGTTGTCTTAAAAAGATTCATTTTTATTTTACTTTAATCCAACAACAGTAATTAACTCCCATGCATCAAGAGTTTATTATGTGCCAGCAATGGTGCGTATATTCTCATTTGATCTTCACCACAGCACTAGGAGGAAGGTTGCTATCCTCCCTATTTATAGCTGAAAAGGCAGAAAAGGGAATTAACTTGCCAAGGACCATAGTTATTAGGTAGTAGAGTGAAGTTAGCGATCGAGGCTCTTCTGATGTAAATATTTTCCTCTTATTCTCTAAGGTAGCCAGCCTGTTCCACATCGTGGGGGTGAAGAACTGCTGGCTTTAATAGAAAGCTCTCCCCTCTCCAGCTGCAAACCCTCTCTGTTTCCAGGCTATGGTATCGAGCACGCCCAGTGCGTCCCTCCGTCGGAGTTCTCTGAGCCCAGCTTCATCACAGAGTCCTACCAGACACTCCATCCCATCAGTTCCGAGGAGCTCCTGTCCCTCAAGTATGAAAATGACTACCCTTCAGTCATTCTCCGGGACCCTCTCCAGACAGACACCTTGCAGACTGACTACTTTGCCATCAAACAAGAAGTCGTCACCTCAGACAACATGTGTGTGGGGAGGACCAGTCGTGGTAGGTTAGATTTCATCTCTAAAAGCTCTTGAGTTCCCAAGAATTACCTAACTTGGTGAGTTTTCTAGATCCCAGGTTTTCTTATGTACTGGCCCTGTACATTGCTTCTTTTCAGCTTGCTTTTTTTTTTGTGTGTGTCTTAGACTGTGTACGTATTACGAACTTTCCATCATGGACTTGTAGCCAAGTCCATCATAATGACAGAAACAATGGGTTCATGGTGGCTTTGAAGTTTGGCAGGAGAAACAATCAGGTTTCTTTTTTTGGGTAAGATATTTTACCCAAATAGTAACTGTAGCTGGATGTAGTGGTTTTTTTGAGGTATGTTTTATTTTCTTCGAGAGGATCTTGCTCGAGGAGGACGCAGTTAAGTAAAAATGGCGCGGGTGACCTTTGGGAACATCACTCAACTTCGCATGCCTCCCAATCATCTGCAGTCACAGTGCACATCCCGGCCGGGGACCTGGCAGGACCTCTGCTGCTCAGCCCGGGAGCCTTAGCCTTCTGTGACTTCTTTGGTTTGGGAAGATACAAGATGGTTAACCAATGGTTCATTTGGAAACAGTCATCAGCAGTGTGGTGAAAGTGTGTATTTAGCTAAAGGACCAGAGAAATAGGTGACCAGAGCTTCCAAAAGAAGAAAATGTTATTGACATGACTATGATGATAATGATAAAATTTTTCACTGATGGCAAAGTAAAATGTTGCAAAGTAGAGCCAGCTGACATAGGCAGAAAGAGGTAAACAAATAGACCCCGTTTTTAGGATCAGGCCTTAGACACTGAAGCAAACAGCACACCTAGGAAAGTGTGCAGATTGTTTTGTTTCTGAGAAAAGTACAGTATCAGAGGGAGGGATTTGTGCCTTCAGGAAGAACCCGCCGGTTTCTAAGAAGTTGAAAAAGATGACTTTTCAGGTGGATAAATGGGAACGAATAACAAACAGAAAAGAAGAAAGCTGATCAAAGTGGCACTCAGAAGCCCTTAGTAAGGGAATACCGGACAGGCATGGGTTGGCCTCTTAGTTCTGCTCACAGGCTGACCCTGATGTCTCTTCTGAGGCTTTCACAGAGGACCCCAAAGGCATTTTTACTTTGAAGAATCACCCCCCTCCCCCAGGCATTATGGGCCCTACACATTGTCACCTTTTCAAGTGTTCAGGCTCACACTTCCTCCCAGCAGGCCCTGCATAGGGAAGGTCCCCGTCAAAATCAGAACTTGTTATCTTCTCTCTCAGGGCCCCAGGGTGTTTGGGTTTCATACAGAAGGGAATGGGTGGGGCCAGCCCCACCTTCCTCTTTCTGACTCTCTTTTTTTAATATTTGGGCGTATGTCTATTTAAATACATATACACATGTGTTTGTACCTGAGTATCTTTTTTCTCAGGATGGTCAGAGCATTTAAAAGACATTCTTTCTTGTGGGGGTTTATATATACATATGTATGTGTGTTGTTATTGGTGCCATCAAGTGGATTTTTAACTCATAGTGAGTCCATATGACAGAGTAGACTTGTTCTATAGGATTTTCTAGGCTGTAATCCTTATGGGAGCAGATCGCCAGGTCTTTCTCCCTAGGAGCCGTTGGGTGGATTTGAACCACCAACCTTTTGTGAGCAGCTGAGCTCTTAATTGTTGTACCACCAGGGCCGCGGGTTTGGTCTCAGCCCGGTTCTAACTTTGGGTAAATTCACTCTCACCGTGTTCGTAAATTATGCCTGGCTTTGATTTTTTTTTTTTTTTTTTTTTTGCAGTTGGTCATTGTCTCTTCTTCTTTCTCTTGGTTCATGTCTTTGGTCCTCACCGTCCTGTCAGCCCCCAACTAATGACTGTAGACCAAACAGTGACCCTTACAAAGGGACATTGAGGCAATTCTCTCTGGCTTCACTCCTCCTTTCTCATTCCAAGTTTCAGGCCACACAGGGAAGGACCATTTTGTGCAGGGCTGCTTTTTGCATGTTGGGAGTGCTGTAAACAGGACCTATTCCAAGGGCCGATTGAATCTGAGATGGTCTGATTTGTCTAGACTGAAAGCATTACTGTTGGCTGATGATTACTAATAATAACCATAGTGTTCATATAGTGCATTATAGCACACAACGTGCCTCTGTATCCCGCTTACTTGAACTCTAAGAGCTGTCTTTGTGCTGGTTGCTCAGCGAGTGAGTGTGAGGCTACCCCATCTATTGCTTTGAGTGCTGGAGGTCTGCTCGCCAGAGCCAGATGGCTTTGGAAAGATCTTGCTGAGGCATTTCTCAGAAAAGTTGGTCATTGGACGTCTTAGAGGATACATGCTGCCCTGCATGAACACAGTAGCATAACCAAGTGTCTAATCCAGTTGGATTCAACCCATTTTTTGGGAGAAAATACCCATAAATGAAGGTTCCCAGCTCCAGGATTGTGAAATAGAGCTAAAATGAAAGCAGCCTGCTGCTCTAAACCGCAACTCTCAACAGACTTGCATTTGGCTTATGTTTGAGGGGTTGCCAGAGAGGAGTTATGGCCTAGTTCAGTGTTCTTGCTTATTGGGACTCCTTGGAAACTCAGCAGTCTTGCTTGTGGAAATTCTGGTCTCCATGCCTCCAAAAATAAAAACGGCTTATAGAGAGAGAATTCTTTCAGAGAGGCTCCAGTATAACAACTGCCTAAATATCAATGACCTGGTGGGGTGTTCTTCATGAAAATATAAATCTTCTCTCTTAGGCTTTTGGCATGTTTGCTTTGTAGAGAAATTGAATGACTGTTAAGATCAATAGCTGGTATGAGCAAACACCTTTTTATGAGATGCCACAAAATTTCCTGTGCTGTTAAAAAGAGGCTATGACATTCTTCTTGTGGGCTGTTTTCCTGAGTCATTGAATGTGAATTTCTGGAAAGGACAGTTCCTTCATTTTTAATCACAAGAAAGAGTTGCACATGTGACCCATGGACTGCATAGGCGAGGCTCATAACTCCGTGAAGCTCTTCCATATGCTTCTGGAGATGACCTTCCTTCAAATGGATGATTCGAAGAAGGAATGAGATGAAGCTTTTAAACAGCCACCTTTCTGTTACAACCAGTGATGGAGGGGCCAAGAGGTCCAGAAAATCTGAAACAGTGGATTATTTAAAAAAAAAAACAAACAATGGAATTCATTTTATTTGGGATTATCTTCTTATTTAGGGACAATTTCCTAATTGCTGCATATTTGGGCACCTGTTCATACTTGACTTTCATCGTTTTGAGCAAATCCCCATCGTTACGTAGGGGAGAATACACTGGAAGCTCACCAGTCTGAGGATGGACAGGCCAGCCTTACTCTGGGATTTGAAATTTATAGTAGACCAGCCACCCATGAACCACTGAGAGTTGACTTACAGGCATTTCTACACAAACTTGGTCACTTCATTTAGTCTCCTGACTTGTAATGAATTGAGGTGGTCGTCTAGTCTCATGATTTAACTTAGGTTGCCTGAAAGGCATCTAAAAGTAGAACATGGAAAACATTCCTGTGAAACGTTTCGGCTCTTAGATGCATTTATTTTCCTCTAGAATTTTGTGTTAGCCTCCTTTTTAATGGGCAGTTTTGCCAATGGAAATTTCTCCAGGAGCTATTGTGCAATCGCAGCAGCTGTTTATAACCTGGTTTGGGAAATTAATGAACTTGCGTGATCCTGTGGTCAGCTAAGAATGACTTAAAGCAACTCACAGAGTGAAGAGTTTCTGACATTGCCTTGGACGTTAACCCTTTACTTGACTCTTGTTTTTTATCACCTGCCATTCTCCAAAGAAGTTTATTTTCAAGTCCAGCGTTGTACATGGACAGGACAAAGAATAAAGATTTCTGTTTAGAAAAGCGACAGTATTTTTTTTTATCACCTGGATAACATATTTTGTAACTTTTTTCTCTACTTGAGAAGGAATAGAGGCAGGGCTTATATCTCATTTTAAAATAGTATTTGGGAAAAATGCTAAAAAAATAACACTTTAGTTCCAAGGCCAAGGAAGGTCAGTCTGCTCTTAGTCTAATGGAATTTTTTTCTTATGACCAAAACATTTTGCCCAATTGGGCCTTTTGAAATCACCTCATTGGCTTGAGTTGGAATAGGGAATTCAGCCTAACGCTGCTCTGATTTCTTCCAGTTTTCACTGGGTCTAAAATATTAGCCAGAAATTCCATAATAACGTGTGTGCTTCTCAGCTTTTTGATGTCTGGCTTTAGAATTCTTGAGGTCCTAAATTTTCCTGTCTGTTCCTGACAGATATGAGCTGTATTCAACTGTGAATCTCTGAACTCAGAGCTGGAAAACAGGGCACAGAGTGGGAGTGGACCCTCATATTGTGGCCCAGGGCAGCTGCTTTCCCCAGAGCAAACCCACAGCCCTGAAGCTTCCATTCCCTCTGGCCCCCTCCCTTCTTCCATCCCTCCTGTGGATCTGATTAGCAGTCTGTCCTCTGATAAGAGGGTTTTTACAGCTGTTGTTTTTCCCAATCCCTCCTCCCCTGTCCTCTTCCTACCTCCTCCTTTACCTCTAGGTAAACTCGGGGGCCAGGACTCTTTTGAGAGCATAGAGAGCTACGATAGTTGTGACCGCCTGACCCAGTCCTGGAGCAGCCAGTCATCTTTCAACAGCCTGCAGCGTGTCCCCTCCTATGACAGCTTCGACTCAGAGGACTATCCAGCTGCCCTGCCCAACCACAAGCCCAAGGGCACCTTCAAGGACTATGTGCGTGACCGTGCTGACCTCAACAAGGACAAGCCTGTCATTCCTGCTGCTGCTCTGGCTGGCTACACAGGTAGGCACCCTACAGCTACCTAGGCAGCCTCGGTGGGTGTGCATGTTTCTGTGTGCATATACCCAGGGACTATGGCGAGAAGGAGACTCAAAGAAGTCAGTGCAATTTCTTTAGCCATTCTGCTTGGGAATAGCCAATAGAATAGTAGTATTCTGCTCCCAGGGGCCATTTCTAAGAGTGGTAGGAAAAACCTAGATTTTTTATATTTTCCCATATCTGGGGAAAGGGAACTGTCATAATTTGGTGCCCCTGGAAACTCTGCCCAGTGGCCTAGTGTCAGGGGACTTTTCCTGGCCTGCTCTTGGCCGGTATTTCTAAACATAAAACACAGCAGCCTCTTTCAAAGGCCTAAGAATGTCTTAGACTCTAAGTCCTTCTATAGTATAGTACTTATTAGGCCTGCTGTTCAAATGTCAGCAAAGTGTCCTTCGTCACCCTAATCTCTGTCTAGATCCATCCTGCCCTACGTAGGAAACCTGTTTTCCTTACTGAGCTGTAATATCCTATTTAGAGTAAAGATCTCAGACTGAAGGAACAAAAGCAGTGGTAGTGGTGCGTGAAGGAAGATCCTAGAGAAAGGAGGATGTAGGTTGAGAGCTTGGCTTCTCATTGAAAATCTAGTAGTAGAGCAAACCAATTCATTCTCCAAATGGGGTGTGGCATATATGTTGCGTAAATTTGGAAACATTTGAAGAGTAGATCAGAAATATCCATGAAGTATTGAAGTGTTAACTATCAGATTCTTTCTGTAAAGCTGTAGCATCTTCTAAAAATCAGAAAGTGTGTTGTGAGTGGAACTTACTTTAAGCTTTGATCATTCAGATGTGAGCTTGGCCTCTATTGGCTTAAATTTCCTCCACCCTAGACGGGCTACTTTTTGGGGACTCTGTGTGGGTTACGAACTGACCTGGCTGAAGACAAACAACAGAAGCTGTGTTTCTTCTGAGCTGTCTGATCTTTAGCGTGTGCTAGACCCTTATTCTTGCATTTAGGGCAGCCTTGTTTTTCTCTAGGAGAACCAGCTGCCCTTAGAAAACAATTCAAATGCTTAGACAAATTATTCTCCCTTCAAAGTGAAGGAATGTGCCTTTTTGTTGCATTCCACCCAGCCTCTAGTGCAGCTCATTGAATGAAGTAAGTACTCAAGAGTTATGTTTATGTTTTGGGGAGCGACAAAGTCTCTATATGAAACAGGACTCACATTTCATAGAACCATACGCCAGGAAAAGACCTTAAGATCACCTACTCTATTCTGTCGACAACATGCCTGTGATGTTTGCTCGAGTATCTCTAGTATGTGGGTACTTGCTACTTTTCGAGGAAATTCTTTTCCAACTGTGAACAGCAGATTACTGGAAAATTTACCCATTTCCATTAAAGACGTCTGGAATGAGGGAAAGCATATTAAGTCTCTCAGGATATACAGAGTGCTGGCTCTCTAGGTATTTTAAGAGCTACACCTTAGTTGGATATACTGATGAAGGAGGGGGAAGTGCTTCTTAATTAGGAAGAGAAAGAAAAGGCCAAGGTAGCTCTACAATGACTCCATGGACTTGGGAGGCAGCAGTGTATCTCTGAATGATGGTGCCCTTCCGGTTCTTGCGGTGCAGGGCAGACAGTGTCCTGTTAGTCGCTCAAGTGCAATAGTCAGCCCTTCTATAGCTCTTCCACCCTCACTTCTAATAACAAATCTTCCACTTAGTTTCTCTCTTTGTTAAGTATATTCCTTTCTTCTCCCTAGCGCAGTTGCCACCATCACCACCATCAACATTCTCAATGATAATTCCCCAGTTACAGCTTTCATGAATCTCTCTTAGCATCTAGGCCGGGGATACTGAAAATACAGCTAGCTAGGGCAGTTTAGTGGATACTGAAGTTAAATGAACTGACTTAAGTTCTAAAGATTGAGTTTTGTTCAAAGAAAGCTGTGAAGTTTATGATTCAGGGTCAACTATCAATGGGTGAGATTCTGGTAAGGATCCACAGACACACTGAGAAGTCTTTCTACAAGTGGCTAAAGCCTGGTCTCCACCTAGATGTGAACTCCTCTGGAAGTGTTAACTGTGTTAGTTATTGGGTTTTCTAAACGGGGGCAAGTAATGAAGCCTGCAGAGCTAATAGTCTGCAAGAATGACTGAAAGGGTTTTGGCTAAGATGGCCATAGTACCATGACAAGGATTATCCAAGACTTGAGGAATCTTTCCCAGACTGTACCAGTTTCTTGGAGCTCTTACTAAGGAGAAGAGGGAAGGGATAAGTTGGAAATTCTGCGAACTAAGAATGAGTGTGCGATACGAATTAGGGACATGAAACTGTCATCAAGATAACCAACGCTAAAATGCTGCCTAAGGGGCTTCTCTGCAGTCTGAAGGCAGAGCCAAACAGATCAGAGCATCAAATGCGCCTTTAAGCACACACCCAGGACGTCTGGAACTGTGAGTTACGTGTGATGTCACCCTTTTTCTTGGACAGATTGTTTAATAGGTATTCTTTCTTTTTTGTTCTATCTTGCTTTTTCCTTTTTTTTTTTCTCTCCAAAAACCTGTTGCCATCAAGCCAGTTCCAACTGACAGCGACCCCACACGTGTCAGAGTAGAACTGTATCCCATTGGGTTTTCAGTGGCTGTAATGTTATAGAAATGGATCTCCAGCTTTCCTTCTGTGGCCCCACTGGGTGGATTTGAACTGCAGACCTTTTGTTCAACAGCCTAGCGTAAACTGTTTACACCCCTTGAGGACTTGTTTTCACGCCAAACACAGAAAAGGGAATAAAACATTGATTGAGTTGAGGCAAAGGGGGAGGGTAACTATCAAAGAACTCGAAGATGATGGACATAGTCATTCGAATTAAAAAACATTTTTTAAAGCATCTCACCGTGTTTCTTCGTCATAATTGAGGATTTAACTTTTCATGCACCTCACATGGTGCCGAGAACAATAGCCCAGAAAACAGAAGTCCTCTGTGCTGCCTCCCAGCTCTAACACATGGTATGATTTTGGGTGAAGTTACCTTGTACTTTTTCTGCTTTTAGTGAGGTAGCTGTGTTCATCCTGATCTTGGTGGGAGGCGATCTGTGAAAACATAATGGAGCCAAACATATTAATTAAAGAAATGAGTGCTAGACTTTGCGTGAGATGTAGAAGAAAAAACTCAATTGTGACAAATCAATTAATTCAGCATATTGTTCCTGTGCACATATTGAGTATAGATAAGTGCTAGTAGCCCATGAGGGTTCACTGTCTTGTTGAGTTCCAGATGTTATACATGTCGTTAGACTTGAACTGGATTTCCTTCTTGTTGCTAGCCCGAATGAAGGTCAGGCTTGTTAGGCATGTGAGGGGTGGCCCAAATGTTGGTGACTTTTGTTCTCTGCACCATGCCTGGTAGCCATCTCCTCCCAGCAGTGCCGCCGATCTGATATGGGAGTTCCCTGACTCTTGCACCCCGGTACGGCCCCTCCTCATTTCAGACACAGTGCTAGGGCATGGAGAAGGGAATGGACCATATCCACCCAGCTCCTCTACCACCTGAGGAGCAGGCAGTGACTGCAGAGCCCTTAAACGGGTCTTTGCTTTATGCAGACATGTTAAGGTGAGTCAAAGTTTGGAAAAGTACTTTGGAAAGTGGAAATCTTTGTACAAGTGTTAGGAATACTTTTTTATTGCTCGTGAAAGTGGCATCTATTTTCTCTCTCAAGGTCTCTTCTCCTTCTCTGACTGTTCCCTTAAAATTAATGGCTCCAGGGTACGTGTGGCCACACAGTATGAGCACTTGTATCTTTACGTTGCTGCTACTTGGCGTGAACAACGGGTGTGTGCTTGGGTTCTCTGAGCTGGGAAGAGAATCCGTCTTTTGGACATTACACTAGGAGCCTAGGTCTTTGTCCCTGTCACCTTCAGAGGAATGCATTTTATTTCTTCATATGATGTCTTAGTTACTGCACTGTAAGTGTGGAAATCAGTTACAAACTGAATTTTCACATTCTCTTGCACAGTTACATTCTTCCTTCAAAGATAAGAAAATTGCATCAACCTTCTCTGGGCTCCCATGGCAACTTGTTAAATTAGGTCAAGATGTGGGGGCAGATAACATGGCTTGAAAGCCTGCCTGTGAGCTGAGTTAAGAATATATCAAACGTAATGCTGGCTTCCGCCAAAATGTACCTTCTTACCTTGCTATGAACTGCTTATGGTTATCAAACTGATAAAATCAGAAAGCTCTATTTTCTCTTGTTCAAAGATACATCCTGAAACCCTTCTAATTACAAAACAATCTGAGAGGAGTGGCCCAGTGTCGTCTATATATTTTATAGACCTGAGCAGAATGCTTTCTAGATCCTTGAAAAACAGAGACATCTCTGGTTGGTTGGTTCGTTTTTTTTTTTTTTTTTTTTTCCAATTTTAGTAGGTATAGGCTAATATATCCAGATTATCAAAAATGTACTCTTCCTTCCTTCCCCATTTTATAGATAATGAAATTGAGGCACAGAAAAAGTAAATTATGCAAGGCAATGTACAGAGATGGTAGCTTCTGAATGAATCATAAATGCCAGCTATCTCTCCTGACGGAAGTTTCTTTGCTCCACCTTAGGGATGGTGATGCTCATGGGTTATCTCACTTGTCCCTCGTGAATGATTAGGGACCTTGTCTCCACTTGTCACTAATTAACACCCTACATGTGGGTTAGGGGCGTGTGGGAGAGGGACCTTTGGCTTTAGCCCTGAGTTATTGGCCTGTAAATCACCTTTACTGAACTTCATTCCAGATTGCCAGCCAAATCCACAGGTAAAGAGTCCAATTCCTATCCCTTGTATGGTTGTTACTGGGCTGGTCTGTTGGTAGATTATGAATGAAGTGGTTAGGGTCTTCTTTTTTTAGGGAGTCTGAAAAAAGGCTAAGGCCAAAGCCATTTATTAACTGTAACAAAATTTTGTTTTATAATTATGTGCACATTTGTAAATATACAGACCCTCAGTTGCCTTAAAGCTAAATTTGGGACTATCTGGAATTCAGATTCCAAATATTTATGTATGAGACACCACAAGAGAGGCACGCATCTTAAAAAAAAAAAAAAAAAAAACGCATCTTAGAGAAGGAGAATTCTGGTGTGTGAGAATTCTCCTCACCACTTCATAGATGGCACTAGAGCCAGTTTACATCACACAGTAAGAAAGCCCCTGAGCTGGACAGAGAACCTTGGCGTTCTGGCTCCTAGTTCATTTTAGGGTTCAATAACCCAAAAAAAAAAAAAAAAAAAATTTTTTTTTTTTTTTTTAACCCAAAGCTACTGCTAAAACATGTTTTGGAAAACAAATAGCTTTACTGTAAAAGAGAGTGCTTCAGAGTGCTCTAATTCAGAATGAAACCTGAGATTTGGCAGCATGACCTGAGATCATCGTTTTCTGAAGGAAAGCTGAATTGCAAAATCATCTCAGTGTAGTCAGGTACAGACAACTACTGAGGGAACGTTTGGTATGAGCCTAAGCTAGTGATAAAGAAAGGGGCCAGCAGAGCCAGTGAGTAGTGCAATATGAATCTGTGCAGAAGATTCTTAAAATTCTAAGTCCAGGTAGGTACGTTATTAGAATACTTTTGTTGTTGTTGTTAGTTCCTGTTGAGGGGGACCCAGACTCATGGTGATCCCGTGCACAACAGAATGAAACACTGCCCAGTCCTGCACCATTCCCATGATTGGTTGCCGACCAGACTGTTGTGATCCGTAGGGTTTTCACTGGCTGAATAGGGACACTTTAGAGCTTTTCGATTTGGAGGGATTAACTGGGCAAAGCTCTGGAATATCTCTTTCATGACCATTGGGATACACGGTTGCCCACCCACTTTTTCTGCCCCTCAGGTTCGTTGAGAAGCTGCTTGCCCAATGACAGTACATGCTGCCTCAAGGAGGGGGCCTTTATGACTGTTTGAAACTGAAAAAATGGGCGCGTGCTGCAGATTACTATTTCTACAGGGTGTTGTTTGAGGTCTGTGCATTTTGGGCAGGAAACACAGAAATTTTGAAAATGTTTCTTCGGGGGAGCATCTGGGGGTAGAATTAGTGGGACAGGGTATGCCCCTTGGAACTTGGAGGGTAGGATGGTTGGTGGGGGCAAAAAAAAAAAAATACTACCTACCAAAAATTCAACAACACCGAATGATTCAGCATGCTTCCATTAATGAAACACATAGTATCAACAAAAATTCAAAGCAGAAAATAATCAGGTCTTGAAAGATAAAAGCTTCTCAGCCTCCATAGAAATGCTGTTGATAAAAGACAGTTTGCATGATGAAAATCAGGAAGAATCAACTTGTTGACAAGAGCATTAGTCTCATAGAACTCTGGTGCCCACTCTGCACAGTTGCCACCTTTCACAGGGAGGCCCAGGGAATTGATATGTCTAAATGAGGTTCTTGGCTGGGCAAAGACAGGATGGGCTTGCAGGCAGATGTCATAGTCTCAACATAGAGTATCCCTGGGCTTCCTGGATGGAGAGGAAGAGAAGATCTTGGCGCCGTGATTCACAGTGCAGGAAGCCAGGCAGATCCCTCAGCCATAATGGAGCTTTCCTCCCAGAAGCATCTCAGGAGCTGGGAAGGACTCTCCTATGTTTGGTGGTGGGCCCTAGGGAGTCCCTGGTCTGGACTTTGTGATCTCCATGGAGTGATGGGGTAACATGTCGTTGAGTTATTGATGGGAAATTGATGAGAGATACTTTGGAGAACTGGAATGGAAAATTCCCTGAAAGATCTGAACCTGCCTGGAGCAGAAGCCTGTTTGTATTGCCTGCATGTCATTGTCACTGTCTTTGCTTTCTAACGCATTAGCTTCGTGACAGGTTTTCTTAATCATCTGCCACCCATAGAAAATGGCCGCATAGTAGGACGATTATCTTCTCTCTTAATTTCCTTAAAAAAAATTTTTTTTTTTTCTTTAAAAAATGTGACAAGCAGAGGCTCTGTTTCCACTGGTTTCCTTTGAAAGTAGCAGCTGGCTGAACCACCTCAGCGTTTTGACCCAGATATGGTAGTAATTTTCAGGCTGCCTTTGGGGCACATGAAGTTCGCTTATACTTTAAATATACCTCTCCCCTTGATGCTGTTTACAGCTATTTGAAGCCTAGTGGGTGCCTGGGTTTGGGAGAACAAGAAAGGGTCACAAGTTGACCCATGTTTTCTGGGCACAGCCCCCATGCCTGTTTTCAAGGAGGACCACATTTTTTGTCACTGTTTCTCTAAATCTAACTGCAAGTGGTGGAACTGGGTGGCAACTGCTCTAAAATTCCACCCTGTCTCCAGTTTGAAGCTCCACTTCTTTTGCCTTTGAAATAAAATGTTTCCACGGGGCTGAATTCGGCCAGGGTGCCGCCGAGGCATCCACACAAGTCCCTGTTGCCTTTAAACAACAGCCTTGGAAAGTCCCCACAGCCTCTGTTGGGAAAGGCCCTGCCAGAATGTCCCAGATATTCCTGCTTTCACCCTTTGGCATCTCTTCCCTGGATGGCCTTCCCTGTTTACGGAGAGTGAGGTTGGGTCCTCCATGTAGAGACTCGATTCAGGAGAAGCCATGTTCGTCCTTGTCCTCCCTCAGATGAATTTCATGTGACCCTGGAGGTTGGCAGGCCCATCAGCACCTCCTGGCCTGCACTTTGTGTGCCCTTAAGGTGTGAAGCCCAGGTTAAACATGCAAGAAGGCTGTCCTTCCATGCTGTGTAGCTTTGGTTATGTTTGGTGATGTGGAGGTTAAGAGCACCAGATGGGGAGCCAGCCAGCCAGAGTTTGCCTTCGCTCTGCCGCTAACCAACTGTGTGACCTTAGGCAAGCTCTTTAGCATCTCTGTGCTTCAGTTTTTTCCTCTGAAAAATGGTAATAATAATTGCTCCTGCATCATATGGTTGTTGTGAGAATTAAGTCAATCAGTTTATACAAAACACCCAGAAAAGCACTAGGTACATACTAAGTACTCTATAAATTGTAACTGCTACTACTGTTTCATCTTCCAAACTTTTATGTCTTTCCAGTACAATTCTAAGTTTCTTGAGATCAGGGAAGTGTATTTTACTTAGGGAATTATAGTAATTGCTGGCAGTGTCGTGGGGCACAGCGCATATTTAGTACCTGATTAGCTCACTTGAGCTATTCAGCTCAGCTCACATGTATTAAGCTCCTTCTGGGTGCTAGACTCTTTCGTATACTTTATTTTCTTTTAACCATCACCAACAACCACACAAGGAAGGTACTGTTATCCCTATTTTACAAGCAAAAGAATTGAGGTTCAGAAGCGGAAAGGAGTCCAGCCTGAAGGCATAGAGCAGACAACAAAGAAGATGCCTTCACAGTTTTTCACGATGTCAGACAGTTAGTAGGAAAATGCCTGATATGAATAAATGTGTTAGTTTGAGTCTGTGGAGAAGCAGATGCCAAGGCAGGGTTAGGCCTGCAAGCAAGACATTTACTGGGGGAAACATCTGCAAAGGACACAGGGAGGGAGCAGAAGAAGGTAGGCAGAACTTCAGTCCATGATGCAGGTCTGACACCTGTAAAAGGAGAGCTGGAAGGAGAGCCATTTTGGTATGAAGGGTCTCCAGCTGCAGCTCAGTTCCACGTCAGTTCTGGTCAGGCGGATGGGGCGTCCTCGGGCCCAAGTTGCCCAGTGGAGAAGTTTTGCATCCCACAGGCCTGGCCTCTGTGCCTCCACCATGCCCACTCAGGAAACCTGGCCTTGGTGTGGACATGGGGTCAACCCAGTTATGCTCCCAGCAGCAGGAGACCTGAGCGCCACAGGTAATTTGATGACCACATGAGATGCGACCGAAGAGCGTGCCTGTTTGATTACCCAACTCAGCTTCTCCATCTGACCAGTTGTGTAGCAGGACTCCAGACCATAGGTCTCGATGCTCTCCGGGCCCATGACAGGCTTTCGTGCGTATTGTTGACCCTAATGAACCCAGTCACATTGTCTTATGTCTGACTCACCTCTCCCTGAGAGATGATGAGAGTGAAAGTTCTCCTGAGGTAACTGAATGCGAAAGTTTAAACTCTGAAACTAGGATGGGACTTGGTTTGCCGGAGAAATTCTTATAGGGCACAGCTCTGAGGAGGCGTTTGACATTCAAAGCCGAGGTGGGAGCAGTTTCTCATGAAGGCCTCCCAAGGCTATTTGTCCTGCCACCATCGATGGCGGTGTTAATATTCAACTCAACCTGGCTACAATGCCTTTTCCATTGAAGGAGTGTTCAGAAATGGTTTGCTTCAAAAATTCAGTGCTCAAGTGATCACTTAGGATCTGGTTCTCTTCCCCAAGAGTTCTCATATGCTGAAAAAATAAGTTCTGTCATTCTTGGTATGCTGGGGAGACGTCACCCCAGGATACAATACAATACAGAAATTGCATTGAAAATCCTACTAAGACACACACAGGCCTTAGACTTCGGAAGCTTTATTCTCTAACCCTAGTCAGTGAACACATCTTTAGTTCTTCACGTCACCTACTCGGGAAAGCATTTTCTTTACAAATTTACATGGGCCAGAAAAAACATTGCTTTGGTTTATAACAAAATTCTTCTCTACCCCCAAATCCAAACCTAACCCATCTCTGGTGACTTCTTAAAAGAATCAGTTACCTAGAAAACATCAGGAGGAAAAAGCTATAAAGAAACCCACTTCCTGATTTGAGCTTAGCTGCCTCGCTGTCCAAGTTTGTGTCTGTTAGGTTTAGCCTGGTTAAAAAGAATTATTTGTGGGTTTACTTAGAGGAAAGAGGTGACTACATTTGAATACATGCTGTCCCTTTAAGAGAGGAACATCTTCCTCTCGCTGCCACCCCCACACATGTGTACTTGAACACATGCAGGTGTGAGGAGCTAGAGCACAAACGTTTTTCCTCTTACATTGAAATTGTGTAACTGTCTCGTTCTCAGGCTCAAGCCAAACTTGCCAAACGAATCTCACTTGCGCCTGTCCCAGATGGGGCAGCCCAGCTGGCCGTGAGCCAACCAACCAGTCTTACTATTGGACCTATTTGAAGTGCTCATGGCTGGGCAAAGGCTTTTTGGTCTACCTTCAGTTAATGCAGCTAGGGTCTGGCTCTTTAGGCCCAAACTACCAACATTTGTGGGGAACATTGCTGAACTGTCTCCAGGCTAGCCCTACATAAAAATTAGGTGGAGGTTACTTGGCGAGGAGCATGAATGATTAGGGAAAAAAGAGCACATTTGGGGGAAAGAGGATCTAAGTCCGTCTGTGGCCAAGATTTCCCCAAACCGTAAGTGTCTGTGATACTTTCACTTGCAAAGCAATTTGCATCTCTTATATCTTTTTGAGCGGTACCTACTTTTAATTAGAGCAAGAATTTCACAGAGTTATCCTCACTATAAAAATCTTGAATGGTTTTTCTTACAATATTTTCTACATTTTGCTTTTATATACATTAACTTTTTTTTTCTTTTTTTAATATTCACCATTCCACTTTTTCCAAGTTGCCACGTAAAAGACCAATTTAACCATTAGGAGGATAATTTAATTTTATTTAGTACGTTCACTATCTTTTTATTCCATCTGTTTTCTTTCTCATCATTCTTTGAGAATTCTGTTTTTAAAAATAATCTGCTGTTATTTCATTCTTCTATTCAATTCCACTGTTGAATTTTATGTTGCTCCTAAACTGTTCTGGGCTATGGTTTCCTCTTTAAGTCTGAAATTCCTTTGGATTATAGGGACTTCATTTGCATCTCTGTAAAGTAGGGAGGAACAGCAGCGACTGCTATTTCCATTTTAGGAATGGGAAAACCAAAGCCCAGAGAGGTTAAATGAGTTGCATGAGATTGCACAGTGAATCAGGGAAGAGTTAAGATCAAAGTCCTGGATTCTAAACTTCCCTTTTTGGACTTTCCCATGAGCTCTCATACTTCAATTTTATAGGATGGTGTCATTGCTCAGCCCTCTACTGCCTGACATGTTTTTTTCTTTTTTTCATTTAAATGCTTCCTGCTTACTTTTGGTCTGATATGTCTGAGACATTGACCTGACAGTCAAAGGCTGGTTTTAATTGATTTGAGAGCTGTTTTCGAACTGGTTTCCATTCTTAGTATTGGCTATCTCAGTAATTAAAGAAAAAAAAAAAAACACGGTTCATAAAGTTGTCCATTGTGTTCATCAAATGTATTTTTAAGCACCTGTTAGAATGTTCTTTGCTGTTATGAGTTGAATTATTGAAACTCACTAATCACATATAATTGCTGCCCTTGAGTTACTAGCCATTGATACAGGAACACATTTATAGAACATCCTGACTGTACAAGAATTCATTAAACCAAGGTGGTGGTGGCCAGTTATAGATTGCATCATATATGGACCATCTTAGAGATGAGCTGGGTCAGGGTAGGGGGAAAAGAAAGTGCGGAAGTCAAGAATGGGAGAGAGCACTCCAGTGAATAAAGCCAGGCCAAAATATTAGGCAGTCCCTGCTGTTCCTTTCATTTCAGAAGCCTTCCTGGTGCCTTGGTTGCCAAACGCTCCAGCAGCTGCATCTCTTGAATTACTCATCCTTCAGCCAGAAGACTTGGTGTCATTGTAGGTTGGGCTTGGTCCAGAGGACAAGAAACTGTCGGGATGTTTTCTGTTCGATTCGTCACTCAACTTCATAGAAATAGGGAGATTTTGGAATCTTTTGAGAATGATAGTTTAGAAGGGGCTTGGTAGAAAGGAGATGATGCTTAGACCCCGGGGTCTCCCACCCAACCCCGAGAGGTAGATTCTCTTACTGTATCTGAAACGAAGATACATTTGTGAACAGATGGGTCCTTTCTGGATTTGAATGTTCTGTTTTTGTCAGCATCGTTTGGCTGTGGGTAGAGACACCTGGCTGGAAGGGAGGAGCCAGCCGGGCCCATTCCTCTGTTTGAGGGCCACCTGCCAGATGTATGCGATCAGAGCCGAGTCGGCCCTGCTGCAAGGGTGACCAACCATGAGAGTTTCATAGGTTAAAATAAAACGTGGTGCCCTGCCCACACTGAGGTATTTGACTTGACTTTTAGAGCAGAGCTAAAGAGATTAGCTTCTCAGAGTAGCAAATTAAGCCCCAGAGGACAGCAAGGTGTGGTCATTTTTATTTTGGGGAGCATGTTGATGAAACGTAGCCTTGGAGTCACCCATGTTGTTTGGCCCCAAATATAGTTTAGTAATGAGAGACAGTTTGGGGTAGCTTTTTAAATCCTTATACCGTTCTTTACAGGAGGATTGTTTCAGTAAAGCAATCAAGTAAACGTTTACCGAACACCTGCCAAAGGTCTGCTGCCATATGTGGCACTGAGACCAGAAGGATCACTAAGATGCAGTGCTTGCTGTCCGGGAGCTGACAGCTAGAGTCACCAAATAGCAAAGTGTTGGTGTCAGGCCCTGTTCTAGGCTTTGGGATAAAGCAGTGAACAAACAATGAAACATATAATCTAATGGTGAGAGACATACTGACTTGAGAGCAAACCATCAGGGTTGGTCTTGGGAGCAGAGAGGAGGTTGCCCAGGGAAGTCATACCCTGGGGTGACCTCCATCTATATGGAAGTCAACTCTTACATGTCAGCCTGTTACTAGGGCACAGGTGACAGAGTGAGAACTTGTGGCTGAAATGGAAATGAGGAAGGAGCAGAAGGAAAAGGCTCAAGTCGGGCCCCAACCCCTGTTTGCTAACCGTGAGGAGGCCATTGCCAGTGACACGCAAAATCCAAACCTGGAAAAGGAGAAGAACGTGATGACAAATGTGTAAACAGAAAGGCTTGATCATCAAGAGCGTCTTCACTACAATCTCGCCTAGTGCACGGCCATGTATTTATTTAAGTTGCTCATTCCTTAGCCTCGTGGTGACACAAAAAACAACCCAGTTGCCTTGGAGTCAGTTCCGACTCATGACAACCTCGTGTGTGTCCGAGTAGAACTGTGCTCCGTGAGGTTTTCAGTGGCTGATTTTTCAGAAGTAAATTATCAGGCCTTTCTTCTGAGGCGTCTCTGCGTGGATTCGAACCTTCAACATTTGGTTAGCAGCTGAGCTCATTAACCATTTGCACCATCCAGGGACTTGAGCCTTAGGGTAAAGGACCAAAAGAGCAGGGACTTTTTAATAACCAGTTCTCATCAAGACACAGGGTTGGCTTCCTGTTCCTGGTCCAGAAGAAGGGACTTACAACGTGGCCAGAATGTGTGGATACTTACTTGAAGTTTTGTAAAGCAATGAGATTGCAGCGTTAGATTTGAGGTACCTTAAGGGTCCCCTAGAGGGACATGTCCTCAGCAAGATTTGCACTGCTGGTCTCCTGTCTTCTCAGGTACCCACTTGGTATTCCTTCCGAGGCTGCATTATGTTCTTCACGTCAGGATCCTCAGTGTTGTACAGAAGCTGAGAAGAAGAAAGCAGTGGGAGGGCATCCCCGCTTTGCGGCCTGGGGGATAGCATGGAGGGAGCAGCCTGCAGGGGCGGGGTTCAGTGAGGCGGCTGTGAGTGTGTGGTGCCTTCCCGGCCTCCCACCCTTCTTTGGAGAGGCCTGCCTTCTAACAGGGACCCCTCTGTTGCTGTGGCTCCCAGCTCCGACTTGAGAAGCATAGTTTCCCAGTGATGCCACTGGATTCCTGATGTGTGACACTCCGGGGCGGCGTGGTGAAGGCCGCCGTTGAGTGCCTGGGGGCCCCAGACAGGCACACCATTGTGAGCCACTTTTAGCATGTGAGCTTCCCTTTCCATGACTGGCACTATTCTTAGTACTCGTCTCTGCTCCCGAGGACAAAGGTCACTGGGACCACAGTCCAGTTTGGTGGTTGGGTGGGTGGATGGGGCTGGACTGTGGGGGTGCAGGAAAGTGGAGACAGAGCCTTTACAATTTTAGGGTATGCTGGAACAAGGTCACGGGATGGGGCCCTGGGACTTGGGCAGACCTACACCAAGCAAGACGCAAACATCTTTGGGGAGTTTGTAACTGGGGACATTGGACTCATCCATTGTTTCCACAAGTTTGGGGACTAAGAGCTTTTGATGGGCCTGGGTTTGATGTTGCCTTAGATCTGTGTAGCCGAGCATGCGTTCCACCGTGGGTCTCAAAGCGGCCCCGATTTTCCTTCCCAGATCTGAAGTGAGGGTAACACCCTGTGGAAACAGACTTCTGGGTTCCATTGTCCCCCAGTGAAGCCAGGAGAACAGCCCACCAGGAGCCAGCATTCCTGCCCTGACCCAGTGTCGCTGGCTGGGGGAGTAATCCTGGTCCTTCCTCTTTGTGTAGCAAGGGCTGTTGAGGAATCAGTGACAGGATGGTAGAGAGGAACCTCTGGGAGGAGTCGGGTCTGCTCCTTTGACAGGAAAACGAGGGCTTTCTGCAGAGCCAGCAGCGGCTCCCAGCTCACCCAGGGGAGACACCGAGTAGCCATCTAGCCCTGGGGACAGGCTGAGGGGATTCTTTTTCTGCAGGAACTGGGGGGAGAGGGGCTTGAGCTGGCAGCCCCATGCTTTTGACTTCCCTGTTCTGAAGCTACACAGAGACGTTTCTCCCTGTTCAAGTTCAAATGCTTTCTCAGGAATCTGATGTTCTGTTGACTTGTCTTCTTCCTTAGGTGCATGTAGAAACAAGAGTAAGAACACAGCACCTAGGGCCTGGGTGGCAGGTTCCCAGATTTAATGTTTTTAGGGTCCCTTTGAACAAAGGAAAGCTTACAATGAAAAAAATAAAAACCCCTAGACAGGGACTTGCTCACCCTGCACCCCTTCCCGCAGCCATATACACAGACATGGGGTCAAATATACAGAGGGAGACGGGTTGAGGCCGACGGCTGAAGCCTGCAACTCTGACGTTTCAGTTTAGGGATGGCATCGGCAGGGAAAACAGCAGGAATAGCTCTGAGTTTTCTTCCTCTGTGAGCTGGTGTCAGTTACGTGAATTCGAGTCTCCTTCTCTGCTTCATGGTTGTAGAAGACTGGTGTATGCTTTTGAGTCTTCCTCTCCAGAAATTCGGAATCCCTGGGTGGCACAAACAGTTAACCGAAAGGTTGGTAGGTTGAGCCCACCCAGAGGCACCTCAGAAGAAAGACCTGGCAATCTGCTTGTGAAAGGGCACAGATAGAATAGCCTCTGGAGCATATTTCCACTCTGATACTCATGAGGTTGCTGTGAGGTGAAGCTGACTTGATGGCAACTGGTTTGGTTTGGTGTTTTGGTCTCCAGGAATTGGAGGTGTGTTGAGGCTCTACCTGGGTAGAAGGACCCCCATCCTTCCATCCCTTTCCGCAGTCCTCCCGAAAGAGGTTTCAAGATAAACCGTGGGAAAGAGGTTTTCAGTTAAATAGTTTGAGAGAGAAATAATGAAGTAACATCACCTCGCAGCTGCTACGAGGGGACATGTTTAAATGGCCTGGAATGTCACCACGGAAGTGGGATCTGAGACTCAGGGATAGCACCCTCACTAGCAGCAGAGGGTCAGGAGAACTGTTGACAGTCCGCCAAGAAGTGGGGAGGATTTTTTTTTCAAGTCAGGCCCTTTGTTCCCTTGGATCACTGCAACCAGGTGGGAAGTCTTCTACAGTTTTAACAAAAGAATCAAGCACTACGCAGGATGTGTTCCTGACAGCCCTTTGCAGAGCATTTATAAGTATGATTTTAGGACATAGGCTGTGAGAGTTCTGATAGATATCATCACTCCCAGTAGTCATATGCAGGTGTTGGGGTCAACAAGGTAGATGCAACGGGCCCAGGGTGGCACTGAGCAACCTTAGTGTCAGGAGGAGCAGCAAGGGTACAGTTCCTAGTCCTGACCATCCGCTAACAGGTGCCCAATGGTAGCATCTTCCCCACAGAGGTGCGTGAGGGATAGATGCGCTGGTGGCAACGTCCAGTGCATAGTAGATGCATGGTAAATCGTAGCTCTCGTTGGTGTTTTTCTCTCAGAGGTCTTAAAACAACCTCTCTGTCTTACCTTCAGGGACTCCATCCAGACACAAGAGACTTGACAGCATAGCGGTGGGGCGCCGGGCTCCTTCGCGTAGTTGGCTTTTCTCTGCCTGTCTCTCTTCAGGGGTCCCAATAGATGTTGTAGTCATTGAGAACTTTGTCAGAAAACCTGTTATGTCACAAGGTGCTTTGCAAGCTTTGTCTTTGCAGTTTTGTCTCCTCCTTCTCCTCTTTTTCCTCATTTTATTTGCCACCAGAAATGCCAAGGTGTTTCTTTGAGAGACTAGCTTTCCTACCTCCTCCTGCCCACTGGGTTGGCTTCTCAGTGGGTTCCTCATATAATGTCATGTTCAGTGTTGTGAGCCAGGCAGGAAGCATCACCTGGTGACTTTGCTTGACTTCCTAGAAACCTACGGATGTGTCTGAGTTATACACTGAATAGTCTTTTAACCAGGAGTAGAAACAAGGCGGTTAAGACTTCAGCAGTGTAGCCCTCTGGGCAGCTTTTTCAAATGTTAGTTTATTTTGTCAGTGTTTTTGGAAGCATTTTATTCTAGCATTTGTGTAAGGTATTTCTTGCAAGATGGATTTAAACTGCTAAAGATGCATTCTTAGAACGATGAGGTGGAGATACTGCATTTCCCATATTTGGCATGGGGGTTGCTGAGGAGGAGTGCTGGAAACCAGCATGAGAAGCTGTTGGTGAAGGCCAGCTCCCTTTGGCTGGGCGGGGGCGGGATGATGATGCCTGTCAGTAGCTGCTGCCTCCTGTGGCGTCGGCGGAGGTTGCTCTGGGGCTGGGGGGTCTGAAGGCCAGGGTACTAGACCCAGCACCGCCATTTACTAACTGTGTCTGGGAGCAAAGTCAGATCGCTTTTCTGAACACCTTCTTCTGCACCAGTGGGATAGACATAGTTAGCCCACCTGGGCCTACCGTACAGAAGAGGGGTGGGCAGTAGATTTTAGGAACAAGTAAAATGGTGTTTGTAAATATACCTCGTTAGAAGTGTGAGATATAACAAGAGATACCTCTTATGGACTGTAAAGGGCATTTCTATTTTTAGATTGAGAGTGAACCTAGGCTGTTTTCTATTGAATCTCACTTTTCTTTGGACAGGACACATTTGAAACTCAGGTTCAGGGTTAGAGCTAGAGAATCAAGGTTTCCTGTCTGAGCAGAGATGAGTCCCGGGCTTCCACACGGACTCGGTCTTTCCTAGGACAGTCCTACTGTGCCCTGATTGTTTCCGAGATGCTGTTACAAGGCACAGTGTAGACGTGGAAGGACTATTGGACACCATATTGTCTCTTCAACCACACCTACACATGGATAGGAATCACCGGCAGCGGTACAATTTTTTAATAGAAAGTTAACCGAAAAGGAAATCTATGTGGCTTAAATCCTTATCAGAGATAAATTGACAGCCAGGGTATACCAGGTTTCTAGAGTTAAGATCTTGGAAGCATTGATGGCTAAAACAAGAGAATAGTGTGCGTGTGTGTGTTTGTGTGCGCATGTGTGTTTGCCCGCATGTGTGTGTGTTTAAGTTAGAATATACTTTGTCCGTGAAGAATTTCTGAGACAGCCCTCATCTAGCTTCTGAGAATTTCGTGGGTGGCAAGTTAATTCCTCAAATAGCAATGATACTTTCTTAGCTTGGGCGTTTGCCTCGCAGTGGTCTAGGAAGGGTAAGGGGAGGAGTGTTCTAGCTGAAAGGACATCCAGCTTCTGAGTTCTTGTGAAGAGACTTGAGGAGGGGATAGTGACCGTTCCTGCCTTGCAGATTAGGGCCAAGGCTCGTACTGTAAAGGAGCACTTACCAGCATTGGCTTCTGCTGAGAACCCACAAAGACGTTCCTTAGTAAACACCCTTCTTACTTCTTCAGGCAAAAATAATGACTTAGTTTCTGAAAGTACAAAAAGTTATGTTGCCTTAGAATATCTCAGAAGATAGACCCAGTATTTTTTTTCTAGATTTTGCTTAAAAAAACCCAATGTTGAAATTGACCCATAAGTCAATCAAAACAAGGCAATTAGATATGTTGTCTTAAACACTTTTTGGGGGTGGGGGGGGAGGTTAAGAAGTTCTTCACCTCTCTATCTGTTCAAGCTCGTGGTATCCCATGTGACAGTTATACTGTGTGTTGCCTTCAGCTTCCCCTGGCTAGATGGACTGAGCCAGGAGGGGAGAGGGTGGCTGCACAGTTAGATTAGTTGCTGAGGGTGCTGGGCATCTGGTGTAATGATTCACACTCACTTGTGTTTCCAGGCAGTGGACCGATCCAGCTGTGGCAGTTTCTTCTGGAATTACTCACTGATAAATCCTGTCAGTCTTTTATCAGCTGGACAGGAGATGGCTGGGAATTCAAGCTTTCTGACCCAGATGAGGTAAGAAAGGAGTGACTTGTGAGGGCTGGGTTGAGGGACGATGAGAGAAAAACCCTGGCAAGGGGTTTCGTGGATGGGTCTGGATGACATTCTCTAGGATTTGAACCCCAGCTCTGCCACTTGCCCCTTGTGTGACCTTAAGCAAGTTACATAACCTTCATGAGCCTCACTGTCCTCTTGGAAAATACAGTAGCTATGTCAGCCATTTGCTTTCCAAGATTAACTGCATGGAAGGTGCCAGGCACACACAGTAGGCCCCTCCTAATTAGGAGTTGCCGCCTCTTCCTGGTCCTATGGCTCTGTCAGTTCAAGAGGCCTTGGGAGATTGGTACCATTTGTTCACTAATTCCTTCTTTCATTCCACAAATGCTTATCGAGGGGTTGCTCTGTGCCATGCCCAATTTTGAGGATTAAAAGCAATGAACAAGAGAGACGACATCTCCCTCCTGATAGCTATGAGAAGTTACTTTGCCTCAGTATAGACAGATTGCTTCCTGTTAAGGAGAAGCAGGGATGGTTGCAACTTAGATTCTACTTCCTCAAATTAGAGTTCATGTCTCCAAGGCAAGCACATTCGACTCGTAATATGGGGGAAAAGGGAGTCTGTATTGTTGCTTTGGAAACCCTGGTGGCGTAGCGGTTAAGTGCTACAGCTGCTAACCGAAAGGTCGGAAGTTCAAATCCACCAGGCGCTCCTTGGAAACTCTACCGGGCAGTTCTACTCTGTCCTATAGGGTCGCTATGAGTCGGAATCGACTCGACAGCAGTGGGCCTGGTTTTGGGGATTGTTGCTTTACAAAATCAAACACTTTATCCTTGTTACGTCCAAGTCCAGGGTCATTGCATTTCCATTGACTTAAAGAACCAACTTGACCACCATTCTTGTCCGACCCTTGAGAAATAGAATTCCTCCAAGATAGGTCAGAAAAACATGAACCTCTAACCCTCCTTCAGCATGGGTTGCCATGAACGGGTATATGCCTGTAAACACATATACTTGAGTTACACTAAAGATTTTTTATCCCCTCCTCCGTTTTTAACTGAATTTGGTTGATTCCTCTATTTTTATTTCAGGTGGCCAGGAGGTGGGGAAAGAGAAAAAACAAGCCTAAGATGAATTACGAGAAACTGAGCCGTGGCTTGCGCTACTATTACGACAAGAACATCATCCACAAGACAGCCGGGAAACGCTATGTGTACCGCTTTGTGTGCGACCTGCAGAGCCTGCTGGGGTACACACCCGAGGAGCTCCACGCCATGCTGGATGTCAAACCCGATGCCGATGAGTGATGGACACAGACGCAGCTGGGGACACTGCCAAGACGTTTCACAGAACAACCGCGTCAGCCAGACTCTCGATTTTTAATTGTTATTCTATTTTTAATTTTCCAGAACTCATTTTTTACATTCAGGGGTGGGAGCTAAGTGAGCTGCAGCTGTAATCATTGTGCACGGTTGGAAAAGGAAAACCAGGACTTCTGGGGTGGGTGGGACAAGAAATTCTGGAGCAAATTTTCAGGAGAGAGAGAGAGAGAAGGATCTTCTTAGAAGCCTGAAGAATCTGGCTTAAGGGAGGAAAAGATTAACGTGTCCAATCGCTTTTTAAAATTGTCCATGAAAAAATGTGTCTTGAGTTATGGACCCATTAGCAAGAGAAATCGACACGTTGGGAGTCATGAGACTGGTGAAAGGCAATTCATTTGCTTTCATTTTTAGGTCGGGGAGGGCAAAAAAGGGAGGTGGGATAAAACGTTTTGTTTGGGGCTGCACAAAACAACCAAGAACTATTGACCTTTATTCTACTTCTGCAACAAAAATGGACTTCCGCGGGGAGGGGCCGAAACTGTTTTTGTGTTAAAATTTATTTTATTAAATTTTGTGCCAGTATTTTTTTCTTAAAAATCGTCTTAAGCTCTAAGGTGGTCTCAGTATTGCAGTATCATGCAAGTGTGTGTTTATTTGTCGGCTGAGGATTCTGTCACAGTGAAAGAAAACTGTTTATATAGACCCCACTGGAAAAGCAAAGCCCTGTCACTGAGATCGGGATCCCCAGTTTATGTGAGACCTTATATGAAGGAAGAACTAATGCTGATTTGAGTATAAGGGCATTGTGCATGGGAATTTCATCAGTAATTTAAAAAACGATCATCACACCCCTTTACTTATTTGTCATTAGTGGATTCTCGGGGCTCGGACTTAATGTAGAGCTGAGAAACATGAAGTCTTTGAACTGAATGTATTTGCAGGCCTGTATTTGGACTACATACAATATAGGGCGCTGTTGAGGTGTGGGAAGGAAATGGAAGGAGGAAGAATGACTTGGTACTTGACTGGAATAAAGCTATGTGCGTGAGCATTCGCCCTCAGGTCTGAAGGAGTAAGTCCAGAATGCTGGTAGTTCCCTACTCACCTCACGCTTTCTCCCCTATGCCATCTTATTCCAGCGCCCCACATCTGTCGCTTCCCCCTCCTCACTTACTCAGTAGAGAGAAAAGCACAGCTTTCTGAGCAGTGAGTGGAAGAGTAGCTGCCGACTTGCCAGGAGTCGAAGTGTTTAAAGCCGTTTAGACTTGCTGGGTTTTAGAAGAAGCAGTGGGCATTAAGAGAGCCTGTAAGTAAAATGTGACTTGCTGTCTCCAGGAGAAGTGCAAGACATTCCTTTGAAGAGTTTCAAATAGTTGAGATTTGGAATGTTAGGCGAGACTGGGTGTGCCGGGAGAACAGTACGGATGATCTTAGGGCCTGGTGCCTGGATCTCTTATCCTGGCACGGGGGAGGTGAAAAGAGTAATAACTGCAGGAGAGGAATGGCTTGAAGGCAAAGGAAACACAAAGGAAGGAACTTGAGTGAAGAAAATAAGGTGGTCTGTGGCATCTGAATGTTTTTAGTACCCCCAAAGTTTAAACATGATCAACTGAACTGGTCGGCTGGTTTGTGAGAGGTGATCTGAAACTGGGTTATTTGGGAGAAGCAGTGGGCATTAAGAGAGCCTGTAAGTAAATTACATCTAATTAGTGAGAAGCGCCTCATGTGATTAGAATCCAGCCCAACATATAGATGCCTGATCAATAATAGCATGATGGAAGCAGGAAGGCTTTACAGATTTCAGTCAGAGAGGTGAAGAAGCATTTTAGATGGGCTTCTCAAGGCTAGTCCGTTTTGACCTTTAGCTGAGGAACTGGAAGTACTATCTTCTGGCTTATCTTCAAGAACATTCATGGTTTCCTCCCAGGTCCTTTTGCAGACCTTGAATGATCAGGAACCTGGCTATGTGATTCATGAGTCTCCTCATACTTGTAGACTAGTGAAGCCACGTGACAAGCAAAGGCAGAGTATATCCCAGCTGTCTATTTTAATCTCCTTTCAGATGCAGGTGCCTTAATAAAGCTCTCAAAGTATTTTAGGAGCTGCTCAGGGAGTGTTAGGGGAAACTGTTTGGACCACATTGTCTTCTCTATGATGAGGTGATCTTCGTTGGGCACTGGCAAAGGTGTGTGTGTGTGTGTTTATGTGTGTTTGTGTCTGAGATCATACCTGAGTTACCTAGTTAAGTCTTTTCACATTTCAGCAATGGGCAAGAGTAGAACCTTGGTCAGGCATAGATCATTGCTTGCTGTTTGCAACCAGGCATAAAATCACCTTCTCGACTCATCAACCTTCCTATTAAATTTATGCAGAAAACTCCCCTTCTGTTTGTCTAACTTGGGCAACTCCATAGCAGATAAGAGATCAGAAAGTGCCTCCTAGTGCTCCTAATCCCACTTGTGTTTTAAGATGCCCTTTCTCCCTAGGTCCACCCTTTTCAGTGTTTGTAGATAGCGTGTTAGTTAAGACAGCTTTGTTGATCTGGTCAGATGCTTTTTCCTGTCTGAAGGCCAGAGACCATCCCAGGAAGAGTGGTGGGTGGTTTATACACTGGAAATGTAGCAGAATTGTTGCATTTGTGCTTTTTCAAAACACATGTTAACTTCAGAGGAAGGATGAGCCAATCCGGTTTAACTGAATGGAAGCCTTACTGTCCTGGAGATGCCTTACCGATGTCGGTTTTGGCTTTGGGGTTCAGAGTCACTTTTGTTCCCTTCTCCATTCAGGGGAGGGACTTCCTGCTATATAGCCGCGACTGGTGGCTATGGGGGTTGGAGGGAGCATTCAGAGATCAGATGGGCTTATCCTTACTCTGGAGATGAACACTCTGGGTTTTAGAGCATTAACCTGCCTGACCTTCGTGGTGAAAAATACACCTTGTCTGTCTTGGTCATGCTGTGCGTGCGGCTTTCTCTGTTGGGGTCTATATAAATGTGTTCAACTCTTACGTACATTCCAAAGACGTTTCAAGGAACAATAAATATATGTATACATATACATATACATATATAAACTATATATATTCAAATGGTCATTATCTCTTTCAGGAATACTGCCTCAGTTATTGAACTTTGGTTAAGAATACTTTTGTTTTTTTTAAGCTGAGACATATAGGGGTGAAAAAGATGTTATATTATGTTTGACTATTTTCCAACTTGTATTTTCATATAATTTATATTTTTTAAAAGCTGAAAATTTAAAAGCAAGATTTAAAAAAAAAAGGAAAAGCAGGTGCTTTTAAAAATCAGAACTGAGGTAGCTTTAGAGATGTAGCGATATGTCTTTTTTTTTTTTTACTGCAAAAAAATTTTCTTATGGGGGAGTTTTTGGTTTGTTTATTTTAGTAGCTGATGCTGGCACATCGTTTTGCTGGAGAGTTTTTTATATACTGTAGTCTGATTTCATATTGTATTTTAAACTGTGTGAGATTAAAAACAAAGACATTCATTCATAACGATGTGGGTTTGGCTTGGTTCTTTCCTGTCTGGGTCATGGATGAAAGCAGGACAAATGAACCATCAGAGACAAGCGTAAGAAAGAATGTGACGGACTCTCTGACCTCACTAGCTCAGGACCATCTTAGAGAAAGATTTCCCAATAAAGTGAAAACTGTATCAGCAGTAGGGCAAAGTCGTATTGCATTTTATTCAGGTCTGAAGGACTGAGAGCTACACATGACGAACATTCTTAATGACTCAACAGATACACATTTGATTTTAACGAGGCACACTTCCCGATATTAACACAAAGTTAAACATCTGTTAGTGGACACTCTGGACTAGGAACTGTACACTCGTTGCTCCTCCTGATGCTAAGGTTGCTCAGTGCCCCTTCCGGCCCATTGCATCTATCTTGTTGACCCCAACACTTGCCGACGAATACTGGGAGTGATAATATCTATTAGTCCCCTCAGCAACCCATGTCATAAAATTCTAAGTGCTTTGCAGAGGGGTGCTTAGGAACACATCCTGCGTCGTGCTTTATTCCTGTTGTTGAAACCGTAGAAGGGGGGATGTTTTTAATTAACACCAACATTTGCTACATGAATCCTAGCTCACAGCTGGAAAGAGAATTTTTGCTGAATTGTTCACAAAGAGAGCTCTGTTTTTGGAAAATCTGCTTCTCCAGGCCTGGAACTTGAGGTTTGCTGAGCCTACGTTAAACATGGACTATGTGGTCTAGTGGTTAGGGAGCTGGACTGGCAGCAAGGAAGGTTCTTGGCCCTAAATCCCAGTGGGGCCAGCGCTACTCCCTGGAAGACTGGGAAAATTGCCTGAGCTCCTTTTAGTTTTTAGTTTTCAGCTGTAAACCTGGGTGGAACCACTGCCCCTGAGCCAACCTGGGGCCACATCTGGGCTGTTCATCCTCTGAATAAGCAGTGCACAGAGAATAGTTTGCTGCTTGGTCAAGGATACGGTCAGAGAGCTTGCCTTCAGTGCCAAGTTGCTGTTAGGCCTCAAAGTATCTGATTTAATGCTGACCAGCTTAAAAGACACAAGATGGGCTTGAAGGAGGTCAGCTTAGGCCTCTGTTTCTCAAACTAGGGGCTCGAGTTTTAGACTGGGAACACTCAGACAAAGGAGCTCTGGTGATCTCTTAATCACGCTGTTAACGCCTCCATAAAGCTGCGGTGTTAACCATAGCACCTAGGCAGAGACAGGAAAGATAAAAAAAAAAAAGAGCAATAGAGCTTTCCAGTATAATGAGACTATTTTAGGCTAAAAACGAAAGGAATTGTCATTTGTGCTTTGGGTAAAATGAGGCAGGCAGTGTACACTACAGGTAATTGATAGGCAGACTGTAGACTGCTTCCCTGTCATGGAGATGTTTAGCCTGCCCTTTACAGTATGGAAACCTACCTACGCAGCTTAAGTGAATAATGAATTGGAGTGTGGTTATGGGATGCTCTTTGAATTCTGGTATTTCTTTATGGCAACCACCCCCAGACCCTGAGTGGAAGCTGCCACCTCTAGCTGAGCATGGAGCTCCTATTTTGTCTACTAGGTCAACTTTACATTCTGACCTAATCCCTGCAATGTTTGAGTTTGTGACCCCTGTGTAGATAATTATCTATACCCCATGCTGACTTGGCATAAAGCTGATTTTATTCTAGAACCTACAGTGGAAGAGAGTACAAGAAGTCATCAGTTCATCAGAGCCATCTGACTTTTAAGCCCTTGCTCTTTCCGTTATACCACACTGCCACTGAAGAACTCTAAAGGTCTCGTTTGCAGATGCTGGCCGATGGCTCACTGTCCATGGAAGCCACAGCCCTGGTAACTAAGAGGTTTGCTTCATACACCAAATATGGGACAAGGGAAAAGTCTTTGAGCAAGGAAGCTTTTTCACTTCCACAAATTTTTCCAACTTCTGCTTTTCTCCAGTGACATTTGTGATGTGGTTCTAATTATAGAGAGGCCTTCTCTAGCTCAGATGTAGGAATCCTTGACCCTACTAGTAGCTGGCTTAAGGACCTGCCTTTGGCATTAATATATGGCCATGTTGGCTCAGTGTGCCGCTAGTTGTTCACTGCTCTTTGGGATCCCTCCAGTCGGTGAGCATCCCCACCTGAGAAGTATAAATAACAGGGGAGAAGAGGAGGACTTTCCTAGTACCTCGAGGAAAGAGGAGAAATTTAAGTAGTCTGATAAAAGCAGGTGTTGAACCATTGGTCAAAAATTTCTAAAGGCTCAAAGTTAAGGAAATAAACATTTATTGAGAATTTAGAACCCTGGGCTAGGGGGTGAGGAGGCTGTGACCTCTCTGCCCTTGGTCACTGTCATTCCTGGTTTCCTCGGTGTCGGTGTCCCAGCCCCTTTCCCTTTTTGCCTTTCCCTGGCAAATAGTTCTGTCCTGCAAAAGCCAGGTAGACCTCCATGTACTGACGTCCAAAGTAACGATAGGGGTGATCTCCCCATAGCAACACTAGGAAATCAACAATGACCAGGTCTCATGACCGACTACACAATTCCCAAGGCCCTTTTAGAGTTTCCAGTTCTTTCCCTAATCTCTCATCCCTGTCATTCAGGCTTGAGTGCTCTCAGCCACAGCAGTTTTACAGGACTTTGATGTCAAGTCAGCTCTGGTCACTCCACGCGATAGGATGCAGAGGGAGCAAGAAGCTTTTCAGCAGCCACTTGTGGGAATTACTGAAGGTCAGGAGATAGCCAGTACCTTCTCCCTGTCCACTCCCCACCAACAGCCTGAGCCATTGGCCCTGGGCAGTAGCAGGTGATTATTAACCTTTTTTACAGGCAAACCCTGTAAAAAGTATTTACTAGGGAAATGGAAAGAGAGAAGGAGCTGGAACATTGAGGAAAAACTTCAGCTCTGACTCTTCCTACACCTTTTCAAGGGCTTCCTTCTAGATGTGCTTGGAAATAGTATGTCCAAAGATAGCTGAAGAGGTGACAATAGTCTTCATGAGCCTGGAAAATTAAAAAAAAAATTAGTCATTGGCCTTCCAGATCTAAAGCAAGCTCAAAACCCTTAAGAGTGATAGAACTGGAGAGTCCTGTTTATCTGTCTACTTCTTGGGCAGGTCAATTTTGTCCCGTTTTCTTTGGCTTCAACGGGAGTAAGAAAGTTTATAAAGTATAGTGTAGCCGAGTGCACCTTTGATCTGGCACATTGTGTACACATTAGAGGAAAGGTAAGAGTGATGTTAGAGACAATGACCAGTGTTTAAGAAATAACAGATATTTCATTCAGGTTATCTGTTTTCTCCATAGTCAAGTTTTCATGATGGTGATGGGAGTGTGGACTCAGCAAGGTGTGGTTGAGAGGTGGCATTAACTCTGGGCTCAGGCTTCTTGTCCAGGAGCAGGTAGGGGAGTCAAGAGTGCCACCTGGATGGTGGTCGGGTATGTTAGCTACTCTAGGCACCCATGAACGGAGCTGCGACCACAAATTCCAAGTAACTTCTCTTCAGTGACCACACATTCCAACCCAAAACTTGAAGCCCGACTACCAAAGACTGAATTCAAACAAAGGTGACAACACCTTCCTGTTTGCCTGGGACAATTCCACCCATTGTTCTGGCATAATTATTCACAGCACTTCCTTCCACTCCACAAAATTTGATGTGGTCTCCTTAATTAAACCAAATAATGCCCTAAAAGATGATGAGAGGAAGAAGAAACACCAGAATTCTAAGTTTTAGAGTCAAATGGGATTTTAAAAATGATCTAGTTCAACCAGTTGTCAACTCGAGGTGCAGAGAAGACAAATGACTTGCTCAAAGTCATGCATCAGTGACGGTACTAGTACTAGAATGTAGCTCTCACTCACCCCCTCTCATCCCAGCTCTATCAGCCGTTCTTATGCTATACTGAATCTCATCCAATATCTAAGCAACATATCCTGGTTTAAAGCTGACATTTGTTGATTCAGTATTGACTGTGATAATTATTTCTGTTAGCCCTGATGGACTCTGAGAATCTGGTAAATGCTAATGTTTGTGTTGGCAATGGGAGCAAAGAAAGAAAGACTTGGGAATAGGGAGAGGTGTTACATCGCTTAGTTCGCAGAATTGGAAAATACAGGATCTCTGCAATCTCAGTTCATGGGACCCTAGGATATTACAGCTAGAATGGGCTCCATATAATGACCCTGCCAAACACATTTTATTCAGATAACAAACATTCATTGAGCACCTGCTATGTGGTTGGCATTGGGCCAAGTGCTAAGGAAACCATGATGAACAAGATAAACACAAGCTTTTCCATTACTCTGCTTTTAGTAAAATAAGGGTTATAGACAAGTCAATGGAGAACTGCCATCCAGTGTACTAACAATACGGCTTGGCACCTAAGAAGAACACCTAACCTGGTGGAATTTATGTCCTAAAGGTGAGTATCAGTTTGCTTGGTGAGGGTGGGAAAGAGGTCTGGATGGAGCAGAAGGCCTGTGCAAAGGCCCAGAGACGAGAGGCTGAACGGGCTGACGGAGGAGCTGGGACAGTTCCGTGGAGTCAGAACACTGGATGCAAAGGAGTGGTGGTGTGAGGTGAGGAGAGAAAGATGAAGAGAAGGTCCTTCAGCCTCGTGGGCCGTGTTAGAAGTAACGTGGAGCCACTAAGGATCTTCCAGCAGGTGAAGTCACGTGCTTCCATCTGTGCTTAGAAGAATCATCTGACTGTAGAGTACAGAAGTAACCAAAAGAGACACTGTATACCTACAATGGAATATTACTCAGAGAGAGCAATGAAGCTCTGACACGTTACAACATGGATGAACCTTGGAAACATTATGTTAAATGAAATGGCAGCCAAATGTTATACGATCCCAGAAATATCCAGAAGAGGCAAATGCATAGAGACCAAAGTTCATCAGAGATTACCTGGGGCATGGGGGGCGGGGGGCGAGGGGGAAATGAGGGAATATTGCTTAAGTGGCGTATCTTGTTAAGGGTGATGAAAAACTTGAAAATGGTTAATGGTGATGGTCCCACAACGTGGTGAATGTAGTCAGTGTCACTTGTTTTGCCACATGTATTTCACCACAGTAAAACTTTAAAAATTAAAATAGAGAGAGAACAAGGAAGGAGGCAGGGAGACCAATTGGAAAACTGTTTCATTTGTTCAGAAGAGATGCCTACAAGAGAAGCAACAGTGGGGATGGAGACAAGTGGGCAGATCAGAAAGATATTTAGGAGATGGAATGGATGGGACTGGGTGATTGATTGGTGTGGATGGCTGGTAGGGCACCAGCTAGGGCCAGGGACTTTGGGTGGTATACAAAGATGACTATGACAGCCTTGATCATAATATAATCTGAGTATGGAGTTTAGGGAAACCCTGCTGGCATAGTGGTTAAGAGCTGTGGCTGCTAACCAAAAGCTCGGCAGTTTGAATCTACCAGGCGCTCCTTGGAAACTCTATGGGGCAGTTCTACTCTGTCCTACAGGGTCACTATCAGTCGGAATCGACTCGACAGCAGTGGGTTTATGCAGCATAGAGCTGGAAAGGACCTTAGAGATAAAGCCCAATCCCTCACTGTACAGATAAAGAATTTAAAGGTAAGAAGATTCAGGTGACTTGCCTGAGATCACATTAATAACTGTCGACAAAGGCAAAATTACGACTCAGGTGTACTGATTCTAAGGGCAATGTTGTGCATCTGATGAGGGCCGGGGGCTTCTCCCTCCAAACACAGGCCTGCATGCCCGCCTGCTCACCTCCCCTGCCGCCCTCCCCACCCCCCCTTCCTTTTCCTCCCCCTACCTCCTCTTCTTAGGACAAGAGCTATTTAGCTTACAAAGGGTTGTGACAAGCCTCCCTGCATGACTGACTTGGCTGCCTCTTCTCACCAGGGTGCTAATCTGTCCCTGGAGCTCTGGGCACCTGCCTCTACCCCAGCTGTAATTGGAAGGGAAGAGAAAGTATTAATTTCTCTGCCCCAGCTGCCAGTTCCTCAGTATCGGAGGATTGAGGTCCGAGGGTCGTCTCAGCCCATTTGCTAAGTGATCTCTGAGCGTTATTCTCAGAATCCTGTTTGAAGTGGAGGAAAGAACAGGGGTGCGTTTGACCAGTACCGTTGCGTCTTTCATTCCTGACTTGGCGTTTCCTGCCACTCTGTATCTTGGTCTCAGATCCCTTCCTTCTCCTTGGCTGACAACCCCCTGCTTTTTACAAAGTTTTTATACCATTCTAGTCCTTGGTGATTCTTCCTCTTTTTTTTTCCCTCATGTATTCCCTTTTCTCCATCTTGTATTCCCTCTCTTTGTCTCTCGCACCTTGTATTCCCAGAACTGAAATTTGACAAGCCGAAGAGAAGAGCCAGTGACGTTTGAGAGTATGGACTCTGAAGCTAAACTGCATGGTTTTACATTCTGGGCCGGCCACTTTTAGAGCTGTGTGATTTGAGGCAAGTTGTTTAACCTTTTTTGCCTCAGTCCCTTCGTCTGTGAAATGGGGATAACAGTACCAGCCTCACAGTGTTGACATGGTGACGGCAAATGAAAATATCTTAGCACTAAGAAAACTGCCTGACACAGAGTGTTATGTAACTGGGAGCTATTAGTAAATCTGAAACTATAGCTCAGGAAAGTTTTTTTCTCCGCTCTTGGAGAACTATTTTCTTCTGGATTTTCAGACACAGAAAGGAATCAGCATTGAGTGTAAGGACTCCGGCGCCTGCTTGGAGAGAGGGGTGTCTGTCCTCCGTGCCCCCGGGCCTCTGGACGGAGCCTTGAGTGCCAAGGCCTCCTGGCCTGCTGTGGCTCTTGTTGCTTTTGCAGCTGCAGGTGGGCAGAGCGGCTGGCTCCGAGCGTGGAAAGGCAAATGTGCCGGCCAGCTCAGGACTCAGCATTTTCCGCTACTCCGCGCTCTGTTTGTTTTCCTCTTTGGGCTCCCCCCGCTGAGCGGGGACTTCTGAATGACGTCCAACAGCAACGCTGGGCCTGGCCCTAGTCCTCTCTCACCACTGAGCTGCGAGCCCTCCTCTCCTCTCCTCCTGTTGGCAGGCGGAAGGCCCGGGGCCTGGCTGGCCCACGCAGAGACGTTCACACAAAGTGCCGTTGTATGGGGCTGGGTTGTGGGAGACAAATGAAGGGGAGCTCAAAATCAACGGCGGGTTATTTTTATCTGTGGAGAGGCTGAAACGCCTCTATTTTCCATCTTGGAAAACAAATCTCAAGAAATCATCGTGCTGGGGAGTGTGTTTCATTTACTCTGGCATTCAAGCATTTAGGAGGGAGACTTCTGAAAAACCTGGGCCCAGAAAGGACGAAATCTAGAACACCAGGTGCTGCCGCCGATTGTGTTTCCCCTAGGGGAGGGGTCCACCAGGGATGTCCCAGAACTGTTGGCCTTCCAGACCTCTACTCTTCTCTCAGCCCCAGAGCAGGAGCCTTCCTCTTCCTGCCTCCTACCCTCTGGCCCCCAGCTCTTTACTGGCCTTCTTTTCTCATCCAGACCCTCAGGCCTCAGCCTCTGGCATTCGAGTGGGAACTGGGACCACCAGTAGGGTCCAACTCAGGACTGCCCTGCCCCTTCCTCTAGGGTATGGGTCTCCAAAGGAGGGGAGGCACACCCCAGGGTGGCACAGAACATGGAATAATCATATACAATACATATTCATACAATGTTTACATACAATATCCCATATTGGGATATGGGAGGAAAACATTAGGACTTCTAGCTACATCTGTTTATAATCTAAAAATATGAATTGTACTTTCATTTAGTGACATTGACTATGCAGATTGGTCCTGGAGCCCTCAGCCAAGATGCCTTGAGTCATTTGCATATATGCAAAGTGTTGTGAGGAAAAAATGGGAATTAAGCAATGTAGAAAACCCACTGCTGAGTCCATACCAACCTATAGTGACCCTATAGAACAGAATAGAACTGCCCTATAGGGTTTCCAAGGAGCAGCTGGTGGATATGAACTGTCAACCTTTTGGTTAATAGCCTAGTTCTTAACCACTATGCCACCAGGGCGCCATACAATGTAGAGGTGGCCTTGTTTATACAGTGCTGCCCTTATTTCTCTTTTCACTTTCAGGGTATTATGGGATTTTTAGGTTTACGTATACATGGTGAACAGATTTACAGACCAGATCATCTCATTTTAACCAAGTAAGCCTCACAAAATGGACACTGGCTTTACATGTTTCCTGCAATCAAATTATGGACTGTAGAAAATAGGAATAATTCAGGCATAAGAAGACAAGAAGAAAGCTGGATTACTTTTATTGCAGGGAAAAAGTATTTGTTGGCCATATATTGAGGTTAAAACAATGATTTAATTAAGTTTGATAAGATTCGACCGTAGGATTTGCCATATTATTAAGGCTATTTAAACATAGACTGTCATTAACATTGATTAGTGCCCTGGGGTATTATATTATCAATCAATGCTAATGGATATTAGCCAGTGAATCCAATTTATAGAAAAATAAACACATGCATATGGGAAATGGTACTGAGAGATATTTACTGGGAAGGGGGGTGGCAGATAATGGTCAGCAAAGTTTGGAGGCTACTCTCTAAAGGAGTGTCTGCTGAGGGTCAGCAAGATTTCTGCTTGTGGTGGAGAAAGCCTAAGATTTGCAGTCAGTTAAAACTGTGTTTTAATTCTTACTTCCCCACTTAATAAACTATGTGACTTTGGGAATATATGTAATTTTTCTGAACTTCAATTTCCTCAAAATCCCGACAATGACAATTGCCTCACAGGCCTATTTTGAGGCTCAGGGAAATAATTCATGTCAAGTGCAGAGAACTGAACTTGATGTATAGTAAGAGTTCAGCAAAAGCCTTGCCCTTCCCGTGCTGTCTTTGCTTCTGCTGGAAAACAAGGGAAGATCAGAGGGCTCAGGATGAATCTCATTCTCTACAAAATCCTACAACTGACCCTCAGGGAGCATCCCTCATGACTACGAAGGTAAGCCTCTCATTGGCTCTAAGAGGACAGGCTATTTGAGTATGTGTCTGTGTGTGTTTAAAAACCACTTTTTTAGGCCTTCCTGATGGCTTCTTAACAAGTGTGCAATGAGTGGTTGCCTGTTGTCACTAGGAGTCGGAATGACTCAATGGCTATGGGTTTGGTTAGTTTTTTTTTTTTTTTTTTGCTGGTTTTAATCCAGTTTGCAGCAGACAGTTTTTTCATGTCAGAAGATGTATAATACATGAGGGCCACAATTGGCAGTCATTACCCCTCACCCCCACCCCCAACTCCCTTGCTGTGCAACTGAGCCAAAGATCTCAGAAGTGAGTAAGTCATGGAACCTAAGGTGACCTCCCCACTGGGCCTGGGGCCTGGCCCTTTGGCAGAGCATTTAGCACGGTCAAGCTATGTTATTAAAAAAAAAGCAGTGGGGGTAAGGGGGCAACTAAGTTCTTTTCCCCAGCTTCCATTTTGTATACAAGGATACAAGATAAGGGAGAGTGAAGTCACTGAAGGATGAGAGAAAATCTTCTGCTCTACCAACTCACAGGTATAACTCTTGCTCAAATAAGGATTCAGATTTTCTGATGGAAAATCAGAAATATGCTAGCTTTGAGAACATACCAAAGCCCCCTTAACCCATCAGATCTTCATTCTAAACAGAGCTCCAGGCCTAAGTCTTAATCCAAGATCCCCCAGCCCCTTGTGATTGCACCTGGGAAACTTTTTGAGAGTCAGAGACTCCCTTACAATCTTCAAGAAAACGATCAGTGAATCCACCATCCACAGTTCTAACTGTAAGGGAAACAATAAGGCCTTTGGAGCCCAGCCTCAAAGTGTGTTGTAGATACTAAAAGACAGTCTCTTCACAGAAGAACAGCCTCCAACCGAGGGTGGGAGTGAGCAGGTGCAGCTGGAAGATTTGATCTGAACACAGTTTGCAGGAAAAGTGCTCTGGCCCATCAACCCCTGGGTGACCTCACTGGAATGCTTTCCCGCAGTCCATTCCAGACAGGTGACCCGACTTGTGAGTCAGGCCTGTTAGGCAAGGAGGCAGCTGATGCAGAGAATACGCCCATTCCCCGTAACCTGACAGGCTTGACCCCTGGCCTGTGAGAGTGCTCCAGGGAAGACAAGGCACCCTTTGTCCCTGTAACCTGCCCACATGTTGTAAGGAATGACACATTCCTCCCCTTTCCCACAAACAGCCATGCGGACTTCTGGAGCTTGTGGATTTTCTCTGAGCCACCCACTTCTCTTCTTGTCTCAGGTCACACTTCCGTGAGTTTCAGATTAAATAGAATGAATGTGTGATTCAGCTGTCTGGGTAATTCACTTTGCTTTTTCAGGAGTGGAGCCCCAGAGTAAAAGTGGCAATTTCTAAGCCTGTAGACAGTGATATGTTTCTGAATCTCTTCTATTTTGCCAAGTACTCTTTACTCGCTGCATTTCAAAAATCCATCCTGGGGCTTAATTCTCCTTCTAGGACAAAAACATGGACTTCAGAAGCAGGCACACCTAAGATCACTTTGGAGGACCTTGGACACATGAACACCTGTCTTAATCACTAGTTCCTCTTGTTGGAAATGGGATCATACTTCCTAGAGTTTTTATGAAGATCAATGGGATAACATAAGGAAATATCTTTTGAAGGACCTGATAGCAAATGCCTAATAGATGTTTCTTGCACTTCATCCAGTATACAAGGTAGAGAGTCCCCCCCAAATAGACTTATTCTGTATTTTTTACTAGTTCTTCGTAGTTTTAAAAAGGCTTTATATTTATTGAAAATTTAGATAACACTAAAAAATATTCAGAAAATAGTAAAAATAATACCTGATAGTCTTCATTATTGAAAATTTGGTATAAATCCCTTCAGACACACATAATTGATGCTAAACATCTTTTTATTGAGGTAAAATTTACATATGAGTCCCTGGGTGGTGCAAACAGTTAAACACTTGACTATTAGCCTAAAGGTTGGCTGTGCATCTCCACCCAGAGGTACCTTTGAAGACAGGCCTGGTGAACTGCTTCCTAAAGGTCACAGTCTTGAAAACTCTATGGAGGGGTTCTATTCTGCACATGTAAGGTCACTATGAATCAGAATCCACTCAACTGCAGCTAACAACAGCAACAACAAAATTTACACGTAATATTCAGAAGCTGCTACACAGCTACCATAACCAAAACAGCCTGGTACTGGTACAAGGATAGACACATTGACAGGATCGAGAACCCAGATGTAAATCCATCTACCCCCGGCCAACTGATCTTTGATGAAGGCCCAAAGTCCATTAATTGGGGAAAAGACAGCCTTTTTTTAACAAACGGTGCTGGCAAAACTGGTTGTCCACCTGCAAAAAAAATGAAATAGGACCCATATCTCACGCCATACACAAAAACTAATTCAAAATGGATCAAAGACCTAAATAGAAAACCAAAGACTATAAGGATCATGGAAGAAATAATAGGGCCGACACTAGGGACCCTAATACATGGCATAAACAGCATACAAACCATAATTTAACAATACACAGACACCAGAAGATAAGCTAGATAAATGGGATCTTCTAAAAATTAAACACTTATGCTCATCAAAAGACTTCACCAAAAGAGAAAAAACAAAACTTACTTACTGGGAAAAAATTCTGGGCTATGATATATCTGACAATGTTCTAATCTCCCCAAGGATCTGTAGGAAAATCCAACACCTCTGCAATAAAATAATAATAATAATAATCTGTCATAGCTTTAATTAGGTCCCCCCAAAAATGTGTGTTATCAACTTTTGGGCCATGATTCCAGGTCCTGTGCGATTTTCCAATATGTCGTAAATTCTGCCTCTGTGATGTTAATTAGGGAGGATGGGTAGCAGTTGTGTTAGTGAGGCAGGACTCAATCTACAAGATTGGATTTTATCTTGAGGCAATCTCTTGAAATACAAAAGAGAGAAGGGAGCAGAGAGACAGGGGGACCTCATACCACCATGAAAGCAGTTCCGGGAGCAAAGCGCATCCTTTGGACTAGGGGCCCTGTGCAGAGAAGCTCCTAGTCTGGGGCAAGGTTAGTGAGAAGGCCTACAGAGAGAAAAAGCCTTCCCCTGGAGCTGACAACCGGAATTTGGACTTTTAGCCTACTTTAGTGTGAGGAAATAAATTTCTGTTAAAGCTATCCATTTGTGGTATTTCTGTTATAGCAGCACTAGATAACTAAGACATAATCCAAGTAAAAAATAAGCAAATGATATGAAAGACACTTCACCAAAGAAGACGTTCAGACAGCTAACAGAAACATGACAAAATGCTCATGATCACTAGCCATTAGAGAAATGCAAATCAAAACTACCATGAGATACTATCTCACCTCTACCTTACTGGCATGAATCAAAAAAACAGAAAATAACCAATGTTGGAGAGGTTGCAGGGAGATTGGAACTCTTATACACTGCTGGTGGGAAAGCAAAATGGTACAACCATTTTGGAAAACAATATGGCGTTTCCTTGAAAAGCTGGAAATAGAGACTAATGGATCACAACTACCACAGCCTCCACCAGACTGAGTTCAGCACAACTAGGTGGTGCCCAGCTACCACCACGGACTGCTCTGATAGGGATCACAATAGAGGGTCCCAGATAGAGCTGGAGAAAAATGTAAAACAATATTCTAACTCACAAAAGAAGACCAGACTTACTGGCCTGACAGAGACTGGAGAAACCCAGAGAGTATGGCCCCCGGACACCCTTTTAGGTCAGTAATGAAGTCACTCCTGAGGTTCACCCTTCATCCAGAGATTAGACAGTCGCACAGAGCAAAACAAGACTGAAGGGCCACACCGGCCCAGGGGCAAGGACTGGAAGGCAGTAGGGGACAGGAAAGCTGGTTATAGGGAACCCAAGCTTGAGAAGGGAGAGTGTTAACATGTTGTGGAGTTGTTAACCAATGTCATAAAACAATGTATATGTACTAATTGTTTAATAGAAGCTTGTTTGTTTGGTAAACCTTCATCTAAAGAACAACTGAAAAAAAAAAGCTGGAAATAGAAATATCATACCATCTAGCAATCCCACTCCTTGGAATATATCCTAGAGAAATAAGAGCCGTCACGGGAATAGACATATCCACACCCATGTTCACTGAAGCATTATTCACAATAGCAAAAAGATGGAAACAACCTAAGTGCCCATCAACAGATGAATGGATAAACATTCATGGTACATACACAATGGAATACTATGAAACAATGAAGAACAAAGATGAATCTGTGAAATATCTCACAACATGCATGAATCTGGAGGGCATTATGTTGAGTGAAAGAAATCAATCATAAAAGAACAAATACTGTTTGAGACCACTATTATAAAAACACATGAAAATGTTTTGACACAGAAACAATCTTTGGTGGTTATGAGGTAGGGGATGGGTGGCAGGGAAAAACACTAACTAGATAGTAGGCAAGTGTTAACTTTGGTGAAGGGTAAGACAGTACAAAATACTGGGGAAGTCAGCACAACTTGAGCAGGGCAAAGTCGTAGGAGCTTCACAGACACATCCAAATGCTCCGAGAGACCGGGCTACTGGGCTGAGGAATGGGGACCATGATCTCGGGGAACATCTAGCTCAATTTGGGTAACATGGTCTATAAAGAAAACGTTCTGTTCTACATTTGACTGTAATGAGTAGCGACTGAGGTCTTAAAAGCCTGTAAGCAGCTATCTGAGATACATCTACTGATCCCATCCCAGCTGGAGCAAAGGAAAATAAAGAAGACCAAAGACACAAGGACAATATTAGTCCAAAGAACAAATAGACTACAACTACCACAACCTTCACCAGACTGAGCCCAGAACAACCAAATGATGTCTGGTTACTACCACTGACTGGTCTGGCAGGGATCACAATAGAGGTCCTGGACAGAGTGGGAGGAAAATATGGAACAAAATTCAAACTCATACACACATACAAAAGATCAGGCTTGCTGGTCTGACAAAGACTGCAGAAACCCCAAGAGTATGGCCCCTGAGTGCTCTTTTAACTCAGTACTGAAATCACTCCTTAGATTCATCCTTCAGTCAAAGACTGGACAAGTCTATAAGTTTATGATAACATACATGAGGGTTGTGCTTCTTAGTTCAATTATATATACGAGACTAAGGGGCACATCAGCCCAAGAGCAAAGATAAGAAGGCAGGAAGGGACAGGAAAACTGGACGAAAAAAGAATGACATATAGTGATATTCAGTGATCTTAGTTATTTAATTTGATGAATTTTTGCAAATGTATACATCTGTGTAAACGACAACTGAGAAAGTTCCCTATCTAATCCTCACAGTCCAATATTACTCTGATATCCACTTCTCCAGGTAAGTTTTGCCTGTCCTTGAACTTCATAATTGTTGGGGCATCAAGCAGAGTACTTAGAAGGGTTTTCCATCAGTAGTCAAGCAAATTAGCTCTTGACTAACTAAATGCTGCTCTGATATCACCTAGTAAAGCCTAAAAGCAAGACTTGCAAGGATCAAACTATTTTCAAGTAATTTAGCTCATTAATATTTTTAGAAATGCAGGAATATCCAGAAAGTTTACAATTCTGGCACTCAATAAAAAATCAGTCGATTGAAAATCAATTGAAAATTTCCCAGCAATGACAAAATGATACAGTTCACTGAGATGATATAATAATTCTAAACACTTTTGTACATAATAGCTAAGCTTCAATGGTTTAAATCAAAAGCCAATAAACTGAAAGGAAAAACAGTCAAATCCACTGTTACAGGTATAAAATCCAGAAAGCCAGTGCCTAACAAAGGGTTATAGGTATAGATGTTGATAATTGTTAGAACAGGTACTGAAAATCAGTATATATCTAGAAGATTTGAACAGCACCATTAACCAGATTGACTTGAATGACAATTATAGAACACGCTACCTAACAACAGCAGAATATAATTTCAAGTGTAGAGAAAACATGTACTAAGACATACCATATGCTGGTTCATAAAACAAACTCTAATACATTTAAATGGAGTCCAATCATAGAAAGTCTGTTCCGTAGCCACAATGGAATTTAATTGGAAATCAGTAACAGAAAGATATTTGGACAATTCCTAAAAAGTTGGAAGCTAACATTCATAAATAACTTACAGGTCAAGGAAAAAATCAAAAGGGAAATTAGAAAATATTTTGAACTGAATGAAAATGAAAACACAACATAACAAAATGTGTGGGATGTAGCTAAAACAGTACTTAGGGGAAGATTTACAGAACCAAATTCTACATTAAACCTTTTGCTGTCAAGCTGATTTTATATTAGGAAAGACAAAAAAAAAAAAAAAACCCTCAAATTAACGAACTTAGCATCTACCTGAGGAAGCTAGAAAAATAAAAGCATATGAAATCCAAATCAGGAAGGAGAAATGACACAATAGCAACCAGATCTCAAATTAAAGAACTAGAAACCAGAAAACGATACAGGAAGTCAATGAAACCAAGAGCTGACTCTCCCAGAATATCATTCTAGTCAAGAATATTCTAGCCAGATTGATCAGGAAAAAAAAAAAAAAAAGACACAAATTACCAATATCAAGAACGATAAAGGTCACATAGCTGGCTTCTAAAGATTTAAAAAATGATATGAGATAATAATTTAAGAATACGTGCTACGTGATTCCATTTGTATAAAATTCTAGAAAATACAAATTATTCAGTACTGAGAGAAAGGAAATCAGTAGTTCCTGGCATGGAGATGGAGGGAGGAATGGATTACACCGGGCACAAGGAAACTTTTGCAGTTGATGAAATATTTGATATCTTGATTGTGGTAATAATAGTTTCATATTTTATATACATATATATGAGAATATACATATTTTAAAAATGATCAAATTATACATATTAAACTTGTGCAGTTTAGTGAATTTTACTTATATCTCAATTTTTTTTAATGTTATCAGTGACTAATTAGCTCAGTTGGTTGATGTTCATTGTTAATAAGGACAAAACCATGAACTTCAGTGATTCATCACCATTACATTCTCTATTTCCAGTAGCAACAAAATGCACCTTATTTTTTTCTAAATTATAAGGTCATTGAATTGAAGTAGAAATGGCTCAAGCACACCCATAAACACTATATGGAAAAAAAAATTTATTTATTTTTATTGCTTCTTAAGTGTAAGTTTACAATTCATGTCAGTTTCTCATACAAAAACTTAAACACACATGATTATGTGACCCTAGTTGTCCTCCCTATAATGTGACAGCACACTTTGTCTCCTCACTCTGTTTCCTGTGTCCATTCAACCAGCTCCTGTCCCCCTCTACCTTCTCATCTTGCCTCCAGACAGGAGCTGCCCACACAGTCTCATGTGTCTACTTGAGCTAAGAAGCACACACCTCACGAATATCATTTTATGTCTTATAGTTCAGTCTAATCTTTGTCTGAAGAGTTGCCTTCAGGAATGGTTTAGTTTTGGGCTAATAGTAAGTCCAGGGGCCATGTCCTCTGGGGTCTCTCCAGTCTCTGTCAGACTGTTAAGTCTGGTCTTTTTAGTAGATTTGAGGTCTGCACACCACTTTTCTCCTACACCATCAGGGACTCTCTGTTGTATTCCCTGTCTGGGCAGTCATTGGTTTAGCTGGGCACCATCTAGTTCTTCCAGTTCCAGACTGATGAAGTCTGAGGTTTATGTGGTCCTTTCTGTCTCCTGGGCTCATATTTTCCTTGTGTCTTTAGTGTTCTTCATCCTCCTTTGCTCCCGGTGGGTTGGGACCAATTGATGCATCTTAGATGGCCACTTGCTAGGTTTTAAGACCCCAGATGCCTCTCACCAAAGTGGGATGCAGAACATTTTCTTAATAAACTTTATTATGTCAATCGACCTAGATGTCCCCTGAAACCATAGTCCCCAGAACCCCTGCCCCTCCTACTCTGTCCCTTGAAGTGTTTGGTTGTGTTCAGGAAACTTCTTAGCTTTTGGCTTAGTCCAGTTGTGCTGACTTCCCCTGTATTGTGTGTTGCCCTTCCCTTCACCTAAAATAATCATTGTCTGCTACCTAGTTAGTGAATACCCCTCTCTCTGCCTCCCTCTGCACCCTTATAACCATCAAAGAATGTTTTCTTCTGTGTTTAAACCTTTTCTTGAGTTCTTATAATAATGGTCTCGTAAAATATTTGTCCTTTTGTGACTAATTTCATGGTGACTCTACTTGTGGACCTTGCCAAATGGAATACACAGGAATCAAATGAACTACATCTGTGGAAAGAGACGATGGAAAAGCTCAGCATCATCAGTTAGAACAAGGCCAAAGGCTGACTGCGGAACAGACCATTAATTGCTCATATGCAAGTTCAAGATGAAACTGAAAAAAAAATTAGAACACGTCCACGAGAGCCAAAGTAAAACCTTGAGCATATTCCACCTGAATTTAGAGACAATCTCAAGAACAGATTTTAAGCACTGAACAGTAATGACTGACAACAGATGAGTTGTGGAATGACGTCAAGGACATCAGCCATGAAGAAAGCAAAAGGTCATTAAAAAGACAGGAGAGAAAGAAAAGACAAAAGTGGATATCAGAAGAGACACTGAAACTTGCTCTTGAACATTGAGTAGCTAAAGCAAAAGGAACAAATGATGAAGTAAAAGAACTGAACAGAAGATTTCAAAGGGCAGCTGGAGAAGACAAAGTAAAGTATTATAATGACATGTGCAAAGAGCTGGAGCTAGATAACCAAAAGGGAAGAACACTCTTGGCATTTCTCGAGCTGAAAGAACTAAAGAAAAAATTCAAGTTTTAAGTTGCAATAGAGAAGGATTTCATGGGGAAAATATTAAACAAAAAAGGAAGCATCAAAAGAAGATGGAAAGAATACACAGAGTCATTATACCAAAAAGAACTGGTTGACGTTCAACCATTTCAAGAGGCAACATATGGTCAGGAAATGACGGTACTGAAGGAAGACGTCCAAGTTGCACTGAAGGCATTGGCAAAAAACAAGGCTCCAGGAATTGACAGAATATCGACTGAGATATTTCAACAAACAGATACAGCACTGGAAATGCTCACTCATCTATGCCAGGAGATTTGGTAGACAGCTACCTGGCCAACTGACTGAAAGAGATCCATATTTATGCCTATTCCCAAGAAAGGTGATCCAACCGAATGTGGAAATTATTGAACAATATCATTAATATCACACCCAAGAAAAATTTTGCTGAAGATCATGCAAAAGCGACTGCCACAGTATATCAACAGGGAACTGCCAGAAATTCAGGCTAGATTCAGAAGAGGACACATGGAGCCAGGCATATCGTTGCTGATGTCTGTTGGATCCTGGCTGAAAGCAGAGAATACCAGAAAGATGTTTACCTGTGTTTTATTGACTATGCAAAGGCATTTGACTGTGTGGATCATGACAAATTATGGATAACATTGCGAAGAATGGGAATTCTAGAACACTTACTTGTTCTCATGAGGAATCTGTACGTAGATCAAGAGGCAGTTGTTCGAACAGAAGGAAATACTGCGTGGTTCAAAGCAGGAAAGGTGTGCTTCAGGGTTGTGTCCTTTCTCCATACTTGTTCAATCTGTATAAAGAACACATAATCTGAGAGACTGGACTATATGAAGAAGAAAGGGGCATCAGGATTGGGGGAAGACTCATTAACAGCCTGCGTTATACAGATCACACAACCTTGCTTGGTGAAAGTGAAGAAGACTTGAAGCACTTACTGATGAAGATCAGAGACGACAGCCTTCAGCATGGCTTATACCTCAACATAAAACAAAAATTCTCACAACTGGACCAATAAGCAACATCATGATAAATGAATAAAAGGTTGATATTGTCAAGGATTTCATTTTACTTGGATCTATAATCAACACCTAAGCAGCAGTCAAGAAATTAAGAGATGCATTGCATTGGGCAAATCTGCTGCGAAAGACCTCTTTAAGTGTTGAAAAATGAAGATGTCACCCTGGAGACTAAGGTGCCCCTGGCCCAAGACGTGGTATTTTCAATTGCATCTTATACATGCAAAACCTGGACAATGAATAAGGAAGACTGAAAAAGAATTGACACTTTTGAATTGTGGTTTTGGCGAAGAATATTAAATATATTATGGACTGCCAAAGGAACAAACAAATCTGTCTTGAAAGAAGTACAACCAGAATGCTCCTTGGAAGCAAGGCTGGTGAGACTGCGTCTTATGTACTTTGAACACGTTATCATGAGGGATCATTCCTGGAGAAGGATATCATGCTTGGTAGAGTACAGAGTCAGTGAAAAAGAGGAAGCCGCTCAATGGGGTGGATTGACACAGTGGCTGCAGCAATGGGTTTAAACATAACAAGGATTGTAAGCATGGCGAAGGACCTGGCCGCGTTTTGTTCTGTGGTACATAGGGTCACTGTGGGTTGGAATCAACTTGATGGCACCTAAAAACAATTTCATTCAGAATAATGTCTTCCAGATTCATCCATGTTATGAGCTGCTTCATGGATTTATCATTGTTCTTTGTCATTCTGTAGTATTCCACACTGCGAATATACCGTAATTTGTTTATCCGTTCATTTGTTGATGGGCACCGAGGTTGTTTTCATCTTTTTGCTATTATAAACAGTGCTGCAATGAACATGGGTGTGCATATATCTATTTGTGTGTGCTCTTATTTCTCTAGGATATACTCCAAGGATCGTGATTGCTGAATCATATGTAGTTCTATCTCTAGATTTTCAAGGAAGTGCCAAATCGATTTCCTAAATGGCTGTACAATTTTATATTCCCACCAGCAGTGTATGTGTTCCAGTCTCTCCACAACCTTTCCAACATTAATTATTATATTTTTCCTTTTTTTTAAAAATGTGCTTTAAGTGAAAATTTACACGTCAAGTCAGTTTCTCATGCAAAAACTTATACACACATTGTTATGTGACCGTAATTGCTCTCCCTACAAAGTGACAGCACACTCCTCCCCTCCACTCTGTATTTCCTATGACCATTCAACCAGCTCCTGTCCCCTTCTACCTTCTCATCTCGCCACCAGACAGGAGTTGCCCACATAGCCTCCTGTGTCTACTTCAGCTAAGAAGCACGTTCCTCACCAGTACCATTTTATGTCTTATAGTCCAGTCTAATCTTTGTTTGAAGAGTTGGCTTCAGGAATGGTTTTAGTTTGGGGCTAATAGGAAGTCCTGGGGACGTGACCTCTGGGGACCCTCCAGTCTCAGACCATTAAGTCCGGTCTTTTTACTAGAATTTGAGGTCTGCATCCCACTTTTCTCCTGCTCCATCGGGAACTCCCTGTTGTGTTCCTAGTCAGGGCAGTCATTGGTTTAGGTGGGTACCATCTCGTTCTTCCAGGCTCAGGCTGAATGGAGTCTCTGGTTTATGTGGCTCTTTCTTTCTGTTGGGCTCATATCTTCCTTGTGTCTTCATTCTCCTTTGCTCCATGTGGGTTGGGACCAATTGAGGCATCTTAGATGGGCGCTTGCTAGCTCTTAAGGCCCCAGACGACACTCACCAAAGTGGGATGCAGAACATTTTCTTAATAAACTTTGTTATGCCAATTGAGCTAGATGTCGTCTGACACCATAGTCCCCACAGCCCTTGACCCTCCTACTCTGTCCTGAGAAGTGTTTGATTGTATTCAGGAAACTTCTTAGCTTTTGGTTTAGTCTAGTTGTGCTGACTTCCCCTGTATTGTGTGTTGTCCTTCCCTTTGCCTAAAATAATTCTTGTCTACTATCTTTTTTTTTTTTTTTAGTGAATACCCCCTCCCTCCCTCTCTCCTCACCCTCGTAACCATCAAAGAATGTTTTCTTCTGTGTTTAAACCTTTTCTTGAGTTCTTATAATAGTGGTCTCATAGAATATTTGTCCTTTTGCAACTGAAAAATTTCACTCAGTATAATGCCTTCCGGATTCATCCACATTATGAGATGTTTCAAGGATTCATCGTTCTTCTTTATCGTTTTGTAGTATTCCATTGTATGAATATACCATAATTTGTTTATCCATTCATCTGTTGATGGGCACCTTGGTTGTTTCCATCTTTTTGCTATTGTAAACAGTGCTGCAATGAACACGGGTGTTCATATATCTATTCATGTGAGGGCTGTTATTTCTCATATTCCAAGGAGTGGGATTGCTGGATCCTATGCTGGTTCTATTTCTACTTTTTAAGGAAGTGCCAAATTGATTTCCAAAGTGCTTGTACCATTTTACATTCCCACCAGCAGTGTATAAGTGTTCCCGTCTCTCCACGACCTCTCCAACATTTATTATTTTGTGTTTTTTGAATTGATGCTAGCCTTGTTGGGGTGAGATGGTATCTCATTATAGTTTTAATTTGTATTTCTCTAATGGCTAATGATTGTGAGAATTTCCTCATGTATCTGTTAGCTACCTGAATGTCTTCTTTAGTGAAGTGTCTGTTCATATCCTTTGCCCATTTTTTAATTGGGTTATTTGTCTTTTTGTTGTTGAGTTTTGGCAGTATCATGTAGATTTTAGAGATCAGACACTGATCAGATTTGTCATAGCCAAAAACTTTTTCAAGGTCTGTAGGTAATCTTTTTACTCTTTTAGTGAAGTCTTTGGAGGAGCATAAGTATTTGATTTTTAGGAGCTCCCAGTTATCTAGTTTCTCTTCTGGTGTTTGTGTATTGTTAGTAATGTTTTGTATACTGTTTATGCCATGTATTAGGGCTCCTAGTGTTGTCCCTATTTCTTCCTCCATGATCTTTATTGTTTTAGATTTTATATTTAGGTCTTTGACCCATTTGGAGTTAGTTTTTGTGCATGGTGTGAGGTATTGGCCTTGTTTCATTTTTTTGCAGACGGGTATCCAGTTATGCCAGCACCATTTGTTAAAGAGACTGTCTTTTCCCCAATTAATGGACTTTTGGCCTTTGTCAAATATCAGCGGCTCATAAGGGGATGAATTTACATCTGGATTCTCCATTCTGTCCCATTGGTCTATTTATCCCTTGTGCCAGTACCAGGCTGTTTTAACTACCATGGGGGTTTAATAGGTTCTAAAATCAGGTAACGTGAGGCCTCCCACTTGGTTCTTCTTTTTCAGTAGTGCTTCACCTATCCGAGGCCTCTTCCCTTTCCATGTGAAGTTGGTGATTTGTTTCTCCATCTCATTAAAAAATGTCATTGGAAACATGATCGGGATTGCATTGCATCTGTAAATGGCTTTGGGTAGAATAGACAATTTCACAATGTTGAGTCTTCCTATCCATGAGCAAGGTATGTTTTTCCACTTATGTAGGTCTCTTTTGGTTTCTTGCAGTAGTGTCTTGTAGTTTTCTTTGTATAGGTTTTTTATATCTCTGCTCAGATTTACTCCTAATTATTTTATCTTTTGGGGTCTACTGTAAACGGTATTTTTTGGTGATTTCCTCTTCAACATTCTCTTTATTGGTGTACAGAAATCCAACTGATTTTTGTGTGTTTATCTTGCATCCTGATACTTTGCTGAACTCCACTATTAGTTCCAGTAGTTTTCTTGTGGATTCTTTTGGGTTTTCTGTGTATTAGATCATATCACCTCCACAGATACTTTTACTTCCTCCTTACCAACTTGGAGGCTCTTTTCTTCTTTTTCTAACCTAATTGTTCCAGCTTGGACCTCCAGCATAATGTTGAATAAGAGTTGTGATAAACGGCATCCTTGTCTGGTCCCCAATCTCAAGGGGAATGCTTTCAGACTCTCTCCATTGAGGATGATGTTGGCTGTCGGCTTTATATAAGTGCCCTTTATTATGTTGAGGAATTTCCCTTCAATTCTCATTTTGCTGAGAGTTTTTATCATGAATGGGTGTTGGACTTTTTCAAATGCCTTTCTGCATCAGTTGATAAGATCATATGGTTCTTGTCTTTTGTTTTATTTATGTGATGGATTACATTGATTGTTTTTCTCATGTTAAACCATCTATTCATACCTGGTATGAATTCCACTTTGTCATGGTCAATTATTTTTCTGATATATTGTTGAATCCTATCAGCTAGAATTTTGTTGAGGATTTTTGCATCTAAGTTCATGAGGGATACTGGTCTGTAAGTTTCTTTTTTTTTTTTGGTGTCTTTACCTGGTTTTGGTATCAGGGTTATGCTGACTTCATAGAATGAGTTTGGGAGTATTCCATCCTTTTATGTGCTTTGAAATATCTTTAGTAGTAGCGGTGTTAAGTCTTCCCTGAAAGTTTGGTAGAATTCTCCAGTGAAGCCATCAGGGCCAGGGCTTTTGTTGTTGTTATTGGAAGATTTTTAATTACCCTTTCAATCTCTTCTTTTGTTATAGGTTTATTTGTTTGTTCCACCTTTGTTTGTGTTAGTTTAGGTAGGTAGTATGTTTCTGGAAATTCATCCATTTCCTCTAGGTTTTCAAATTTGTTACAGTACAATTTTTCATAGTATTCTGTTTTGATTCTTTCCATTTCAGTTGGGTCTGCTGTGATACCACCCATCTCATTTCTTATTTGGGTTATTTGCTTCCTGTCCTGTTTATCTTTTGTCAGTTTGGCCAATGGTTTATTGATTTTGTTGATCTTTTCAAAGAGCCAGCTTTTGGTCTTGTTAACTCTATCAATTGTTTTTTCTATTTTCTATTTCATTTAATTCTGCTCTAATTTTTTGTTATTTGCTTTCCTCTGGTGCCTGAGGGCTTCTTTTGCTCTTCTCTTTCTATTTGTTCAAGTTGTAGGGTTGATTTTTTCTTTTTATTTTGGCCCTTCCTTCTTTTTTGGATGTGTGTTTTTGTTCCCATAAATTGACCTCTAAGCACTGCTTTTGCTGTGACCCTGAGGTTCCGGTAGGATGCATTTTCATTTTCATCTCATTCTATGAATTTTTTTTATTCTGTCCTTAATTTCTTCTATAACAAAGTAATTTTTTTTATTAACTTTTATTAAGCTTCAAGTGAACGTTTACAAATCCAATCAGTCTGTCACATATAAGTTTACATACATCTCACTCCCTACTCCCACTTGCTCTCCCCCTCTTGAGTCAGCCCTTTCAGTCTCTCCTTTCGTGACAATATTGCCGGCTTCCCTCTCTCTCTATCCTCCCATCCCCCCTCCAGACAAGAGTTGCCAACACACTCTCAAGTGTCCCCCTGATATAATTAGCTCACTCTTCATCAGCGTCTCTCTCTCACCCGCTGACCAGTCCCTTTCATGTCTGATGAGTTGTCTTCGGGGATGGTTCCTGTCCCGTGCCAACAGAAGGTCTGGGGAGCATGGCCGCCGGGATTCCTCTAGTCTCAGTCAGACCATTAAGTTTGGTCTTTTTATGAGAATTTGGGGTCTGTATCCCACTGATCTCCTGCTCCCTCAGGGGTCCTCTGCTGTGCTCCCTGTCAGGGCAGTCATCGATTGTGGCCGGGTACCAACTAGTTCTTCTGGTCTCAGGATGATGTAGGTCTCTGGTTCATGTGGCCCTTTCTGTCTCTTGGGCTCTTAGTTGTCGTGTGGCCTTGGTGTTCTTCATTTTCCTTTGCTCCAGGTGGGTTGAGACCAATTGATGCATCTCAGATGGCCGCTTTGTTAGCATTTAAGACCCCAGATGCCACATTTCAAAGTGGGATGCAGAATGATTTCATAATAGAATTATATTGCCAATTGACTTAGAAGTCCCCTTAAACCATGTTCCCCAGACCCCCGCCCTTGCTCCGCTGAGCTTTGAAGCATTCATTTTATCCCGGAAACTTCTTTGCTTTTGGTCCAGTCCAATTGAGCTGACCTTCCATGTATTGAGTGTTGTCTTTCCCTTCACCTAAAGCAGTTAACAAAGTAATTTTTGAGCAAGGTGTTGTTCAGTTTCCATGTGTTGGATTTTTTTTTTCCCTTGCTTTTTCTGCTATTGATTTCTACTTAATGGCTTTATGGTCAGAAAAGATGCTTTGTAATATTTCAATATTTTAGATTCTGTTAAGGCTTGCTTTATGGCCTGATATGTGGTCTATTCTAGAGAATGTTCCCTGTGTGCTGGAAAAGAAAGTATACTTGGCTGTTGTTGGGTGGAGTGTTCAGTATAAGTCTCTGAGGTCAAGTTGGCCTATTTAGATCTTCCATGCCTTGATTGAGCTTCTTTCTGGATGTTCTGCCCTTCACCAAAAGTGATGTGTTGAAGTCTCCTACAATTACTGTGGAGCTGTGTTTATGTCTCTTTTCAATGCTGTTAGAGTTTGTTTTATGTATTTTGGAGCCCTGTCGTTAGGTGTATAAATATTTATTATGTTTGTATCCTCATGGTATATTGATCCTTTAATCATTATATAGTGTCCTTCCTTATCCTTTGTGGTGGATTTTACCTTAAAGTCTTTTTCGTCAGAAATTAACGTTGCCATTCCTGCTCTTTTTTGAGTTTGCTTGATATATTTTTTCTATCCTTTGTGCTGTAGTTTGTTTGTGTCTTTGAGTCTAAGATGTGTCACTTGTAGGCAGCATGTAGACAGATCATGTTTTGTTTTTTTCTTTAAATTCTGCCACTGTCAGTCTCTTTATTGGTGCGTTTAGTCCATTTATATTCAGCGTAATTATGGATAGGGATAGTGCTGTCATTTTTATGTCTTTCTTTTCATGTGTTGTTGACAGTTTCTTTGTTCCACTTAATTTGCTATGCTGAGTTGGTTTTCTGTATATATTTTCCTTCCTGTTTTTCATTTTTGTTGCTTTTGTATTTGCTGAGTCTTTATGTTTTTCTTTTTTTATTTTGATGTGTAAGACTGCTAGTTTCCTTTGTGGTTACCTTAATATTTACCCCTGTTTTTCTAAGTTTAAACCAATCTATTATTTCTTCATATCGCCTCGACTTAGTCTCCATTTGAAAGAACTACGACTAGATTTATTCCCTCTTTTTTGTTTTAATGTTGTCATCTTTTACATAATGAAATCTCTGTTTCCCCATTTTGAGGGCTTTAGCTTTGATTTATTTTTGTGATTTCCCTATCTGGGTTGATATCTGGTTGCTCTCTCCTGTGTTCTAGTCTTGTGTTGTTATCTCTTGTTATTGATTTTCTAATGGGAGGGATCCCTTTAGTATTTCTTGTTATTTTGGTTTGGTTTTTGAAAATTTCCTAAACTTCTGTTTATCTGGAAATGTCCTAATTTTGCCTTCATATTTGAGAGTCAGCTTTGCTGGATATATAATTCTTGGTGGGCAATTTTTTTCCTTCAAGACGTTATATATGTCATCCCATTGCCTTCTTGCCTGCATGGTTTCTGCTGTGTAGTCTGAGCTTAGTCTTCTTGACTCTTTTTTAGGTGACTTTTCATTTATCCCTAGTCAGTCTTAAAATTTGTCTTTGTTTTTGGTTTTGCAAGTTTGATTATTATACGTCTGGTGACTTTCTTTTGGGATTTACCTTCTCTGGGGTTCGAGGACCATCTTGGATAAATATCTTCTCATTTTTCTTCATATCAGGGAAATTTTCTGCTAATAAATCTTCAACAATTCTCTGTATTTTCTGTTATCTCCCCCCTTCTGGTACTCCAATTATTTGTAGGTTATTCCTCTTGATCGAGTCCCACGCCAATCTTAGGGTTTCTTCATTTTTTAAAATTCTTTTATCTGATTTTCCCTCAAATATGTTGGTGTCAAGTGCTTTATCTTCAATCTCACTAATTCTCACTTCCATTTCCTCAGTCCTGTTCCTATTGAGTTGTCTAATTCTGAAATTTTATTGTTAATGTCTTGGATTTCTGTTTCCTGTTTCTCTATAGATTCTTGCAGCCTGTTAAATTTGTCTTTATACTCTTCTCTAATATTTTTACATTCCTGTATTGCTTTGTCTGCATGCTGCTTGGTTTGGTCTGTGTTTTGTCTGAACTTCTTCCTGGTCTCTTGAAGAGCTCTGTATATTTATATTTTGTATTTTACCTCCGGTAATTCCAGGAAGTTCTCTTCACCTGGAAGAGTTTTGATTCTTTGTTTTGGGAGCTTTTTGAAGCCATCATGGTCTGCCTCTTTATATGATTTGATATTGACTGTTGTCTCTGCGCCATCAGTAAGTTATTGTATTTATTTATTTTATGTTTGCTTGCTGTGTCCTAACTTCTTGTTTTGTTTTGTTTTGATATACCCAAATAGGCTGCTTGAGTGAGGTAGTTTGATTATTGGATCCTTTGAAGCTCTAGCATCCTGTCATTAGGTGATTAAAGCTGTTACTAGGTATGTGAACCCAGGAGCCCCTTTATTTTTCTTGCATGGATTCAGCTCAGGTGTCCAGATAGCTGGTCAACAAGTGTGTGTTGTGCAGGCTCTCACCTACAGTCCTAGATGAGCAGGGACAATTGGTGTAGGCACGGGTATCTGGCTGCAGTAGGGGGTCACACACTGAGCAAGGCAGGGGGCTGACAACCACCCCTGAGTGCCTGTGAGGAAAACATATCCCTGTTTCCTAGTGCACATAGGTGGGTGGGTTTTGCAGTCAGACTCTGGGCACCCAATGCTGTAGGCTGTAAGGACTGGGAGGCACCACTTATTCTTGGACCCCTGTTGTGAGTGGCTAGGTGGCATGGGTGGAGCCTTCAGTTGTCAGCCCCGTGTAGGTGAGGACCCTGCTTAAAAAACAGAGCAGTGTCAAATATCATGAACCTGCCTCTTCACCTTATAGCTGAAAAAGTTGAAGATAGAATTCTGGTATATATCCTGTTGTACTGTGCTAGTGAGGGCCTAAGCTGTTGAAACGGGCCCACAGAGGCTTGGGGAGGGGGGCAAAAGGCATTTAAAATCCATGGACCCCTTATGTTTGTGCCTACACATAGGAGCTGTTTCCGCCCTGAGTTCTCAGCTTAGGGGAGCCTACAGATTCTTTTTTTTCCCTGTTTGTTAATTTGTTCCCTCTCCAAGGCTTTGAGAATGGCTCAGGATGCTTGACGGTCCTACTTCTGGCCCAGGGGACACAGCTGGCTGGGACCCAGTGCAGAGTGGGAAGGGAACAGGTAAGTGGGAGAGAATATTTTTCCAAAGGGGTATTTGTTTATCCACATGGTAGCTTATACACACATATTTATCTTTTGCTGATTGAGCACCACTTTTCACTAATTGTGGAGGTGTGAGTAGACTCTCCACTGCTCACTCTCTCCTGATGTGGAAAACATGTCCCAAACGCCACTGCTTGTGTCCCAGAGCTCACACCAGTGGATTTGGCCTGAGGTGTGCCAGTTCACACTGGGTCATATCAGGCAACTCTTGGCTGCTTCTGAACCGTCTCTCCCTCCTCCTGCTGCTCAGTCTAATTCCTCAACCTTGCCTTTGGTGTTCAGGGCTCCTAGATTATCATATATAATTGATTCAATTGCTTTTTTGGGTCTTTGTTGTAAGAGGGACCACAGACAGCATCTGACTAATCCATTATCTTGGCTCTGCCTCAAAAAAAAGTTTCTTAAAGTAAATGGCTTATAGGTAATGGCTCTTAGCAGACTCTTGGTTTACAATGGAGAATAACTTTATTCTTAGCAGTGCAGTATAAAATTTTCTTTTTTTCTGAAAGTGGTATCTAACTAACCCCACTGAATTCCACTTGATCCCCTAACAGTAAATGTCTAATTAATTGACACATTTACTCTAAAGATCTTACATAAGTTATTATGACTTACATAAGTTATTTTTTTGCATCTAAATATCTGTTCTTGCTTTTCCTTTTTTTAATGAATTTTAAACAATTACATTGTGGTATCAACCTGGGGATTCCCAGAAATATCAACCTTTTGGTCAGCAGCCTGAGCTCTTAATCATTGTACCATGGGGGCTCCCACTAGCCATTAGAGAGATGCCAATCGAAACCATGATGAGATAACATCTCAGCCCTGCAAGAATTGCATTGATCACAAATACAGAAAATAATAAATGCTGGTGAGGTTGTAGGGAGATTGGAACTCTCATACACTGCTGGTGGGAATGTAAAATGGTACAACCACTATGGAAAATGGTATGGTGCTTCCTTAAAAAGCTACAAATAGAAATATCATACTATCCAGCAATCCCACTCCTAGAAATATACCCTAGAGAAATAAAAACAGTCACATGAATAGACATACATAAACACTTAGGGGAATACAGGAAAAAAAAAAAAAAAAAAAAAGGCAACCACAGTAAATACTATAGCATACACAACCCTATAGCAACAGTAAAAACAAATAACTTACAAGCAGATACATAGGCAGTTGTGTACACTGAATAGGGGAAGGAGGGCATATAGGAGCATACACACATACATATATACCATGTATACTCACATATATAATAGAGCACAGTCATAGAAGCTTCCTAGACACATCCAAATACCTTGAGGGACTGAGTTACTGGGGCTGAGGGCTTGGGATCTTGGTCTTTGGGGACATCTAGGTCAATTAGCATAAAGAAAATGTTCTATATCCTACTTTGATGAGTAGCGTCTGATGTCTTAAAAGTATGCAAGTGGCCATCTAAGATACATCTATTGGTCCCACCCTGACCAGAGCAAAGGAGAATGAAGAAAGCCAAAGACACAAGGAAAATATTAGTCCAAAGTACTAATGGACCACATGAATCACAGCCTCCACCAGCTTGAGCCCAGCATGAGATGGTGCCTAGCCACCACCACCGACTGCCCTCACAGAGATTACAACAGAGGGTCCTGGACAGAGTGGGAGAAAAATACAGAACAAAATTCAAATTCACAAAAAAAAAAAGACCAGACTTACTGGTCAGATGGAGACTGGAGAAGCGCCCAAGACTGTGGCCCCTGGGCATCCTGTTAACTCAGAACTGAAGCCACTCCCAAAGTCCACTTTTCAGCCCAGATTCGACAGGCCTATAAAACAAACAAAAACTCGTGAAAAACATGATTCTTAGATCAGCCAAGTGTATGAGACCAAATGGGCAACACTTGCCCAAAAGCAAAGATGAGAAGGCAGGAAGGAACAGGAAAACTGGAGAAATGGAAACAGGGAACCTGGGGTGGAAAGGGAAACGGGGAGAGTGCTGGCACAGTGCAGGGACTGCAACCAATGTCATGAAACAATTTGTGCATAAATTTTTGAATGAGATACTAATTTGCTCTCTAAACTTTCACCAAAGCACGATAAAATTTAAAAAAGTTTGGGAAATGGTAAAAAAAAAATCTGAGAAGGAACAATACTGAAAGTGTAACAAGGGAAAGCAATTCAGGAAATACTCTTGTTTCAAAGGATGATGATGATAAGGTGAATTTTTTCCTCAATATGAGATAAAAAAGTTAAATTGAGATCAAACGACTGTGCTTTTGATATTGGCTCTATATTAACAAGCTTTGATGATGTACAAACAGTTGAGAGAAAAAAAAAGGTATTCTTAAATTTTGGGGAGAAAACCATTCACAATGAAATTGCTATGGTAGTCTTGGGTGTACCAGCTACTCAGGTCAGTGTTGAGAGAGCTTTCTCAGGTTTGAAATTCATCTTCCGAGACCAGGGATAGCTTAAATGAAAAAAAATTAGAGGACATTCTTTTAATTAGGTATAATTATGGTTTATTGCAAAGATGTTTTCTTAATGAACTGTATAATTGTGTATGAATTAAATCTATATTTGTAATAAGATGTTTATTTTATGTAATGTTATAGCAATTCTTCAGCTTAGAACTAGGGTGAATATTAAGTGCTAAATACTTTATTGAGCTTTGCCTTTATTGATGTATTGGGTATGATAGCACATTTTGTATTTCTAGTTTTTCATGAACAAATTCTTGTCAATTAAAAAAATCAACTGAGTCAATATGTACAAGCTCATTATTGAATCCTTTATGCTATTCCACTGATCAATATGTCTTTTTTTTCCATCAATACCATGCTTGGTTACTGAAGCTTTATAGTAAACTCTGAAATTACACAGGGTAAGTCCTCCAACTTAACATTTTTTAAAATAAAAATTTCTTTGGTCTTTTGCATTTCCATCTAAATTTTAGATTCCATAACTTGATTTCTAGAAAAGCATTACCTGAAATTTTGATTGGGATTGTATTGAGTCTATAGATCAGTTTGGGAATGATAGTCATCCTACCAATATTTAGTCTTTTTATCCATGAATATGGTATACCTTTACATTTATTTTGGTCAAATTTAATTTCTCTCAGGAATATTTTATTGTTTTCAATGTGGAGTTCCTGGACATCTTTTGTTAGATTTTTTATCAGGTGTTTTATATTTTGTGGGACCACTGTAAATGGAGTTTTAAAAATTTTATTTTCCATTGTTTGCTGCTAATTTATAAGAATAAAGTTGATTTTTACATACTTACTTTGTATCCTATAACCCTGGTGAATCCATTTTTTAGTTCCAGTAGTTGTTACATAGATCTCCTTGGAGATTTTACATTAAAAATCATGTCATCTGCAAATAGAGACTGTTTTGCTTCTTTCTTTCCAAACTTTGTGCCTTTTATTTATCTTTTTCTTGTCTTATTGAAATGTCTAGGGCCATTGATTTTTGGATGTAGTTTGTATAATTATTAGTGGGGTAGACTCTCACTGACCTTTTTGAAATATCTTCTTGCCATGACTTTTATTCAATATACCATCAAATAGATCACAACATTGATAAAAATTGGCCTCTTATACCTATAAATCTAGGGAAATGAATAGATTTAATGTGATGATGAACAAGTTCTCTTTCATTATTCCAAGGATGGAATTATGGAGTGTATAGCATGTGAGATGTTAAAACCTACTGTTTACATGTTATTTCATGAATTTGAAGGTACTTTTTTGTTCCACACACAAGTGGACAAAAATAATAAACAGAAAAATCCCAGGGAAGTGACAAGTTTGGTGTTTTTAATATTCAGTTTCTGGTAGCTGTGTGGGTTTTTTCATGACATGTAATGGGAAATAACCCTGGAGTAATAATAATTTGTGAATTGAGGAAGACCCCAAAGTTTAACTCAGTTTGAAAAATTCACTCAAAGATAAAAACCTCCAGCTTTGAGTTGCAGTACTAACAAAAAACTGGTAGTTACAGTGGACATATTTATAGATATTAGAGAAGAGTTACAGCACTTGCTATAGGTTTATGCAGTACCTCATAAGAATAGAAATAGTCAGCCTTACTTCTGGGCACTTGTTGAATACCTATCACAATTAGTTAGTAAGGCCTTACACAAGGAATGACCCCTCTGACATGCACTAGTGATGATCATCATGGGACTCAGAAGGGGCTCAGTGGCAATGAAAGAAAAAGAGCCAGAGTTAGGACACTGACATTTCTCTTTAGCAAGTTAGGGAATTGGCTAAACAGGCCATCTCTGTTGTTATTTGTAGAAAAGTGTGTATGCGTGTGTTCACTTAGTTGACTAATGTACAGTTCATTCCATAGCTTGAATGTGTTTTGTTTTTTTTTTTCTTTTTAACTAATTCTATTTGTTAGCATTTACCCATCCTGAATAAAAGTACTTGATCTAGGTACTCCCACCTAATGCTTACTGTCAAGATCAATAGTTTGGGAGGGATGGCTAGTAAGTATGCTATCCATCCATTTCACCTTCCTGTGTGTTATTCTACTTTCTTAACCTACATTCATTTGAGTAATATCTTTGGAGTTTTGGGCCATAAAAAGTTAGAAAGCTCTAATTTCCCCATTGGTGAAATTGTAAATAATATTAGTTAGCATTTTTTTTTTAAATTCCTGCTGTGTACAAAGCACTGTGCTGAACACTTTATATTATCTTAATATAACAGTACCCATCTTCTAGGGCTGCTATGAAGATTAAAATAGATACTGTATATAAAGCACAAAGCTCAACTCCTGACACCAAGTGAGTATTACTTCAGTTGCCCTTGTCTACTAATTTAAAGGCTGGCAGTTTGAATCCAGTCCGTGGCGCCACAAAAGGAAGGCCTGGCGATGTGCTTCTGCAGATTACAATTAAGAAAACCCTATGGAGCAGTTCTATTCTGTAACACTTGGTGTTGCCATGAGTCGGAATCCACCCAATGACAACAGCTTTGGTTTAAAAAAAAAAAAAAAAACAATTTTTTTTTAATAATAATTACTAATATTACTGTTACTATTATTATTGAATTATGGTGTTGGTGAAGGATATTGAATATGCTATGGACTGCCAGAAGAATAAATAAATTTTTCTCGGAAGAAGTACAGCTAAAATGCTCCTTAGAAGTGAGGATGGTGAGACTTCATCTCAAGTACTTTGGACATGTTATCAGGAAGGACCAGTCCATGGAGAAAGACATCATGCTTGGTAAAGCAGAGGGTCAGCAAAAGACAGGAAGAACCACAACGAGATGGATTGACACAGTGGCTACAACGATGGACTCAAACATAGCAATGATTGTGAGGATGGCACAGGACTGGACAATATTTCGTTCTGTCTTACATAGGGTTGCTATGAGTTGGAATGAACTCAACAGCATCTAACAACGATTCTTATTACCATGGTTTAGTTTACGAAGCTCACATTGATATTTGAATTGTTGACTTTTTTTTTTCATGATTACGTGTAGTAGTGTGATATTTATCTTTACATAAATAACTTGTACCTGTCTGCAACTATTTCCTAAGGCCAAACTCCTAAAGGTAGAACTACTATTGATACTCATTTGATTGCAAGTAATAGGAAACATCTTGAGCTCCCATAGGAAAAAATATATTATGGATTCAAGGGTGAGTGATGGGGCTCAGTGACTGTCAGGAAGGCAGCTAAGAAGGTTCCAGAAGCAGGGGCTGAACCATCAATAGGACCTTAGGTCTCGTTTCTCCTTTTTTCCCGTGTTTCTGCAGTATTCCTCCTTTTCTCAGCAGGCAGGCTTCCTCTGTGCTTCTTGTTCCACATCATAGGAACCATGACCTTGAGACAGATTCAGAGTTTATGTGTTGGGAGTCCAGCCACTCAGCAAGAGACCTAATCTTTCCTTTTCTCCGTCACAATTTGAAAATCCTCAAGAACAGTTCTGATTAGCCCAGCATGGGTCAAGTGCCTAGCCCTGAGGAAGTATTTATGGCTGCTCTCGTGGGTGGGACAGACAGTGCCCAAAGCAGAGTGTCTGGGCAGGCAACTTTAATTTTTCCCCTCTATGGGGTCAAAGTTTATGCATGTAACAATTTTAATGCATGTTGCCATATTTTCTTCCAAAATGGTCTACATTCCCACCAATGGGGAATGAGAGCAGCCGTTCCTCATTCAAAATAGCAGCTTTTCTGTCTGTTTCATTGCACCTAAGTATTTCAACAGTAATAGTCAATTTAGGTAAATAAAATATTGGGGTGGGAGAATCTAATGTTATGTTTTTCCCTAAAGTGAATCACCTCTCCTACATCTGTAACTCATTCCGCTTCCCCTGAATTTGAGTGGCCCCAAAAGAGCCAGGCTCAGCCCTGTCTGTATACCCTCTCAGGGAGCTTGCCAACTCTCCTGATTTCTTTTAGCATTTTGTAGTAGTGATCTCCAAATCTACATCCCCTTTCTAAATGCTGCTCTTCAAAGCTGTCATTAGTACCATAGTTCTTATGATCTTTATGGCCAGAAACGAGACATCAGCTCATGCTATTCCTTTTCCTCCTTTGCTATATCCAATCTCTTGCCAAGTTTAAAAATTTTTTTTTTTAATTTTTGGTCAATTCTTTTTCTCCTCCTCTTCCTTCTTTTCTCTTTGGCACGATTTCTCGGTTCCCCTTCCTACCACACAGCCAGGTTCTCATGAACTCACTGAAGTCTCCTATTTGGCTTTCCTGTCTCCAGTGTCCCCTGCATATTGCTGGTTGACTCATCTTTCTCAAACCCACATCAGAAACTATACTGCTTCCACAGCCAGTGGTCAGACCAGGTGCTCCTGCATTGTTTTCAAGACCTACATCGCCTGGACCTCCTCCCTATCTTCTTCTACACTTCCACATTTGTCCTGCGTTCCAGGGTTAGTGGAACTGTGGAAAGGGTATGGACTCTGAGGTCAGATTAATTTAGGATTGAATTCTGTCACCCTGGACAATTTTTTTTTCTTTTTTTTTATTGTGCTTTAAGTGAAAGTTTACAATTCAAGCCAGTTTCTCATACAAAAACTTATACACACATTGTTATGTGACCCTAGTTGCTCTCCCTATAATGTGAAAGCACCCTCCTCCTCTCCACCCTGTTTTTTCCATGTCCATTCAACCAGCTCCCGTCCCCCTCTGCCTTCTTATCTCAGCTCCAGACAGGAGCTGCCCACGTAGTCTCATGTGTCTACTTGAGCTTAGAAGCACAATCCTCACCAGTATCATTTTACGTCTTATAGTTCAGTCTAATCTTTGTCTGAAGAGTTGGCTACGAGAATGGTTTTAGTTTTGGGCTAACAGACAGTCTGGGGGCCATGACCTCGGGGGTCCCTCCACTCTCAGTCAGACCATTAAGTCTGGTCTTTTTACTGGAATTTGAGATCTGCATCCTACTTTTCTCCTGCTCCATCAGGGATTCTCTGTTGTGTTCCCTGTCAGGGCAGCCAGTCCTAAGTCGTATCTGGGCACCATCTAGTTCTTCCGGTCTCAGGCTGATGGAGTCTCTGCTTTATGTGCCCCTTTCTGTCTCCTGGGCTCATATTTTCTTTGTGCCTTTGGTGTTCTTCATTCTCCTTTGCTCCATGTGGGTTGAGGCCAAATGACGCATCTTAAATGGCCATTTGCTAGCTTTTAAGACCCCAGACACCACTCACCAAAGTGGGATGCAGAACATTTAAATAATAAACTTTGTTATGCCAATTGACCCAGATGTTCCCTGAAACCATAGTTCCCAGACCCCAGCCACTGCTACTCTGTCCCTCGAAGTGCTTGGTTGTATTCATAAAACTTCTTACCTTTTGGTTTAGTCCAGTTGTGCTGACTTCCCCTGTATTGTGTGTTGTCCTTCCCTTCACCTAAAATAATTCTTGTCTGTTATCTAGTTGGAAACCCTGATGGTATAGTGGTTGAGACCTACGGCCGCTAACCAAAAGGTCAGCAGTTTGATTCTACCAGGCGCTCCTTGGAAACCCTATGGGGCAAGTCTACTCTGTCCTTTAGGGTCACTATGGGTTGGAATCAACTCAACAGCAATGGGTTTTTACAGGTTTATTATCTAGTTAGCAAATACCCTCTCCTTCCCTCCCCACCCTCAGAATTGACTCAATGGCAATGGATTTTTAGGGCTTATTGTTTAGTTAGTGAATACCCCTTTTCCTCCCTCCCCACCCTAGTAACCATCAAAGAATGTTTTCTTCTGTGTTTAAACTTTTTCTTGAGTTCTTATAATAGTGGTCTCCTACAATATTTGTCCTTTTGTGGCTGACTAATTTCACTCAGCGTAATGCCTTCCAGAGTCATCCATGTTATATTTCGTGGATTCACTATTGTTCTTTATTGTTGCCTAGTATTCCTTTGTATGAATATACCATAATTTGTTTATCCATTCATCTGTTGATGGGCACCTAGGTTGTTTCCATCTTTTTGCTATTGTAAATAGTGCTGCAATGAACATGGGTGTGCATAAATTCGTGTGAATGTTCTTATTTCTCTAGGATATAGTCCAAGGTGTGGGATTGCTGGATAATATGGTAGTTCTATTTTTAGCTTTCTAAGGAAGCCACAAATCAATTTCTAAAGTGGTTGTACCATTTTACCTTCCCACTAGCAGTGTACAAGCATTTCAGTCTCTCCACAGCCTCTCCAACATTTATTATTTTGTATTTTTTGAATTAATGCTATCCTTGTTGGGGTGAGATAATATCTCATTGTAGTTTTTATTTGCATTTCTCTAATGGCTGATGATCATGAGCATTTTCTCATGTATCTGTTAGCCATCTAAATGTCTTCTTTGGTGAAGTGCCTGTTCATATCCTTTGCCCAGTTTTTAACTGGGTTATTTGTGTTTTTGTTGTTGAATTTTTGCAGTACCATGTAGATTTTAGAGATGAGACACTGATTGGATTTGTTGTAGTCCAAAGCTTTTTCCCAGTCTGTAGATAGTCTTTTTACTCTTTTGGTGAAGTCTTTGGATGAGCATAAGTGTTTGATTTTTGGAGCTCCGGTTATCAAGTTTCTCTTCTGGTGTTTGTGCATTGTTAGTAATGTTTCGTATATTGTTTATGCTACATATTAGGGCTCCTAGCATTGTCCCTATTTTCTCTTCCATGATCTTTATCATTTTAGCTTTTGTGTTTAGGTCTTTGATCGTTTTGAGTTAGTTTTTGTGCATGGTGTGAGGTATGGGTCTTGTTTCATTTTTTTGCAGATGGATATCCAGTTATGCCAGCATAATTTGTTAAAGAGACTGTCTTTCCCCCAATTAATGCACTTTGGGCCTTTGTCAAATATCAGTTGCTCGTAAGTGGATGAATTTATACCCGGATTCTCAATTTGATTCCACTGTTCTATGTATCTGTTGTTGTTCTAGTACCAGGCTGTTTTGACTACTGTGATGGTATAATAAAAAAAAAAAAATAAAAAAATAAAAAAAAAAAATAATAGGTTCTAAAATTAGGTAGTGTGAAGCCTCTCACCTTGTTCCTCTTTTTCGGTGATGATTTACTTATCTGGGGCCTCTTCCTTTCCATATGAAGTTGGTGATTTGTTTCTCCATCTCATTAAAAAATGTCATTGGAATTTGGATTGGGATTGCATTGTATCTGTAGATCCCTTTGGATAGAATAGACATTTTCACAATGTTAAGTCTTCCTATCCATGTGCAAGGTATATTTTTTCACTTCTGTAGGCTTCTTGCAGTAGTGTCTTGTAGTTTTCTTTGTATAGGTCTTTTATGTCTCTGGTTAGATTTATTCCTAAGCATTTTATTTTCTTGGGAGCTATTGTAAATGGTACTGATTTGATGATTTCCTTTTTGACATTCTCTTTGTTGGTGTGTAGGAATCCAACTGATTTTTGTATGTTTGTCTTGTATCCTGATACTCTGCTGAACTTGTCTATCAGTTTCAGTAGTTTTCTTGTGGATTCTTTTGGGTTTTCTGTGTATAAAATCATACCATCTGCAAATACTGCAGATAATTTTACTTCTTCCTTACCAATTTGGATGCCCCTTATTTCTTTTTCTAGCCTAATTGCTGTGGCTAGGACCTCCAGCCCAACGTTGAATAAGAGTTGTGATGAAGGGTATCCTTGTCTGGTTCCTTTCAGACTCTTACAGACTCTCTTCATTTAGGATGATGCTGGCTGTTGACTTTGTATAAATGCCTTTTGTTATGTTGAAGAGTTTCCCTTCTATTCCTATTCTGCTGAGAGTTTTTATCATGAATGGGTTTTGGACTTTGTCAAATGCCTTTTCTGCATCAATTGACAAGATCATGTGGTTCTTGTCTTTTGTTTTATTTATGTGATGGATTACATTGATTGTTTTTCTAATGTTAAACCATCTCTGCATACCAGGTATGAATCATGGTCATGGTGAATCATTTTTTCGATATGTTGTTGAATTCTATTGGCTAGAATTTTGTTGAGGATTTTTGCATCTAAGTTCATGAGGGATACTTGTTTTGGTATCAGGGTTATGCTGGCTTCATAGAATGAGTTTGGGAGTATTCCCTCCTTTTCTATGCTCTGAAATACCTTTAGTGGTAGTGGTGTTAAGTCTTCTATGAAAGTTTGGTAGAATTCTCTAGTGAAGCCGTCAGGGCTAGGGCTTTTTTTATTTGTTGGGAGTTTGTTAATTACCTTTTCAATCTCTTCTTTTGTTATAGATTTATTTAGTTTTTCTACCTCTGTTTGTGTCTGTTTAGGTAGGTAGTGTGTTTCCAGAAATTTGTTCATTTCCTCTAGGTTTTCAAATTTGTTGGAGTACATTTTGCATAATATTCTATTATGATTCTTTCAATTTCATTTGGGTCTGTTGTGATATCGCCCATCTCATTTCTTATTCAGGTTATTAGCTTCCTCTCCTATTTATCTTTTGTCAGTTTGGCCAGCGGTTTATTGATTTGGTTGATCTTTGCAAAGAACCAACTTTTGGTCTTGTTAACTCTTTTAATTGTTTTTCTATTTCATTTAATTCTGTTCTAATTTTTATAATTTGCTCTCTTCTGGTGCCCAAGGTCTTCTTTTGCAGCTCTCTTTCTATTTGTTAAAGTTGTAGCATTAATGTTTTGATTTTGGCCCTTTCTTCTTTTTGGATGTGTGCATTTATTGGTATAAACTGACCTCTGATCACTGCTTTTGCTGTGTTCCAAAGGTTCTAGTAGGATGTGTTTTCATTTTCATTTGATTCTATGAATTTCTTTATTCCCTCCTTAATTCCTTATATAACCGAATTGTTTTTTGAGCAAAGTGTTGTTCAGTTTCCATGAGTTGGATTTTTTTTTTTTTTTGCTTTTTCTGTTATTGATTTCTACTTTTATGGTTTTATGGTCAGAAAAGATGCTTTGTAATATTTCAATGTTTTGAACTCTGTTAAAGCTTGCTTTATGGCCTAATATGTGGTCTGTTCTGGAGAACATTCCAAGTGCATTGGAAAAGAAAGTATACTTGGCTGCTCTTGAGTGGAGTGTTTTGTATATGTCTATGAGGCCAATTTGGTTTATTGTGGTATTTAGATCTTCTGTGTCTTTATTGACCTTGTTTCTGGATGTTCTTTCCTTTACTGAAAGTGGTGTGTTGAAGTCTCCTACTATTATAGTGGAGCTGTGTATCTCTCTTTTTATAGCTTTTAGAGACTTTTAAAAAATGTATTTTGGAGCCCTGTTGTTGGGTGTGTAAATATTTATTACGGTTATATCCTCCTGGTATGCCCGAACTCACTGTCGTCAAGTCGACTCCGACTCATAACAACCTATAGAACAGAGTAGAACTGCCCCAGACAGTTTCCAAGGAGCACCTGGGGGATTCAAACTGCTTACCTCTTGGTTAGCACCCATAGCACTTAACCACTAGGCCACCAGGTTTCACCTCCTGGTATACTGACCATTTAATCATTACACAGTGTCCTTCCTTATCCTTTATGGCGGATTTTACTTTAAAGTCTGTTTTGTCAGAAATTAATATTGCCACTCTTGCTGTTTTTTGATTGTTGTTTGATATATATTTTTCCATCCTTTGCGTTTTAGTTTGTTTATGTCTTTAAGTCTAAGGCGTGTCTCTTGTCAGTAGCATACAGATAGATCATGTTTTTTTTAATCCATTCTTCCACTCTGTGTCTCTTTCTTGGTGAATTTAGTCCATTTACATTCAGCATAATTATGGATAAGTATGAGTTTAGTGCTGTCATTTTGATGTCTTTTTTTGTGTGTGTTGTTGACAGTTTCTTTTTTCCACTTGATTTTCTGTGCTGAGTCATTTTTCTTTATATATTTTCTTTTCCTGTTTCTCATTGTCATTGCTTTTATATCGGCTGAGGCTTTGTGTTTTTCTTGTTTTTTATTTTGATGTGCAGGATTGTTAGTTTCCTTTGTGGTTACCTTAATATTCTCCCATAATTTTTTTAGTTTAAACCAATCTTTTATTTCTTTATATCGTCTTGGGTTCATGTCCACATAAAAGATGTATGACTACATTTTTTAGTCCCCCCCTTTTTTTAATGTTGTCATCTTTATGTAATGACATATTTGTTTCCCTGTTTTGAGAGTTTTTTAGCTTTATTTTCATGATTTCCCCATCTGGGTTGATATCTGGTTGCTCTGTCCTGTGTTCTAGTCTTGGGTTTTTATCTAATGTTATTGAGTTTCTAACTGGAGGACTCCCTTTAGTATTTCTTGTAATTTTGATATGGTTTTTGCAAATTCCCTAAACTTCTGTTTATCTGGAAATGTCCTAATTTTGCCTTCATATATGAGAGATGGAAACTCTGGTGGCGTAGTGGTTAAGTGTTATGACTGCTAACCAAAGGGTCGACAGTTCGAATCCACCAGGTGCTCCTTGGAAACTCTATGGGCAGCTCTACCCTGTCCTATAGGGTCGCTATGAGTTGGAATCAACTCAATGGCACTAGGTTTGGTTTTTGGATTTTATATGAGAGACAGTTTTGCTGGCTATATAGTTCTTGGCTGGCAATTCTTTTCCTTCAAAGCTTTATATATGTCATCCCATTGCCTTCTTGCCTGCATGGTATCTGCTGACTAGTCCGAGCTTAGTCTTATTAACCTTCCTTTGTAGGTGGTTTTTCGTTTATCCCTAGAGGCTCTTAAAATTGTCTCTTTGTCTTTGGTTTTGGCAAGTTTGATTGTAATATGTGACTTTCTTTTGGAATCTACCTTGTGTGGGGTTCAATGAACATCTTGGATAGATATCGCCTCATCTTTCACTATATCAGAGAAGTTTTTTGCCCACAAATATTCAACAATTCTCTGTGTATTTTATGTTATACCCCCCTGTTCTGGTACTCCAATCACTTGTAGGCTATTGCTCTTGATAGAGTCCCACATAATTCTTAGTGTTTCTTCATTTTTTTAAATTCTTTAATCTGATTTTCCCTCAAATATGTTGTTGTCAAGTGCTTTACCTTCAGTCTCACTATTCTGATTTCCAGTTCCTCAATTCTGCTCCCAGGACTTTCTACTGAGTTTTCTAATTCAGAAATTTTATTGTTAATGTTCTGCATTTCTGTTCGGTGTCTCTCTATGGATTCTTACAGCCTATTAATTTGTCATTATGCTCTTCTCTAATCTTCTTAAGTTCCTCTAATGTTTTGTCTCTGTGTTCCTTAGCTTGTTCTGCATTTTGCCTGATCTTCTTCCTGATCTCTTGAAGAGTTCTATATATCTTTTGTATTCTGCCTCTGGTAATTCCAGGAAATTATCTTCATCCAGAAGATTTCTTGTGTCTTTGTTTTGGAAGCTTGTTGAAGCCATCAGCAGGTTTTTGTTCATGGTTTGAGGTATGGACCCTGATTCAATTTTCTGTATATGGATATTGAGTTTTTCTGGTACATTTGTTAGAGACAGTTTCTTCCGCTTTGAATGGGCTTTGACCCTTTGTTGTAGATCAGCTGCCTGTGGGTGGTATGGGCAAAGCTGGAAGGAAGAAACTAAAACTCTTAACTTCTTGCAGTAGTGTGTTATAGTTTTCCTTGTATAAGTCTATTATGTCCTTGGTTAAGTTTATCCCTAGGTATTTTCTCCTCTGAGGGGCTATCGTACATTGTACTGATTTCTTGATTTTATTTTTAGGGTCCTCCTTGTTAATGCTGAGGAGCCCATTTGTTTTTTGTATTTTGATCTTATAGCCTGCCACTTTGTTGAATCCTTCCATTAGTTCCAGTTACGTTCTTGTGGAGTCTCTGTGCTTTTCTATGTATAGGATCATGTTATCTGCGAATAAGAATAGTTTAACTTCCTCCTTTCCAATCTGAATACCCCTTATTTCTCTTTCCTGCTTTATTGCTTTAGCTAGAACTTCCAGAACAATATTGAACAAGAGTGGTGATAAAGGGCATTCTGGTCTCACTCCAGTTCTCAAGAGGAATGCTCTCAATCTTTCTCTTTTGAGAATACTGTTGGCCGTTGGTTTGTATATATGCCCTTACGTATATTAAGGAATTTTCCTTCTATTCCTGTGTTGCTGAGTTTTTATCAAGAAAGGGTGTTGAATGTTATCAAATGCCTTATGTCAATCGAGATGATCATGTGATTCTTTTCTTTTGTTTTATTTATGTGGTGAATTATGTTGATTGCTTTTCTAATGCTGAACTATCCTTGCATCCCTGGTATAAATCCCACTTGATTATGATGAATTATTATTATTATTTGATATGCTGTTGAATCCTGTTGGCTAGAATTTTGTTGAGATTTTTTGTGTCTGTATTCATGAGGGATATTAGTCTGTAATTTTTTTTAGCAATGTCTTTGCATGTTTTCATAGCAGGGTTATGCTGGTTTCACAGAATGAATTAGGGAGTATTCCTTCCTTTTCTATGTTCTGGAATAGTTTGAGTAGCATTGGTGTCAACTCTTCTCTGAACGTTTGGTAGAATATTCCAGTGAAGCCACGTGGACTGTGGTGTTTTTTTTTTGGGGGGGGGGGAGGGAAGGGAAGAGTTTTTTAAATGACAATTTCGATTTTTTTCTTTTGTTATGGGTCCCTTCAAATTTTCTACCTCTAATTGTATTTTTTTTTTTAATTGTGTTAGTTTAGGAAGGTAATGTGATTCTAGAAATTTACTCAACTTTTCAAATTTGTTGGAGTATAATTTTTCATAATATTCTTTTATGACCCCTTTTATCTCAGTTGGCTCTGTTGTAATGTCACCCATCTCATATCTTATTTTGGTTATTTTAATTTTCTCATTTTTTTCCTTTGTCAATTTGGCCAGTGGTTTGTCAATTTTGCCAGTGGTTTGTCAATTTTATTGATTCTCTCAATGAACCAACTTCTAGTCGTGTTGATTCTTTCTATTGTTTTTCTGTTCTGATCTTTATTGTTTCCTTTTTTCTGGTGTCCATGGACTTTTTTTTTTGCTGCTCCTTTTCTATTTGTTCGAGTTGAACGGATAAGCTATTGATTTTGACCCTTTATTCTTTTTTTGATATGTGCATATATTGCTATAAATTCTCCTCTGAGCACTGCTTTTGCTGTGTCCCAGAGGTTTGAGTATGTTTTGTTTTCATTCTCATTTGATTTTAATAATTTTTTAATTTCAATTTTCATTTGTTCTATTACCAAATAGTTTTTAAGTAAGATGTTATTCAGTTTCTATGTATTTATTTTTTCTTTTTCTTTCTGTTATTGATTTCTAGTTTTACAGAATTATGATTAGAGAAGATGCTTTGTATTATTTTGATGTTTTTGAGTTTGTTGAGGCTTGCTTTGTGGCCTAATATGCGGTCTATTTTGTCACTGGGTGCATAAATATTTATTGTGTTTATGTCTTCTTGGTGGATTGATCCTTTAATCATTATGTAATGCCCTTCCTTGTCTCTAATAATATATTTTGACTTAAAGTCTATTTTATCAGAGATTATTATTGCCACTTCTGCTCTCTGTTGGTTACTGTTTGCATGATATATTATGTCAGTTTTATCAGTAATTTACCAGTTGCTGTTGTGTTGCCTCCAACTCATGGCAACTCCATGTGTGTCAGAGTAGAAATGTGCTCCATTAGTTTTTAATAGCTGACTCTTCAGAAATAGATTTCCAGGCCTTATTTTCGAGGTGCCTCTGGGTAGACTTGAATTTTCAACATTTTGATTAGCAGTTGAACATGTTAAACATTTGCACCACTCAGAGACTCGTTATTAGTAATAAGCATAAATGTTTGGTATCTTGTCCCATCTGCTTTTTTGGTCTTTTTTTCATTTATTTTAGAGCTCAGGTAGGAAAAGGTTTGCTATGTTCTGATCCCCTTAAAGCCTCCCTGTGATCTTGTAGACAGGTGCAGGCTGTAAAAGGACTTTGAGAAAAGGGTATCCAGAGGAGTTAGAGAAGATGTCACAGAGGGGGTGGCTGGGTTGAGGTAGTGAGGGTGTCTAAAGATGGGGCCAGATAGGAAAAAAGGAATCAGATAACAAAAGGCTGCAATATTATGTTTAGTTATTTTTCTATAGCCAGTGGGGGATGCATTAAAGAATTCTGAATTGAGGAGTGAAACTGGAGGAGTTCTGGTAGCATATTGGTTTAGCGCTCAGCTGTTAACCTAAAGGTCTGCGGTTTGAACCCACCAGCCAGCCACTCCGTGGAGGAAAGATGTGGCAGTCTGCTTCTATCAAGGTTTATAGCCTTGGAAACCCTATGGGCGCAGTTCTACTCTATGCTATAGGGTTGCTATGAGTCAGAGTTGACACAGTGACAATGGGTTTTTATAAGCAAATTTGAGTCTCGGGTGGTACAAATTGTTAACATGCTCAGCTGCTAACTGAAAGGCTGCAGGTTCAAGAAAACCCCAAAGCACCTTGGAATAAAGCCCTGGTGATCTATTTCCAAAAAATCAGCTATTGAAAACCCTGTGAAGCTTAGTTCTACTCTGATACACATGGGGTCTCCATGAGTCAGGGTTGACTCAATGGTAAAATGAGCAAATTTGGGTGTCAAAAATATGATTGAAGCGTCAGTAGGAAACTGACTTGGCGAAAGTGGTGGACAGGTTTATAGGGATAGAGACTGGTAAAAAAGCTATGCTCTAGTCCATGTGAAAGGTGACAAGTGACTGGACTAAGGCAATGACAATGGGAGAGTCACAAACCGAAGAGGTTCAAAAGATCTTAAAGAAGTAGATTCTGTAGGGTATGATGATGGGGTATGAGGAAGGTGGACAGGGCCCTGATGACACCTACATTGCAGGTCTGGATATTTGGAAGGATGAAAAAGATGAGATACCTTTGATCGATACCTCTTATAACAAAGACAGAATCCCTGGTGGATCAGCGGTTAACACTCTTGGCTGCTAGCTTCATGAAAGGTCGGCAGTTTGAACGCAGGAGATGCTGCATGGGAGAAAGGTGGCAGTCTGCTTCCATAAAGATTTACAGCCTTGGGAACCCTACAGAGCAGTTCTACTCTGTCCTATAGGGTCATTATGAGTCGGAATCAACTCGACGGCAGTGGGTTTGGTTTTTTTGGTTATATCTAAGACATTACATCATAATTTATTGATTATTTAACCACACTTGATTATGACCTCCTGAAAAAGAGGGACTATGACTTTCATTTTAGTATTCGGAGAGCTTGCACATTGTCTGATATATAGTAGGCTCACGATAGTTACTGAATTTTTCTTTTTTTTGAAAAACGCTTACAGTGTCAAGCACTATTTTAAGTGCTTTGCAAATATTTCATGTTCTCCTTGTAACACCACTGCAGGGTAAGTATTATTACCCTAACTTTACAAATTAGGAAATGGAGACAGAGAGAAGAAATAGCTTGCCCAGTGTGGTAATAAGTGGCTGAGCTGGGACTCGAGCTCAGGCACTAAGGTTGAATAAACATATGAATCCACTGAAGCTTTCCAAGTCAATACCTCTAAAGTGCTATCTCTCAACAAGAAAACCAAAATCTTAGATTTTTTGGAAAGTGGCCTGTTGCTTGCTGAAGTGGGCCATAAGGTAGGTAAGAACGAATTGAGCGTTCTCACAATAATGCAGAAAGAAGCAGAAATTTGTGGAAGTGTCAGTGCTGCCCCTACAACTGCAAAAATGGTCTCTCTAGTTCATGAAAAAGTGCTTGCGAAGGCTGAGAAAGCATTAAGTGATAAGTGTAAACATTAACAACTATTTCCATAGCGTTTATACTGTATGAGGTATTGTAGGTAACCTAGAGATGATTTAAAGTATACAGGAAGTTGTGAGTAAGTTATATGCAAATACTATGCCATTTTATATAAGGGACTTGAGGATCAGTGGATTTTGATATCCACAGGTGAGGCTGGAACAAATTCCCTGCTGCTACTGAGGGACAACTACAGATAGCCAGGCCTTTCTACTCAGGTGCCTCCAACCTCTACCCATCTCTACCAAAAACCAAACCAGTTGCCATCATTAGATTTCAACTCATGGCTATCCATGGTGCAGAGTAGCTCCCTAGGGGTTTCAATGGCTATGATTTTTCAGAAGCAGGTTGCCAACCCTTTCTTCGATAGCACCTCTTGATGGATTCGAACTACTAACCTTTTGGTTAATAGTCAAACTCTTAACTATTTTCACCACCCAGGGACTTCTACCCCTACCATAGCACAGACCAAGCCTTTCTGTAATTGCCTATTTATTGATCTCTCACCCTCACTAGGTTAAAAAAAAAAGTTGTGAGCTTCTTAACAGCAAGGGACTGGTGGTCAGAGAACTGAATAAACATTTGTTTCGACTAAAATAAGAAAAGAGTGAACCAATAAGGTAGAATTCCACAAGGCAGGGTCCCAGGAAGACCCCTGAAAGATGGAATAGGAGTTGGCTGGGGGAGGGATGAAATGTAGGTGTAACAAGGGACTGATCCTGGGGACTGAGCCCTCTCACCTCATGAAGACAGGATAGAAAAGGAGAGTACCCTTCCAGTGAAGGCTCCAGCCATCTGTTTCTCATCGTACTATCCGTTCACGATTCTCTTCCCTCTTCCTCCCTCCGACTCTTGGGGTTGGCTGCAGCCAGAAAGCCCATGTGGAAGTAGTGTTCTCTGTAAATCACTGGGAAGTCTCCAGGCCTTTAGGGCTCATTTTTCACTTGGAAGAGCAAATCCAGCAGAGGGTGGTAGGGCTGGTGGAAGTGAGCCTGGCCCAGGATATCTCTGGATCCTGTTTCTCCTGTGTACAAAGAGTGAGGGCTGGAGGCGGTGTGTGTGTGTTTGTGTGTCTGTTTGTGTTTGTATGTGCATGTTTGTGTATGTATGTGTACACATGCATATGTGTGTATTGCGTGCATGTGTATGGGTGTATTGTGTATATTCTGCAAGTGTATACACGTGCGTATGCTTATGCTTGTGCTCCTGTGTATATGTGTATGCATGTACATGTGTATTGTTTGCATGTATGTTTATGCATGTGTTTATGTACATGTGTATATGGGTGTGTGTGTATGTATGTGTGCACTTGCATGTGTGTGCACGTGTCTGTGTATATACGTGCATGTATGCATGCACCTGCATGCATGTATATGTATGTAAGTATCTTTATGCATGTGTGTATACATGTGTATGTGTGTTTGTGTACATGTCTGTATGGGTGTGTGCATGTATGTGTGCACCTGCCTGTGTGTGCACAGGTTTGTGTATATACGTGCATGTATGTGTGCACCTGCATGTGTGTCTATGTATGTACATATGTTTACATGTGTGTATGCATGTGTGTACCTGTATGTGTGTATGTATGTTTAGTGTGCATGTGTATGTATGTGTGTACCTGCATGTGTGTGTATGTGTGTGTGCATATTTAGTGTGTGTTTGTAAGACTCCACACGGTGGCTCAGATCCCTCACAGCCCTGGGTCAGGGCACAGCCTGCCAGTCGTCCTCCTCAACCTGCCTGCCCCATCCTGCTTGGGACAAAGCTTCTGTGTCAAGGCTCCATCTCCGTGCTTGTTGCCCACAGACTTAGCAGGAAAGTAAACGAGGCCATGGAGAGCAGTCTCAGAAGACTGGGGAGTAAGGGCCTAATTGGAGCAATGGCAGGCAGAGGAGGCTGTGAGACCACGGAAGTTAGCAGGAAATGCTGTCTTCTGGAGTCTCTGCAGGGTCTGATGGTAACACTACAGCAATATTGCCTTTTCAATTTAAGCTGCTTTCCATAGCATGTTGGACATTTGGTGTGAGCTAGGCTAGTACCCAGGCTCAACAAGGCTAAGAAACTCATCGATGGGCCTGTTAGGACCACCAGGTCTCAGTCTGAGCTCTCCAACCTGCACTCCAACTATGTATGGATCGTTTAGCCTGCGGGCCCAACTTCATCAGCCTTATCATTCAAGTGGTGCTAGGTCATGAGGAACTAGATTTGCTTGGAAATTCTCAAAGAGGTGGTGTTCATAGTAATTCTTTATTATGAACTCAGTCATTCTTTGGAGGAGATTTTTACTGGAACTTCAGGCATTGGCGGTTCATTTTGGAGGCCTTGAAGTCATCTGGAATAGGCCTTTGGGGTATCGTGCTTGGCTTTGGGCATTGCCTGCAGCCCCCTCCACTTGCCAGCTCACTGAAGTCCTAGGATGACGGAGACCTGAGGGGCAGCAGAGTCAGAACTGGTTGTACATGTGCGTGCTTGAGGCTATTTGTGTGTTATGTGCATACAACTCTCTCTTGTTTAATTGTGGTGTACATATATGTAACAAATCATTTGCCATTTCGACATTCTTCACGTGTACAATTCATGATGTCCAAACATAAGGACGTTAATTATGTTTATCATCTTGTTCAACCGTCACCATTATCTGTTTCTCAATTTTTCCATCATCATTAACAGAAGCTCAGTGTCCCCTAGCTGTCTTTCTCTTTACCGTTCACTTATTTTTGGAAGGAAGTATTGAATATATTCTAACTTAACTTTTCTTTCTTTGTGCTCAGTTTCTCATTTCAAAGAGATCGCTTGCTATTGGAGAGTTGGATCCCCACCTATGGAGCAAAAGAAACATCGGAGATCTTCTAGGTCAATGGTTTGCAAACTACATTCCAAGAAACCCCAAGGTCTGCAGAGAAGAATGGGGACCACTGTAGGTAAAGGGGGTGTGGCTGTGTAGGTTAGTCGTAGTTAGATAAACATAGATCTCAGTTTAAGCCTATTGTCCTGGTGATAGTTTTAATAGTGCACCTTTTACTCTCAAAAGTGTCACTCATAATGAATAAATAAAACCCCATTATTGACTAGTTCTATTTTCATTTATATCATATGTTTGAGTACACATAATATTTATTGGGAAAAGAAAAAAGAGCACAGCTGCTTAAAAAAAAAAAAGGCTTGAAAATCATCGAGTCTAGTTTGACATTTTCATTTCAGAGAAGCCATCTGATAATCAGAAGCCGTTCTCAGGATTTGTAGCTACTCCTCCAGATTTTCAGCCTCAAGTTCTTTCCATCAATACATTGGTCTGCTTTAGCAGACTAAATTTGAGATTTGCTTGGTACAAAAAAAAGGATTTTTGTGCCACTTCCAAGTGTGAGAAACAGTCTGGGCAATGCAGCATCCAGGAAACGTTGATGGTTTATGAGAATAACAGATGAGATTATGTGTAATTAAGACCCTTCCTAACAACCCAGGACTGGAGATTCCCCTCACACGCGTGCCTTCGCATTTGTGCTTTAACATTCCAAGGAAGCATCTGTTGCTGTCCACAAACAGCACTCCCAAACTTCCATCTACCTTTGAGAATAATTTTTTCAATGCTACTAGGATGGTGGAGAGGGAATATACCAGTGGGCTTCATACTAAGAGGTGCATGACTAATATCAGAATCTGGTTTAACAGAGGAGCTGAGGAAGGAGCTTGAGTGTGCGAGCTGATCTGAACTGAACAGATCCTCCTTCCCTCTTCCCTCCCTCCACTAAGCTAGAGACAAAGGTGCAGGCCCTATTACAGGGCCCTTCTTTCGATTTACAGGAACATCTGGGGATCTGCCTGCAGCTTGCTTTGGCCACAGCTTTGTTACTGGGGTAATTCACAGTGCCTAGCTCCAACTTTCCTTGGAATGAATTCTCTCCCAAAGACTCCACAAGGCTAATAAGAACACACTTTTTCAGGGAGGTTCAAACGTGAATTTTACAAAAATGTACAACCATGTTTGAATCCAGCATTGTACACAGCCTAGATGAAACAATAATAGTAACAACAACATCTAGCATTTGTTGAGTCCTTGCTAAGGGCCAGGACTGATCTCATTTAATTGTTAATAAGTCACTCAGAGATAGGTACTCTTATCACCCGGTTTCACATATGAGGAAACTGTGGCCTAGAGAGAGAGCTTAAGCATCCTGGTCAAACTCACACAACTAAGTGGCCGAGCTTCTTCATATCTGGGTTGGTGATGGCAGAGTCTTCACTCTCCTCTGCTGTGTCTATCGCTTCTCTGGAGGCAGAACACTCTGGGACTTAAGCCGAAGTCCAGAACCTTCTCAGAGTGTCATGTAACCTGTTCTCGCTATTTTAACTAGCCAACACAACTCATATCTGGATTATCAAGCACACAGGTCTCTAGAAGTTGAATACTAAGTATCTTTCCTCTTCCATCTTCCCAGGAATAACTTCTGGCAAAATCTATAGTTCTGATACTGATATTAATTCTACTTCAGTGGCTGAATGTAGGTAGGATGGGGAAGGGTGAACTTGGTTACTGTTACCTAATGGAAATGTCTAAAGTGTTGTTAATATTCCTGGGAATGTCAGGATATGCCAGTCTCTGAACAAACCCTAGGGAGGTAAGCAAAGGACGGGGTGATGTCATCCCTCCAACTTGTCCCCCGCACTTAGATATGATGGAAAGAATGAGAAGCTGAGCAGAACAGAGAACAGCGATAAAGTATCCCTGCAACGCAGGTCTTGACCAACCAAGGACAATGCCCTAGGACCCATCATTCAGCTAGGAGGAAACTTCTACAGTCCCCTAAGAGCCCAATGGGGCACCTCCATGGGTGGCCACCCCTGTGCAGGGACCTGCTATTACCCTTGTATTTTGACTGCTCTTACTAATAAATTCCACCATTTGGAGAAGTGAGTGGCCCTTTTTTAGCCCACACAGAGGCTGCTGACCTGTGGTCTCCTTTCTTTCTTCCCTCATGCTCCACACTGGGAGGGGGAAGCCCCTGTTAACATGCTGGAGGGAAGAGAAGGAAGTGAGTGGGCGAGTGGCTTCCAAACCTCTTCCCTCAGCTGTGACCTCCAGGCAAGCTCTGCATTCTCATGCCTTTGGCTCAGCAGGGGTGATTTGCATATTTTCTCTACCTCTTTAAACAGAATTGGGGGTAGGGGAGGAGGGATCAGTGGACACAAGGGAGCAGCTGAGGTGGCGGGAACCTGTGTCTTCAGCAATGAGCCCTGGAAGGTGTCAGCTACTAGTGACACCAGTCAGAAGGGGGCTTCTCAGAGACAGAGGGATCTGGAGCGTTGAAGAAACCAGAGTGCCTTCCCACCCATGGCCTGCCTGTCCCCACCTTAGCCTTACTCTCCACGGGGCTTCTGGAAAGGATGTGCGTATTTTGTCTAGGGTTGAGACTTACTGTTAAGTGAAGGCAGGTCACATGGGTGGTTGAAAGAGCCTCAGTCTTGGAATTTGAAGGCCTGGTTTCAAGTCCAGGCTTTGCTGCTTTAAGCAAGTTGCCAAGTCTCCACAAGCCTCATGCACCAAGTGAAAGTAATGCTGGTCATTTTGTAGGCTAGCTCAAAGACTTAAATGAGAACATGGCTGTCATGCTGGCCTGTCAATTGTAACATACTGTTACCACATAAGAGATGACAATTTTTACTACCACAGCAGGGATGATGTTAAGTAGTTAATAATATAAAAAAAGTTGCAATTGAGTTCAACTCTGACTCATTATAACCCCATGTGTGTCAGAGTAGAACTGTGCTCCATAGGATTTTCTATTTTTTTTTTAATTTTTATTGTGCTTTAAGTGAAAGTTTACAAATCAAGTCAGTCTCTCATACAAAAATTTATATACACCTTGCTATACACTCCTAGTTGCTCTATCCCCAATGAGACAGAACATTCCTTCTCTCCACCTCTATTTTCATGTCCATTCGGCCAGCTTCTGACTCCCTCTGCCCTCTCATCTCCCATCCAGACAGGAGCTGCCCACGTAGTTTCATGTGTCTACTTGATCCAAGAAGCTCACTCTTCACCAGTATCATTTTCTATCCCACAGTCCAGTCCAATCCCTGTCTGAAGAGTTGGCTTTGGAAACGGTTCCTGTCTTGGGCTAACAGAAGGTCTGGGTCCATAGGATTTTCAATGGTTGATTTTTTGGAAATAGATCACCAGACTTTTCTTCTGAGGCACCTCTGAGGAGACTAGGCCCCTTCAACCTTTCCATTAGCAGCCAAGAGTATTAATCCTTTGCACCATATAGGGAGTCCTAATATTTATTTAACAAATACTGCATTAAGTATTTTTAGTTAATTTAGGAAAAACAAAATATGCATTTTTCTCCTAGTATATGCCAGGCACTATTCTAAAACCAAAAAACTAAACCTGTTTCGGTCCAATCGTTTCCGACTCATAGCAACCCTATAGGACAGAGAAGAAATGCCCCATAGGGTTTCCAGGGCTGTGATCTTTAAGGTAGCAGGTTATCACACCTTCCTCCCGTGGAGCGGCTGCCTAGTGGATTAGAACTGCCGACCTTTTGATTAGCAGCTGAATGCTTAACCACTGAGCTCCTTAGCACAATTTTAGGACCTAGCAGTACAGCTGAAAACAAGATCGTTGCTCCCCTCAGGCTTGCTTTTCTGGAGAAGACACAATAAACCATGATACAAAAGACACACCAACTTGAGACGCTGATGAATACAGTGAAGAAAATAATATAGAAAATGCGATAGAGAGCACGAGGGTGGGGTGGGGGGCTTGGCAGTTTTAGAGAGAGAGGTCGGCCTTCTGAAGAGGTGACCTCTGCTCTGAGACCTGAAAGCAGAAGCCGCCCATGAGAAGAGTGGGGGGCCAGGGTGCCCTGTGGAGAGAACAGTATGTGGGAGGTTGCTGGGGCAGAAGCAGACCTTAAGGCGAGAAAGGGGCAGTGGGTTGGACCAGAGGTGAGTCGGACCCAGGCACGAGATGGGTTTTATGGGGCAGTGTGGCTTTGTGGGCCCCGGTAAGGATCTTATTTTTAGCGGAAGGACACTGGAGGGTTTCAGCAGGGAAGCAACGTGGTCTGAATTATATTTTAACACAGTTATAATTAGAGAGGCAAAAATGGAAATAGGGAGATCAGTTAGGAGGAAATTACCCACGTTATCTAAATTGATTATCATTTCAACCTGATGAGGGATGGCATATTATTATCTTAATTGGGAAACTGAAACTTTAGAGAGACCAAGCAGCTTTTGCAAGGCCGTAATGCTTATCAGTAGTGGAGCTGGCATTTGAACCAGGCGAGTCTGAGTCCAGAGCCTGCATTCATAAACCTTGAGTAGATGGCTCTCCCATCAAAAGCCTGTGTAAGCAGCAGCAAATAATGCTATTAACTGTGGCTAACCAACCCACAAGGGAACCTGGGTGAGTCCAGTTTGGGTGGGGTTGGGTGGATGGTGTGAGAGGAGGGGCAGCTGCTGTTAGCATTGGGGCCCTGAGGGCCCAGCTCGCTCTCAGGAGAACCTGCTCCACCCTCTTCGGGTTTTTCCTGTCTCCATCACCGGGTCTCCCTTCCCACCACAGTTATCCCAGCAGTTCTGTTTGTGTTCGTCCCCAGAGCTCCACTGAGGCCTTGTGGTCGCAGCATGGCGCCCCTTCACACCCTGCCTGCCTCAGGGCGAGGATTGGGCAGCTCTGTTTTGCCAAAACAGCTGCCTCCATGGTAACAGCATGTGATATCACTGGAAAGTGATTCGTTGGGCTACTGAGCTGGAAGGAGGGAGACAGAGCGGAAGAGAGCTGGCTCAGGAGACAGGGAAAGAACAGGTCTGGTCTGGGTGCTCAAACGTGTTAGGCACACAGGCCGCTTCCTGTGGTCCCTGTTGGAGGCTATTTTTTGTTGTAGCCCTAGAAACAGCAGGTGTTTTTTGAAAATCTCAGGCATATTTGGCCTAGACATAAACTTCTCTTCGTTTTTCAACCAATCTGACACATATTTGTAATAACCTCGTCCTATGAGCCTTTCTCTGTGACAGGCTAGACTGTGAGTCCTGGAATGCTTCTGGGCTGGGGGGTGTTAATGAGAGCAGACCTCCGTGGGTGGCTTCCCCTTTCTCCTGTGCTGCCCTTGGCCATGCCTAGGTCAGCAAGATCTGCTATCCAAAGTACCTCATAAGGCAGTCTTTTCTTAGAAACAGGAAGCTGTCTTTAGCCAAGTACAAATGGGCTGAAGCACCCAGAGACCTGAGGAGTGTTCCAAACTCGAGGCCTGGAGGCAGAGAGGGCTCAGCTCCTGGCAGGATGTCCCCGGCTCCGTGTCTGAAGAACAGATTGATCTCAGCTGTGGTTGCCACCATTATTCATTGCACTCGGGCCATTATGTGCTGTTAATAAATTCATTGAAATACTTTCAGCACAGTCTTTTTCAATCCTGAGAGAAATATGAATCACAACATTACTTGTTAATGTTTCGTAACCTCACACCCTGGTCATTGGACAGACACTGATTAAGAGCAGGGTTTCAAATATCACTGACATGCTGCTTAGGCAGCTATTTGAATAGAAGAGAATGGACTAGAATGAAGATTACTTTTCTTTCTAAACACAGTAGGAGTTGTAGTGGGGAACACCATGCGGGGGGGAGGGGGGATGTTTGGGGTGTCTTATTTGATGAGCTGCTTCACAAAGTAGTCAGACTACCTTTCCAAGGGATAATCACTTCTATGTTCCTTGGGAACTGGGACCAGGTTGCTTTGTTTACTGTGTGTCCCCAGTACCTAGTTTGATGCCTGGCATTTTTCAGCTACTTAATAAATAATTGTTGGATGAATAAATCAATAAATAAATGAGTTAATAAGTGAAATTAGTTCTTTATTAATTGACCACAGCGTGCCAGCCTTGGAGTGGGAAGTATTACTCGCCAGAGACAGGGTAAAGAGGAACAGAATGGGGAAGGAGAGCTGGCATGGTGGTGGAAAGAACTTTCTCTTGGAGATGGTGGTGGGATATTAAGGGAAGGAACATTAGACTTGAAATCAGAAGAACCAGTATTAAATCCTGACTCTTACTAACTGTGTGACCTCGGAGAAGTTCTTTCATGTTTCTGAGCTCAATGTCTTCATCTCTAAGTAGATACTATTCTAATAGTCTTGGGAGCAAATGAGGTCAGAGTGGGAGAGGCATATAGTAGCGCACAGTAGGGCCTCTGTGCACCTTTGAGAAGGCTGGGGGAGTCTGTGGCTCCATCTCTTTTAAATCACTGTCATTTATTTCACACTGAGCTCTCACCACATATTTTCACAGGATCCTGGTCTCCTCTTGGTGTTCTTTCCTGTAGACCACATAGCCAGGAACCCTAGTCTTGTCTCGGGTGTTGGCTTCTCTTGGGCAGGCACTTCATCCTAGTATACTGGGCCTTCCCACGATGGCCACTGTGCTGATCAGTGCCATAGCCTGACTGAGCAAGTCATGCAGACTTCAGAATGCATACTCCTGTGGCTTTGGATCTGTGGGGTATTAGCCTCTGATGGGATTTTTTTGTGCTTTTTCCTAAATTTGGGCCTGAGGACCAGCACTCATGGCTATGCTGGGCCCACCCTTCCTTTATGAGCAACAGCTCAAGCCAAAGGACAGATGGACCGTGGCCCAAGCCCTCCCCTGGCTCTGCACCTCTCCCTCTGTCCCTGCCACCACCTACACATAGGCGCCTTAGTGATGACTCCCCTGGAGGCAGCCCACCCTGTCCCCATGGCATTTGGACTTTCCTACAGGCTTGCCAGCTGAGGGAGTGGTTTCTGTGGTAGGGTGCACCACAGCTCATTTTCCATTAGGGTCACCAGGCAACCACCAGCAAGTGACAACTCCTGACGCAAACTCTACTTCACCAGCGACAAGCTCTGGATCTCATTGCTCAGCCTGGGCTGGCTCCAGGGCTGGCTGTGCCAAGGGCGTCTTGCTGGAGGGGGCAGACTAGAGAATCCAGGCCACGCTCAGTCAAGCTTGTATAGCTGCAGGTCAGGGGCCAAGGCCATGAGACAGCATTGGGTGGGCCAGGTGGGGGCAGTGATCCCAAATGAAGCATTTCCTTTGTCCCCTTCCAACTGGAACTTGTTTATTAAGGTGTTTCCTAGGAAATAAACTGCCATGTAACTTAAAAAGTAATGTCAACATCTCATTTTTGTATGTCACTTTAGAGTTTTCCAGGTGTCCTTGGTTGGCAGAAATGGTTAAGCCCTTGGCTGCTAGCTGAAAAGTTGGCAGTTTGAACCCACCCAGAGAAACTTCAGAAGACAGGCTTGGTGACCTGCTTCCCTAAGGTCCCAGCCTTGAACACCCTATGGAGCACAGTTCTACTTCGACACACACGGGCTTGCCATGAGTTGGGGTCAGCTTGACGGCACCTAACAACAACAGTATTTAAGGCAGATTTGTTTCCATCTGGGGCTTCCAGCCTAAGAAGGACTAGTAAGAAGGGCTTGGTTATCTACGTCAGAAAATAGCCAATGAAAACCCTATGGTCCGATCCTGTTGTGCTTGGGGTTGCCATGAGTCTGGGGCTGATTTGATGAATGCTAACATCATCAACAACTGTATGATTTATCATGGATTAACTCGTCAGGCTGTACTACTGCTGTCTAAGGATGGTAATGTTACCCTGGTGACAGGTGAGGAAACCTCAGACAGTAGGTTGCCTAAGGTCACATAGCTATGAGTAAGGGAGAAGGGAATAAGCCAAGGTCTGTCTTCAAAGTTCCGCTCTTAACCACCAAGTTCAGGCAGAGGCACCTTCTCAGGTGAGGAGGACTTTGGGGCAGGGTCCTCCTCACCAGCATTCCTCAAAAAATAGCTTGTGTCTGCCTGTACTACCTAGGTGGTTTCTACAAGGCACAGAATGGCGGTGGCCGGTTTTCACTTTTTGGCTTCCTTTTTATTCCCCATTTATATTTCATATCAGGCTGGAATAATAGTAATTATTATGGTGGCAATATTGTTAGCAATATGTCTTCAGATCTCACTATATGCTGGGCAATATGCTTTATATGTAGTATTTTACTTAATTCTCACAAAAAGTCCTGTGATATGGATACGACTTTCATCTCCTTCCTCTGCATTTGATGAACTTGAGCAGACTAACCTAGCCAAGGTTCCACTACTGAGGGTGTCTGATCCATGACCTGTGTTTGCATCCACCGGCCCCAAGAAGTAAGCGAGTAGAGTCTTAAGTGGCAAGAGCTGACGGAGAGGAGAGTGAGGGTGAATGGCAGGGGAGTTTGTGTGTCTGCTTTGCCGGCAGCCACTTGCAGGTGGTCACTTATACCCAAATAGAGCAAATTGGGGTTGTTTCTAAGTGAAATCTTTTTTTTTCTCTAAAAATGACCTACAGAAATATCAAAACTAAATTTGTTAATCCACTAAGAATTTGGGGGAAAATCTGATTTTTAGATTTTTACTTTTTTCTGACTATTGAAATACAATAAGCTTAATGGCAAAAATGAGAGCATGCAGAAAAGGGCAGAGAAGATAAAACATTGCTAATCCCACTGCCTGAAGACAATCCCCATCGCCACTCTGATACACTATAGCTCTGTTTTCTTTCTAGGCCTACTTAAAAGATATAATTTGGTCAAAACAGTTCTTTCCATGCAACGACTCAGGATGGCCTCTTTTTGTTGAGTAGAGGTCTATGCCACTTCCTGTGTGTGTGTCCACACACACAGCACCAGCACTGGCTCGGGAGCCAATGCCCTTCTCTCCCCTGGGCTCATCTGTGAGATGCACAGGCGTGTGAGGGCAGAGCCAGACCACCACCCGGAGCGGCTGACTCTGGAAGGATTTTGGTGACCCTGGGCTTGGGCACAGCCAAAAAGCGTGAGCCTTCACTACTGAGCAATACATTTCCTCTGACAGGAGCTCCTTTCGATCCGCCCGAGACTGAACATTTATGAGCAGACAGACAGCAAGATTCATGGCTGCCTGGCCTCTGCCTGTCTTCCCCCAGAGCTGAAGCCAGATGACAGAGAATCAGACAGACCTGAGGAGGAGCAGCCCAAGATCAGCACATGCAAAGCAGAAACTGACAGTATCTGGTCCCAGATTGGGTTTTGGCTTAATAGAAACCACGTGGATAAAATCAGGGATGTAGAGTGTGGTTGGGGTTAGAACAGCGTTTCCGTTTGGGAGACTCAAGGGGATAGGAGCTACTGCATGAGACTTCTTTCTGGTCTAGACATTGTCCTTTTAACGACTACAGTAACAGCAGCTGCCATTGACTGAGAGCCTGTCACTTGCCTGACACTGTGTTGCTGCTCTGTGAGAATTGCCTCATTTAGCTCTCAAAACACGCCTCTGGGGTAAGTATTCCTATATTCCTATTTTGGAAATAAAGACACTGAGGCTCAAAGAGATTAAGGAAAGTGCCCCAAGTCACACAGTAAGTGGTGGAGGTGTGATTTGAAATAAGGCCATCTTACTGTAAATCCTAAATCTCTCACTTGTGGTTTACTTCCATCCATTTACTTATTCAATTATTCATTAAGTAAACACACTAATACAAGCTACTATCATCTCTCACCTGGACCTTGATAACTACCTCCTAACTCTTGCCTTTCTCTAATACAGAGTTTCAACCTTGGGTGCCCATTGGTATCTAATATAGCTGCCTGGGTCTCATTCCCAGAGATCCTAGTTTAAGTTGTCTGAGATTTGGGTTTTGAGAAACTCTCTGGCTGATTCTAATGTGAGCCCAAAGTTGAGAACTATTACATGTGCAATGCTGCAAGCAGAGTGATATTTTATATATTATCTATTTATATATCCATAAAAAAAATTTTTTTTTATACACATACATATATATGTACATGTATATGTATACACATCCCTTCATGTATATGTATGTATGTATGGGTAGATATATGTATGGGTCTCTCTCTCTCTATACATATATATATGTATATGCACCCACATATCACTTGTTGACACGGTTATGTTCTGAAGACCAGGTTATTACTTGAAAATTGGCATTATGTTAAAATGGAGAATGACTACATCATTGCATAACTGCCAAATTACATCATTACACAACTGCCAAATTACATCATTACATCACTACAAAACCACTGAGAATCATGGCCCAGCCTAGCTGACACATAATCTTAACTCCTGTAGCCAACGTTACTCTTGCCTCATACCTCAGCGTTTGTTACTCTTGGAAGTATGTTGTTAATGCTGAAAATAGTAGGATAGTAGATTATTTACTATTGCAAATGTGAGATGTTAGATAAGGAGATAATCAGGGCCTCCAGGATATTGTTCAAGGTGGCCCACAGAGGGTGCCCTGGACCTGGTCATGGCCCCTTGTGGGGTCCAGGCTATCAGAGGCACTGCCTGAGAATTTTTTCAAAGTTGTTGTGAAAGGGAAATGTTGGATAATGAGATAGTCGATAAGTGAGGCGTAGGTGTGCATATATATTATATACATATATGTATACATATACATATATATATGGCAGTGGTAGTTCAGTGGTAGAATTCTCTCTTTCCACGTGGGAGACCTGGGTTTGATTCTGGTCAATGGGTCTCATGCATGGCCACCGCCCATCTATCAGTGGAGGCTTGCTTGTTGCTGTGATACTGAACAGGTTTCAGTGGAGCTTCCACACTAAAATAGACTAGGAAGAAAGGCCTGGTGATCTACTTCCAAAAATCAGCTAACAAAAACTCTACGGATCATAATGTTCTGATTTGCAATTTACAGGCACACATATACAAACACACACACATGCATATGTATATGTAAAATCTGATCATATCCCTCTCCTGCTTGAATCATTTTCTCAGATAAAGGCCAAAAACTCTTAACCTGGCCTGCGTGCATAGCTCTGCACTGTCTGCCCACCCCTCCTGTCATGAGCCTCATTTGGTACAGCTTGTATACTCTGGTGGCGTCGTGTTGAAGAACTACGGCTGCTAATCAAAAGGTCAACAGTTCTAATCCACCAGGTGCTCCTTGGAAACTCTATGGGGCAGTTCTACTCTGTCCTACAGGGTCACTATGAGTCAGAATCGACTTGATGGCAGTGGGTTATGGGTTGTTACTTAACAGTCAACACACTACTTAGGATGCTCAATACTTCCTCCGGCCTCAGGGCCTTTGGATGCTGACTGTAGTTCTCTTTCCCAATCTGTCTGGTTGACTCCTAGTTCTCCTTTAGGTCTTAACTCAGTGCCATTGATTACAAAAGTGGCCACAATTCTCCACCCTTTCCGTATCTACACTGTTGGCAATATAACTTTAAGCTTTTCTCATCAAGGGTGGAGTCTCTTTTCCCACTCCTTGAATCTAGGCTGGTCTGTGACTTGCCTTGACTAATGAGACACTGCAGAAGTGACTTCATGCTGGTGTGAGCCCGAGTCTCAGGAGGCCTTGCAGGCTCTGCCCGCTCTCTTGGAGCCCACCATGACCATATGAACAAGCCTGGTCTAGACTGCTGGAGGATGCCAGCTGAGGCCATCCTAGCCCTGCTGACCTGGAAGCTGGCTACAAATTCATGAGGAAGCCCAGCTCTCAGAGACTGGACCAGATCAGAACTTCTGAAGTGATCCACAGATTTGCAAACAATAATTGGTTGTTGTTTCAGCCAGTAAGTTTTGAGTTGATTTGTTATGCAGCAATGGATAGCTGATACATTTAGATACCACTTCCTAATTTTTTCCCAGCCTAAGTCTGGTTCCCTGATTGTGCTTGTCAATTGTAGCATTGATGGCAGTTCCATCAAAGCAACACGTTGAGTAATTAATGCTTTCCCCTCTCCCCGATTAGAGTGTAAACTCCATGAGATCAGAGACCGTGAATTATTTGCTTCTTACAATATCTCCAATATTCTTTTTTTTCCGCTGTGTTTTGCACATAGTAAATGCTAAATAAATATTTGTTTCAAAATGAATGCAAGATGAATGGATTCATTAAACATGTATAAAGTGCCTTCTATGTGTTCTGTAGTATGCAAGATTCTAAAGACACAAGAATGAATAAGGTATAGTCCTTGCCCTTAAGCTGTTCCCAGTTTGAAAACTGGGACATGAACATGTCAACAAAAAATTTCAGGCCAAGTTGATAATGTAATTGAGATCGTATTCACAGTATTGCTGACAGTAGGGTAGAGTGGTAGGTAGAGTATATATGGAGAAAAGAGGTTCTGGAAGATACATTCCAGAGGAAATATCTGAGATCACAGTTCTACATTTGACGGATGCGCAACAACAGGGACTCAGATACTGGAAGTGATATCACCACTGGCAATATGATTTTTCAGACTTGTGAACAGTAGTTGTTAAATTTCCATGCAAGACAAAATACCATCTTCCCTCAATTTATATAGCAATTGCACTTATGGAAAATTCAAACCATACCAAACTTGATATTGAAACTATGAAAATACCTAAGAAAATAGGTAATGTATAAACAGAATTAAAAAAAAAAGTAGCAGGCTTAGATAATTATAAGTAGATTTTTTCACCTACATGCATGTCTGAAAGGGTGTTTGAAAATTTCGGGGAATGCGGAGTCATTTTTTGTTGTGTGGGCATGTCCCATACATTGCAGGATATCTACCATGCCTGGCCATTGTACACTAAATGCCAGCAGCATCCCCTCCCAATATTATGGCAACATGAAATCTCCCTCAGATTTCTGAAATTCTTTTATCATGATAGTACTGCATGTACATTGAACTGCTGATAGGAAAACAAAAAATTGCTTTAACTAATTCACATTAGCATTTTATGTAACAGTGTAATTGGAAAGGGATTATGCTGTCTATTCGAGTGTGCTAACTCTCCTAGATTACTTTGGCATTATTGCAAAGGATGATTCAACAGGCTTTCTTGAAGGAGAAGGAGTCAAATACTTCGTTTCTATTTCAGGAAGCAAGTCACGTTAAGATCTGAGCTGCTCCCGAGGAGGCTGTGGCGGAAAGCCCAGCAAACCAACATTTGCATAGCACTGGGAACAGCCTGTGTAAAAACCCAGTTCATGCTCCCAGGCTGATAGCCACACAAAAACGCATGAAATTACCTGAAGATTCATTAAGTCCTGATTAATTTGTACTAATGGGGTAGTTTGAATTAGTGAGAAATTCTAGTTATTATTTATTTTTAAGTATTTCACTAATTCTTTTAAAAGGGATGTAATCAATGAGCAAGGACCCTGGTGGTGCAAAGTGTGCTTGGCTACTAACCAAAAAGTTGAGAGTTCAAATCCATCCAGCAGCACCATGGAAAAAAGGCCTGGAGATCTACTTCCATAGGACAACAGACCTTAAGCCATGGTATTTTCAGTTGCATCATATGCACGTGAAAGCTGGACAATGAATAAGGAAAACCGAAAAAGAACTGATGCCTTTGAATTGTGATGTTGGCGAAGAATATTGAATATACCATGGACTGACAAAAGAACGAACAAATCTGTCTTAGAAGAAGTGCAACCAGAATGCTCCTTAGAAGCAAGGATGGCGAGACTGCATCTTACATGATTTGGACGTGTTGTCAGGAGGGATGAGTCCCTGGGGAAGGACATCATGCTTGGCAGAGCACAGGGTCAGCAGAAAAGAGGAACACCCTCAATGAGGTGGATTGACACAGTGGCTGCAACAGTGAGCGCAAGCATAACAACGATTGTAAGGATGGCGCAGGACAGGGCAGTGTTTCCTTCTGTTGCGCATAGGACCGCTATGAGTCGGAACTGACTCGATAGCACCGAGCAACAACAACAACAGCCCTTGAAAACCCTATGGAAAGCAGTTCTGGTCTGATACCTATGGGGCAGCCAGGAGATGGAATCTGACAACAAAGGGTTTGTTTGTTTGTTTTTAACCAATGAGCAAACAATTCGTGCACATTTGTTATGTGAAGTCACTGTGCTACTCGCTTTGAGAACACAAGAATCCTAGTAAATATTCTCAAGGAAAAGACAATTTAAACATGGAGATAGAATATACTTGTGCAAAATTAAGTGACCACAGGAACTGAAAGTGCCTAACGAATGGCGCAGGCACTAAGGGCTTTAAGAGTTCAAGGTCCGTGAGTCTAGTCTACTGAGGACTAGAGCTGGCCCTGTAGAATACATGTTAATCAAATAAGAAAGGGGGGACATTCCAGGGAAATAAATGGCATGAGCAAGAACAAGGCACTGGGAATATGAATGGTGTTTTACAGAGACTACGTGTAGACTCATCAGGCTACAAAGGAAGGTCACACTAGGTTGAAAAAAAAAAAACAACTGTTGCTGTCGAGTTGATTCTGACTCATAGCCACCCCACAGCAGAGTAGAATGGCCCCATAGGGTTTCCAAGGAGCGGCTGGTGGATTTGAACTGCTGACTTTTTGGTTAGCAGCCAAACGCTTAGCCACGGTGCCACCAGGGCTCCAACATAGAAGGTAGTAGCTAGTTTATTATTGTAAGACTACAGCAGTGGTTTAGGGCCAGGGAGTGATGACGCAGCTTTAACAGCAGGCAAAGGGAGCAGAATTGGGCCTCTAAGCTAAGAGGGGTCATTGAACATTGTCATCAGGAGCGTGAAGGTGTCAAAGATTATCCAGCGGCTGGGGTGAAAATCTTTTTCCTTGTTTAGTTCAGAAATACTCATGGCTTCTCAGTCCCCTGACTCAGTTCCCCCCGCCCCGAGAAGGAGGACTAACTTTTCTGAATGAGAATTTGGGAGAAGAACCCAGCACTCACCCTGACTCAGCTACTCCTTCACTCCTCTTCTGCTGAGATCTGCTTGCAGTGAGTTCAGCACACACCCTTCCCACTTGGCACTGACTTTTAAAGCCGCAGGTCCACACTGAGAGGCCTAATTTCAGCTGTGCTTGCCAGTGGGTGAGCCAGTCTACCTTACTGAGAATGAAGAATGATGGGCCTCACTTGGCTGCAGATTTAAGCTGCATTCTCCCACATAGATTTCATCTGTAATAAAACTGACATTTTGATCTCTTCCTGTCTGACTCTTGTCTTTCTCTCTTAATTAATTCTAACTTAGGTAGAAGGTAGCGGGTGTTTATTAGGGTCTACAACATCAGAGATAAAATATTCACTTGGACAAAGATGGAGGAAAAGCTCCACCAATCCGAAAGCCCTAAAAAAAAAAAAAGTACTAAAGAAAGCTTGTGCCTGATGTACCTTAAAAAAAAAAAAAATTACACTTGAAAATTAGGTTGGTACTGGAATAGTTAAGGAAACCTGGTGGAGTAACAATTAAGCTCTTGGCTGCTAACTGAAGGGCTGGTGGTTTGAACCCGCCCAGTGGCTTTGCAGAAGGAAAGGCCTGGATATCTGCTTCTGTAAAGATTATAGGGATAGTTCCACTCTGTCACATGGGGTCGCGATGAGTCAGAATCAACTTGACAGCACCTAACAACAAAACCAACTATTGGAATAGTCACGGTCCTAGAGAAATAGAGAAATATCAAGATGTTTTAGATCAGGGGTCTACAAACTACAGACCGCCAGGTCAAATCTGGCCTACTGCATGTTTTTGTGAATAAGGTTTTATTGAGACACAACTATGCTCATGTTTTCCTTGATAAACCAAAACACATCCCATCACTTTACAAACACATATTTTCTGCCATTATCACTACTATCATTTTATTGTTGTTAACCCTGGACTCATGGCGACCCCGTGCACAATGGAACAAAAAGCTGCCTGGTCCTGCGCCATGCCTGTAATTCATTGGGAATCAAACAATTGTGATCCATATGGTTTTTATTGGCTGAATTTCAGAAATAGATTGCCAGGCCTTTCTTCCTAGTCTTACAGCAACATGCAAGCCTACACTGCCAGACAGGTGTTGTCTGTGCGTGAAGTGTACTGGCCAGGAATAGAACCTGAGTCTCCTGCATGGAAGACAAGAATTCTACCACCAGTTCCCCAGCATAGTATTAATCATCTTTATTAACAATCATATGTAACCAAGTTGCCTCACTTCTGTCTTCACAGGAATAACCTGGGAGGTAGGTGGTTGGTAACAGTCCATGCATACACCAGTATTTTTGCCGACTCACGAGGGCATGATGTATGTAACATGACCTCCTATAGCCACACACATACCTTTTTAATAAACCAGTTGCTGTCCAGCCAATTCCAACCCATGATGACCCATGCGTGTCAGAGTAGAACTGTGCTCCATGGGATTTTTAGTGGCTGATTTTTTGGAAATCATTTTCTCAGGCCTTTCTTTCGAGGTGCCTCTGGGTGGACTCGAAACTCCAACCTTTCAGTTAGCAGCCGAGAGCACTGGCCATTTGCACCACCCAGGGACTCCACAGCCCTTTTGCATCTTTCTAAAGTGGCAACAATGCTCATGTTTGTTAACATGATCCAAAGGCATAGCCACTATATAACATAAAAGTAAGAAATGCACGTTGTGATCAATGCGTCGGTATTCTATCTTACTTAGAAATGATCCAGATGTCCAGAGATTAGCCATTAATTAATTTGGTTTAATAGCAGTTAAAGTTAATTAAGATCTTGGAATTTATTTTTAAGCTGATACACTGTAGAACCTGATTTAAAAAAAGTTAAAATTATGTTTCGGTTTAGTTGAACACATGACTTTACAATTTCCACAATCATAGAGGATCACATAGAAATAATATTAGCTTATTTAATCAGTCAGCAACCATAAGAAGTTTAGAATATTCAGAATAATTAGACTCTTCATAAAAAAAAACTCAAATCTTATAAAAAATAAAACCTATTTTTTTTATGCTTATATTATTGTTGTTAGCTGCCATCAGTCTGACTCCAACTCATGGTGATCTTATGTACAACAGAGTGAAGCGTTGCCCAGTCCTGTGTCATTCAGCATGTTTGAGTCCATTGTTGGAGCTATTCTGCCAGTCCATCTCACTGAGGGTCTCCCACACCTTTGTTGGCTATCTGCTTTAGCAAATATGATGTCTTCCTCTAGCAGTTGATCCCTTCTAATGATATGTTCAAAGCAAGCAAGTTAGAAAATGTTTTGTTGAGATCCATAAGGTTTTCATTGGCTGATATTCTAAAGTAGATTGCCAGGCCTTTCTTCCTAGTCTGTCTTAGTCTAGAAGTGCTACTAAAACCTGTCCACCATGGGGGAGACCCTGCTGGCAGTGGCAAAGCTTCCAGCATCACAGCAACACACATGCCATCACAGTCGGACAAACTAATAGGCCGGTAGTGGACGCTTGCATTATACTGAAGACTAATAAAATCAGGGGAATTGTATATGGCTATTTTCAAACAAATATGACCAAATTCGAGGACTCACCTTGATTATGTAAAATTAGATTTTTATAAAAATTCTTCTGGGACAACGGTGAAAAGGATCTTTTTTTTTTTTTCTTTTCATAAAAGGCTAACACATTTAAAGTATTCAAAGTTTAGTTTATTTCTGGGAAAATATTTTGAATTCTGGGAAATATTAGATCTCTGCAAGGACTTACTCTTTATAAACTGATTAGAACTTAGTTTCTTTAATTTAAAATCATTAATGGTCTAATTTCTTAATGTACTCCAGAAGTAGGAAATAGCCCTCATTCACACACTGAGGCATAAAGGTTTCTCTCACTTAATGGTACACAGAGAGCCTGTGACTTCAGGTCTAGAGCTTTAAAAAAAAGCTTTAGCCATGGGTAAAAGGAAACACAAAAATTCGCCAGACTAGATCTCAAAGATTTGTTCTCTTTTTCACTGGACACACAATATTTTACTTGAACTGATAAGTAGACAGAAAGGCAATCAAACAAAAGCTAATAAACTAGATTCTCTGTTGTTTCTTAGAGGGAATAGTTGTTGCTTATGGGGAATAATTTATCAGCTATGCACAAATCAGGCCTAGGACCAAAGCTGGCCAATTAAAGAAACAAAAACACAAACACAAAATCAGGAGGAAAAGCCCAGACATAGAAAGTCAGGACATGCTAAGTGGTAGTGCCACTTTGGAATCATTCTAGAAACCAAGACAAGACGTTCCTGGACTCAGTCCACAAGGTGGACGTTTAGGCAACATAGGTTAGTTGGCTCTTCCAGGTCCGTCCATTTGGGTGTCTCAGTGGGACCTCCAAAACTGTTACAGAATAATTGCCTAAAAGTTAAAAATACGACCCTATTCGAATATAGAAGGACCACTTCTTAAATATATATTAATTCATTATTGAGGGAACCAGTAAGACGGCAGAGCTGGTTCAAAGAGCATTCTGAGAAACTGAGTATTTTATAGGCATTAAAAAAAGCATGTTAGAATAAGATTCCTAGAATCGATACTAAATGGGCTAATATTCTGCAGGACGGTAAAACCCTCAACCTTCGGTATTCTCTGCCAGACAGAAATATGAAGTTAACCTGAAGCTTTACAATGTATGGGATTTAATTAAATTGTAACAGGAAAGTCAAACACAGACAAACAACAGTTCCCAAGAAAATTAAAGAATCCTTGGGTGAGCCTGTGAAACAAAGCTCCAGTGTGATATTGAAAGGAAATTCTATCACCCCTTTGATTTTTTTCTATGTTTTAAAGGATTTTGCTTAATATTTCATTGCCCTGTTCTGTTTATAGGAGTCAATCATGTTTTTTTTTTTTCCAAACTACACCAGTTAGTCCTGGATTTCCTAAGCGGGAATCCTGATTCTTAGAAAGCAAGCGTTTTAGACATAGGTTTTAATTTCTCTTCCAGCCTTTGGGTTTACAATAATTTCTCTGACTTTTTTCTCCACATCACCCAAGACAATGGTATATTCTTTTTATTATAAGGAACCTCCTTCCTTTTTGTTTATTAAAGCAATCTACTACTTTCTATACGAGAAACTGCAGCTTGGAACTCTGAAGACTAACACCTTATTCAAAATGCTAGTTATGTAATTAACCAAATGTTATGGATTAAATTGTGTCCTCCTCCCTCAAGAAAATGTATCTTAAAGAACTAACTCCCAGTACCTGTGAACTTGACCCTGTTTGGAAACAAGGTCTTTAAAGATGATTAAATTAACATGAGGTCATACTGGAGTAGAGCTGGCCTTAATCCAGTATGAGTGGTCTCTTAAAAAAGAGAAGAGACAGAGACACAAAAATGGAGGGAAGATGAACATATGAAGATATAAGCAGAGATTGGAGTGATAAATTTACAAGCCAAGCGACTCCAGGAACCACCAGAAGCTAGAAGAGGCAAGGAAGGACCTTCCCCTAGAGACTTCAAAGATGGCATGGCTCTACTGACACCCTGATTTCGAGCTTCCAGACTCCAGTGTTAAAAAGCAAAGATGTCACTTTAAGGACTAAGGTGTGCCGGACCCAAGCCATGGTGTTTTCAGTTACCTCTTATGTATATAAAAGCTGGATAATGAATAAGGAAGACTGAAGAAGAATGGATGCCTTTGAATTATGGTGTTGGTGAAGAATATTGAATACACCATGGACTGCCAGCAGAACAAACAAATCTGTCTTGGAAGAACTACAGCTGTAGTGCTCCTAGGAAGCGAGAATGGTAAGACATCATCTCACATTCTTTGGACGTGTAATCAGGAGGGACTAGTCAGGAAGGACATCATGCTTGGTAAAGTACAGGGTCAGCAAAAAAGAGGAAGACTCTTATTGAGACGGATTGGCACAGTGGCTGCAGCAATGAGCTCAAGCATAACAACGATCATGAGGATGGTGCAGGACCAGAGAGTGTTTCGTTCTGTTGTGCATGGGGTCTCTATGAATTGGAACCGACTATAAGACACCTAAGGATAACAACAGACCCCAGAAATGTGAGACAATAAGTCTCTGTTGTTTTAAGCCATGTACTTTGTGAGTCTTTGTTATGGCAGCCCTAGGACACTACTACACTAAGTTATGCAATATTCTCTGGGATGGCCCTTGAATCTGTGGATAAGCACCTGAATTCAAGGGTGTTCCTTCCACTTGGCTCCCTCTCTTGGCTCCAAACATAAAAACATAAAAAGTGAACAAAATTATGGGCAGCTGATCTAGGACTGTCTAACTATTCCTGGTTTAAAAAAGTAAAGCTAGCATCTCGCATGCTAGTGCTCCGTGTCACAAACGGAAGGTAGCTACGTTTGAAGTTCGAAGTCTAGACCTACTTTCTGGGCTGAGAAACACAGCTGAAGCAGCCAACAATTGTTCTGCAGGGTCCTTCTTTCACACGACCCCAGCCGTTCTTCTCCCCATCTGCCACAATGCCTATAGGTGTGTACAGCAAAACCTGTGATAGCCAGATGTGTAAGGAGGAAACCTGTCAGACAGACAAAACTCAAATATTTTCCACTAAAATGAGCAATAGAAAAGTAGTAAGGCTGCACCTTGTCTGTCATGGATTGAATTATGTCCCCCCAAACATGTGTGTATTAATTGGGTTAGGCCATGTGTGGTTGTCCTCAATTTTGTGATTTTCCTATGTGTTATAAATCATAATCTCTGCCGTGGTTAAAAGGATTAGGGTGGAAAGTAACACTTTTGCTCAGGTCACCTCCCTGATCCAACGTAAAGGGAGTTTCCCTAGGGTGTGGCCTGCACCACCTTTTTATCTCTCAAGAGATAAAAGGAAAGGGGAGCAAGCAGAGAGTGGGAACTTCATACCACCAAGAAAGCAGCGTTGGGAGCAGAGGCCCCTGGGCTGAGATGCTCCCAGACCAAGGAAAGACCGAGGACAAAGACCTTCCTCCAGAGCTGACAGAGAGAGAAAGCCTTCCCCTGGAGCTGGCACCCTGAATTTGGACTTCTAGCCTACAGGACTGTGAGAGAATAAACTTCTCTTTGTTAAATCCACCCACTTGTGGTATTTCTGTTATAGCAGCACTAGATGACTAAGACATTGTCAAAGGTGGAAAACTTGAGAGACCTGGAAAAACAAGACAGTCTCGTCACATTCCAGCTCTCACAGGCTTCACGGTATTAGGCTTTTTCCTATGATCAAATTCTTGCCAGGACTGGCACAGCCAGCACACGTTTACTAAGTCCCTCATTTGGTTGACATTTTGCTAAGACTCGTGGGTGTTACGAAAAGCTGTTCACCTGCAGATAAAGCTGCCATAAACTACAGTGACTTACAAAGTTCAAAAGCTCACGATTTACTTCTAAAGCACAAGGCCTACATCTGCCTCCACAAGCTGCACTGGTTAAACGCCAACCACACAACTATAAAAACCAGCCCCATGGCATGAGTCAAAACCCCACGATACCCATGGTTGCTAAAACTCTGTGGCTTAAAGTCTGCATTCAAGGCCCCACCAGGAGCCTTGATCTACAGGTGCTATTTAGTTTTTCAGATTCCTGCCCTTTTGTATTTCTAAAGGTTTCCAGCCCAATAAACCAGATGTTGGGTTCAAAGAAAAAAAACAAATAGCATCCCAATTTTTCCTTCTCTAGTTCGGAACCAGCTGAGAGATAGCTGATGGAGTCAGTAGGCTGAAGATTAAAATATTGTTTTTATTATCAGTGAAGCTCTTGGAGCATATGGCTTAGGTGTGAAGGCCATATGGGCTCACTAGCAATTCCCTGCATTGGATGGACGTATTCCCACCCAATCTGCCAAACAAAGAATTCACATGAGTTGTGCAAAGATGGAGGTACTACCTGGGTGAAGGGTCTGCCAAGCTATGCAGCAAAGGCATACATAGATACCTTACTCTTTCCAAGGAGGAACCAAAAACCAAACCAAACCCACTGCTGTCGAGTCAATTCCAACTCATAGCAACCCTATAGAACGGAGTAGAACTGCCCCATAGAGTTTCCAAGGAGCACCTGGCGGATTTGAACTGCTGACCTCTTGGTTAGCAGCCATAGCATTTAACCGCTGTGCCACCAGGGTTTCCTTCCAAGGGGGCAGGGGTGTGAAAAGAAGGTAGAAACGTTCCTCTAATAGAGGTGTTTCTATTACGGAACATAAAGTCCAATATTAGGCACAGGTAACTACACCTATTTTTTAGATCAGGACCATGGAAAAAAAGCCTGACAGACGTTGAGATCAGAATCTCCCGTTCGTTTATTACTCATTCATTCGTTTGTTCATTAGAAAGTATTTATTGATATCTTAGTATGTGCCAGTCATTGTGCTACAAACTGGAGAAACAACAATAAAACACATGCAGTTCCAATTCTCATGGAATTTCCAATCCAGTGAGAAAGACATGCATTGAACAAACACTTATACAAGTCATGATTGCCAAAATGCGAGAGAACCCAGGGCTGTTAGCGTGTGTTACAGGGGCCGTATCAGGATTCTTTCTTTTGAAAGTGACAGAAAACTCAATCACCAGGCTTAAGCAAAAAAGGAACTTTATTTGCTCACATGGTTGAGAGGCTGAAGTCTTCAGGCACATCTGGCAACAGGGTTTCCAAAGCCATCCATATCTTGTCTTTCTCCTTTTCACACCTCTTCTATTGTGTGGACTCCATTCTCAAAAGGCCCTTGTAGACACTAGCTCTCTATCTTAGACCTCCACTTTAAGCCCAGTGGGAGAGGGTGAGACCCTTATTCTGTTGTTCTCAGAAAAAGAGCCTGGCTAGGTAATGAACCTGTCTCCATACCAATCACTGTTTGGCTTAGGGTTGTGTCCCATGAAGCCCCACCAGACTGAGACATGTGGCCTAAGGGGGCAGGGAGAGCGGGGGGAAGGACTATTCCCAGAAGGGACAGAATAGGTTTATCAATAGGAGGTTGAATGGATCCTGGGGTTAAAAGCCACAGACATTCACCACGAATGAATGAGTGTGGAGCGACTGAGAAGGCTTCTCTGTGGAAGATATATCTGTAATCAGAAGGAAGTGTAAGGTTAGTTAAATTTTAGAGGAGGTGAAGATCATCCAGGTTAAGGGACCGACATGTGTTAAAATTGCCAGGAATCGTGGTAGGGAGGAGTACTGGGCATTTCAAGCTGGCATAACGAAAACATGATCAGGATGGAGACGGGACCAGCAGAGGAGGCTGGAAGCGTAGGCAGGCACAAGATAGAAGTTGCAGGTCATAATAAAGCCTTTATCCTTTTGATTTTAATCTAGCTATATAGACCAAGGATGGAGAAGGGAGTAAATGACAAAAGGCTTAAGAGAGTTCACCTGGGTGACTATAATATTCCTTGTGCAACAATCAATTACAATCTCAAGGGTCTACTTTTTTTTTTTTTATTGTATGGATATATATAACACAACATCTGCCAATTCGATGTTTTCCACGTGCATAATTGAGTGACACTGATTATAACAGTAGCCACGTTATGCAACCATGACCAATAACCATTGGTAAGTTTTCCATCATCACACTTCCTAAATAATGACTCCCTGTTCTTCCCTCTTTCCTGCCCCTGGTAGCCACTACTAAACTTTGTTCTCTATACATTTGCCTATTTTAGATACTTCATATAAGTGAGATCATGTAATATGTGTTCTTCTGTGATTGACTTATTTCATTCAGCATAGTGTTTTCAAGGTTCATCCATGTCGTGACATACACCAGGGCTTCATTTCTTGTACGGCTGAGAAATACCCCATTGTGTGCATATACCACATTTCATTTGTCCACATCTGCCCACTGTAAAAAAAAAAAAAAAAAAAATTCTAGAATGCAGATCTGTAATACTTCTTTTTTTTTCTTTTCATTATAAATTATCTCTATTTGTGTTATATAAGAGGGTATTCTATAAATTCAAATTCATTTTATTAATACAAAAAACTCAGTTTTTTATTGTTGTTGTTTTTGATATTTTCCAGGTATGGCTATCCTTTTTTTTTTTAAATTGTGCTTTAGATGATGGCTTACAGAGTAAATTAGTTTCTTGTTAAGCAATTAATGCACATATTGTTTTGTGACATTGGTTGCCAACCCCACAATGTGTCAACACTCTCCCCTTCTCGACCTTGAGTTCCCCATTACCAGTTCTCTTGTCCCCTCTTGCCTTTCATGTTTGCCCCTGGGCTGGTGTGTCTGTTTAGTTTCCTTTTGTTTCATGGGCCTGTCTGGTCTTTGGCTGAAAGGTGAACCTCAGGAGTGACTTCAGTACTGAGTTAAAAGGGTATCGGGGGCCATACTCTCAAGGTTTCTCCAGTCTCTGTCAGACCAGTAAGTCTGGTCTTTTTTTGTGAGTTAGAATGTTGTTAGACTTTTCTCCACCTCTATCTGGGACCCTCTATTGTGATCCCTGTCAGAGCAGTCAGTGCTGGACTCAGTCTGGGGGAGGCTGTGGTACTTGTGGGCCCTTAGTCCTTTGGAATAATCTTTCTCTTGTGTCTACAGTTTTCTTCATTTTCACTTTACTTTTGATCTTTCTGAATCACTATTTTTAGGATGTCTAACATAGAGTATATAGTTGCATTGTTTTTTCACTCCATGAATATCTTCTTTTTCTCTTAACATGTGTGTTTACTAGTTACATGGATTAATATAATAAATACATTTTGCCTAAATTCTTTTTTTTTTAATTTGTTGTGTTTTAGGTAAAAGTTTACAACTCAAATTAATTTCTCATTCAAAAATTAATGCACAAATTGTTTTGTGATATTTGTTACAATTCCCACAATGTGACTGCATGCTCCTGCTTTCCACCCTGGGCTCCCTGAGTCCATTCATCCCATTCCTGTCCCTTCCTGCCTTCTGATTTTGCTTTTGGACAGGAGTTGCCCTTTTGGTCTCGTATATTTGATTGAACTAATAAGCACGTTTCTCATGTATGTTATTTTTTTTCTAGCAGCCTGTCTAATCTTTGTCTGAAAAGTGGACTTTGGGGGTGGTTTCAGTTCTGGGTTAGCAGAGTGTCCAGGGGCCATAGTCTTGGGAGTTCTTCCAGTCTTTGTTAGACCAGTAAGTCTCATCTTTTTTCATGAATTTGAGTTCTGTTTTACATTTTTCTCCCATTCTGTCCAGGACCCTCTACTGTGATCCATGTGAGAGTGGTTGTTGGTGGTAGCTGGGTACCATCTAGTTCTTCTGGTCTCAGACTGGTGGAGTCTGTTGTTCATGTGGTCCTTCTTTAGGCTAATGTTTTCCTTGGGTCTTGGTTTTCTTCATTCCCCTTTGTTCTGGGCAGGATGGGACCAATAGATGTATCTTAGATGGCCACTCACAAGCTTTTAATACCCTAGATGCTAATGCTACTCATCAAAGTAGGATGTAGAACATTTTCTTTATGAACTACGTTATGTCAGTTGACCTAAGATGTCCCCCAAGACTATGGTCCCTAGCCCCCAGCCCTGGCTACTCATTCTCTCCAAATGTTTGTCTGTGTCTAGGAAGCTTCTATGCTTTTGCTTTGGTCCAGTTGTGCTGACTTCCCCTATCTTGTGTGTTGTCCTTCCCTTCACCCAATGTTAACACTTATCTACTATCTACTTAATGAGTTTCCCTCCCTCTCCCTCTGCCCCCCCGTAACCACCAAAGAATGTTTTTTCCTTGTGTAAGTTTTTTCTGGAGCCCTTGTGGCACAGTGGTTAAGCATTCGGCTGCTAAACAAAAGATCGACAGCTGGAATCCACCAGCCACTCCTTGGAAACCCTATGGGGAAGTTCTACTCTGCCTTATAGGGTTGTGATGAGTTGGAATCAACTCCATGGCCACGGGTTTGATTTTTTTTTTTTTTAATCTTTTCTCGAGTTCGTATAATAGTGGTCTCATACAATATTTGTCCTCTTGTGACTGACTTATTTCACTCAACATAATGCCCTCCAGATCATCCACGTTGTGAGATGTTTAGAGGATGATTCATCACTGTTCTTTATTGTTGTATAGTTTTATTCCATTGTTAATTTGTTTACCCATTCATCTGTTGATGTACATTTAGGTTGTTTCCATCATTTTGCTGCTGTGAAGAGTGCTGAAATGAATGTTGGTTTGCATATGTCTATTCTCACAATGGCTCTTAGTTCTCTAGGGTGTATTCCTAGGAGTGGGATTGCAGGATAGTATGGTATTTCTATTTGTAGCTATTTAAGGAAGCATCATATCATTTTCCAAAGTGGTTCTACGACTTTATGTTCCCACCAGCAGTGCATAAGAGTTTCAATCTCCCTGCAACCTCTCCAATGTTTGTTATTTTCTGTTTTTTTGCTTAGTGCCAGCAATGTTGGGGTGAGAGAGCATCTCATCGTCGATTTGGTTTGCACTTCTTTAATAGCTAATGATCATGAACATTTCCTCATGTGTCTGTTAGGCACCTGAATGTCTTCTTCGGTGAAGTGTCTGTTCATATCCTTTGCCCATTTTTTAATTGGATTATTTGTCTTTTTGTTGTTAAGATGTTACAGTATTGTCTAGATTTTAGAGATTAGACCCTTGTTGGATATGTTATAGCTATTTATTTTTCCAATTTGTAGTTTCTCTTTTTACTCTTTTGATGAAGTCTTCTGATAAGCATATGTGTTTGATTTTTAGAATCTCCAGTTATGTAGTTTCTCTTCTGATGTTTGTGCATTGTTATGATTTGTATCCTATTTATAGCCTGTATTAGGGCCCCTATTGTCCTTATTTTTTCTTCCATGATCTTTTTTGTTTTAGATTTTATGTTTATGTCTTTGATAGGTTTTGAGCAAGTTTTTTGTTCATGATATGAGGTATGGGTCCTGTCATGGATTGAGTAGTGTCCCTCCCAAAATAAGTGTCAGCTTGGTTAAGCCATGATTCCCAGTATTGTGTGGTCATCCTCCATTTTATCACCGATATAATTTTCCTATGTGTTGCAAATTCTAATCTCTGCCCATAGTTAATGAGGCAAGGTTATATTATGTTAAAGAGGTATGAGGGTGGGATGTAACACTCTTGCTCGGGTCACATCCCTGATCCAATGTAAAGATAGTTTCCCTGGGATATGGCCTGCACCTTTTATCTTACAAGAGATAAAAGGATAGGGAAGCAAGCAGAGAGTTGGGGACCTCACACCACCAAGAAAGCAGCACTGGGACCCAGGGTTTCTGCTCAGGGAGTATTGATGAGAAGGACTTTCTTCCAGAGCTGACAGACAGAGAAAGCCTTCCCCTGGAGCTGATGCCCTCAATTTGGACTTCTAGCCTATTAGACTGTGAAAAAATAAATTTCTCTTTGTTAAAGTCATCCACTTGTGGTATTCCTGTAATAGTAGCACTAGATAACTAAGACAGGTCCTGTTATATTTTTTACAGTTGGATGTCCAGTTATGCCAGCATCATTTGTTAAAGAGACTGCCATTTCACCATTTAAAGGACTTTGGCCCTTTGTCAAATATCAGCTGCTCCTAGATGTATGGATTTACGTCTGGATTCTCAATTCTGTTCCATTGGTCATATCTGTTGCTGTACCAGTACCAGGCTGTTTTGACTACTGTGGCTGTACAATAGGTTCTAAAATCTGGTAATGTGAGGCCTCCCACTTTGTTCTTCTCCAGTAATGCTTTACTTATCCACGGCTTCTTCCCTTTCCATATAAAGTTGGTGATTTGTTTCTCCATCTTGGTCAAGAATGCTGTTGGAATTTGAATTGGGATTGCATTGTATTTGTAGATGGCTTTGGGTAGAATTGGCATTTTCAGAATGTTGGGTCTTTCTATCCCTGAGCATGGTATGTTTTACACTTATGTAGGTCCCTTTTGGGGCCCTGGAGGCACAGTGGTTAAATGTTAAGGCTGCTAACCAAAAAGTCAGCAATCCGAATCCACCAGATGCCCCTTGGAAACCCTATGGGGGGCAGTTCTACTGTGTTCTATAGGGTCGCTATGAGTCAAAATCAACTCGATGGCAAACGGGTTAGGTCTGTTTTGGTTTCTTGCAGTAGTGTTTTGTAGGTTTTTTTTTTTGTATGGGTCCCTGGTTAGATCTATTCCTAAGTATTTTATCTTCTTGGGGGATATTGTAAATGGTATTGATTTGGTGATTTCCTTTTTGAATTTTTCTTTGTTGGTGTAGAGGAATCCAACTGATTTTTGTAAGTTAATTTTGTACCCTGTGACTTTGCTGAAATCTGTTATAAGTTCTAGTAGCTTTCTTGTGAATTCTTTGCAGTCTCCTGTGCATAAGATCATATCATCTGTCAATAGGGATAGTTTTAGCTCTCGAATGCCCTTTATTTCTTTTTCTTGTCTTATTGCTCTGGCTAGGACCTCCAGCACAATATTGAATAAGAGTGGTGAAACAGGACATCCTTGTCTGGTTCCCGTTCTCAAGGGGAATGCTTTCAGTCTCTCTCTTTAGAGTGATGTTGGCTGTTGGTTTTGTAGAAATGCCCTTTATTATGTGGAGGAATTTCCCTTCTATTCTTATTTTGCTGAGAGCTTTTTTTTTTTTTAAATCAGGAATGAGTGTTGGACTTTGTCAAATGCCTTTTCTGCATAGATTCATAAGATCATGTGGTTCTTTTGTTTTATTTATGTGGGGGATTATGTTGAACTATCCCTGCATACCTGGTATGAATCCCACTTGGTCATGACATATTATTTTTTTTTTATATGCTGTTGACTTCTATTGGCTAGAATTTTGTTGAGAATTTTTGCATCTATATTTATGAGGGATATTGGTTTGTAGTTTTCTTTTTTTGTGATGTCTTTACTTGGCTTGGAGTCCTGGTGGTGCAGTGGTTAAGAGCTACAGCTGCTGTCCAAAAGTTCATAGTTCAAACCCACCTGTCGCTCCTTGGAAACCGTATTGGGGCAGTTCTACTCTGTCCTATAGGGTCACTATGAGAGGAATCAACTCAATGACAATGGGGTGAGTTTTTTTCTTGGCTTTGGAATCAGGGTTATGCTGACTTCCTAGAATGAGTTTGGGAGTACTCTTTCCTTTTCTAACTCTGAAATAGCTTGAGCAGTATTGGTGTTAGCTCTTCTCTGACATTTTGGTAGAATTCTTCAGTGAAGCCATCTGGGCTAGGACATTTTTTTGTTTTGTTTTGGTTGGGAGTTTTTTTTTATTACCTCTCTAATCTCTTTTTTTGTTATGAGTCTGTTCAGTTTTTCTACCTCAGTTTGTGTTAGTTTAGGTAGGTAGTGTATTTCTAGAAATTTGTCCATTTCCTCTAGGCCTTCAAATTTATCGGAGTGCATTTTCTCATAGTATTCTGTTATGATCCTTTTTATTTCAGTTGGCTCGGTTGTGATATCACATATCACCCGTCTCATTTCTTATTTGGGTTATTTGCTTTCTCTCCTGTTCTTCTTTTTTCAGTTTGACCAATTTTGTCGATCTTTTCAAAGAACCAACTTTTGTGTTGATTCCTTCAAATGTTTTTCTTTTCTCTATTTACTTTATTTCTGCTCTGTTTATTACTTCCTTTCTGCTACTGCCTGAGAGCTCCTTTTGCTGCTCTCTATTTATTCAGGTTGTAGGGTTAATGTTTTGATTTTGGTCCTTTCTTCTTTTCTTGATGTGTGCATTTATTGCTATAAATTGACCTCTAAGCACTGCTTTTGCTGTGTCCCAAAAGTTTTGGAAAGATGTGTTTTCATTCTCATTTGACTCTATGAATTTTTTTGTTCCATCCTTGATTTCTTCTATTACCCAGTAGTTTTTAAACAAAGTGTTGTTCAGTTTCCACGTGTTTGATTTTTTTTTTCTTGTTGTTTCTGTTATTGATTTCTACTTTTATGGAATAATGATCAGAGAAGATGCTTTGTATTGTTTCGGTGTTTTGGATTTTGTTAAGGCTTGCTTTGTGGCCTAAAATGTGGTCTATTCTGGAGAATGTTCCATGTGTGTTGGAAAAGAATATATACTCTGCTGCTGTTGGATGGAGTGTTCTGTATATGTCTATGAGGTTGCGTTGGTTAATGATACCTTTTAGATCTTCTGTATCTGTATTGAGTTTCTTTCTAGATGTTCTATCCTTCACCAAAAGTGGTGCATTGAAGTTTCCTGCTATTATTGTAGAACTGCCCATTTCTCTTTTCAATTCCTTTTGAATTTGTTTTATGTATTTTGGAGCCCTGTCTTTGGGTGCATATATATTTATTATGGTTATGTCCTCCTGGTGTATTAACCCTTTATTTATTATATAGCATCCTTCCTTATCCTTTATGGTGGATTTTGCTTTAAAGTCTATTTTATTGGAGATTAATATTGCCAGTCCTGCTCTTTTTCAGTGATTGTTTGCTTGACATGTTTTTTCTTCCATCCTTTGAGTTTTAGTTTCCTTTAATTTCTGTTTATCTGGAAATGATCTAATTTTGCCCTTGTATTTGAGAGATAATTTTGCTGGATATATAATTCTTGGCTGGCAATTTTTTTTCTTCAAAGCTTTATATATGTCATCCCACTGCCTTCTTGCCTGGGTTTCTGTTGAGTAATCAGAACTTAGTCTTATTGGTTCTCTTTTGTAGCTGGCTTTTTGTTTATCCCTAGCTACTCTCAGCATTCTTTCTTTGTATTTGGTTTTGACAAGTTTGACTATAGTATGCCTTGGTGACTTTCTTTGGGTGTCTGTCCTATGTAGGGTTTGTTAGGCTTCTTGAATAGTTATCTTCTCATCTTTCATGATATTAGGGGAGCTTTCTACCAGCAAATCTTTAACCATTCTCAACGTGTTTTCTGTTATACCTCCCTGTTTTGGAACTCTGATCATTCGTAGATTTTTCCTCTTGATACTCTTCCACATAATTCTTAGGCTTTCTTTTCTTGTTTTATTTTTTCATTCTCTTCTTTCTGGTTTTTCCTCAAACAATTTGGTGTCAACCTCACCAATTCTGACTTCATTGTCTCAATTCTGCTTCTACGATCTTCTATTGAGTTGTCTAATTCTGAAATTTTATTGTTAATCTTTTGGATTTCTAGTTGCTGTTTCTGTATAGGAAACCCTGGTGGTGTAGTGGTTAAGTGCTATGGCTGCTAACCAAAGTGTCGGTAGTTCGAATCTGCCAGACACTCCTTAGAAACTCTATGGGGGCAGTTCTACTCTGCCCAATAGGGTCGCTATGAGTCGGAATCGACTCGATGGCACTGGGTTTGGTTTTTTGTTTTTGGTTTCTGTATAGTTTCTAACAGCCTGTTTATTCTGTCATTTTATTCTTCTATTGTTCTCCTGAATTATTCTATTGCTTTGTCTGTGTGTGCCTTGGTTTTGTCTGTGTTTTGCCTGATCTCCTTGATCTTTTGGAGAGCTCTATATATTTGTCTTTTGAATTCTTTATCAGGTAGTTCCATTGCCTTATCTTCCTCCAGAAGGTTTTCTGGTTCTTTATTTTGGTTGCTTGCTGGAACCATCTTGTCCTGTTTCTTTATATGACTTGATATTGACTGTTGTATCAGAGGCATCAATAATTTCTTATATTATTTATCATGTTTTTGTTTACTGTGTCCTGTATTTTTGTTTTGTTTGATATGTCCAAGAAGGCTGGGTGTGTGTGCTACTCTAGTAGGCATTGTTGAAGCTCTCACCTCCTGTCTCCAGGTGGTTAGAGCAGCTATGAGCTGTGTGGGCCGAGGAGTGTGTTCACTGTTCTTGTGGAGGTGGTGAAGACATAGGTGAAAACTTTTGGTGAGGTGATGAATATGTCCTGCACATTACCTGGCCAAGGTGCACGGGGTATTCTCCTTGGTAGTTGGGCTGGGCATTGTGTGTGTGCTCTGCCACTTCTGGTTGGCCAGGACACAGGTGTCTGGGTCGTTGGTCACTGAGTGTGTGGTAAGGAGACTCTCTCACCTACAGTCCTGGGAGGGCAGTGTTGCATGGAAGTGTTTGGAGCAGTTACAGTGGGGGGTGATGTGGGGGCAAGGCAGGTGGCTGCCAGCTGCCCCCTGGTGCCTGGGTAGAGATCATCCCCTTGCCCACTAGAACACAGAGCTGGGGGCAGGGGGCGGGTAGTGCAGCCGATACTTGGGCACCTGGTGCCATTGACTGGAGGGATTGGGAGGCACCGCTAATTCTCAGGCCCCTGTTCTGGGTGGCTAGATGGGGTGGGTGGTACTGCTGGCTCTCAGGCCCTTCGATGTGGGTGGTGAGGCCCCTTATTAGGAGGTGGGGCAGTGTCAAAGGTTATAAGTCTGCACCTCCCACTTGTCTGCTGCAGGTGCAAATGGGCTTCAGGTGGATGCTCTGCCTGTGGTGTTCTAATGAGGGGCTTGTGGTGTCCAGTTGGCCAGCAAGCACTGGTGTAAGGTGAAGGGTGTTGCAAGTCTGTGGACCCCCTACGCCAGTGGCTGAATGAAGGAGTAGGTGCCTCTGGGCCCGCAGTGAGTTCCTGGTTAGAAGGCGTGGTGGTGTTGAATGCTGTGGGACTGGTGTTGGTGCAGTGGGGTGGGGTGTGAACATGGAGAAGGGAGTGCTCCTTGGCAATTGAGCTCTGGTGGGGGAAGGGTTATTGTGCGCATGGTGATTTGGGAGCTTGGGCTTAAGTTTGCAGGTCTGGTGTTGCTTCTGTTTGGTTCTGGAGGTGTGTGCAGATTTCCTGCCCCAGATAGGGGGGTGGGTTTTGGCTTGCGGTGTTGCTGCTCCCTCAACCTGTGTGTGTGTGCAGCTTCAGCTAGCAGGACACCAACAATCCTATGATTCATAATTCCTCTTTCCCACTGTTTTTGAGTCGTCTCTCCTTCTACCTGTCACTCAGTCTGATTCTTCAGCTTTGTCTTTGATGATTGTCGTTGATGACTAGAACGCTAGCTCTGTGTTCTAGTGGACAGGGGCATGCCCTCTATCCTCTATATATCTGAGTCACTTGTTTTTTCAGGTCTTTGTTGTAAGACGGATGACAGGAAGTGTCTGACTATTCCACCATCTTGGTCCTGCCTCCTATCTTATATTTCTTTAAATAAGTGCTCCCTTAGCTGGGCCTAGGAAACCCTTGTGGCATAGTGGTTAAGAGCTATGGCTACCAACCAAAAGGTCAGCAGTTGGAATCCACCAGGTGCTCCTTGGAAACTCTATGGGTCAGTTCTACTCTGACCTGTAGGGTTGCTATGAGTAGGAATCAACTGGATGGCAACGGGTTTGGTACTTTTGGTTTTAGCTGGGCCTAAGAAGTCATCTTACTCACGAGAGATATTTTATATAATGGTATTTAGTGAGGATGGGATGTGACTTACATACTGAGAAACAGTCTGTCATCATTCTATTTTGATTTACGTTCACGTATTCATCAAGTAACTTCTTTATCTCCTAATGGTTGGAAGTGGACCCAGTAAAAGGCAATATTTCGATACTGATGTTAAGACAAGAAGAAGGAGCATGCAGTGTCTCAGCATAGCTATAATTTCACCAAACATAAGGTGTAGGTGTTAAGTCACAGTGTGAGTACTTGGCTGCATTCTCCCTGGCGTCCAGATATCTCAGAAGACAGAAAACTCTTAGAGAACAGAAAGGCAATAGGAACATAAGCCAGAGAGTCCTCTTCATATTGCTGCCAACCTTCTCACCTTACTATACTCTAGATTAGTAAGAGATCAAAGCTACTGTGGAGACAAGGAAACTAATCAAGAACTTTTTCTGTGTGTTTCAGGTTTTTTTGGTTGTGTTTCAGGTGAACGTTTGCAGTGCAAATTAGTTTGTCATTCAAAAATTGATATACAAATTGTTTTGTGACATTGGTTGCAATCCCCTTGATGTGTCAGCACTCTCCCCATTTCCATTTCCACTCCAGGTTCTCTGGGTCCATTCATCCAGTTTTCCTTTCCCTTCTTGCCTTCTCATCCTTGCCTTGGGGAGGTGTTGCCCATTTGGTCTCATACACTTGATTGAACTAAGAAACATGTCCCTCATGTCTGTTGTTGTTTGTTTATTGGCCTTTCTAATCCTTGGCTGAAAGGTGGACTTTGGGAATGGCTTTAGTTCTGAGTTAGCAGGGTGTCTAGGGGCCATAGTCTCAGGGGTTCCTCCAGTCTCTCTCAGACCAGTAAGTCTGGCCTTTTTCGTGAATTTGAATCTTGTTCTACATTTTTTTCCTGCTCTCTCTGGGACCCTCTCTTGTGATCCCTATCAGAGCATTTGGTGGTTGTAGACAGGCACCATCTAGTTCTTTTGGTTGGGCTGGTGGAGGCTGTGGTTCATGTGGTCCATTAGTCCTTCAGACTAATATTTACCTTGTGTCTTCGGTTTTCTTCATTCTCCTTTGTTCCAAATGTGGTGGGACCAATAGATGTATCTTAGATGGCTGCTTGCAAACTTTTAAGACCCCAGACGCTAGTCACCAAAGTAGGATGTATAACATTTGCTTTTTGAACTGTGTTATGCCAATTGACCTAGATATCCCCCGAGACCATGCTCCGCAGCCCTCAGCTCCAGTAACTCGATCCTTCGAAGTGTTTGGATGCATCTAGGAAGCTTCTATGACTTTACCCTGGTCAAGTTGTGCTGACTTCCCCAATATTGTGTATTATCTTTCCCTTGACTTCAGCAAAGCTAACACTTGTCTACTATGTTGTTAGTGGTTTTCACTCCCCGCTCATCCCCTCCCTTGTAACCATCAAAGATTATTTTTCTGTGTGTAAACCTTTTCTTGTGTTTTTATAATAGTGATCTCATACGTATTTGTCCTTTTGTGAATGACTTATTTCACTCAGCACAATGCCCTCCAGATTCATCCATGCCGTGAGAGGCTTCTCGGATTCATCATTTTCTTTATCATTGCACAAATCAAGAACTTTTATAGCTAACACTGTAGTGATATAGCTAATGACTGAAAAATGATCTGCGTAACAACAAAATAGAGATGAAATGAAAGCTTCTTAGGGAAGTGGAAGAATCAGAAAGAAAGTTTTGCAGAGGCAGGGTAGAGGGGGATTAAATCATGGAGTGGAGGCTCTTACTAAAATAGGAGTAGCACCAGCGATTTCACAATATTTTCCCAAGCTTTCCTTTTCTGGAGCAAAGGCAGACAAAATTAAGGGTGTTACTGAAATTGGCAGAATTTTCCATCTCCCAGAAAACTAGGAAATGACAAAAGAGAAATGATGAATGGACCTCCTGGCTTGCTGAGAGTCAAAAGTGTAGACAATATAAACAGACACCTTGGAGACAAAGATAAATGGCACGTTGTGGCTTGAGAGATATTCTGCACAGAGGAAAAGGCAAAGATGACCTTGGTCCTTGGGCTTAATGTTTGCTAATGTCTCCAGTTCAGAAAGTTTCTGACAAGGAGGGCCTATGTGGTCAATGGGCTTAATTTGGGGTTGTGTGCAGAACAGCCTTGATTTGGGGCAGGAATATCTAAATGTATATGGCGGTGAGTCTCTTTGTCCTTTGGGGTAAGATGCTCCCCACCCCACATGCTCCCATGCCACTTGTGAAATAAGTGAAGAAATTACTCCAGCATTAGGCCAGCTTCTTGAAAGTTGCCTAGAAGAAGAGCTAGAAAAACATTAGGCTGGACTGAATAGAAATCAAGCTGTGGCATTTTTGAATTTGGGTCACATTCCATAGCTTTGGTCCTGAGTTTCTTTGGGCAATTTCTATCCAGTATATCATTACTGGCCTGTGTCTAGTGTCAGAAGAGATTTGTAAGCATTCTGTGGGCTAACATCGTTGACAAATCACTACGGGATTTCTTTAACCAGTCTTTAAAGGATGAATACTTTTTTTCTTATTTCTTTTTTGTGATCCAAAATGCCACGCAAATGACCAGCATAGGCCCCTGAGTTGTTTGGGGTCAGATGCAATCTGGCAGGACAGCGGTGGGCTTTGGTTTTGCAAATTGATGATTGCACAACTTGAGGGATCATCAACAGCTCCCCTCTTCAAGAAGGGCTTTCTCAGCATATGGAAACCACAAAAGAGTTAGGAAGGGCCCAGTGTTGAAGCAAACCAACTGACATAACCAAGGTTCTTAGGGATAGTTTCAGTGAATTGGTGGGGGCTCCCCTTCAAGCTACAGCCTTGCTAATATTTATTTCACCTCTTAGCCTAATTAGAAGATCTGGTCTTTGGCTTCTGGGTCCCTGGGAAAATACTATCTTACCATTCTTTTCCTCTTTCCTTTCTAAAGAGATTGAGGGGAGCTGGTGAAACGAGATCTCTCTGCATCAGCCTGACAGTGAGAACTGTTGACATCTGTAGAAGTGTATGGGGAGGACTCTATGCCCTTACTCCAGGGCTTGCTCAGAAACTGAATGGGAAGCTGCGGGTGAGAGGTTATGGGTAAGACAAGGGGTAGATCTCCTCCTCTGACGTGGTAAAGCAGGCATGGGGCTCCTATAGGGGTCAGCCTCCTTTGAGATGGTCTGTGCAGTGCAAGGTTACCTTTTCTGTCCTGTCCAAGTGGGGGCATATTTCCTCAGAGAGTTTTGCCTTCTCTCTCTCCATGCCCCACCCCTTTCTTAGCTAGTCACAAATTTCTCAAGAGTTTTTTTCTTCTTATCCTTCACCTTTCTTCTTCCTTTTCCCCATCATTGCCCAAAGCAGAGATGAGGGTATTTAGTGACTACTTGATGCACAAGACAGTCAGGATTGGGGTATGAGAAGAATAAATGACTTGATGGTGAATGGGAGACACTAGGGACTTTGTATTGGTAGAGAGAACTTCCCATTCCTTTCTGTCTTATTTTTTGTTTTATCTCACCTTGCCCTAAAGTTTGGGTGATGTCTCTATGAGATAGGTAAATATATGCTTCTTTCCTTACCTTCAGAGATATATGAACTTCCTCTGCAGAGGAATAATGACTTACCCATATAAAACAGCAGGCTTGATCACACAAGTGTGCATATTTCATGGCAAATGTTTTAGGCATTAATATATCTTTGCACACAGTGTCACTTGAATGATGTTGGGCAGGTCTGACTAGACACAGTAGTATCCCCATATCCCTATCCTCAAAAGCAGGTATCATTCCAAAGGTTCCGGGCAAAGGCTTGCTGGGAAATCCACCGCCTTGGTTGAAGATGATTTTAAGAACTAGCGAGAGAAGCAATTCCTACCTCTCCTTACAGAACTACCTGATTCATAAAATGCAAGACTCTTAGAAATCAGAAGCCTCTTCACTTTACAGAAAGAGAAGCCAAGTCCAGAGAAGGGAAGTGACTTACCCAGGACCCCTATTTGTGGTAGGGTTGGGACTAGCATTTAGATTTTCTCTCTAGTGCTCTTTTTAGTCAACAGCAAAATACTCAGGCCTTTTTTCCCTCTCTCCAAACTCTGGAGAGACTGTGGAGGGATGGATATGGGGGACTTTACTCCCAGTTACCTCCTTCAGTCCTCAAACTCATCTGCTTCTACACAGAGACTTATTTGCACTTTTTCTCTCCTGGTCTCTGAGATTCTGTGGTCACAGTCCAGGCTGACTGACACCAGAGAATTCCTTCCCAGGGGCCTACAGGAGCTGTCAGCATCTTCTCTGGAACAGAAGTGGAAAAGTCTCAGAATTTGCTTCTGAAGACTCAGCTCAATCTCCACCTGACTCAGCAGAGGTTTCTGGAATGTCCCTGCCCTGTGCCGACAAACTCTCAGGACAGCACTGACCAGAATCAAGGTTGTTGCCTCTCTGCTTCTGTAATGAGAAGACCAAAAAAGCTGACGATGACCCCTGAAAAGAAAATGCTCACATTTAAACATAGCAATCTTTACCCTATAAATAACCCTAATTAAAATGAAAACACTGCATACTCGCGTCTTTTTATTTTTTCTCTTGGACATCATGGGAGGTCCTTGCGGCAGAACCTCTGGTGTTTGCCAACAATAACTTTGCTCTGAGAAGTTTCTATGCTTTTTGATTTTTCTTGCCAGCTTGAATCAGACTCTTTCCTGAGGCTTAATGCCTGTCCTACTCTCTTCCCCCTTCTCTATCTTTTAAGGTGACTTTTAGAGTGTCTCTTCACCTCCCAACCCCCTTTTCCCTCCCAAAATTCTAAGCATGATCCAGTTGATTTATGCAAGCAGTTCAGTAGGGCTTCATTCGTCATGCAATTAAAATAGTGACATGAGGGTTTCCCTGGAAGGGAGGAGCTGTGATATTCTAGTCTCTTCTTGAAAAAGGACCACATAGCATTAGACATAATACAGAGGTCTCTTTCTCTTAGAGACAAGTGGGAGTGGGAGAAGTGGCTCAGCTGTCCGAGGGGGTGGAGAAAAGCCCTCGGGCTCAGAGGCAGGGGGCTGGAGTGGCTGGGACAGAACACTGGGTCACAGTGCAGGAGCGTGTAGAGGCCTTGCTGCAGTCAACCAGCCCAAGAGCAAGCCTACTGCATGCCCAGGGCTCACAAGGTCCTCACCCTGCTCTCCCCTCTGTCTCCTGAAGGGGAGCTTGAGCTTTCACATCCTGGCCTGTAGGCTGGATGGATTCTAGGGGCCACACTACACAGCTCTAAGGCACAGGATGGGAAATGCCACAGGGGAAGGGCTCTAGAACCAGAGAAGTAACAAAATTGCCCGAACCAAAAAAAAAAAAAAAAACAAACCCAGTGCCATTGAGTCAATTCCGACTCATAGTGACCCTATAGGACAGAGTAGAATTGTCCCATGCCCGGCTTCTTAAAATTAGGACTTATCAGCATTTAAACGTAGAGATTATTTTAACTCCTAGTTTTGCAAAGAAAAGAAACAGATTCCGAGCAGTCTGATGTGCTGAAGCTCACACAGCTGCTGAGTGCAGAGCCAGGGCCAGTCATAAATGAACAGACTCTAGACAGTCTTTTCAAAATCTCAGTCTGCAGTGGTCAGTCTTATTCATCTTGTATTGCTGGTACCTCTGTTGTTGATTCTTATTTATTGATTTTATTTTCACACCAAATACTGTTCTAGATGCTTTGATATCTAGAAGATATAAAACATATAGAAGTATATCTCCTTAGATTACAGCAACTTACAGCCTAATGGGATTTAAAAGATATACACACCGGATTCTTTTATTCCCATATACAGGAACACTTCAAAAAATTACAATTTGTTATTAAATAAATTTCAAAAACTTTAACACAATGCGTGAGGTGGTCTTTTACTTGGCCCTATCATCTTTTTTATTTCACCAACTCTTCTACAATTGTTCTATTTGGATAACTTAAGGTGCCCTGAATAGTCCCTGTATTTCCTCAACTTTAGTAACCTCTATGGAGTGGCCTTCCTGTGTTGAAATTCAGCCTATAAGAGCCATTTCAAATGCTACTTCTTCCCTATCCATTTCATCCAGAAGTGGCTCTGAAACTCCTGTAGCATGCTCTTTATCTCTTTCTCATGGCATTTATTACTGGCCTCTTACATTTTAGCAGCTGGTTGTGTAATGTGAATTATATGTCTGATTTCTTCCCCAGCTTATGTGTTCCTCAAGTCTTACCAATTTCTAACCTCAATAACTGTCATAGTGCCCAGCACTGAAAAGAAACAAACAAAAAACTGTTGCTGTCAAGTCGATTCTGACTCATAATGACCCTATAGGACAGAGTAGAAGTGCCCCATAGGGCTTTCGAGGCTGTAAAATTTACGGAAGCAGACTGCCACATTTTTCTCCCATGGAGTGGCTGGTGGGTGCGAGTGACTGACCTACTGATTAGCAGCCAAGTGCTTAACCACTGTGCCACCAGGGCTCCTTGTGCCTGGCATAAAGAAGTGTAAATAACGTGCTGAATTTGCATTTGTGAAATGGGTAAAAGCATACCTTACCTATCTTATTAGGTCGGAGCTAACGTAGGCTTGGGATTATATGTTGACTTTGCAGCCCCCACCACAGTTAGCACAAGGTCTTTCTTCTAATAGTGTCGGGTTAACCCGTGTTTATTGATTAAAGAATGGGTAAGAATTACAAAGTAGCGTGTCAACAGGAGCCAAGATACAGGGTGTTTCTGAGGACATTGCTGAGGTAAGCGGGTTTAAGCAGTAGGAACACTGCAGAGAATGATTCCTGGAAAAGGTGTTTCTGAGCTTCCTTGAAAAGGTCTCCTGAGTGGAGTTTGGGGAGAGAGCCCATGATGGAAGGAAATCAGAAAATGACCAATAAGGATCAACAAGTCTGTCTTCTAAACAAAGGGCCTAAGTAGGTCAATGTTGCAACCATCACTCGCACATCAGTTCTTCCCAGGATGAAAATGGAAGCTGGGACAGTAAGTGGAGAGATACTTGTTTGGGGTCAGAAGACCCTCAGCAAGTTGTTTATTCCCCTTGGATGTCCATTTCTTGTACATAGAAGGATAATTTGTCTCAGGCCTATCGTGTGGATCAAATGTACCTTAGTTATCTAGTGCTGCTATAACAGAAATACCCCAAGGAGATGGCTTTAAAAAATAGAAATTTATTCTTTCACAGCCCAGGAGACTAGAAGTCTGAATTTAGGGCGCTAGCTCCAGGGGAAGCCTGGAGGCTTCTGGGCGAAAGTAGGCTCTGGGAGAAAGTCCTTGTCATCAACCTTCCCCTGGTCTAAGGGCTTCTTAAGGCAGGGACCATGGGATCAAAACATGTGCTCTGCTCCTGGCTCTTCTTCTTAGTAGTAATGAGGTTCCCCTTCTTTCTGCTTGATTCTCTCTTTCATGCCTCAAAAGAGATTGACTCAAAATACAACCTTGAGGTTGAGTCATGCCTCATTAACATAACTGCCTCGAATCCTGCCTTATTAATGTTGTAGAGGTTAGGATTTACAATACATAGGATAAGCACATCAGATCACAAAATTGTGGACAACCACACAATAGTAGAAATCATGGCCTAGCCAAGTCGATACACATTTTTAGGGGACACAATTCAATCCATAACAAAATGAAAGAATATAAAAAATAAAATTGGGTGATTATTCTTATCATTTGAAGCAACTCTGGCATTTGTCTTCTGTGGTTTCTCCTCTTTTAAATATGTGTTTTCCTGTTTGCCCCTGCTCATAGGAATTTTATTTACTAGTAAAAGGAATATCTGCAGATCAACATGTGAAATAGTGATGATCCTTCTAGGATTCACCTTAAGTAAATAACCATGGATTTGGCTAGAAAATTTTTCTTGACAACATTGTTTACAATGCCTGAGAACCATATGGAACCTAAGTATATAGCTATTGAGGACTAAATAAAATATAAAACATCCATATAATAAGATATGATTCAATATAAATTTCAATCAATCTGTGAGGTAAAAGATGGTAATCTCATTTTTGGTATCCATTTGCCTGTCTTTAATTATTGAAAGTATTGCTGAGATTTTTTCTGTTTATTGGCTTGTTATATTTTTTAATATATAAACATCTCCAAGACATGGGAGTTGAGTATAGGTGACTAAAGGTTTTATTGCCCACTCAGGACACTTCGAGAAAGAAAATTAATGATGTTAACAATACACTGGGAAGATAAGAATAATCCGTTATTGCTAGAACCAATAATTGGGATTGGCTTACACATGAAGACTTCAAACTTTTTCCCTCTGTGTTTCATCTTCTTGTCAGGGTATCAGTTATCTCACTTAAAAAAAAAAATTACCTTTCTGTTTTGAAATGATTTTAGACTTACAGAAAGATCACAAAGCTAATACTGAGGGTTCCCATATATTCAGAAACCATTTCCCCCTGGTGCTAACCATCTTACATTATTACTATGGTACATTTTTCAAAACTAAGAAAGCAACATTGATACATTACTCTTAACTAAACTCCATACTTTATTCTGATTTGGCAGTTTTTGTACTAATGTTCTCTTTTGGTTCCGGGATCTAATCCAGAGCACCACATTGCCTTTAGTCATTATGTCTTCCTAGTCACCTCTGATCTGTGATAGTTCTTTCCTTGTTTTCGTGATCCTTACAGCATTTGAAGAGTACTGGCCAGGTAATTTGGGTTTGTCTGAAGTTTTTCCCCTGATTATACTCAGTTATATGTTTCTGGAAGAGGACCATACAGTTGATACACCCCCTCCTCTCATGATGTCTGTGGAGCATGCTATCACTATGTCTTAATCACTGGTGATGTTAACCTTGGTCACTTGGTTAAAGCAGGTTTCTTGGTTATAAAGTTATCTTACTTTTTAAAAGGGAGTTTCAACCTCAGTGATAAGAATCTGGTTTTGATCAGGTTGGTGTTTCTTATGGATTTTCATTTTTGATTTATAATGTCAAGTCTATAGCCACAGAGTGAAGAATGGTGATAACTGCTTCCTTAGAGCCCAAACCGCTTCCCTGATAATCATAACCCATGACTTCTAAAGGTATAACCCATCCCTTCAAAGCTGGTTCCATTACAGATTCAGAAGGAAAGGTCTGCAAATAGAGGCTGCTCCAGGAAATATGGGCTAGTCTAGACCAAAGTTTCTATGATGATGATATAGCCCACATATAATATAGGCTTAATTTTCTTAAAAAACAACAACAGCAGCAGCAACAACAACAACAAAAAACCTTCTCACCATTCTCGGAGTCATGCCAAAGTAGGGGCTGGGTGGGGGTGGTGGGGTGCGGGTATAGAAACATCTGCCCAGGGTGCAGGCAATAAGACAGGAATTTTTTGGAAAGAATGTAAAAGCAATAATCAAATTCACCATAAGTCAGTCCGCTTTTATATTATCCCAATGTGCTGGCAATTTTGAACAACATCAGAGGTAAAATACTCCTTCGCACCAGGAAGAAATCACCTACCCCCACCCTCCCTGCTTGGAGTGTCACTGACTATCCCTCATCTAAGAAGATTTTGAATGGAGTGCTCCAACCCATTAGCATAGTGGGTAAATGCCTGAGCTTCAGTCCAGCCTCTGTCATTTTCCAACTTTTGACTTTGGCAAGTTATTTAACCTAATCAGTTTCCTCATCAGTACCAAAAGAACAAACAAACAAACAAAAACAACAACAAAAACTCACTGCTGTTGAGTTAATTCTGTCTCAAAATTACCTTATAGTGGGACTAATTTAGTGAAATTCTTACGAGGAATAAATGAGCTAATTTATATAGAAAACTTAGAACATATGATAAGAATTCAATATTTAAAGGAACACTCTTACTTTAACTACTTCTGGCAACTGCACTAGAGTACACAACTTTGAGACTCGGACATCTTCATTAGTCTAATACCCCCAGGCCTCCAAAATTTCTTTGGCTTTCAAAAGTGCTAAATATACTCCCAAGAGTAACTGAAGCCTGGGTGGAATTGGCCAGAAAGTCTGGTTCTCTCATTCTTCAGGTCCAGCCCCAACATACGTTTGACTTCTTAAAAAGATTAAATTCACTGAAGCACTTTCAAAAACACTGAGACCTAGGAAAAGTGGCAGTAAAAGGAGCCTCTGGAGTCATAGGTTAGGACATAACTACCCAAGGAAGAACCTACTTAAGAGGTATGGTGAAGCTAATTCTGAAGTCAGAGAGACCTCTTTACAGGCTGGAGGGATGGGATTCATATATAAGCCAAACCCAGGTTATCGTATTTATTATTGTTATTGTGATCCTGAGCACAGTTCATGGGCTGCACCCCCAAAGCTTAGAGATCATAAATCCACCATTGGAATGGATCAAAGGATCTGTGAAGCTGACAGTCAACAGCACTTCTAAGGCTTACCAAGTTCAGAGGACTGGGGACAGTTGGGCACATTTGACTAGTGGGGCACAAACTCCTGTATCTTTCCATCTCCATCCTGCAGTGAACTTGAACCCTGTGGAACAAGGGTCAAATGCTGTGTGAATTCAGACTGAAAAACCTCACGTGGATCAGTTGACTTTACCACTCTTCACTGCTGTCACCCTTGACCACATCTCTGTAGAACATCTTGCACCCTGCTGAAGCTGTTAAAACCACCCACTCAGCACCCCTGAGGTGGGAAAGCTCTTAGACCATTTGCAATAGCACTAGACAACCAGTCCTTCCAGGACCCAGCAGATTGTGTAGTCTGCACTGAATTCTCTGTGGTTCTATCAAGGACATACCAATCTTCAAATAGTACCCTAAGAGATGACTTAAAGATTTGCTATTTAAGATATCCAGAGAATTACTACCACCTAATTTGGAGAAATTTTCAAGTGGAAAATATGTTGGTGTTCTCTGACTAAATTTTTGGGTCAGGGATTACAGACTTCTGTCAGGGTTTTATTTAACTCATTCAATTTTTTTAATGACTTTGACAATGCAAGATTGAGTCTGTAAGATTAGGGCACATCAGTTGATACCTTGCATACAGAACACAAAACAAAAAACAAAAATATTGAATGAGTCAGTATATGTATTATGTGGTATCTTAGGCATCTAGTGTTGCTGTAACAGAAATACCACAAGTGGTTGACTTTAACAAACAGAAGTTTATTCTCTCACAGTCTAAGAGGCTAGAAGTCCAAATTCAGGGCATCAGCTCCAGGGGAAGGCTTTCTCTCTCGACTTTAGAGGAAGGCCCTTGTTATCAATCTTTCCCTGGTCGAGGAGCTTCTTAGAGCAGGGACCCCAGGTCCAAAGGACATGCTTTCCTCCTGGTGCTGCTTTCTTGGTGGTATGAGGTCCCCCACACTCTGTTCACCTCCTCTCCTTTTATCTCTTATAAGATAAAAGGTGGTGCAGGACACATCCCAGGGAAACTCCCCTTACATTGGATCAGACATGTGATCTGAGCAACGGTGTTACGTCCCACCCTAATCCTCCTTAACATAATCTAATCTTGCCTCACCACAGGCAGAGATTAAGATTTAAGAACACATAGGAAAATTACATCAATTACAAAATGGAAGACAGCCACACCAGTTAACACATATTTTTGGGGAACACAATTCAATCCATGACATGTGATATCAGTCTTTTTGGGTCTAAAACTGAATTCAGAGCCATACTGTTTTTGGTCACCTAGTTTTGTCATGTTAGCAAGTTAAGCAGGCATGTTGCCTGGGATTCTTTCATGAGAAAGGTCCTTGAATCCCAGCTTAAATTGGGTAAAAAGGAAAAAAGTAGTAAGAGGTAAAAAATTACACGTAAGCTCTCTTTATAAAATTAAAAAAATGTAGTATTGTTTATCTAGACTTACAACAGACATAGATTGCTACTCAGTTGTTTTAACTGTAAAGGATCTTGGTAAATCAAATGAAAAATTTCAGCAAACTCATAATTCCAATTTTGCAGTTACTTTTGCTCGACGGCAGTGGGTTTTTTTTTCTAGTTGTTTCTGTTGAAAGTGTATAGTGAGTAGAGGAACAGGATATATGGATAAAAGCACACACAAAAAAATAAGAAGGAAAAAATGAATTTCCTATAGAAGTGGAGAGGAGAGAATGAGAGAAATTGTGTGTCTTAACCATTTACTCACTGTGACAGAAGATTGAAGTTCCCTTTTGCAATCACTGATTAATGAAGTATCCTGGCCAGTTAGTGGAAGGACTCCCTGAGGCTTGGGTTACCTGAAGCCAGTGGAGAGAGTTTAGGACACAGATCTTGCTATCAGTGGGGTGGGGTTAAGTCAGATCCTGAGGCCCAGTGCTGAGCAGACAATCCCTGCATGCAAGTGGGCCAGCCCTAACTTGAAAGTGAGTTAGATAAGTTGTCTTCAAACCTTTTTGTTAGCACACCCTCTATGTATGCACCTGTGTTAGTTACTTAGTGCTGCTATAACAGAAATACCACAAGTGGATGGTTTAACAAACATTCTCTTGCAGTCTAGTAGGCCAGAAGTCCAAATTCAGGGCACCAGCTCCCAGGGAAGGCTTTCTCTGTCAGCTCTGGAGGAAGGTCCTTGTCATCAATCTTCCCCTGGTTTAAGAGTGTCTCAGTGCAGGGACTTCACATCCGAAGGATGTGCACTGCTCCCGGCTCTGCTTTCTTGATGGTAGGAGGTCCTCCTCTCTCTCTGCTGGCTTCTCTTTTTTCTTTATATCTCAAAAGAGATTGACTTAAAACACAACCTAATCTTGTGGATTGAGTCTTGGCTCATTAGCACAATTGCCTCTAATCCTGCCTCAGTAGCATCATGGAGGTAGGATTTATAACACAGGAAAATCACATCAGTTGACAAAATGGTGGACAATCACATGACACTAGGAATCACGGCTTAGCCAAGTTGACACACATTCTTGGGGACACAATTCAATCCATAACAGCAACCTAACTCAGAGTACACTTTGCTGAATCAGACTGTTGATAAAGTGCAGTAAAGTCCATGTTGTAAATGATGGAAAAAAGGAGCAGAAGTCAGGAAAGCCCTATCTATTGTCAAGCTCAGCCCTATGCCCTCATAGGCTTCTGAGATGAGAGTCATAATGCAGCAAGTCTGAATCACAAGGAGTTTTTATGAAAGCACCTCAGATAGTGTGTCTGCTTATCAGACTTTGAAGGAGAAATCAGCCCAGTCCTTAGCTAGTCCTGAGCTAATAGATCTGTTGAGTCATTTTTTAGCTTGATTTTTGATGAATTTTTCCAAGATTATTTAAGAAGAGTAATGTGTTAGGATAAATGTGTCTGCCATGTTGCCAGACAACTAGCAATGGAGATAAGAAAGCAAGTTAGTGTAGTGGTTAGGTTTATGGGGTTTGCAGTCAACCTGTGTTTGAGTATTATGTTGCTTTTAAAGTCTGCGTGAGCTTGAGCAAGTTATTCATCTCAGTAAGTTTTGTTTTTTCTCATGCACAAATCAGAATACTGGTAAAATTAGTACCCATCTTAAAGGCTTGTTTTGAAAAGTAAATGAAAGAATGTTATGCAGTATCAGAGCATATTAGCTTTCGTTCTTATAAATAACGATGCGGAGTTAGAGCTGCCCTCACCTCGTCTTCTCCAGATACCTTAACTGAGGTTTAGACTTGACATTTATAACCAGGCTCTGCAACTCCTCACTCCCTGGAGGAAAATTCTAGCACCAGGGTATACTCATGGCGCTTAGCTGGCTAAACATTTACTGTAGACCTCTCCGAGGGACCCCACACTTGTTTTTTAGACTCGTTTTGATTTAGTTGATTCAGGTTACCAGTGAAAATAGAACTATTTCCAATTCAGATAAATGCCTAGCATAAAAAATAAAATAAAATAAACATTGCTGTCAAGTTGATTCCGACTCATAGCAACCCTTTAGAACAGAGTAGAACCGTCCCATAAGGTTTCCAAGGAGTGGCTGGTAGATTCAAACTGTTGGCCTTTTGGTTAGCAGCCAAACACTTACCCGCTGCGCCACCAGGCCCCACCTTTAGCATAATAACAGGGGTTAAATAATTAGCAGTGGGTTTAATATGAGTCAGCATTGAGATCTGTCATCAAAAAATGACAGTAAACTCAGATTATAGTAACGGACATCTGAAAACGAGAGCAAAGAAAATGCTGCCCCTGCTGTGTTCTGTGCTGGTCAGAACTCATCTAAAGTATCTTCCTAATTTCTGAGCACTGCACCTTAAAAGGAAGATTGACAAACAAGAACTGGTTCAGAAATTTGGAACCAGTATAGTAAAGAGCCTTGAAACCATGTTACTAGGACTAGTTGAAGAACTTGGAAAGACAAAACCAAATGAGGGCGTGAGCGTTGTCTTTAAATATTTATGAGGGAGAGTAATTTATCTTTTTTTCTTTTCTTTTCTTTTGCTTTAATAACAGGATCCAGAGGGTTATAAGTAGCCCAGTGGAGAAGAGACTGAGGTAAGATCAGCTTTTGGCTCAAAGTAAGAAAGAAAACTCCATGAGGGTAGGAATATTTTTTTGTTTGCTTTCCCTTTGTTTACTTCTTTTCTCCAGTGTCTGTAATAGGCCAGAACATTTAAACCCAAACCAAATCCATTGCCATCGATTCCAACTCGTGGAGACCCCATGTGTTACAGGTAGAGCTGCTCCATAGGATTTTCTTGTCTGTAACCTTTACAGAAGCAGATTTCCAGGTCTTCTCTCCATGGTGCCCTTAGGTGGTTTTGAACCACCAACTTCTCTGTTAGTAGTGGAGTGCAAACCGTTTGGGCCACTCATGGACCTTCCCTGAGTACTAGTTGGTGCTTAATAAATGTTTGTTGAATGAATGAATAACAGTTTCTCTAACGGCCAGAGCTGCCCACAGTTATAGTCTGGGCCGCCTTAGGAGGTAATGAGTTCTTTGTTCCTGGAATTATCCTGCCACGATCTTTGATGAGATATCATAGAGACTTCCAAGCATGAAATGGGTCTGGGTTAGGTGACCTTCAAGGCCTGTACCAACACTGAGACTGGATTATTCTACGAACTGTTGAAAGGCCAGTGCCCAACAAACAAACCTGAAGCTTCAGTGCTCTTCCAAAACAGTCTCTCAACAATTCATTTATCCACCAGCACTCCAGCCCCCAACTCTGAGGTCTGGTTATAATGAATCATGCCTAGTCAAGGGGGTTCATTCATTAATTACATGTGTTGTGACCTCCCTCTCTTCTGACAAGGACAGAGCTTTCAGCTCTAACTTCCACCATCTTTTCCCAAGAGTGTCCCTGAATGGAGTCTGGCAGCTACCTAGGACAGAGAGGGACAGAGTGCACTCAGAATCCAGAATTGGTGAGTCCCTCTCCTCCCGCACAGCTGTCCTTCCTGTGCCCATCACCCCTCACCCCTCCACCAGGAATTGCCTGCAGCTCCCTGCTTAGCTACTGGGACCCCTTCTGTCCATACACCCCCACACTCTGTTTTTTTTTTTTTTTTATCAGAGTTGGGACCAAATTCCCTGAGCCCCTGACTGATGTGTAGACTCTGAGAATATAAACACAATCCCTGGTATTAATCACGAGTAATGGAAACCAGAGATGAACTGTCACGTAGCTGGCCAGCCTGGTGCTGAGTCAATGCAACCGTTCAACAAAACACTAAGAAATACGCACACAGGCTGGGAACAGAGCATGAAAGAAATTCCAAGGGATATTTTCCTTTAAAAAAATTTTTTTTGCCTTTTTTTTTTTAAACTGTGCAGGAATTCAGTAACTAGAAAAACACAAAGAATTAAAAATAGATCAGGATTTGTAAGGATCTGCAGTAGAGTCGTGTGTGGAGAAAAATCTAATTTAGCCATCATTCTTGTGGGAAGAGCTTTAACTATTTCAACATGGAAAGCATCCATGGTCCATCTGGTGGTTCCCTCTTCACCTCAGTTGCTGCTCTCAGAACCACTTTGCTGGGCGTATGCTATCATGGGCAGAACACTGGTCTTGGAGTTAGAGGATTTGGGTTTACATTCTACTTCTCTCTTTTATTATTTCTCTGACTCTGGGTAAATTGCTTAGCTTCTTTCTAAGTGTTAGTTAACCCATCTGCAAAATGAGAATGGGAATACTCACCACACAAGATTTTAATGAGGAATGCATGACATAATCATCTGTCCTACCCAGACCCTAGGATGCAGCAGGCATTTAACAAAGGTTGATTTATTTACTCTAGAGCTGGTCTTAGTAGGGAAATATCTCAGAAGCATGAAGCCTGACATTTTCCAAGAAAGTAATACCCATTCTTCAACTAAACCAGGTCTCACGAAAACAGTATTTATAGGATCTTTTGGCTATGTCTTACCTGCTGATTCAGTGCTTTTTTTTTTTTTTTAGTTCATAGAAGGGATAAGTTGAGGAGCAAGGCTGCTTACCGAAGATTCTTGGTGTCTTTGTCAGACCCCAAGGTAGTGGGCCTACTGATGGTTCAGCTGAAGGGATAAGTTGAGGAGCAAGGCTGCTTACCGAAGATTCTTGGTGTCTTTGTCAGACCCCAAGGTAGTGGGCCTACTGATGGTTCAGCTGAAGCTGCAGGGATTCCCAGTGGCAATGAGGGTCACATGGCTCTCTCTGTGTTAGTCTACTCAATAACAGGACAGGAAGCAAGTCATTTCCCAAATGGAGACACAATCAGGACACTGGGATGGGAAGCATATTGCTCAGTGACATCTACTTTGCTTACCCATTGCCATCAAGTCGATTCTGACCCATCGCAAACCTACAGGACAGAGTAGAATTGCCCCATGGGGTTTCTAAGGCTGTAATCTTTATGAAAGCAAACTGCAACCTCTTTCTCCCATGGAGCGGCTGGTGGGTTTGAACTGCCAACATTTTGGTTAGCAGATGTGAACTTCAACTGCTGTGCCACCAGGGCTCCTTTCTGCTTTGCTTAGGATGATGCTCATGTTCCTTTACTGTTAGGGCCAGCAGATGCTCAGCACAGCACAGAAAAAAAAAAAAAAAAAATACAGTATCTAGCCCAATAGATTCAGGATGGAAATTTCTAAAGAGAAGCTTCTTGGAATATCCAAAGCAAGCCAAACCCAGTGCCATTGAGTCGATTCCGACTCATAGTGACCCTATAGGACAGAGTAGAACCTCCCCATAGAGTTTCCAAGTAGTGCCTGGTGGATTCGAACTGCCGACGCTTTGGTTAACAGCTGTAGCACTTAACCACTATGTCACCGGGGTTTCCTACATATGATTAAAACAAGATGCAACAAGGCAAAAATTAGAGGAGACATTCGCTTCCTATTCATTTGGACATCCATCCCCCACAGTCTGCTGATCTATATTCTTGAAGAATACATAGGCATTTTACTCAGTTTCTCCCCAATTCATGAACTGTATCACTTCCTAGACTGTTATTTATTACCTGGTTTGGCAAGACTAATGCAGTTTTTCCTATTTCACAGTTAGCATAAATAATTCAGAGAGGCTAAGTAGTTTCCTGAGGCTACCAAATACCTGCTATGAATTTAGACGGAAGGTAGACAGGTTTTGAGTACCTTTAAAGCAGCATGTCTTTGACAAACTAGAGCTGGGTCTGCCTAAGAACCTTTATGAAGTTCTGAGCACAGGACTGTGCATGTATAAAGCGGCTCATTGAATGTGGGATGTTCAATGAGTCAGTGCACTCCAAATGGCTGGGCTTGTTGTTAGTTGCGGTCAAGTTGATTCCAACTCATGACTATTTTATAATTCATCATTCACAGTAGAACACTTTTGAGAGTGAGAGAAGGCACTATAATAAATATGCTGGGGCAAAAAAAAGAAAAAACAGATCTGCCCCTGAAAGTCTAAGACTCATGGTCACCCTATCTAACACAGGTTAGCTTAGTGACTTGGGGTTCTTGGTATATGAGGGGACCAACAGTATAAGTGGTCTTCAACTTGACCCTGGTACTTGCAGCTCGGGATCTCTTAGAGATTCTTTGTTTAGAGCCATGGGAACGACATTTTGAGTCAACTGATCATATTAATTTCAATGTAGTTACAGTTGATTATACACATAGCTTTTGTCACTTTGGTCTACCTACCTGGTATCAGGGTTTCTTGAAGATAACATAGAGAAAAATACAGAATAGGAAATATCTAGAATATAGCATTTATTTCTTTGGGCAAGAATAGCTGATTCTTTCACTTTGTACAACAGTTTTTTGAAGAAATTGGTTTTGGAATTCTGAATCAAGTACAGATTTGCTTAAACTAATTGCATCTTTTATTTCCTTGTCTAAGTGTTCCATAAAAGTTCATTTGGTGCTCTTGTAACACTTCAGTAAATTTAGCTCCTTATGTGTGATCCAAAAGAGAATTGTTTAACACTGTATTGTGAGATACTGGAAATAACAAGGAACTTGGAAGAAGAGTATTTTGAGTTTTGAACCAAATCTGCCACTAAGTTGCTCTTGACTTTGAGTGAGTCACTCAAGTTTTCTAGGTGTCAGCATTTTGCTGAAACCACACACAAACAAAATAACTCAATCAGTGATCCTGAAAACCCCTTCTGGTTCCAGGAGTCTGTGCTGAATACTGAATTTTATGGAGATACTGTGAGGAGCCTGAGGTAGGTAGCAGAGCCTCAGGACATATTTAATTAACCCTATAGCCTTTTAATTACTATACCAAAAAAAAAAAAAAAAACCTAGTGCTGATGAGATGATTCCGACTCATAGTGACCCTATAGGACAGAGTAGAACTGCCCCATAGAGTTTCCAAGTTGCACCTGGAGGATTTGAACTGCCAACCCTTTGGTTAGCAGCTGTAACATTTAACCACTACACCACCAGGGTTCTTAAATGTGTCCAAATTCACTCTTAGGAATGACAAGAGTAGGTTTCCACTTGTAGAATTCTTGTCTAATGAAATAATCCTGAATTTGATAATTAAAAAAACAAAAACAAACAAACCCAAAGAACAAAATCCTTTGTACAAAGATGTCTATTATAGAATTGTTTATAATTGTGAAAATTGTCACTTAGCAAAAATAACCAACTAGATCAGAGGTTCAATAATCCATGGAACATCTCGGCGGTATTTTTTCTGGTCAGAAATATGTTTTTGAAGAGAATATATTTACATTAACATATTTTTGATAGAATAAGAAAGAATGACGTAGAAAATTGTACATCTAATTGGTAATTTTGTTAAAATACATTATTTAATGGATAAAAGGCTGGAAAGAAATGCATTAAAATGTGTAGTGAGTTCATTTGTATGGTTAGAACTATGGGTGATAATAGAACAAGACAAAGTCGCTTTCTTTTATTTTCAAATATTCTTAATAATTTAAAAAAAGGCATGAAAATAAATACTTTTCCAAGAGAAAACAAATAGTATCTACTCTAAAAATATTCACTTCCATGAAATCTCTCCTGTTTCCAGGACTGACAAGCAGCTGGCATACACTGAACAATGTGAACAATGTGCCAGTTTTGATTGGTTAGGCTTCTTTTGAGACTATTAGAACCTGCGTGATTGGTTGGATACTGTTAGAATATTACTCCTACTTCCTTCCCCTCCACCAAAAAAAAAAAATGACAAGTTTTTCCTCTACTTGTATCTGCTGTTGAAGAAACGACTACCTGGACATTTGATGTTGTGTCGTCACAACTGACTAAAATGGAAAGCAAAGAGAGAAAGAGTAGGGTCTCTTTTGGTTGTTTTGGAAGGCGAGGTGGAAGGGATGGCAATATCTGGTTTACCTCTGGTGACTCCATGATCCTTGCTTTATTGACTGAGCTGAATAAATATTCGGTTCTATTATTCCTCTACGACTACTCTTTTAAAAAATTTTGTAACTCTTCTTATTTTTAAGGTGTGCAATTCACTGGCTTTTAGCATATTAGCAGAGTTGTGCAATCAACACTGCAATCAAATTTGTGACCTTTTTTTCACCCTCAAAAGAAACTCATTGGCAATCATTCCCACCCCCCTCACCCCCCACTCCCTCAAATCTCCTGGTCAACCACTAATTTACTTTCTGTACATTTACCTATCCTGAACATTTCATATAAATGGAATCATACAATATGTGGTCTTCTGTGATTGATTTCTTTCACTTAGTGTAATGTCTTTAGGTTCATCCATGAAGTACTATGTATCAGTGCTTCATTCCTTTTCATTGATGAATAGTACTCCGCTGTATGGATATACCATGCTTTATGTATCCATTCATTAGTTGATGAACATTTGGGTTTTTTCCACTGTTTGGCTGTTATGAATAGTACTACTATATACTTTTGTATACAAGTTTTTGTGTGGACACATATTTTCATTTCTCTTGAGTATATATTTAGGAGTAGAATTGGTGAGTCATATGTGAACTCTTTGTATAAACGTTTGGAAAACTGCCAGATTTTCCAGAGCAGCTGTACCATTTTATACTCCCATCAGCAATGAATGAGGCTTCCAGTTTCTCCATAGCCTTGCCATCACTTGTTTTTATCTGTCTTTTTAAATTATAGCCATCTTAGTGGGTGTGGGAAACCGTGGTGGTGTAGTGCTTAAGAACTATGGCTTCTAACCAAAAGGTCAGTAGTTCAAATCCACCAGGAACTTCTTGGAAACCCTATGGGGAAGTTCTACTCTGTCCTACAGGGTTACTATGAGTCGAAACCGACTTGACGGCAATGAATGGGTTTGGTTATTTTTTACTTTAGTGAGTGTGAAGTGCTATTCCATTGTGGTTTTGGCTTGCGTTTCCCTGATGATGGTCTCCGTAACTACTTTTATACCTGTACAACCATTTGTCCTTATTGAAGTTCAGAAGTATGGAATATTGCCAGTATAGTGGATATTCTTAAACCTGGAACTGCAAACTGCATGGACAATAGAGAATGAAAGATATACTTGAAGGTTAGTTTTAATCTATGGAAAAACTCTTGATTAGACAAGTCCCTGATTATACAAGAGGCAGGCTGTCTCTGTTAAGGAAGAATTGAGCATAAGATATTTCCTTTTGCCTGGAGCTATGCCTGCCAGCCGGCTGATGTCCATCAGTGATCAGCACATTAGCAGATTGTGCCCAGTCCAGCACCTCTGCACTTGCCCCAATGGTTTGTTTGTCTAATGGCTCTTCACTAGTATGAGAAAGAGAACCTCATTGTTTTTGAACATGCATTCATCTTTCAGTTTCCAAGATGACATTTGCTTGCTCTGACCTTGGCAGTCTGTCTCACTCAGCCTCTTAATATATCAAATGGATTGTTTTAAAACCTAGTTAGAGGACAAAAAGTAAGCAAGGGGAAAATGTGTCATTTTTCAAGGCTCAACGTTAAGTAACACATCAGTGAAGACAACCAGGGAAGACAAATGATAGGACAACATATGTTCTCATGGGCCTGGTTTGCTTAAGTAGCTGTCAATTTTTGTGCACACTCCAGTTACCTGGAGAGATTTTTATTATTTTTTTTTTGAAACATGCATGCCTAGACTGAAATCTCTGGTGATATGATTCAGGGTAGAGCCTGAAAACTGATTTTTTTTTTTTTTTAAATCAACTCCATCATTACCTGTATTGAAGTTGAGTAGAGACATGGATAATAAAAACCAGTAAATAATTCAAAGTATATCTACTTGGTTTTGGAATAAAATATAGCTTATTTTTCTTACACTAGATTACTTTCCTTGTTTTGTTGTGGGTATCAGGATACTATTAAAATGACTTTATGGGCAGAAGCTAGTAGACAGAGGTAGTAAGGAGCACACTCTCTATTACATAAAGCCTGTTGCTGTCGAGTTGATTCTGACTCGTAGAGACCCTATCACATACCTATAGGATAAAATGCAGTTTCTTATATTTATATGTTATCAAAGCCTTTCATGGTCTATCCCATTCCTATTTCTTCAACCCTATCTCTTGCTACTTTGCTACCTGATAATTTACACCCCAGCCATACTGAACCAGAAACCAGTTTCTGTCCAGTTGATTCTGACTCAATGAGATCCCATGTGTATCAGAGTAGAACTGTGTTGCCTAGGGTTTTCATTGGCTGATTTTTCAGAAGTAGACCCCAGTTTTTTCTTCCCAGGTGCCTCTGGGTAAACTTAAACAGCCAACCTTCCACAGTTAGCAGCCGAGTATAACTATCGAAAACTCTGGGTTTAACCCAGTCATATTAGGACGCTTGTATTTCTTTGAAGGCATGTTTCCTTCCTTAATATCTTTACATGTGCTGTTCCCTTTACCTGGAAAGTTCTTCTTCAGAGCTGTCTGTCTGGTGAATTCATGTTAATTTTTTAAGTTTTAGGTCAGTTGTCTTCTCTGTGAAGTCTTCTCTGACCCTATCTGCTACGCTACGCAGAACAAAGCTGACCTCTCCCTGCACTGTGCCGTATTTTTAGCTTGCACGAAAACAATTTCTTCATTCCACATTTACTGAGCACCCTAGTGGCACAGTGGTTAAAAGGTTAGGATTCTAACCAAGAGGTTGGCAGTTCAAATCTACCACTTGCTCCTTGGAAACACTATGGGGCAGTTCTACCCTGTCCTGTAGGGCAGCTATGAGTCAGAACTAACTTGATGGCAAGGGTTCTTTTATTATTGTTATTATATGTTAGATATTTTGCTAGCCTCCAAAAGAATTTAACATGGCCCATGTCACTATAAGCTTTCCTGATATAGTAGAGGAGAAAGAAATATATGTAGATAATTGCAATGTAAGGTATGAAGAGTCTTTGTTAGGGAAATGTGAGGGATGCTTTGGGAGCAAATGGGCAAGACACTTAATCTAAAGGGAGACACCTAATCTAAGGGGAGGAGATGTCATAGATGGCTTCCTGATAAACTGACATCTGAGCAGAGCTTTGAAAGATGAGTAACAACCAACTGGAAGAGAGGGCAGGAGAGAAGGCTAATAGCAAAGGAGAAAGGGGCACATCTTGCTAGCAAGAAACAGCACGGTACATCTGCAAGGCTGCAAGTCACCAAGATGGCTGGAGAAAGAGTATGGTGTGGAAGTATAGCAGGAGGAGCAGAGGGTAATTGTGCTGTGAGCGAACTATGGAGAGGTGGACAAAGATCCTGTCACAAAACAGCTCTTTGTTTACAACCCTTAACCTTCTCCTCTCCTTAAGGAAAGGCCTCTTGTTTTATTCAGGTTTATATTTCAGTGATTAGTACAACACAAATTAAGGTAGTCACTCCATAAAAATTTGTCGAGTAAATGAATGAATGGACAGACGACGGCTATGGGGCTGGGATTATACACTAGCTGTGAACAGATCAATTGAGAGAAAAACGGATTTTCACAAAGCATTTGGTTGACTTTAAGAAAGGACGTTGATTTCATTCTTTTTCCTCCTCTTTTCATCCCTTTTATTACCATATATTTCCTAAAGAGAAGGTCTGGCCAATATCAAAACAAGGCGGGCAATTCTGGTTTTAATTACCTTTTTCAAGGCAGCCCTGGCAATGGCAAATGCCGCCTGGGTCTAACTTGAACAGTGATCAGAAACATTTTGTCTGCTTTTTTTGTAAGCTCTGAGTGAAGTGCATGACGCTTAGATTGATAAGAGTTGAAATTTAGGTTTTATCTTTTAATAGGGGTGATAAGATTCTAATGCCTCAGCCCTCTCTGCTATCTGGATGCTGATGGTGGGAACAGTCACCAGAGTGATGTACTGGGCAGTGGGGGGCCCTGGGTTAACCTCAGCAAACACAAATATGAGTGGGTGGAGTGGTTGCTTTCCATGAGAATCCTTCTCCCTCTCTTTCACAGCCTGGCCCACATGACCGGGACTTTTGCCAGTAAGCAAAGCAATAGATTATTTTTTCCATTGGTCAGAGGAAGTTCTCATTTTTTTTTTTTCTTTTTGTGAATGGAGATAAAAACTTTTCATTTTAAAGGGGAACTTTAGGAATTTCATTTTAGTAAAATGAAAGACTATCCAGATTCCCAGGAAGTATTGGGAGAAGGAGCAAAGTCTGAGACAAGAAGGGTCTTTGGAATCCTGTAACTGTGAGTACAAATCCTGGCTCTACCACTGACCAGCTGTGAGGCCCTAACATTACCTTACCTTTCTGAGCTTTGGTTTTCTTGACTACAACATGAGGACATTTCTAAAGAAGTAAAATGAAATGATCGCAAGTCTTTAGCGGACATTCAAAATTCATTAGTTTCCATCTCTTCCTTTTAGACAGAAAGGCTTCAAAAGTCAAAAACAAAGGAGTCCATTCTCCTCCCACTGTAGTGTCGTCTTATGTACCTTTGGGAACAAAGTTCTCATGAGCACAAATCTAAGAACACCAAGGGAAAGCTTTGCATACACAATCTTTTATCCCACCAGCTGATCTCATTCGCTTCAGCTCAACAAATATTTATTAAGTGTAGACGTGTGCTTAAAACCGAGACTGCAGAGTTTACAGTTGGATAAGAGACGGTACCTGGCTTCTGTCTACAAGAAGCTTATATCTTACTGTAACAACCGAACTTTGTATATAGGACAGGTAAATAATAGAGGGCAATATGTATGTGTGTGTGTGTGCGTGTGCGTGCGCGTGCACACATGTATGCAATCATGCACATGATAAATAATTTTGGAGAGTGAGAGATTAGCAAGGTCAGGAGGAATGAAGGAAACAACAAAATTTTGTTTTGGGCTGTGGTGGAGTGACTTTACAACAAACAAAAGTGTCGTCCCCACAGCCACCATTCCTTATAGGCCATGGTTTGGGCAAAGTCAGAAGCCTTTGGATTTCATAAATACACCATTAACTTTATCTTGACCCTGCTCAATATTCCTTTAAATGCCAAGAGCTTTGGTGCCTCTATGCCTCTGGACCAGCTATTTATTCTGGCTACAGCTCTCTTCATCAACCATGGAAATCTGGCTCATCCAGTCCCAGCTCAAAGCTCACTTTCTCTATTAAGCCTTCTTTCCTTTTATAATCCATTACTCAATGTAGACACACAATACACATTTTAGGAATGCGTGAAATGGGTCTTGTAAATGGTTTTGAAAAAATTAATTTCTCTAAAAAGTTTTCCACTAGCCCCCAAATTGGCCCAGGACATTTTATCACTTCCCAACATCTGCCTATCAGTTCTTCCTATTCTCATCTTTTCCCATGTTCCTACTTACCAGGTTCAGGGAACAAAAGATTCTGCTATTAGCTTCCCTTGAAAGCCAACCTAACAATCAGAGAAAGAAGCAGGGCACTCTATGTAAGCCCCTTTCAACAAACTCATTGATACCATACAGATCAATAGAAAGGACCCTGGACAGACACATAAATTAAACAAAGACATGAAGAACGTCAAAGGTTAAAATGATGGGAGTCGTAGCATTTGTCTCTTTTACAGAGGTGTGGACAAGGGAAAATTCACTCAGTTTGTACCAACATGACACCAAACCAAACAACTGATATCAGAGAAACAAAACAAGAACAACTGAAATTATTCTGCCTGATGTGTGGTTGACAAATCTTTAAATAATTAATCCCACCTATTTTTCTCTCTGATGTGAGTGAATTGATGCATGGAGTTTTGATATTCTGTAGATACTGTGCAACTACCTTACTACTAGGTGAAGCTCCTTGTCTTTGTTTATTTCTCCCCATAATGAGAAGAAGGAATGATTGTCATCTGATCAGAAGTGACTCATGGCCTGGCAAGGGCTTTAGGACCCTGGCTGATGAGTCTTTTAGAATATCCTAAAATTCAGTAAGGTCCACCAGGACAACTAAAATCCTATAGCAAACCATTGGGCCTTTTACTGTTTGTAGAGAATGTTCCAGAGACAAACTTCCTTGGGGAACCTGCACTTTACTCCCTCACACCCGCATCCCTGCCTCACAGGGGTTTACCCTGCCTATCCTGGTGGGCTGTGGATGGAAGCCTGAGCAGAATGACTGACCTTGTGGCAGCTCAACATTCGCACGCTTAAATTGCTTTCTCTGCTTAAATCACTTTATCAAAGAGCTCTCTTGCTCCTCGTGAAATTTGTCAGGGACGATAGCTTTTTAAAATTTAATTTGAAGGCAGCTCTCAAGGGCTTTCAGCACTTTGGTGGCAGATTTCATAGCATTCTCTTTGTCTTTCCCCCCAAATCAAAGAGATACTCATTGGAAATTATATGAAACATAAACGGCTTATTTTATTTTATTTTTTTTAACCACTTCTTTATCAGGAAAAACAGTGGAAAAACAGAGTGAATGCCCAGGCTTTTGGCTCTTGAAATTCCCTCCCTTTGCAGGCCTGTTATCTCAGTAACAAGAACAGTACAGATAACATAAACCTAGCCAGCTTTCACTTCAATTAGTCCCCGGGACAAGCAGGCTGGGCCCTCCCTCCTCTTTGGGGACAGGGGCTGGGCATTTTCAAGAATTCAGCTCCACTGGAAACTGAACAGGAATTTAAGCCATATTCTGTGGGTTGTTACCAAGTAAAAAAAAAAAATTTTTTTAATATACGTTCGAGAGAAGTGGAAGACAGTAGCGTCTTTAGTTCAGGCAACAGGCAGCTGCTTTAGACGGTCCTTCTCTGGCCCCTTACCTGGAATTTATACCACTTCTTGTAGGTCACATTCCAGGTACATGGAGCTCTGGAATCCCTCCACAAATGATCTTTAGCCTGCTTCCAGCAGTCCCTGGGCGTCTCCCTTGGATCTGTTCTCTAGACGGTAGACTGTGCACACCTTAACTTCAAGGGGTGGCTATTTATGGGGGTGTAGATGGGGACTGGCCATCCTTGGGTGGCACAAATAGTTAAGTGCTCAACTACTAGCTGAAAGGTTGGTGATTCAAAACCACCCAGAGGCACTGTGGAAGATAGGCCTGGCAATCTGCTTCCAAAAGGTCACAGCCTTGGAAACTCTATAAGGCAGTTCTACTCGGCACACGTGGGTTCACCCTGAGTCACAACCGACTCCAACAACAGGAGCAGGTGAAGACTGAAGTTCCATGCTGGAGGACAGAACTAGTGAGAGGAAGAGATGGGGCTGAAACAGGGCTGGTTCTCTTCACGCTCCCATGTTCTGGTGTAGAACTCGGAGGAGACTGAGCTTCTGAATTTGCTTCAGGCCTTCTAGGTTGTTTTGAATGTAAATATGACCGGGTAGAAGGATAGGGCATATTTTACTTGATATTCAGTTAGTTTAGTACATAGTGTTTTAATATTTAGAATTAGAGTATGTGTTTTCCACTTGCATTACTTCTGAAGGCCCCCAAATATTTGGGGCAAGCCTAGCAGAAGATATATTACTTCTCCACTCAGGCCTCTTGAGCTAATGAGCTAAGTTAGCAGGAATGAGTTGAATATAATTGATGGGTAGACTTGTTTCTCCATCTCTGAGTGTAGTGAGGGAGTTTACTATTGTGGAAACTGCCATAAAAAAAGCCATAGGACACCTCAAACTTCATTAAGTGCTTATTATGCACCAACCACTGAGCTAGACAGTGGGATATATAGCTAAAACATCCAAACGCTTAAAAAGATTACAGCAGGAATGCAAAAAAATAATGACAAGGTAATGTGCTCAAAGCCATCGTTAACCAATGTATTTTAAATAAGTAAGGGTGATCATCTAAAATAAGGAATAGCTCTCTGGAGGGAAAGCTGATGCAGGCTTCATAGAGGTGGCATTTAACCTGGGTATTTAAGGATTAGTAGATGTTTGCTGAGAGGATGGGGGAAAAGAATGACTGAGAAAGTGCAGTTTGCAGAAGCATGGAGGCACAAGGCAGGGGCACCATTCCTGATTTAAGAATTGACTTTGTCACCTGTCGAGTGACTTTTGGGTAAATGACTTCACTTTTCTTAACCTCAGTTTCCTAAGCTGTGTTATGGGGATACTAGCATAATATGAAAGCAGTGCCTGGGCGGTGCAGATGTTTCAGCGCTCGGCTGCTAACTGAAAGGTTGGTGGTTCGAACCCACCAGCCCCTTCACAGAAGAAAGATGTGGCACTCTACTTGCTTAAAGATTACAGCCTTGGAAACCCTATAGGGCATTTCTACTCTGTCCTGTAGGGTATGAGTTGGAATTGACTTGACAGCAATGGACTTATTGGGTCTGGTGTGGCTGGTTAACCTGAGATAACCCGAGGACAAGGACCATGTCTTCTATAATTCAGGATCCCTGGGCTCCTGATGGATAATAAGCGTAGTATGTATTAGTCAAATGAATGACTTATTGGAAAGGAGGCTTTTCCTCCAGGCTGTAATCGGCATATCCCTTCCCTGCTGATTTAGGAAGACAAAGTGTTTTGTGTGCTGCTGCTCAGTTCTCTAAACTCTTGGCTGTCCAGCCCTAATTGCTGAGCAGCCAGCCCAGGGAAGACACGTCAATGACAGTGCATCTTACTTGGGGTCATCTCCTTAGGGCAAACCCCACCGCCCAGAGGACACTGACAGCTTCTGTTTCCCATCTGGTTTTACTTCTGGCTGGGCCTTCTGGGTCACTGCCCTAGCTCAGCAATCTCCCCTTTCACCTTTTCCCATTCCAGGTCAGGACACAGGGACCTCCTCTTCTCTTCTGATCCCCCCAGGGCCTTGCTCTGCTCCCTGATCAGACTCTGTGGGCCTCTCTCCATTGTCTTCGTGGTCTCAGGGTCCCAGGTTGTCTACGGCCCAGGACTCTCAGCTCTCTTCAGGCTGACCCTACCTTGTCCCTCAGTGAGTGCCTCTTTGCCCCCCACCCCCACATTTGCTCCTTCTGACCTCTGGGTCTGGGAATGCCAACGAGCACAAGTAGCAAAAAGAATCCAATCTGCTGTAAACATCAGGTCTCCAAATAGATTTCAAGGTGGCCCTGACGTAAGCATTGTGTCAACTGCATGCTTTCCTGGACAAGTCCAGGCTAGACTTGTAGCTCCTTCCCGGGCTTCTACGTTATTTGGGTCAGAGGTGATCAAACATGCTAGATGCAGGGCTGCATTGCTTGCAGCAAAAGAGAGAGAGAGAACACAGAGTCTTCCTCCTCCTCCTCCTCTTCATTCTCTTTCTTCTTTGCAGAGCCTTTAATTGGCACCAGCATTTACTGCATCCCAAAGTGCTTGTAGAAAAAACACGTTCACTGTGAAAACGGTGTTAGCTGGAGGGGCAGGGGAGCCCACGATGGTTACCTTTGTACACTTTAAGGAAACACAGTAGAAATAGAGGATGCAGTCTTTATCTTAAGGCATTATAATCTAGTTGTGAAGATAGAACTAACGTACATGAAAGCATGGTAAATGATGTGCCAGGGATTATTGCTAAGCACCAACTGTGGAGCACAAACTCTAAGTTCTATGAAAGGTTACAAGTGAGAGCTTGCAGAGGTTGTGAAGCTCGGAGAAGGCCGCTTAGAGGAGATGGAGCTTGAGACAGATCTTTAAGGATAGGTAGTATGTGTGTTTTTAGTAGGTGTGTGTGTTTTATTATATCCCCAGCATCCAGTACTGATGAATGGCACACCATAGATGACCATATACATTCCGAATAAATAATACATTGGAAGGGGAAGAAAAGAAAAAAAGAGGGATATGGACACGGAGATGACCATGGCGTGTTTGTAATTCAGTGAACTGACAAGACCAGCATAGGGGGCTGGGGTGGGAGTGGGTGGAATTCAGATTGAATAGGCAGAGAGAGGGGAGAAAAAAGAGGCTCAGACAAACCCTGTTAGTTGTCCGAGTTTCTCTTCAGTGGAAACTCATGTGATCTGACGTTGGTGGTACTCATCAGGGAAAAGAGTGCTGAGCTCGGATCACTTTTCACTTTATGAGCGAGTTTTCTCATGCCAGGGGTGGTGGGAAAATGTCGCTGTATCACTGAGATCAAAAACATGGAGCTGCAGATAACGAGGGTAGGGTGACTGCAGGTAAGCAATGAGGGTCTCCTCCCATAACAAAGCTAAACAATCCAGACTTTCTCACCCACAAACTGAAACCCAAACAAGACTGTAAAAGCAGAGGGAGGGGCAGTAGGAAGGGAAATGTACGTAATGGGCAGAAATGCATGTAGGTTGGGATGACTGGGCAGGGCAAATTTACTTTCATATTATTGCTTCACCAGTAATAGAGGAAATCAGTGGAAAATCTTGCCCTATGTGTGAGGTTTAGGGTACACGTGCCAGAATATATCTGCTAACCTTCGCGATTATGCATTTATTTATATCATGAACATTTACTGTCTACTCTGTCACATGGAGTCGCTATGAGTCGGAATCATATTGATGGCACACAGCAACAACGATTATGTACTAGGCCTGTGTATACACTGATAATTAAAACAATCTTGAGATCTGTCCTTACGGAACTCATAGACGAGAAGGCAGGAAGGGACATGAAAACTGTACAAATGAAAACAGGGAACCTGGGGTGGGGAAGGGGAGTGTGTTCACACATTTCAGGGTTGGCAAACAATGTCACGAAACAATCGTGTATTAACTGTTTAATAAGAAGTATATTTGCTTTGTAAACTTTCACCTACATCACAACAAAAAAATAAAATAAATATGAGAACAGGCCAACTGGCATAAATGTGCTTATGTAGAGGATGGCACATTATATTTGAGAATAGATACGTTCTGGAAAATAAATAAATTCCTGTTAAACTAATGGCTACAAATGAATGAATAAGGGAGGGTCAAAGAAAAGCAGTGCTGGGTAGTAGTTAAGTCTTCAGAGTCAGAAATACCTGGGTTCCAATGCAGGCTCTCCTGTGTTCCAACCACGTGAGCTTGGATAAGTTTAACCTCTCGGAGCCTCAGGTTTCTCACTTGTAAAATGAAGACAAATAATTACCTTCTGGGCTGTTAAATTAGATAATTACCAGTATATAATATATCTAGCACAGAGCCTGGCATACAAAGTGTATGCAAGAGAGGAAACTATTTATTCTATTGCTATACTTCTCGAAACCCAGATCCCTTAAGATACAGTGAATGGGTAGTGGGAGGAAGTGGAAAGAGGTGGGCAGACAGGAGCAGCACACAGGGATCAGGACATAGAACATTTAAAAAATGAGAATTGGGAGAGAACAAGACATAAATGCCTGTTTCCTGGCTGAGAAACAAGTTTGAATCTTCCATTTGTTTGGGTCCTTCTCTAAGGATCATTGTTTTATGTAGCACTATAGCAGCTTGTCTTACTCTGGTGTGTTGCTATGATGCCGGAAACTACGTCATTGATGTTTCACATACCAGCAGGGCCATCCATGGTGGGCAGGTTTCAATGCCTCCAGACTAAGACAGACTAGGAAGAAAGTCTTGGTGATCTCCTTCCAAAAACTAGCTAATGAAAACCAATGGATCACAGCAGAACACTGCCTGACTCACTTTTCCAATGGAATCGAACACACTGGTGATTGTGAGGATGACACAGGACCAGGCAATGTTTTGTTCTGTTGTATGTAAGGTCTCCATGAGTTGGAGTCAACTTCATGGCAGCTAGCAACATAGTTGCTCTTACCTGAAGGTGGTCTTAAATGCTCGGTCCTGTTCATTAGCATGACAGAGATATGTTACTGAATATTTATGATTATACGTGCTCACATAAACGCACACATGTGTAGCTGAATCTCAAATTTATGTAGTATATTCAGATATGCGGGAAAATATTGCCTCTAGTTAATTTCTTCTGCATCGGTTACTGTCCATTGAGTAGGGCCAGTGTGTGTGTGTGTGTGTGTGTGTGTGAGTGAGTGAGTTACACTTGCCAGAGAACAATATATCAGAATCTTCTGGTTTAAAGAGTCTCTTTTGGACATGTATTTTTTTCAGCTAAATGCCTAGTCTTTCAGAGTTCCTTTCGCTTTCCCTGCTTCTTGCCTACATAGTAGGTGGTGATGCTTATGTGACATCATAAAAAAAAAAAAAAGTGGAGAAATGAGAGACTCGGGTCTAACTGCTGGCCTCCATTTTTGCTGTTCTCTTCTGAGAAGAGGGTGATATGACCTCCTCATCAGGCTGGCCATCAGACTGGACTGATGTCCACTGACACATGACTGGCCCTTTTCTGTCTTTGGAGGCATTTTTCTGTCTCCAGTTGCTGAGGTCCATGGTCCCAGCCATTTGCTTCTTGTTGTGGTCTCCACTGGTTAGAGGATAAAGACTCCATGTTCCCCAACTTGCTCATCTTCGCCTTCTTGGTATCTCTGGAAACTCTGAGCTTCCTTAGATTCCACGCATACACACTGAGTAGAGTCAGAAGCACTGTCTCAAAGCTCATCATTCCAGCTACCTGCCTCCTCCAAAGCTGTGCTCTCTCTCTCTCTCCTGAGCCAGTTTGGAAGTGATACGGCGTGGATTACCAGTCTTTTCCAAGAGCAGTGGTTTTCAACTGTGACTACACATTGGACTCAGTTTTTCAAATAGTGATGTTTGGATTCTACCTTTAGATATTATATTGTAGTTGGTTTGGAGTGAGGTCTGGACATTTTGAAATGATTCTGAAGAGCAGCCAAGTTTGAGAACCACCGTCCCAGAGACTGGCAACCTCCACAGACTGTGAAGTGGGCCATTAGCCTTAATGTTTTGGATCCCATCTTGCCTCCAGAAATCAGGTGTGTATCTTTCCAGCAGAATGAACAAATTACAAAGTTAATGCCCAAGAGCAGAGGCTGTCAACCTCTGTATTTTTGATGACTTGGTCCAGGTAATTATTTTATTTTATTATTTTTGTGGGGATTCTCCTATGCATTGTACAAAATGTAAGAGCATCCCTGACCTCATCCACGAGATGCCAGTAGCATCTCCCACCCCAGTTGTGACAATCAAAAATATCTGTGGACATCGTCAAATCTTCCCTGGTAAAATTGTTCCTAATTGAGAACTTCCACAGTCTTTCACTAGGAGTTCATACTGCAATGTCTGTTTGTAGCTGATTACCTAAAAGCAAAGCTCGACAGTCTTCATAACATCAAATCAGTTTTTTATAATTAAAAATGAATAAACAACATTTGAGAAAATATTGTATAATATGAGAATAGGTTCCATAAAGAAGGAAAATAATCAAAGAACTGTCATTTAAAAATATTATTTTATATAATAAATTTTAAAAGAATTGGAAAGTAAAATCTAAAAAATTTCCAAGAACGTGTAATAAAAATGCAAAATATAAAAAAAAATGAGAGCAAAAGATTAGAAACATGGCTGAAAAAGCCAGGAAGTCAACTATCTGATTAACAGCGCTACAGAAGAAAGACCCACATAAATAAAGGGAGAAATTATCAAAGAATGAATGTAGCTAACTATCCATTTCTAAAGGATACATCTCAATTGAAATGGTCCCTGAATATCAAGCATAATGAATGAATAAAACATATCCTTTTGAAATCTCACAATAACAAGGAAAATCCTACTTTTGCCCCATATTCTAAAAGCCCACAGAGAGATAGAGATGAGAGAGAAGAATCAAAAGGTCACTCTACAAAGAAAAAAGAGAAGATATTGAAAGAATGACATTATATTTCCGAGGGAAAATGAGATTTTAGCCTAGAATTCTATACCTAATCATCAAGTTGTCATAAAATTATGACGGTAATTTTTTTTTTTTTTGCTTTTAAGGGTGCTTTGTCTTTGGTTTTAGTGAGCGTGATCATGATATGCCTCTGTGTTTTTCTTTTGGGGCCTATCCTTTGTGGGGTTCCTTGAGCTTCTTGGATGGTCAGCTTTTCATCTTTCATGATATTATGGAAGTTTTCTGTCTGAAATCCTTCAATGATCCTCTCTGTGTTTTCTGTTTTCTCCTCCTGTTCTGGAACTCTGATAACTCAAAAGTTTTTGCTTTTGATTGTATCCTACGTCATTCTCAGGGTTTCTTCATTTTTCTTCATTCTTTTTCTCTGTTTTTTCCTCAGACAGAGTTGTTTCCAAGTGTCCGTCTTCAATTTCGCTGATCCTGTCTTCCATCATTTCAAACCTGCTCTTCAGCCCTTCTACGACGCTGTCCATTTCTGAAATCTTACTTTTTTGGAATTTCTGATTTTTGCTTTTGTATTAGTCCTGTTTGTGAATTTATTTTGGCATCTTGTTCCTGTATCATTTTTCTGATTTTTTCCATTTTTTGTCTGTATTTTCCATGAATTTGTCTATTTTTTCCTCATTTTTGTCTGCTTCAACTCTTAGATAAAAAAACTAGATAGCTCTGAATATTAGAGACTTGAATTCCCTGTCAGGTAGTTCCAGTGCCTTTTCTTCTACTTGAAAGTCATCTGGTGTTTTATTTTGGATGCCTATGGAGACCATCCTGTCCTGTTTTTTTTTTTTTTGTATGTTTTGATATTGTCTGTTGTCTTCAGGGTATTCAGTAGTTATTTTCTTCATTTATTGATTGTAGATCTCTTTGTTTCTTCCTGCCTTTTTGTTTTATTTGGTTATGTCTGAGCAGGTGGGCTATGCATTCTTTTTTGTTTGCTTGTCTGTGGTCATGATGCTTTTAACCTCCTTGTCCAATGGCCAGGTCCAGTTGCTCAGCTATGTTGCAGCAGGGCAGGCCCAGCGGGTGCTCTGTCTCCTGCTGGGAACTTCATGAATCTGTGAATCTGCTTTACCTTACCCCCTGTCTGCATATCTCTGATGTGGGCAGGACAAACCCAAGTAGTGCAGACACTGCACTTCTCAGCTGGTAGAGCCACTGCTGCCAACCAGGAAGTGTGGAGGTAGAGCAGCAGGGAAGGGAAGGAGGGTGAGAAAGCACATATCACTAGTTACGGGTGCTCTGTCTCCTCCTGGGAGCTCTGTGAAGCTGCTTTCCCATGTTCCCTGTTCTCTGATCTCTGACAGGAGTCCAAGATGGTGGATCCATTCTGCATTAGCTGATACACGTGTATCTTTCCTCACTCTTTGTCTCTGTCAGTTTCTTATTCCATTTGGTGCTTGGCTGAATTCTTTATTTCTTCATTTGGCACTTTGGGTTCCCAGAGTGATGTCTGTCTCTGTTTTACTTAGTTTTTTGGGTCTTTGCTGTGGAGGGATGGCGCGGTGCTTCTGTCTATGGTGCCATGTTGCCTGGAAATCCTTTTTTTTTTTAATAAAAGACTTTACCAGAGATTTCTCAGCAAAACTTTCCTTACATTTCATTGTCTAGAATACATGCTTATGCCTAAGCCAGTCATAGCAAGCTGAAAGGAATGAACAGTATTGACTTAATGAAATGCAGGATCATGAAGAGACAAGAGGAATACTGGAACAAAATCAAGATTTTGCTAGAAAGAGAGAAGGGTGCTGCTATAGTGCTACAGCAAAACAGGGGTTAAGCCAATAAAGAAGATATGAGATTGAGATATGGTGGAACTAATCCACGAAAGGGGTGAAAAGGAGTCCTAGGAAGAAAAATATGCACAAGGCTTAGAAAATATAGGTCTAGATTGGAACAGAAGAACAGAGAGACTTAGACCAGAGAATTCTAAGTTAAAAGACAATATGATAGCATTCTTGGTATAAAATTTAAAATTATGATAAAGGCAAATTTTTTACAAAAAGACTTCTAGGAATTCAAGAAAAAACATAAAACATTACAACAAAGAAATGTAATTATAAGAACACTACATAATCCTTCTCTGAACAATATTGACATGGTCTCAAGAACAGAGATGCTATTGGTTGACTTTCAACTTCAAGTATAAGCCTATTAGTTAAATCTTGTTGTAGAAAAGGTAACTACCATTAATTTTGGAGCCCTGGTGGCCCAATGGCTAAGCATTCTGTTGCTAACCAAAAGGTTAGCAATTTGAATTCATCAGAAGCTCCTTGGAAACCCTATGAAGCATTACTACTCCACCCCATATGGTCACTATGAGTCAGAATCGACTCGACGGCAATTGGTTTTTTTTGGCCATCATTTTTGAAAATATAAAAGAAGTATACGTGTGAAAAAATTGGAGGTAGAAGCTGACAGCTGAAAGAACAGAGATGCTAATACTCTTATCTCACAAAGTGAGCACACAGTTAAAAGATATTGTCTTTAGTTGATGGAACAAGAAACAGAAGTGTAAGAATAGTAAGTAATTATAAAAAGGCAAAGGATTAAGGACACAACAGTTTGATTGACTAAGAGATTGGGTGGAAGGGGAGGCAGGGTGAGGTTTTGTGATCTAAATCCTAATCTATCAGAGTAGGATGTCAAAGGATAATGTACAAAATGAATAAATTGAGAAGTAGAGGCAAAACATATTATCTAGAGATATGGCAATAACTCCCAGGAGAAGTAGCCCAAAGAGTTAAAAGTGTTTGGTCTGGGAGTAGGATTGGGGGTAGAAGGGATGGGAGAAGGCTTTCATGTGTCAGCCCTTTTTATTATTTCAACCATGTGCACACATATCATTTGATAATTGAAAATATATTGTAAAAATATGATTTATTTTTACTGTCATCATGATACAGATACATTTTGGATTATGCACTCTCCACTTATAACTGCATCATAAACATTTTTCTTGATGTTGTATAGTCTTTGTAATGATTCCTTTAAAGGATTTTTATAATATTTTGAGTTGCTTATCTGGTAGTAATGATCCACCCAATTCTTTTCTTCAGTCTTATTGTGTCTATGAATAACCAAAAAAGTGTTTGAAGCTTGAGGGAGCAGCCTATAGCAGAGAACAAAGATTTTTTTTTTCTCTGCAAACAACTAAATCTTGACTTGGCCCTCATTAGCATCGCGTGTTAGCCAAGTTCAAAGCATGAGGCATAACTGTGTAGAGGTCCTTGCTTGCTGCAGCAGCCCCTGGGTGGTACACACACACCCTGGGACCTACATGGCCAGAGACTGCCCCATCATAGCCTGGACAGCATCAACTGCATCAACTCAAGGCTGCCCTTTGTGCTGACAATCCCCTCAAGTTCATTTGAAATGGGACCTGCCAGAAAGATGAGGCTTCATTTGCAAAGCAAGGGCATGGTTTTAATTATCCTTTAGATCCATAAAAAAGCAGGGGTGGGGGTGGGGATAGATTTATGGCTTTAAATCCTCTTCTTTGCCGTTTCTAAGTCAGCATTTATCAGGTGTGGGGCACATGGTAGTTCTGGAGAGCGCCAGATGGGGATCAAAAGCAAAGCATAAAAACCTTCCCCTTTCAACATACCTAATCTCCTTCTCCTATCTATAAATGGCCACATTACCTTCTGGGCTCAGAAGGGAGATTGATTCTGGCAAGTTGCTGTCTGAGGTATTGGGCTAGTGAGAGGCTGGCTTCTGTGTGCCAGGTCTCTTCTTCCTTCCCCTTTGATGTTTCCCTCAGAAGAACAGAACTACACCTTTCATAGGGAGCCATCAGTTACCTTCTAGAACAACATTAGATGGGGAAATGGCTGGAGAACTATCATTTATTCATTCACTGTTGCTTAGTTTTCTCCCAAATTCCCCACACACTGCCAGGCAGTGGTAGATTCAAATGAAGCATAAAGCATAATTTCTTCTTTTAGAAAGCTTTGACATGAGCTGACAAGAAAATCTCACACAAAATAGACTCAGAGATCATTAAAATATTATTGGTGGTAATTGATGCCACTGATTTGTACACTTAAGATGATTAAAATGGCAAATTTTATGTCATATACATTTTACCACAGCTAAAAAAGGTGCAGGAAGCATCAAAAGAAGATGGAAGGAATACACAGAGTCATTATACCAAAAACAATTGGTCAATGTTCAACCATTTCAAGAGGTAGCATATGATCAGGAACCGATGGTACTGAAGGAAGAAGTCTAAGCTGCACTGAAGGCACTGGTGAAAAACAAGGCTCCAGGAATTAACAGAGTATCAATTTGAGATGTTTCAACAAATGGATGCAGCACTGGAAGTACTCACTCATCTATGCCAAGAAATTTGGAAGACAGCTACCTGGCCAACTGACTGGAAGAGATCCATATATATGCCTGTTCCCAAGAAAGGTGATCCAACCTAATGCGGAAATTATCAAATAATATCATCAATATCACATGCAAACAAAATTTTGCTGAAGATGATTCAAAAACGACTGCAACAGTGTATTGACAGGGAACTGCCAGAAATTCAGGCCAGATTCAGAAGAGAACATGGAACTAGGGATATAATTGCTGATACGAGATGGATCCTGGCTGAAAGCAGAGAATACCAGAAGCATGTTTACCTGTGTTCTATTGACTATGCTAAGGCATTCATTCGACTGTGTAGATCATAACAAATTATGGGTAACATTGTGAAGAATGGGAATTTCAGAACACTTAATTGTGTTCATGAGGAGCCTGTACATAGATCAAGAGGCAGTCGTTCGGACAGAACAAGGGGATACTGCATGGTTTAAATTCAGGAAAGGTGTGCATCAGGGTTGTATCCTTTTGCCATACATATTTAGTGTGTATGCTGAGCAAATAACCCGAGAAGCTGGACTATATGAAGAAGAGCTGGGCATCAGGATTGGAGGAAGACTCTTTAACAACCTGTGTATGCAGATGACACAACCTTGCTTGCTGAGAGTGAAGAGGACTTGAAGCACTTACTGATGAAGATCAAAGACCACAACCTTCAGTATGTGTTACACCTCAACTTAAAGAAAACAAAAATCCTCACAACTGGACCAATAAGCAACATCATGATAAATGGAGAAAAGATCGAAGTTGTCAAGGATTTCATTTTACTTGGATCCATAATCAACAGCCATGGAAGAGGCAGTCAAGAAATCAAAAGACTCATTGCATTGGGTAAATCTGCTGCAAAAAGGACCTCTTTAAAGTGTTGAAGAGCAAAGATGTCACCTTGAAGACTAAGGTGCGCCTGACCCAAGCCATGCGTGGTATTTTCAATTGTATCATATGCATGAGAGATTTGGACAATGAATAAGGAAGACTGAAGAAGAATTGACGCCTTTGAATTGTGCTGTTCATGAAGAATGTTGAATATACCATGGACTGGCAAAAGAACAAACAAATCTGTCTTGGAAGAAGTACAACCAGAATGCTCCTTAGAAGCAAGGATGATGAGACTTTGTCTTACATAGTTTGGACATGTTATCAGGAGGGATCAGACCCTGGAAAACGACATCATGCTTGGTAAAGTAGAGGGCCAGAGGAAAACAGCAAGACCCTCAAAGAGGTGGATTGACACAGTGGCTGCAACAGTGGGTTTAGGCATAACAATAATTGTGAGCATGGTGCAGGACCTGGCAGTGTTTCATTCTGTGGTACATAGGGTTGCTATGGCTCGGAACCAACTCGACGGCATCTAACAACAACAGAAAAGAATATCACACTGCTGGTGTTGTCTAAGTTTTGGAAAGTTTTATTCATTACTAGGGCTTCATATTGAATTAGGTTTTGCCAGGAAGGTGTGATGTGAACTAAGCCTTTTGAAAGATGAACAGGACTTGAATAGATATGAGAGGAGGGAGCATTTAAGATGGGGAAAAACATGAACAAATTCCTGAGGGCAGTGTCAAAAAAGGACAAGAGGAGCGCAGAGAGTACATGTTTGGGAAAATCTATTGAGCCCAGTGATTTCTGGGTGTGTCTGTCATCCTCCTGAGCTGTGTCTTGTTGACGAACCTGGAACTGCGGAGGGAAGATTCAAGAATGCTAAGTGCCTTCTACACAACAAAGCAACGTTTTATTCACTGTTCTACATCATAGCTCTGGGGAATATTTTGATTTTCTTCTTTTAGAAATTTGTGGATGTGCGTTCCCTGAACTGGAGAGAGTATTACATTACATAATCTTAGAGATGGCAGATCCTTGAAGTTATATAGAATGCGAGCTCCATGAAGGTAGGAATTTTTGTTGTTTTTATTCACTGCTGAATTCTTGGAGTCTAGCACAATACGTGACACTTAGTAAGAGCTCAATACGCACTTGTTGAATAAATAAGTGAATGTAAGCTTAGATTCCTACACAATTCAGGAGAATCTGGCCCCTGAACTGGGTATCAGAAGACTCAGTTTCCGGTCTTGGCTCTGGCTCTTATTAGCTGTTGACTTGGGGCACAGTACTTGTTAACTCTGTTTTCTCATTTGTAGAATGAAGATACTAAACCGAAATTCCCTTACTACACAAAGTTGTGAGGATCAATTATCCTCTCAATGTATTATGTTGTAGTTCATTATTCTATATTAAACTCTAGAAAATTAAGATGATTTAGCTTTCCTCAAACTTAGAGCCTAATGGAGGAGAAAGGAAAAAAGAAAAAATGATGACGAATTGATGTGATGGCTGCTAGGATAGTGATACGCATAGGTATTGTGAAAGCTCAGAAGAACAATAGCTAACACAGAATGGGGTGCAGGGTGGGCTTCCTGGAAGAAGTGACAATTGAGCTGAGTCTCTTGGATCTGATAAGAGTTATCTGGGGTAAGTGAAAGTGGCAGTACCTCCTAGGGGGAGAGTAGGTGTGAACAGCCAGACAGATAACCACAGGGGTGGAGTGTGACTTTGTGTACATGCGTGCACACAAGAAGCATTATTTTCCATGTAATGGCATTTGGGTGTTATTTAGGAGCAGGTTATAAGTGGTGTAGGGGCATTGTCAGATTTGCCCTGTAGAAAAATCCCTGGAAGCAACATAGAGGATGAATGGGGAGAAGATGAGACTAGATAAACTGACGGCAAAGGAAATTGATTCGAGGTCTATTGAAAGAATCTGTGCACAAAATGAGGAGGAAATTCAGGACCCAAAACCCTGGTGAAGGGGCCCAAGAGAAGTGGGCAGGTTAAAAGAGACTGAAGATGTGGGCTTAATCGTGACCGGATGCGGGATGTGTGGAAAATGATAATTCCCAGGTTTATGATTTAAGCTACTGCTTGGGTGATGGTAAACCAGAATGTGATATGTGGATGCCTTCATTACATGAATAACTCTGCCAAAAATATCTCTTACATATGTGTCATATTTATTTAGAGAACTTTTCATGGAAGTGGAGAAGGAGGGCACCTTGTGTACATTCTCAGAGGAGTCCACCGTTCTAAATGCTTCGGTTCTGACTTCAAACTTGTTTACCTCACCAAATAAAACATCTAAAATAGATGCCCCTCTTTGGAAGGAAGTTAGTGGACATCTATTTTAGTAGAGCGTACTTCCTGAAGGACTTAGCTTACTTTCTTCTGGAAGGAGCTTGTTAAACATCCGTCTCAGAGAGGACATCTATAGAGGTGAGTTTTCTCCATTTGTTCCCAGTCATCTTTTAACCTTCGCAGTAGGTCATTCCTCTGGGCAGCTTTCTGGCTGGTCTGCTCCATGATGCGTTGAATGATGGATGGTATTATTCATTAAAGGTCCCTGGGTGGCACAAACCATTTACCCTTGACTACTAACCAAAAGACTGGAGGTTCAAACCTACCCACTGGTGCTGTGAAAGAAAGGCCTGGTGATTTGCTTTGAAAAGGTCAAAAGCCCTATGGAGCTGTTCTACTCTGTATGCATGGGGTCATCGTAAGTCAGAATTGACTGGATGGCAATGGGTTTATTTGTTTGTTTGGCTTATTATTCATTAAGATGCAGACTATAAAGGGCAGAGGAGATCTGGGGGGTGGGGTGGGAATTGAGGTGAGGTCAGAGAGTTCAGTTTTCTATCTGTCAGGTTTAAGAAGCCTCTGGGACATTCAGAACACGTCAAAAGGGTTGTTGGATATTGATATCTGGGGCTTAGGTCAACAGAGTCAAAGGCTGCAGAGAGAGCACACAGAAGCTAAAATGTGTCCCTGTACTTTGATCTTAGCAAGAAAGAGATCATTGGTGGCTCTTGTTATTGACATGTGTGGGAGCCAGGTTTTAGTGTTGCAGTATTAATGGGAAGTGAGAATTAGGTTAAAATTTTTTTTTGTTTTATAGACTACGATGTTAAACTACTTTATATTAACACATTACTTTGAAAGATGAGGAGTCCCAGGGTGCTGCAACTGATTAACGCACCTGGCTGCTAATGGACAAGTTGGAGGTTTGAGTTCACTCGGGGGCACCTTGAAATAAAGGCCTGGCAATCTACTTCTGAAAAGATTAGCCATTGCAAACCCTGTGGAATACAGTTCCGCTCCAACTCGCAAGGGGTCTCCACGAATTGGAAGGTATTAGATGGCAACTGGTTTATGAAATGTGAGGATTTAGCTCTTGTATCCTCTCTCTTCCACACGCATGTGTCCCACTCCCCTTTCTCCCGGTACAGTTACATCACAATTTTTCTTGAAGCAATATTTGATCTTTATGATCTTCATGACGATGCCAATATTACTTGCAGCTGAGCCAGAGTACTGAGACTATATTTCCTTTCTTGTACATTTTTGTTTTAGCTATACTTAATCATTTCTTTGATTTTTTTTGTTTGCTTGGTTTTGCATGTTATCTAGAACCAAATCAACCCAAAATTCTGTCAGAAATGTCAGTTTTCCTTCATTATTTTCAAACATATCAGATACTCTATTGATTTTGTCTGCTTCTGGGATACATATTCCTGCAGTCCTACGGCCTCATATTCCAATCTGGACTGACTGTCTTCTTTGTCTAGAGCACACATACCATCCTGGGTTTCTCACAGCATCTTCCTGGGGATTTTCTTCTTCTCCCTCCTTTGTTGGTTTGTCTATTTCCTTTACCATGCATCTTCTTCCTTTTTCGTTTTATTTTGGTTGAACAAATCCTACAGTACCTTTCTGAAAAATAATTATTTGGAAGTTCATTTTTATAACTTGGAGGCTGAATACGTATTTATTCTTCCTTCATATTTAATCAACAATTGGCATAATACAGATATAGGTTGAAAATAATTTTCTCTCATAAGTTAAAGGCATTTCCCTCATTGTTTTCTATCAATGTTGAAATCTAGATACCTTTCTGATTCTAATCCTTTATTTGCATGGATGGCCTGCCATTTATTTATTTATTTATTTAATCTCATGGCTGTTAGAATCTCTTCTGCATCCCCAGTATTCTGAAATTTTGTAATGGTGTGATTAGATGTGTATCTGTGTCTATGCTGGGTACTTAATAAGCCTTTCAATCTGGAAACTAATATTTTTTTTTGGTTGTAGGAAAATTTCTTGTGTGATGTCTTTGATAATTTCTGTCCCTCCATTTTTTCTTTCTGTAGCCCCTACTAATTGAATGTAGGCCATTCTATTTTTCAGTCCTTTGCTATTTTCCATTTCTCTTGTTTGTTAGTTTGTTTTCCTTTGGGAGAGATTTCTTTAAAGCTATCATACAATGGTTCCTTTGTTTTTTCTTGTAATTGTATAGATTTTTAATATCCAAAAGTTATTGTTTTACTCTCTGAATAGTCTTTTTTGTAGCTGTTCTTTTTATTATTGTACTTTAGATGAAGGTTTACAGAACAAACTAGTTTCTCACTAAAGAGTTAGTACACATGTTGTTTTATGATGTTGGTTAACAAACCCATGACATGTCAACACTCTCTCTTCTCAACTCTGGGTTCCCTATTACCAGCTTTCCTGCCTTCTAGCCCTTGCTCCTGGGCTGTAGTGCCCCTTTAGTCTCATTTTGTTTTATGGGCCTATCTAATCTTTGGATGAAGAGTGAACCTTGGGAGTGACTACATTACTGAGCTAAAAGGGTATCTGGGGACCATACTGTCAGGGTTTCTCCAGTCTCTGTCAGGCCAGTAAGTGTGGCCATTTTTTTTTATGAGTTAGAATTTCATTCTACATTTTTCTCCACCTCTGTCCAGGACCCTCTATTGTGATCCCTGTCAGAGCAGTCAGTGGTGGTAGCCAGGTACCATCTAGTTATACTGGCCTCAGTCTGGTGGATGCCATGGTAGATGTGGTCCGTTAGTCCTTTGGACTAATCTTTCCCTTCTATCTTCAGTTTTCTTCGTTCTCCTTTGCTCCTCAAGGGGTGAGACCAGTGGCGTATCTTAGGTGGCCACTCATAGGCTTTTAAGACCTTAGATGCTACTCACCAAAGTCAAATGTAGAACATTTTTTTAATAAACTATGTTATGCCAATTGAGTACAGCTGACTGTTTTGTCCACGGAGGCAACAATTTTTGTTACCAGCCTGAAGATCTCAATTATAAATACAGATATAGATAGATTTTTAATTTTCTTTCTCTTTGAACTGTTTTTGTTTTCAATTATCTTTCATACTACAGAATTTTCTCAATATCTGATAGTCCTTGTTTTTCAGTTCATGTTTAAAAACTAGACACCTATATATGGTTTGGAATCTCTTTGTGTTTGAGTGGGTCTTGTGGTCTGTTGGGCTTTCCTGTAGGCTGACTTGATGGGTAATTTTTCAGAGACTTGTACTGTGATGGTTAAGATTGTATGTCAGCTTGACTGGGCCACGATTCTCAGTGTTTTGGCAGTCATATAATGTTATGATCACCTCTGTGTTGAGATTTGAGATGTGGTCACAGCCATGATGGGATCTGCTTTGAGTAGCCAATCAGTTGAAATGGAGTTTCTTGGGTGTGTGGCCTGCATTGAACATAAGCGGACATTCTGGCAGGGCTCAGGGGCTTTTTGCTCATGCTGAATCCTGCAGCAGGCTTCTGTTCGTCTGACCTCCAGTTCTTGGGACTTCAGCTAGCAGCTTACTTGTGGTCTTGCCTGCCAGTCTTGGGATCTCTCCATCTTCCCAGCTGGTGAGCAAGAGTCCTGCTGATCTTTAATTCTCCAGCCACTGTGGCTACATGAATCAGTAGAGGCCTCTATCCTGACCCATCAGCTTGGGACATTCCAGCCTCTACAACCACGTGAGCCATTTCCTTGATATAAATCTCTCTATTTCTATATAAATTTATATGCTTTACTGATTTTGCTTCTTTAGAGAACTCAGCCCAAGGCACATACTATATCAGAATCTTTTCTAGTGGATTCGGTAATTTCCCCAAATAGAACTGGTACCACTTGGAAGTCATGTTGGGAGAGGAATACAGGGAGGGTGTTTCCATGCAATATGTAGACTTTAATATTTCTGCTTCAACTACGGTACTCCCACACACCCCTGAGCCTTATGTCTTCAATTTTAGAATGTCTTGGTCCAACATATCCAGAAAATAATTTTCAGTTCTTTTGCTGGAATAAGGGATGAATAGATGTCCAGCTGCATGGTTGGAGTAGAGGTCCAGGGATCTGGGAATCTAATTCTTTCTCAAAGATTTCCAATCAATCAACCGTTCTATTGTCAGTCTTATTTCCACCACCATTTTAAGAGGTATCTTGTCATCTGATTCCAGATCCTTTCTCAGATGAGGTAAATCAGCCTCCGTAACTGCCAGAGGGGCTTTTCTTCTTTCTTTGCCCTGCTAAGTCACTACAAAGTCCTGCTTGCTGCCTACTTACTTCTCTTGATAGCCATTCATATCTCAAACTTGACATTCTAAACCCAAACTCTTGATATCCTCCCCATCCATACCTGCTGCTCTCCCATTCACAACAATCCACTTAGTTGTTCAAATCATCCTTAATTTTTCCTTTCTTTTATTTTCCCATTCAAATCATCAACAAATCCATTGACTTTACCTTCAAGATTTATTCCAATTTTGGCTTTTTATTACCTCCACATCTATTGCCTGGAAACAAGCCACCATTATTTCTCACGTGGATTACTCCTAATTGTTAATTCCATATTTTCCCTGTTGGGAATACCCTCTATACAGCAAACAGAGTTACCCTTGAAATATCTAGAATAGACAAATATATAGAGACCAAAGTTTGTTAGTGGTCACCAGAGGCAGGAAGGAGAGAGGAAGGGGGAGTCATTGTTTAGGAAGCATTATATTTCTACTGATGGCATTGTTGAAAAACTTGGCAATGATTTTTGATAATGGTTGCACAACGTGATTAATGTAATTGATATCACTAAATTGTAAACACGAAAAAAGTTGAATTGGTAAATGTTGTATTACAAATATTTTTACAACAATAAAGAAAGCTGTGATGACAAATAAGTTAGGAAGAAATAAACCTGTATTGTTAAAAAAAAATCTAAATCTTATCATGTAATTTCGCTGCTCAAAATACTCCACTGGTTTCCCATCATCTGTAGAATAAAATTCACAATTCTTCTCTTGGCATCATATGCTGTGCCCACTCTAGGTATATCTCCTATCACTATACTTCTTATTCTCAGCCAAACCAGACTTCTAGATGTTTCTTGAAGATACTCAGCATTTTCTTCCCTTGGGGCCTTTTTGCTTGCTGGTCTCACTCCCTGAAATTCTCTTTCTACATATTTGTGATTCTAAAATTGCACTGAGTGTGAGATTCTAAATTCCCCTTTTTATCCCCTCACATGTAAAAATGTCAGTTCCTCAATTGCAAAGACTGTTTTACTTACTGCTACATCCCCATTGCTCGGGATAACCCTGGCACATAGTAGGTGCTCAATAAATATTTGTTGAGTGAATGAATGAATTTCAAATTCAATGGAATTTCAGGTGGAAGTGTCAATAAAAGCATGCATTCAAGTAGTCATCTTTAACTAGATCATATATATATATATTTAAATAAGAAACCAATTAAGGTAATAAAGAGCTGTAATTTCAGCCTCTGTTCAAACACCTCAAATCATGAGAATGTACCACTTCAGAGGCAGTGAATTCCACCATTAGAAAGTGCTAATCATTTAAAAAAATTGTATTCAACTAAAATCTGCCAACCAGGAAATTTTACCTAATGGACCTTGTTCTACCCCTCTAGCAATGGAGGAATCTCTTCCTCATGAAATTAATTGAAACATTTGAAAATGGTTATCAGTGATCTTCCAAGTCTTTTCTTTTCCAGACTAACCTCCCAAGTCAAGAGTATAACCTTTCTTACATGACTTGCGTTTCTAGTTGCCCATTTCTGGCTGTCATTTGGTTTGGAAATGCCAAGCAATCCAGAACTGTTGGCAATATTCAATGGACAGCAAGTGATATCCTCAGTGTTTGTTTCAAGGAATCTTGACATGTTAAGCGGTATTTTTGGAAATGTTGAGTTTTGTGGTCAAAATGATTAAAACAGCTGTTTATTTTTGTATTATTGTTATGAGTCTTTCCAAAGCATGTAAGAGGCTAAGTGTGTATTGTCAGTTTCCATGAGTGGGATAGATTACATGGAGATTCTTAAGCATTGTTGACCATAGTCTTCTTTCCATGGAACACAGTGTTCCGTGGAACATCATTTGGGAAAATTTTCACTAGAGTAATGGTTAACTCTGTTCCGTTTGCTAAGTCCCATCAGTTCATGAGTTTTTATGTGTGCTCCAAGCACAAGAATTGTTTCTAGATCTAGGCTGTGGAGATTTTCAGTTCTTGTAAAGAACTTCCCTGAAATGTCCTCTGAGCAAGTCAATATGCTTTCTTTTGGCATGGCATGGAAAAGTATGTTCTGTATATTTAAAATGCACTGCCACAAAAAATGGACTCTGTGCCTAGCTGTAAGACTCAAATTTGAGTTAGATCATCTCACTTCAGTACCACAAATCATGCTTTGAATTTATACAAAATTCTGAAAGCACACAGCTTCCATGTAAAGGTCCATAATTTTTTATTCAAATTCCACATGTATCTTAAGACTTGGATTTTGTAAATTTTAGAAATGTAATATCATGCCTATATCATACATTACACCCCTTCAGGGTTTAGAGCCGTACCTTCTAAACAAATCTGTTAATATTTGCTGAATATTCATACCTTTTTGTTGTTCTTAGGTGCTATCGAGTCAGTTCCAACTCATAGTGACCCTGTGTATGACAGAATGAAACACTGCCCGGTCCTGCCCCATCCTCACAATTGTAGCTATGCTTGAGCCCATTGTTGCAGCCACTGTGTGAATCCATCTCACTGATGGTCTTTCTCTTTCTCACTGACCCTCTATTTTACCAGGCATGATGTCTTTCTCCAGGGTCTGACTCCTCCTGATGACGTGTCCAAAGTATGTGAGACATAGTCTTACCATCCTTGCCTCTAAGGAGCATTCTGGTTATTCTTCCAAGACAGATTTGTTCATTCTTTTGGCAGTGCACAGTATATTCAATATTCTTGCCAACACCACAAGCCAAAGGCATCATTTCTTCTTCAGTCTTCTTTACTCATCGTCCAACTTTTGCATGCATCTGAGGCGATTGAAAACACCATGGCTTAGATCAGGTGCACCTTAGTCTTCAAGGTGACATCTTTGCTTTTAACACCTTAAAGAGGTCTTTTGCAGCACATTCATACTTAGTATTATAAATAAAGGCTTAAATAAACATCAGTCTATATCAGGTTTTGTTTGCAAATAAGTTTTAGTGACTCACTTAATAAAAATAAACTGCAGTTTCAGATTTTTTGGATCTTGGAACGGTGGATAAAGGACCATAGGCACACTAGTGAAGAAAAGGTGAGATGTGTTGTTAGCAGCAAATGCCAAAAACCAAACCCATTACCATCGAGTCGATTCCAACTCATAGCGACCCTAACAGCAGACTTCAAATTTCTCAATATTCTCATCGTTGGAGAAACAACAGAGGAATCTCTGTTGAGAGAATCTTTAGGGGAAGAGGAACAGAGGGGTAATTGTTAAAGTTATCCTCCCTGGCCCTTTCTCATTATTGACTCACTCTAATATATATATATTTTAAATATATTCTTAGAAATAATTAACTCATTTATTCTACTTCACCACCTTTTAATTCATTTACTCTCACCCCCTTCTACTGAAGATGAAAATCTCCAAATTATATGATAAATAAATGAAGAAATAAATAAAACAGTGAAGATCAAGTGGCTATGGGAACTATGACCACACAACAAATCTAGGATGGTGGACTGATGACACAACTTTCAAAAGTGAGTATTGCTTAATTTATGTAGTGGAATACACCATGGGCTAGAAGTTAGAAGGTGTGTCTCTGTTGTAACTACCTATGTGACCTTTGGCAAATTTGGTAACTCCATCTACAGAACAAGCGCTTGGGACTGAACAATCATTTTCGAGTCCATTTAATATCTCCAATCCAAACAACCTTATTCACATAACAGATTAACCACAGGTGGGAGTCTCTGTAACGGAAAACAAAACATAGTGAACAATGGCATCTCCCAACTCCTGGGGAGACCCATCAAGAAAAGAATGCTACCCTGAAGGACACACATGGAACTTAATTTCTCCATTCTTTCAGACATTTTACTCTAATCATAGGATATTGCACTATGTATTAAATGTCTTCAATAAGAATTTCATTTAGATTCAATAAGTCAGAATTGCAAACACTAATGAAATGCCAATAGAGTGATTAACAGCACATGCTTTGAAGTTCCCCAAATATGCTCCAAAAAAAAAAAAAAGAGGAATTTGTAAGAAAAATGTCCAGACATGGAACTTTTCCCTGCAGTTTGTTTGTTTATTTATTTTTTTTTTCAGAGGTGAAACATCTCTCAAATGCTCAATTCTGAACAAACAGAAAAACAGCAGGGGGATTTAAAAAAAAAAAAAAAAAAGGCTGACTTTCAGTCACACAGATCTCAGCAAGAAATAAAAATAAACTGTTTAAACAATGTTCCTTTTTCACATCTCCCAGAACCAGGTTTGGTAAAAAGTGGTTTGAAAATAGACAGACTCATCCCTCCTCCCCACGCTTTGCCCTTGCCCTGACTCTGCTGATCCTGTAACTTCTTCCACATTAATTAAAGATTCCAGGGACTTTGCTCTTTTTTTCTTTTCTGGGAGGCACTTAAGAACATGAATATTGGAACAGAAGCTGTCTGCAAATTCCACGTTAGTCTAAATTCAGAAAAATATCATAACTTCATTGCCTTCTAGTTTACCTCATTCAGGCTCCATCTTTACTGATAAAGCCTAGAGAATGAAATGACCTGTCTGGTGTCACACAGCTGGTTTGTAACAGAGCTCTGACTACCATCGGCCCAATGTTGTCTGTCGTCCCAAATTAAAATAAGATAATTTTTCTCCATAACTCACTGTTGCAATAAGTACCTCCCCCCAGTATGGCAGAGTATTAGACAGTTTTAACCAGGACATGAGCTCCAAGTAGTTCAGCACCTGAGAAAAATTAAGAGGAGAATTGAAAATCATATCCAGCTGGGCGTTAGCATGTGTTAAACAGGGTTCTGATGTTAAAGAGCTTTTAGTGCGTGACTGGTACACCTCAGGGCAAGGCCCAGTCTTCCCTGAAAATCTGTTCTTGCTTTTCTTCCTTTTCTGTCTAATCAGTCCCATTCAGTGTTCAATTCTCTTTCTCACGTTGCAAAGTGCTGGACAAATTACTGGTATCCTCTATGAACCTTTGGTTTACCTTTGGTTTCTGAACTCATGCCCTCTTGAGAATATTTCAAGGTAATTCTTTCCCAAGATACATTTAATAAAATTTTAGGAACATAATTGAAGCAAAGACCTTTACATCTAAATTTTGTAGCCTTTGATCTTCTATTCTAATTCTCTTCTGGAATGTGTATATTTTCTTAATGCTTTATTCTTATTGTTCTGAAATTCTTTCATCTCTTCAGCTCTGACAACCTGCCTTCTGAAATATGGACCACTTTATAGTGTTGGGTTTATCCATGCAAAATTGCTGATATTCAGCTGCTTTTGACCTAAACAAACAGCACTTTCATTTGGTTCAACCTACAAATCTAGAATAAACAAGATCTTATTTTAGCAGAGAATTTTTTTTCTTAAAGTAGAGAAACTATGTAATAAAATCATGCTTTTTATTGAATGTTACAATGTAGAAATCAAACTGTGTTTAAGAAAAAGTTTTGCTTAGTTTCTTCCTTTGCTTATAGCTCCAATAACCATATGTCTTGGTTTGTCCACATGGTTTGCCCATGATAAGCCAGCAAAACAGGCTTATCATTGCTTTTGCTGAGGACTGAATCCAGTTTGGCATTTGTTGTAGAATTTTCACTCTCTAAATATCATTATTAGTCACGTTAAAATAATATCACTTTGTCATGTTGAGTTTGGTAGACCTCTATTTTGTGTTTTCAAGCTTCTGTTGTGGTCTCTACTGAAAGTGTGCATGAGGTATGTGTGTTGTGAACAGAGGCCTCACCTTAACATGTAGGTCAATAGGGTCTGTCTGTACACAACTAATTAATGCCTCCTTTTCAAGGAGGAATACCAGGTGCTCATTGAAAAAATGAAATGTATTCAAATACAAGCAATGTGGCATAGCTAATTCTTTCTGGTTTTGCATGGTGATGGGGTAGGCATTTGAGGTTGCTGCCCTAGTGGCCACTTGGTTTTTCCAGTATCATGACATAGCCTTGTCATAGCTCATGCATGTCCTGAGAGATATACAAAACTGCCAGGCCACCAGTTGGCAGGACCCACGGCAAATGTGAAAAATTCTGCTAGGTGTACATGAAATGTGTACATGCAATAGAGACCAAGCAGTTCTGCAAAGAGCATGTAGTTGATGTATTGGTATAGGGATTTTGTCACTTACTGTATGTTACACGTGTGCAACTAATTTTTTTTTGTTTTGTGATAATTATATATATATTTTTTGTTTGGTGATACTTTTTTTCCAATAAACCCTTTTGACAAAATGTAAGTTGAAAAGGAAGAAAAGTGCCTGTTTAATAAAATTTAAGTAAACCAAAACCAAACCAAACCCATTGCCATCAACTTGATTCTGACTCATAACGACCCTATAGAACAGAGTAGAACTGCCCCATAGAGTTTCCAAGGAGTGGCTGGTGGCTTTGAACTGCTGACGTTTTAGGTTAGCAGCTGTAGCACTTAACCACTACGACACCAGAGTTTCCATACCGAACTTTTATTTCTAAATAAAGTTGATGAAGAATGTGAAACTCTTACAAAATGCTGGGCAACTTTTACCATCCACCCAGAAGCTGTGGTGCCATTAATGACCACATGGAAACAAGAAAACACAGCTCTGCTGAAGAGGCATCAGCATCTACTAAAAGTTAGTAGTCTTTTTAAGAATACTTGCCTGAAGACAATTGTATAATATCTGCAGTTTTAGAAGGTACATTTATATATAATGTTGTGATTTTTATGTAATTTTTTTACATGACTATTCTGAACTAATTTTCCTAAATTTCTATCCCAAGTTTTCTTGTAGACATAATACAAAAAGTGAAGTAACGTCTGTTATGTTTTGGCACCATTTATAGAAGAAGATAACTACAACAGTTAAATGATGCCCACTGGCTTCAATGGTAGAACCTCGCCTTCCATGCTGGAGATGTAGGTTCAGTTCTTGGCCAAGGCACTTCAAGTGCAGCCACCACCCGTCTGTCAGTGGCGTTCTGTATTTGCTATAATGCTGAACAGGTTTCAGCAGAGCTTCCCGACTAAGATGGTCTAGGAAGAAAGGCCTGCGAGTCTACTTCTGAAAATCGGCCAATAGAAATCTTGTAGATTACAATAGCCTGATCTGAAACCCAAAACTCTGGTGGTGTAGTGGTTAAGTGCTACGGCTGCTAAATAAGAGGTCAGCAGTTTGAATCCATCAGGTGCTCCTCGGAAACTCAATGGGGCAGTTCTATCCTGTTCTATAGGGTCGCTATGAGTCAGAATTGATTCGACGGCAGTGGGTCAGTGGAATCTGAAACTGATCATGGGAATGGTGCAGGACTGGGCAGTATTTTGATGTGGTGTGAATGGGGTCTCAGTGAGTTGGCGCTGAATCCGCAGCAGCTAATGAACAAAACAAAAAACTGACTGGAGTTTCTCATATGAACCATGGAAAACAGGAAAATGATTTGAGAGACTATTTTCTCAATTCTGTAAAAGATGGTATGTAATTAGTACCATTCTAGTTGTCCAGGAGAGAAGTTCATTCATTAAAACATTACATACAGTTAAAGTCTAAGGGCATTAGAGCTTAATTTTCTTGAAGAATGCTGTTAGAAAAAGGTTGAATCAGATGTTTCACATTGAAATTCCGTTAAGATAATATCAAAAATTGCTTGCTTTTTCACTCATTCATAGACTCAAGTAAAGCTTCTGGAAGTTCACTCTGTCATAGATAAAATTTCTGGTATTATCTTGAGTACTATTGTAAAGTTAGTTAAAAAGTTCAACGCTGAGAATTATGTTTTGTGAGAATAATTCAGACGCAAATGCCATCATATTAAGACCAATGTTCTTAGTAAATGAAGAAACCTACAGAACAGAAACGCACATGGAACTTGTGGTGAACACAGTATTCAAATTTTTTCTATCCAAACAAGCAACAATATTCAACAATCAAAATAAAAGCTGTTGCTGATTATATTTACAACTAACTTGATATAAATCAGCATTCAGTGGCTAACCAAAAGTTGGGCAGTTTGAATCTACCAACTGCTCCTTGGCAATACTTTGGGGCAGTTCTACTCTGTCCTATAAGGCCACTGTGAGTTGCAATTGACTCAGTGGCAATGGGTACAATAATGTGATATACACATATAGTTAAAATAATTAAATATAATGATTTGTTAAACAGCTGATGTTAAACATAAAAATAAATCCTTGAAAAGCAGCATGTGCTTTTCTACCCATTATCAATTAAATTTTACAAATGTGTAAATCTTGGGTAAGTAGACCTAAGTGTCCTGTAAAGATACTGACTTCTTTTTCTTTTTGCAAATGAGTTATCTAAATTGATCTAGAAAAGTATTGAAATTTCTTGTAGATTTAGTTATCTGAATTTTAATGGCATTTTGTTCCAAGGTACTTGAAAATCTTTAATTAAAGTTTTCATTGTTTAGCCCACCACAGAACTTCAGCTTCTGAAGATTTGAGAAACTTGAAATTACTAAAAAATAAATAAAATCAGGAAGATCCTAAGAATTAATACAAATACAGCACCTCTTTTTGTCAATAAATTTTTTAACAGTTTTGTGGAGATGTAATTCACATACTATACAATTCATCCATTTAAAGTGTACGATTCAGTGGTTTTTAGTATATTCCAGGTGTGTACAACCGTCATTAAAGTTGACTTTAAAACATTTTCATCACCTCACCAGGAAACTCCATACCCTTTAGCTCTCACCACCCTATTCTCCACCTACACACCCCCTCAGCCCTAACCAACCACCAATCTACTTTCTGTCTCTATAGATTTCCCTGTTCTGGACTTTCATATAAATAGAATCACATAATATATTCAAGGTTCATTCATATTGTAGCATGTGTCAGAACTTCATCCCTTTTTTATGGCCAAAAAATATTCCATTGCATGGATGTACCACATTGTGTTTATACATTCATCAATTGATGGACATTTGGATTATTTTCCTTTTGGATATTATGAATCATGCTGTTATAAACATTCCCTGGAGAAGGACATCATGCTTGATAAAGCAGAGGGTCAGTGAAAGAGAGGAAGACCTTCAACAAGATGGACTAACACAGTGGCTCCAGCAATGGGCTCAAACATAGCAATGATTGTGAGGATGGTGCAGGACTGGGCCGTATTTCCTTCTGTTGTACTGAGTCAGAACCAACTCGATAGCAACTAACAACAACAGCAAACATTCTTATACACATTTTTGTGTAAATGTGTATTTTCATTTCTCTTGTAGTTGAATTGCTGGGTCACATGGTAACTCTGGAGCTTAGTGGGTGCAGTGGTTGAGAGCTCGCCTGTTAACCAAAAGATCGATAGTTCAAGTCCACCAGCTGCTTCTTGGAAGACACATGGGTCCATTCCACTCTGTCTTATAGAATCTCTAGGAGCCTGAATAGACTCAACCGAAATGATGTTTTTTATGGTAACTGTATATTTAATCATTTGAGGAACTGCTGGGCTGTTTTCCAAAGTGGCTGCACCATTTGAAATTCCTACCAGAAGTTTTGAGAATTCTGGTTTCTATATCCTTGACGACAGTTGTAATTACCTATCTTTTTTGATTCTAGTCATCCTAAGGGGTTAAAGTGTCATCTCTTTGTGGTTTTGATTTGCATTTCCCTGATGACTAATGATGTTGAGTGTCTTTTCGTGCTTATTGGCCACCTGTGTATCTTTCTGGGAGAAATGTCTGCTCAGGTCCTTTGCCTATGTTTTAATTGGGTTATTTGTCTTCTTATTTCTTTGCAAGAGCCCTTTATACATTCTAGAAAAAAATCCTTTGTAATATATATGATTTACAAATATTTTATTCTGTGGGTTGTCTTTTCACTTTTTTTTTTTTTTAGAGATGGTGCCCTTTGAAGAACACACTTTTTTAATTTTGATGATGTCCAATGTATCCACTTTTTCTTCTGTTGGTCATGTGGAAGAACTGATCTTGAACATTAATGCAGGAGAACAACTGACCAAAAGGGACTGTGAGAGCTCAAACTATGAGTAAGCTTTAATTCTGAAAATGCACAATTAGACTTTGAAATACATAGACTTTTGGAAAGAATGTTTTGATGAAACTTTTGTTTTAATTGAACACATTTATGTCCTCTACCAGGATAAAATGAAATTGAAAGGTCTATAATTTTGCAGCATTTACTTTTGTGAAACACTTTAAAAACTGTAAATAGAGATATCTTATTTGAATAGTTTGGTTCCTGTAAAAATATCTGACAAATAATGGACTTTGAATGAAAACCAGAAGACAGAAACTGGGGAGAAATTTGGGGTGAAACATTTGTACATTTATTACAAATAAATAAGATTAAGAATATTCTCTACTTAGTAGATTTTTTTTATGAACTCACCTCAATACTTGAAAAGAGTGTCTTCTCAATAAAAATTAATGCAAACTTTTTTTTTAAAAGAAAAGTCAATTGATGATATCAGTAATTTTCAAATTTAATAATCAAAAATGCAATGTTCGAAAAGATTGCAGGAAACTTTAGAACAGAATAAAAAACAATAGTACTAACTTAATACAAGTGTATTCTTCATAAAAATGCAAGTGACACCATATTAGAGACAGTTATGGCTAAGAACAGTTTAAAGTAAATCAATCAATGTAATTCACCACATAAAAAAGAAAAAGAATCACATGATTATTCAGTTGATGCAGGAAAGGCACATTTGATAAAACTCAATGCCCTCTCCTGATAAAAACTCTCAGCAAAATAGAAATAGAAGCAAAAGTCCTCAATGTAATTAAGGGCATATATGCAAAACTAACAGCCAACATTATTCTCAATGGAGAAAGACTGAGAGCCTTTCCCTTGAGAACAGGAATGAGACAAGGATGCCCATTATCACCAATTTATTCAGTATCGTACTGGAAGTCCTAGCCAGAGGAATAAGGCAAGAAAAGGAAATAAAGGGTATCCAAATTGGAATGGAACAAGTAAAACTATCTCTATTTGCAGATGACATAATCCTATACATAGAAAATTCCAGAGGCTCCACAAGAAAGCTGCTGCATCTAAAAGAAGGATTCAGCAAAGTGGCAGGGTATGAGATCAACACACAAAAATAAGCTATCCTTTACACCAACAAGGAAAACTTTGAAAAGGAAATCAAGAAGACACTAGCCTTTATAATAGCCCCCAAAGGATAAAAAACCTGGGATGTAACATAATCAGGGATGTAAAAGACCTTACAATGAAAATTATAAAACACTACCACAAGAAACTAAAAGAAACCTACATAAATGGAAAAATGTTCCATGCTCATGGACTGAAAGACCTAACACTGTGAAAATGTCAATACTATCCAAAGCAATCTATAGATATAATGCAATCCCAATCCAAATTTCAACAACATCTTTACTGAAATGGAAAAATAAATTGCCAACTTTATACGGAAAGGAAAGAGACCCTGAATAGCCAACCAATATTGAAGAAGAACAAAGTAGGAGGCCTCACAATACCAAATCTTAAAACCTACTATACAGCCACACTAATCAAAACTACCTGGTACTGGTTCAATGACATACACACGACCAATAGAATAGAATTGAGAACCCAGAAATAAATCCATCCACCTATGCACAGCTGAATTTTGATAAGGGGTCAAAATTCATTCAATGGGGAAGAAACAGTCCCTTTAACAAATGTTACTGGCAAAACTGGATATCCATTTGCAGAAAAATAAAGCAGGATGGATACTTCACACCATACACAAAAACTAACTTAAAATGGATCAAAAACCTAAATGTTAAAGCTAAAACTATAAAGCTACTGGAAGGTAATATAGGGACAAAACTATGGGTCTTAATTTTTTTTTTTCTGAAATAGATTACCAAACACAACTACAAATGCACAAGGAACAGAAGACAAATTAGATAACTGGGGACCTCCTTAAAATTAAATATTTATGCTCATCAAAAGATTTATCAAAAGAGTACAAAGAGAAACTACAGACTGGGAGAAAACCTTTGGGAACAAAATATCTGATAAGGGCATAATCTTTAAAATATATAGAAAGAAAACTTCAACAACTCAACAACAAAAAGACAAACAATCCAATTAAAAAATGGGCAAAGGACATGAACAGGCACTTCACCAAAGAGGGCATTCAAGTAGCCAACAAACACATGAAAGGTGCCCTCTATCATTAACCATTGAGAGCTTTGTCGTTGAGTAGATTCCAACTCATAAGGGATGCAAATCAAAACTACAATAAGATACCATCTCACCTCTACAAAACTGCCACTGATACAAAAAAACAGAAAACAAAAAATGCTGGCAAGTTTATTTCGAGTTTGGAACCCATATCCACTGCTGGTGGGATTGTAAAATGGTACAACCACTATGGAAAGGGGGTGATGCTTCCTCAAAAAGCTAGAAATAGAAGTAATCCCACTCCTAGGTATATACCCTACAGATCTATTATCAGTGACACAAATAGACATATGAAACCTATGGTCATTGCAGCATTATTCACAATAGCAAAAGGATGGAAACAACCCAATTCTCACCAACGGATGAATGGATAAACAAAATATATGGTATATACATACAATGGGATACTACATAGCTATAAAGAATAAAGTCGAATTCACAAAACATCTTATAATATGGATGAATCTGGAGGATGTTGTGCTAAGTGAAATGTCAATCACTAAACCAAAAAACCAGCTGCTGTCAAGTCTATTCCAACTCATAGGGACCCTATTGGACAGAGTAGAACTGCTCCATAATGTTTCCAAGGCTGTAAATCTTTATGGAAGCTGACTGTCACATCTTTCTCCCACAGAGCAGCTGTTGGGTTCGAACTACCGACATTTCGGTTGGCAGCTGAGCACTGTAACAACTGTGCCACCAGGGCTCCTTAAGTCAATCACAAAAAAACAAATATTATGTGATTTCACTTTTATATAAAGAAAAAAATAATTATACATACAGAAATCAATATTGTTTGGTGGTTACTAGGGATAGGAGAGACAGGGAGGGGGAATCTCTCTTTAGACAGTAGACACTTGTTATTTTTGGTGATGGGAAAGACAATACCAAATGTGGTTGAAGTGTGCACAGCTTTCCCAAGGTAAATAATGACAATAAGAAGTACACAAAAAACAAGGGGCGTTATTGGTAAATGCTGTAACACATACAATTTTACAATAGCAGTAACTACCAAAAAGTATGTAAGTGGTTACATAGGTAGATATGTATGCATATATGTGTATAGGAAGGCATGTGTGCATATATACATGAACATGTATGGGCATATCTGTTGTTGTTGGGGTTAGGAGCCATCGAATCAGTTCCAACTCATAGCAACCCCAGGTACAACAGAATGAAACACTGCCTGGGCCTGTGCCATCCTCACAATTGTTATGCTTGAGCACATCTTTGCAGCCACAGTGTCAAACCATCACATTGAGGTTCTTCCTCTCTTTCGATGACCCTCTACTTTAGCAAGCATTATGTCCTTCAGATACTGATCCCTTCTGGTAACATGTCCAAAGGACATGAGACAAAGTCTCGCCATCCTCGCTTCTAAGGAGCATTCTAGCTGTGCTTCTTCCAAGATGGGTTTGTTTGTTCTTCTGGCATATTCAATATTCTTCACCAATACCATAATTCAAAGGCATCAATTCTCCTTCAGTCTTTCTTATTCATTGTCCAGCTTTTGTATGTATATGAGACATTTGAATATACCATGGCTTGGATCAGGTACACCTTAGTCCTCAAAGTGACATCTTTGCTTTTTAACACTATAAAGATGTCTTTTGCAGCAGATTTGTGCAATGCAATATGTCATTTGATTTCCTGACTGCTGAGTGTTGACTGGATACAGGTAAAATGAAATCCTTGACCACTTCATTATTTTCTCCTTTTATCATAATGTTGTTTATTGGCCCATATGTGAGGATTTTTTTTTTTTATGTTGAGCTGTAATCCATGCTGATCTTCAGTAGTAAGTGCTTCAAATCCTCTCCTCTTTCAGCAAGCAAGGTTGTTAATGAGTCTTGCTCCAATCCTGACACACTACTCTTCTTGATATAGTCCAGGTTTCTCAGATTAATTGCTCAGCATACAGATTGAATAAGTAGGGTGAAAGGACACAATCTTGATGCATACCTTTCCTGGTTTTAAACCACACAGTATCCCCTTGTTATGTTTGAAGGACTGCCTCTTGGTCTATGTACAGGTTGCTCATGAATACAATTAAGTGTTCTTGAATTCCCATTCTTCACAATGTTATCCATAATCTGTTATGATCCACGCAGTTGAATACCTTTTCGTAGTCAATAAAACTCAGGTAAACGTCTCTCTGGTATTCTCTGCTTTCATCCAAGATTCATCTGACATCAGCAATGATATCCTCATTCCACATCCTCTTCTGAATTCGGCTTGAATTTCTGGCAGTTCCTTGTCAATGTACTGCTGCAACCACTTTTGAGTGATCGTCTGAAAAATTTTACTTGTGTTTGATATTAATGATATTGTTTGATAATTTCCATCTTCTGTTGGGCCACCTTTTTTTGAAGCAGAAACAAATGTGGATCTCTTCCAGTCAGCTGGCCAGGTAGCTATCTTCTAAATGTTTTGGCGTAGATGATTGAGTGCTTCCAGCGTTGCATCTGTTTGTTGAAACATCTCAGTTGGTATTCTGCCAATTCCTGGAATCTTGTTTTTCACCAATGCCTTCAATGAAGCTTGGGCTTCTTCCCTCAATAACATCAGTTCTTGATCATATGCTACCTCCTGAAATGATTGAACGTTGATCATATTTTTTTGGTATGGTGACTGTGTATTCCATCTTCTTTTGATGCTTCCTGCATCATTCAATATGTGTATATATGTGTGTGCTGCACATATGTTTATATATATATATATATATATATATATATATATATATATATATATATATATCATAAAGCACATGGGATTATCCCCCAACCCTTGGCTATTGCCATTCTAACAGGTGTACTAATTGAGTTTTTTGGTTCTAAGGGGAATTACAGTGAATATATATTATTCTGGAGAAAGTTCCATGTGAGTTGGAAAAGAACGTATACTTTGCTGCTGTTGAGTGGAATGTTCTATACATTTTTAAACAGAACTATTATATATGTCGGCCAGTATTAGAAAATCAATTTTTAGTGCAGAAATAGCACACAATTATCTCCCTCTTCCTTCCCATTTGGCTATGCCCTCCTTTTCCTTCAGGTCTCAGTTCGAACCTGACTTGACCTGGTAGGACTTCTCTGAGCTTTTTATCCATCATGGATTGCTGATCACCTGAATCATTTTTGAGTCCCTATCACATTGCAATGAATGATCTTTTCTACCTGTCTGTGGCTTGTTGGTGGTGAATTCCATGTCTCATAGCAGAGGGTGCCACACCCTGAGAGATGTATGATTGCATATGCCTAAGGCTGTATATGGTTGGTGCTCAGCTGTATGTGTGTTGTTGATGATGATATGATCATACCATATTAAATGAAGAAATACTAGGCAGCCTGGGTTTTGGGTGGGATACAAATAAAATGTATGTCTGTGGCAAGTCAACTGTTGCTAAAATCCTCTTTCCAGTAGCAGAAAGAACTCTTGTTCTAGTCCTACAGATGAGGAGGAAAGGAGGGGGAGGCTATACTTTAGTTGGCCAGATAAGATGACAAGTGACAGTAGGAGGGAAATATATAAGAACTGAGAATAGGTGTATTCTAGAGCAGTCACACTGGTAAGCATGGTATTATAGAGATACGTTGGGGAAAAGACAATGTCAAAGTAAATGTTATAAAGGCAAAGGAAGAAAACCTTTACCGACCCAGGAATATATGGAAGAGAGAAATCTGAAGATGAATATTGAAAAGGTATTTTTTATTCTGACAGTATTTCACCTTAACAGAGCCCAGAATGTGCTAACATGAATAGAAACTGATTGAAAGGAACCTGGTCAACAAAGAGGAAACACAAAAGAAAATAATGGATTGGTGTAAGTAATATTGCATAAAACTGGTATTTACGAGGCTCCTCTGGATACATCCCTAGTATCAAGTTTCAACAACAAAAACATGCCTTAATGATTTCCAAATGAATCATTGATATAATATGTACTGGAATCAAAGCGCAGTTACATTCACAGATTTATTTTTATGTTTAGAGCACTTTGAATTGACCGTATTTATGTACATATAAGATAATGTCTTAGAGGGAATTCAATCTTCTCACATTTCCTACACATGTGACGTCCTTCTTGGAGCCATTGGTTCTCTAAAGTCTTCATATTCCAATCATCTCTACAGATAAACGAAGATAAAAATAAATAAAACGGAGAAAGATTTAATTTCACCTTTAGGCACGGAAATCACGGAAAGAATGACATATGCCTCTCTAGACTGCATTTTCATATCATGAAGAGGAGTGAGAGAGGAGAGAAAATTAACTTTTGGTGAATAAATGTGTCTGGAGTCTCCTAGCTTTCTAGGCTTACCTTATTCTTAAATAATAATTGAGAGGAAGTTGGGAAAAGTCAATAGGTTGTAGAGAAGACTTTCAGAATGGGATTTTAGGAAACCTGAAATTTTTACCCTGAACTAAGTAACAAATGACCTTGTACAAACCAACGCCCATAGGTCTCCGTTTATTTCTTCTCCAAAAAATGTTTGTGCTCAGTAATGCTTCAAATACCTTATGCCACAAGATTTTACAGCCTGTGTAGTAATAATATGATTTATATTATTCAAAAGGGGAAGATGCAGGAGGTAAAACTGATCAGAGCAAAGGAACTGTCCAATGTGCTTAAAAACAGATGGTTCCGTTTGTTCTCTATCACCCAAAATCTTGGGGGCTGGAGTTATGACCAGAAAATCACAATGTGACTCCATCTGTTATTCATCCAGCATTTATACTACATTAAATATGTAGTAAGCTATCCCGTCAGTGTCAAGTGGGTATAATTCAATATGAAATCAATTTCCTTTTGCTTAAAGGGAGAAATGACTTATTTAGAATCATCTCTGTTCTGTCTCCAATTCATTGAAGGTCTTCAGACCAGTCATTTTATTTGTTTTTTATTCAGGGCAGGGTATGGTGGCATAGTGGTTACGTGCTATGGCTGCTAACCAAAAGGTCGGCAGTTCGAATCCACCAGGTGCTCCTTGGAAGTCCTATGGGGCAGTTCTGCTCTGTCCTATAGGGTCGCTATGAGTTGGAATTGACTTGAGGGCAATGGGTTTGGTTTTTGGGAATCACAATAATTTTCATAATGTAATTTGCAATGTTGATTTTCTAAGAGTCATACTCGATTTTTCAAGAGTCATCTCAAAAGATATAAATATGTGAACATCTTAAAAAAGGTGTCAGGAGAGACTTTGAAAACCACACATTTGTCCATGGTACAAAATGGAGATAAAAGAAAGGGGGGTTGGGTGGGGAGGAAGATAGAAAAGAGAAATTAATTATAATTAAGCAATTCTCAGTTGCTGTGCTAGATTTCACTGAAAGGGGATGTTGCAGGAGTCGGAGTGAGGTTATAGCAGCTTGTCACAGCATGGCCTTGTGCCCTGGATTTAGTTGTCAGTCCTTATTACTGCTACCCTACCATATGAGGGGTGCAATGAGAACGCAATGCTGGTCAATCTTAGTGAGATGTTGGCCTACTGTGTGGAAAGGGAGGAGATAAAAACTCCTTGAAGCTGTGATACCTGTACCAAGTCTATATCCTAGAACTCTATTCTTGTATGTACCACTCCTACCCGGATCCTTTCTCTTCTTGTGTCACCCTGACCTTTCCTCCATGTCCTGTTATATACAGGAATTTGAAGCTATCGTTTCCATTCTATGGACTCAGGAGCATTGGATTATTGTGAGAGTGAGTGGCTTTTTTTTTTTTTTTTTCCATCAATTCTCTTACTGACTCCAGATCTGAGCTGACTTTTAACTTCTGAATACATGAGGAATGCCTGGCAGCTAGGAATTCCATCTAGTAATTATCACAGCACCAGCAGCCCTTAACTAACTCTTCTCCATTTCAGTCCTTAATTCCATGGATCTCACACGAAGATTCCATGAGATGCTGGGATTAGAGAGATATTCAAGAAATTGATATTGTTAAACTCACAGTTACTCTTATATTAAACGACCAAGAATTTTTATATGTTTTATTCAGTATTCTCTATCTAACCCCTCCTTCGACTGAGGTGAATTTTCTCAAGGTGCTCCTCAGATTCTCATGCAAATTACCTTGGAGTGGGCACAGTGTCATAAAGCAAAGATGTCACTTTGAGGACTAAGGTGTGCCTGACCCAAGCCATGACATTTTCAATTGCCTCATATGCATGTGAAAACTGGACAATGAATAGGAAGATGGAAGAAGAATTGACGACTTTGAATTACGGTGTTGGTGAAGAGTATTGAATATACTGCAGACTGCCAGGAAAATGAACAAATCTATCTTGGAAGAAGTATAGCCAGAACGCTCCTTAGAAGTGAGGATGGCGAAACTTCATCTCACATAATTTGGGCATGTTATCGGTAGGTATCAGTCCCTGGAGAAGAACATCATGCTTGGTAGAGTGCAGTGAAAAAGAGGAAGACCCTCAATGAGATGGGTTGACACAGCAGCTACAACAATGAGCTCAAGTATGACAACAACTGTGATGATGGCACAGGACTGCCTAGTGTTTCTTTCTGTTGTACATACGGTCACTATGAGTCGGGACTGACTCGAGGGCACCTAACAACAACAACAGGCAGAATCCCAACACACCAGTTTTCCAGATATATGCCCAGACATATCTGAATTCCAGCACAGGTTGTACCGAATTTATGACGAAGTTCTGTTTTGACAGCCACTCTGTCGTAAGTCAGTTGTGGTGTAAGTCAAATACTTCTTTTTTTTTTTTTTTTTTTAAAGTTTTCATTATTATTGCCTTTTATTATCAGTATCTTTGTAAATCTGATCTTTATTTGTCTTTGAGGGTTGGAAATATTACGTCTGAGAATGATAACATCAGCAAATTTTATGCTGCAACATTGTAGGTAGTACGTATTACTAACAATAAGATGTACACATACTAAAAACAAAATGGACAGTCGTAAGTGCAGTTCATCATAACTCAAGTATGTTGTAAGTCAGGGACTACCTGTAGTTGGTAGAGTTTAAGTTTGGGCCCAACCTGTATCCCTATATGGAAAAAGAATTCCTTTCCAAGGTAGAGGAAAAAGGTGTTTAGCTAGCAGAATTTCATGTTGCCAAATTTATTGGCATCAATATTCAGGCTAAGGACTATGGGCTATGGACCTGAAGTTGTAGGTTTAGTGTAATAGTGGGAATCTTTAGGTAAGTGTGGTGTTCAAAAATGACATGGTGGGATCACTGATGTCATTGTGCTGAGGCACAGGATTCCAGACAGTAAGAGAAGATCTCAAAGAAGGATTTTGTAGAATCTATACTATGTCAGAACCCCTGCTAAGCAGTGAATGACTCTGGTCTTAGATGAAGTTTTGGAGAATGCCCAGAGAACCAAGACAGAAGCCCAGCTGCGTGAACTTATCAAATGGAAGGAATTAGCCTCATAGACTCATGGTACCAGAACTTTTCCCAGTAAGATGGAAGGTCGAGGCTAGCTCAGAAATTCTGGGAAAGATTGGAAGATCTGTGATTCTGTGTGCTAAGGCTGGGAACAAATGAGAAGAAACGTTTAGGAAGAAATACGTTTAACTCTTTTTTCTGTGTATTGGGTTTGATGTTCTTATTAAATAGTCAAAAAAGTCTGTGTAGTAGGTGGTGAAAACATGAGTCTGGATTTTGCTTGAGAAGATAGTCTCAGGATCATTTGACAGCATGCATACTACTCTAATTATAGTTTTCTTCCTACTTTTATGTCTTTTGGGTTTTTTCCCTTACTTTCCTATGAGCTCAGCTATGGATTTAAAATATTTATTGTATTTTTCCAGTGTTTCTAGGAATTTTGTAGCCATAAAGTTTCAGATTATTAGTTTGCTGTCTTTATGGAAGTAGTCTTGACCCTACCAACCAGCTGTTGTCAAAACAAAATACGACTGATGGTGACCTTATACGTGTCATAGTAGAACTGTGCTCCGTAGCATTTTCAATAGCTGATTTTTTGGAAGTAGTTGGTCATGTCTTTCTTCTGAGACACTTCTGGGTGGACTTGAACCTCCAACCTTTCAGTTAGCATTGAGCATGTTAACTGTTTGCACCACCCTTGGGCTCCAGCCTTTATACTACCACTACACTCACTGCTGTTGAGTCAATTTCAACTCATAGTGATCCTACTTGACAGAGTAGAATTTCCCCATAGGGTTTCCAAGGCTGTAAATCTTTAAGGAATCAGACTGCCTCATCTTTCTCCCACAGAGCAGCTGGTGGGTTTGAACCACTAACATTTTGGTTAGTGAGCTCTTTAACCACTGCACCACCAGGGCTTCTGCCTTGGCACTAAACCAAAAGTGGCACTAGTGGGCACTTAATACTATTTAATAAATGATGAAACTGAACCTGAGGATTATGGCTACATTTAAGTGATGGGAAGATGAAAGATAAAGCACTCACCAAAACGGACAATGATGAAAAAGTGAAAATAAGTGAAAGGGAAACAAGTAGTATGTTGGGTCCAAGAAAGTAGAGAGGCTGTAGGGTAGGGGAGTTGTCATTTCAGTGGAGGTGTTATAGAGTAAGCAGGAGGAGCTCTGGGAGGAGGAGTGGTATTTAGTGATTGGTAGGCCACTTTTTTTAAAGAAAGTTTTTTTAATTGTGGTAAATATATATGTAACAAAACCTTTGCCATTTTGACATACTTCACATGTATAATTCAGTGACATTAATTCAGTGACATCATATTGTACAACCAAATCACTTTTAAGAAAGCAGTGTCCATAAGGTGATGAGAGCAGAGCCCAGATTTTAAGAGGCTGAGAGTACATGAGAGAAGAACCAGAAACATGGCTGTGAGGGGAAGGGGAGAGGTCAAATGGTGGTTTGAGTGGGAAGCAAAGGAGACAAGATGGTGCATTAGTCAGATGCACCAAGCCATCCCGATGCAACAAAGACCAAAACAAGCCAGTAGAACAGATACAGACATCAATTCTGAAACCCTGAACTTTAAATGAAGGGATAAAATATTAAATCAGAAGCCACTGAAAACAGTGAACGAGTAGAGATATGGAGTGGAGGATCTCTGTCAACTGGCATGACACAGCATGACCATCTTGAGATAAAACTAACAACTCTGTATGAAGAGCACAGAAAGGTACCTTCACCGAACTTCCAATAGGAGATAGAAGACTGACATGGACACACCCAGAGCAAAATCAAGTCCCATTTGCTGGCTGCAGCTCAAAGCAGTGCCTAGACACCCTCACATAGTAACCAGAGGAGTAGGCTCCTACAACCTCCACCCTTCTGGAGATTAGGGGCAAGAACTGCCCCACCCCAGCAGTCCCAACTGCTGGGGACCACAGTACAAACTCCTCCTATCCACTCTCATCTATATCTGTTTACCCCCCCATACCTTTCTCTTCCTGCTAGCCACACCCCAATGTGCTACAGCTGAGCCACCTGGCTCTGCATACCTCCCTCCCTGCTGGCCAGTCTGGTTGCATCAGAGCAGAGTGACCCGGACCCACATCCCCTCCCTCCCCACTGCTTTGAGCTGCAGCAGGGCAATCTGGGCCCATGCCCAAGCCCACTGGCTCCGTCTCACTGCCCCACAGCTAAAAGCCCTGGCTTGGGCTCCTCACTCTTTGAAAGCCCCACCCAGCTACTCCACAACAGCATTCCAGCCTAGGCCCCACCCTACCTGTCAGCTATACCCCACTGCACCACAGTAAAGCAAACTGGCCTATGCACCCTCCTTCCCCACTGGCTCCACACTGCTGTGCTACAACTGGGTGACCCAGCTCCACTGCCCTGCTGCTAAGAGACCCAGCCCATGACACTGCCCCAGCAGCTCTACCCTGCCTACAATGCCTAGCTCCACCCCAGCTCTTCCTCACTGCTCTATAGCTGAGTGACCTGGCCCCACAACCCTCCCTTTCCACTGGCTCCGCCCACTGTCCCACAGCAGAGGACCCTGGGCTGTGCCCCTACCTCTCTGCCAGCTCTGTCCTGCTGCACCCCAGTTGGGTGACCTGGCTCTGATCTTCCTATTTCTTCACCAGCTCCACCCTGCTACCCCACAGCTGAGCGTCCTGGCTTGGGCTCCTTCCTCTCTGCTATCTCTACTCCACTGCCATGAAGCTCAGCACTTCAGCCTGGATTCTTTTCTCCCTGCTGGTTATGCCCTGCTGCTCCACAGCTGAGCAACCCACCCCGCACCCACTTCCTCCTTGCCAGCTTTGAACTGTTGTGCTGCAGCTGGGAGACCCAGGCCCATGCCCATGCCCCCATCTCCCTACAAGCTCTCCCTGCTGCCCTGCAGCTAAGCATCCCACCCAGGGACCCTCCGTTCCCACTGGCTCCACCCTGCTGCACCGCAGTTGAGTGACTTGGCCCCACATCCCCCCCCCACAGGTTCGTCCCGTTGTGCTACAGCAGAGCAACCCAACCCCACGACCCTCCCTTCCTACCGTCCCTGTACTGATGCCCCACTGCTAAGTCATGCCCTTCCTACCCGCTGGCCCAGCCCTGATACATCACAGCTGAGCAACCTGCCCTGCCCATGTGAACAAGATGGTGAGAGATATCATGACCACAGGCAAACAAGCAACAAAGCAAGCCCAGCCTGTCTGCCCAGACATACAAAAACAAAATAAATAAGCAGGACAAAACAAACAAACATGCAATCAATAAAGAAAGTGATACCTGAATGTCTTGGAGACAGCAGACAAAATCAAATCACATAAAAAGTAGGACAAGATGTCTCCAACAAGTGACCAAAATAATCAGATTATCTTGCACTAGAAGAAAAGGAAGTAGAACAACCTGATATGGAATTCAAGACTAATATTTAGGGCTCTCTTTAAGAGATTAGGAAAGAGATCAAGGAACACACAGACATAACTAAGAGAAAATAGAAAAATCACGGAAAACACAGACAAAACAAATGAAAACATAGCCCAAATCAAGGAAAACAGACAAAGCAATGGAAGACTTCAAGAAAATAATTCAGGAACAGAAATATTAAAGTAAACAAACAATCAGAAATCGCACAAAAACAGCAACTAGAAATTCAAAAGACAAACATCAAAATTTCAGAAATGAACAACTCAATAGAAAGTTTCAGGAACAAATTTGAAATAAAGGAAGATAGAATCAGCAAGATTGAGGAAAAATCCATAGATGTCATTTTGTTTGAGGAAAAACCAGAGAAAAGAATGAATAAAAATGAAGAAAATCTAAGAATTATGTGAGACACAATCAAGACAGATCAGAGTTCCAAAACAGGGGGAGAAGATGGAAAATACGGAAAGGATTGTTGAAAATTTGCCTGCAGAAAGCGTCCCTGATATCATGAAAGAAGAAAAGCTGACCATCGAAGAAGCTCAACAAACCCCATGTAGAACAGACCCCTAAGGCAAGTCACCAAGGGATATCATAATCACAGTCTCCAGAACCAAAGACAAAAAAAGAATTCTGAAAGCAGATCAAGAAAGTGAAAAGTCATATACAAAAGGGAAACAATAAAACTAAGCTCTGATTACTTGGCAGAAACTATGCAGGCATGAAGGCAGTGGGATGATATATATAAAACCTTGAAAGAATAAAACTTCCAACCAAGAATAATATATCCTGCAAAACTCTTAAATATCATGGTGAAATTAGGATATTTCCAGATATACAGAAATTAAGGGAATTTGTAAAAACTGAACCAAATTTACAAGAAATATTAAAGGAAGTCCTTTGGTTAGAGAACTAACAACATCAGACAACAACCTGAATTTAGGAAAAAGGACAGCATCAACTAGATACCAACCTAGGTAAAGAACTCTCAATACTAAAATGAAATGAAAATATTTACAACAGGGAACTAGAGATGTCAGTCTGTAAATGATGACAACATCAAAACAATAAAAGGGGGAATAAATGGTGTAGGTATAGAACTTTCAAATGGAGAGGAAATCAAGGGGATGATATCAAGTAATAAATGACTAATTTAAACTTAGGAAGATAAGCATAAATTTCCACATAATCACAAAAACAGTTAACAAACCTGCTTATCAAAATAAAAAGGAAGAAAAACATAGACTCAATAAACACAAAATCTATAGTATCGAAAAGAATAAAAATAAATTCCACAAATGAAAGGAACTTAGAACCGGAAAATAAAAGAAAATGTCAGCACCCCCCCACCACACACACACAAGCACAGCAAAATGGCAGCAATAAACTCACAGCTGTCAATAATCACACTGAATGTAAACAGCTTACATACACTCTTAAAGAGACAGAGTGACAAAATGGATAAAAAGAAAAGCATGACCTATCAATACGCTATTTACAAGAGACACACCTTAGAAACAAAGACATAAATACATTAAAAACAAAAGCATGGAAAAAAAACCATAAAGCAAACAGCAACCAAAAAAAAAAAAAAGCAAGAATGGCAATACTAATTGTAGATAAAATAGACTTTAAGGCAAAATCAACCATAAAAGACAAGGAAGGACATGATATAATGATTAAAGGGACCATCCACCAAGAAGTCATAACCTTAATAAATATCTATATACCCAATGACAGGGCTCTGAAATATATAAAACAAACACTAGCAGCACTGAAGAGAAATAGAGAGTTCCACAAAATAGTAGAAGACTTCAACACACCGGTCTTAGTAAAGAAGAGAGCATGTAGAAAAAAACTCAACAAAGATACAGAAGGTGTAAAGGCCACAATTAATCAACTTAACCTCATAGACATATATAGTACACTTCACCCCACAGCAGCAAAGTATACAATCTTTCCCAATGCACATGGAACATTCTCCAGAATAGACCACAATTTAGGCTACAAAACAACCCTCAATAAAAGCTAAAACATGAAAATAATACAAAGCATCTTCACAATGCCATAAAAGTAAAAATAGCAGGAAGAGCAAGGAAAAAAAATGAAAAACTTGAAAACTGAATAATACATTGCTTAAAAACAATTGGGTAATAGAAGAAATGAAAGAGGGAACAAAAAAAATTTCTAGTATCAAATGAGAATGAAAACACACCGTATCAAAACCCCTGGGACACAGCAAAGACAGTACTCAGAGGTCAATTTATAGCAATAAATGCACACATCAAAAAAGAAGGACCAAAACCAAAACATTAGCTCTGCAACTTGAACAAATAGAGAATAGCAAAAGAAGCCCACAGTCACCAGAAGAAAAGAAATAATAAAGATCAGAGCAGAAATAAATGAAATAGAGGACAGAAAAACAATAGAAAGAATCAACAAGACCAAAAGTTTGTTCTATGAAAAGATTAAAAAAAAAAAAAAAAAAGTTGAACCATTGGCCAAACTGACAAAAGAAAAACAGGAGTAGAAGAAAATAACCCATATAGGAAATAAGATGAGTGGCATTACAACAAATTCAAATGAAATAAAAAATGTCATAACAGAGTACTATGAAAACTTATACTGCAACAAATTTGAAAACCCAGAGGAAATGCACAGATTTCTAGAAAAACATACTACCTACCTAAACACAAACTGACATAAAAAATCTGAACAGACCCATAACAAGAGAAGAAATTGAAAAGGTAATAACAAAACTCCCAATAATAACAGAAAAAAGCCCTGGCCTGGATGACTTCACTGTGGAATTATTCCAGACATTCAGAGAGAGCTCACACCAGGGCTACTCAAAGTATTTCAGATCACGGAAAAGGAAGGGATATCCTCGAATTCGTCCTAGGAAGCCAGCATAACCCTGACACCAAAGCCAGGCAAAGACAACACAAAAAAAGAAAATTACAGACCAATATCTCTCATGAATGTAGATGCAAAAATTCTCAACAAAATTTTAACCAATAGAATTTGGCATCATAAAAAACAAACAAACAAAAAAAAACTAATACACCATGACCAAGTGGAATTTACATCAGGTTTGCTAAGATGGTTCAACATGAGAGAGAAGAAAGTTGAAGACGGTTTCTTTAAGATAGGGAAGATAATAAATTTGAAGTTTTATTCACACCTTCACTAGATGTCGTTTAGAGTTTCAGAATAAGCAAACATTTCTTCTTAACTGACTCCTCTGATTAATCTTGGACTTTAAACTATTATTAAAAGCTTGGGGCAAGTATTATATAGAAAAAAGGACATATTAGGTCAAAGAAAAAATACAGATAGGTTTCTGAAACCTTCAAAGTTTTTTACCAATGAAAAATACTCTTGGTACTTTCTCTCCTCTTTTTCATAACCCTACAGATGATCGTAAAAATATTAGACTCTGGTAAATGGAGCTATATGAATTTAAAAAATCATAATTTTTATTTTAAAATGTATGAAATATTGAAACAGCAAAGCCCTAACTAAATAGCTGTGAGTAAGTGGGCTCCGAGAAAAGCTTACATATATTTCCCCAGAATATTTTAAGCACCATCGAACATTTTATTTAAGGACTTGTCTTAACTTGGTTTTGTCCAGGAATATCCAGTTCTACTCACCAAACCCATTAAACTCAGCTGCTTTTCTTAAGAACCAGCTGAAGAAAGTGGCAAACGTGGTGACAGAGAAGCAGAAATAGAAGACGAGAAAAGGTGAGAAAGCAAGTGCAAACAGGAGGGTTGATCTCAGTTTCACACTGTTTGTATCATTTGTTTACTCTTGAATTCTCAGAGTAGGCGATTTGTTAAATAAGGCCTTTTGTAATCACACCACCAACCTCTTCACTAAAAATAGTACTGGGCTGGTTTGAACTTCTTGTAAACCTCATGAAAACTGGTATCAAATGCTCTGCTATCGAACTCCCTGGTGCTGTTCATTTTCATTATGCTCTTTGGCTGGGGGGTATTCCTGGACACCTACTCCAGTTATCAGTCTGGTTGAGTCCAAAGGGACACAGTCTCTGGTGGGCGGGGGGGGGGGGGAGGGCAGCACCCACTTGCTCTGGTGACAAACAAGGCAAGGGTCGTGCAGACTCGACAGCATCCCAGATGGTTGCCAAATGTCGTGCGTGAAGCTGCTGTGGTAGTCTGCTGCTTGCTAGGATGAGATTAATTACAGGCAGGATAAACATGTACACTGCTTTCAGATAAGTAGAGGGCAGCCAGTGTAGGACAGCCTGCTTCACAGAATCACTTACACAAAACACTCACGTGTGCTCATGAACGTTTCTCTCCACCCCCAAGTAGAGCCAGTTGAGAGGTGAGAAGACGAAGATATAGGGAAAATTCCTCTCTACAAATTCTCAAACTCTATTACGCCCATCTAAATGAATAGATCTTATTATAACTTGGGCTTAAAAGATGGATAACAATAAGTCGAATTGGCAAACCCATTTCTGCTGAGGACCTTGACAGGAGAAAATGTTTAGATAATTTTTCACGTGGAAAAATAGAGGCAGAGAGTAGATGATCTGGTTCAAGATTATCGGTGGTGATAATGTTTTTCAGGGGTGTGGACATTTTTTGGAATTGAATGAAAGCTATAAGACAGGCTCCCCAGAAAAACGCATGCAGGTACACTCACACACACTCATACGGAGCTACAGAGATAGAGAACTTTAGATACAGTTTCAGGGGGATTACTGTTTTTCTGAAGCTCAATTCGAGAACGTTTATAAAATCTGTGAGTTCTAATACAATGTATATTATGGAAAGTATCATGTGAATTAGTAAAACCTGAAAATGTAGTGAGGGTTCCCTAGGTACTAGGAGTTTTACTAGAAACTTGATGCACATTATTTCTAATTTTCATAACAATTCCAGGAAGTAGAATTTTCTCTCTTTTACAGATGAGAAAATTGAGGCTGAGAAGGGTAAACCAATATGGTAGGGAGACATTGTTTCCTGGCGGCTGTGGGCCCAGTCTTTGGTAGCTTTTCCATTTATCAGTTTGAAGATCCTGAGCAAGTGCATTATTCCCTTATGCCTCAGTTTCCTTGACTGTAAGTGGGGATACCAGTGGAATTGACTTCATAGGGTCTTGCAAAGATTAAATAATGCAATGCATGCCAAGGGCTGAGAACATTGGCTGGCACATGGTGAGCATTCAATAAATATTTTTTTTGTATTGGCTGTAATGGTTCAAAGATCACAAAGCTAGTCAGCGGAGGAAACAGGAATCAAACCAAGGTCTGCCTGGCCTGAGCCAGAACACTTTCTACCACACCATGGGAATTTCCAAAAGCTGTATTATGTCCACCTTTGCAAATCATGTAATGTCTCTGAACTTTAGTTTCTGCATCTATAAAATATAGATGAGGATGGGAATAATAAAATACCTCCCTACTTTGTTGGGAGGATGACATAAGACAATAACTGAGATGTCTTTGGTAAACTGTTAGATGCTGTGCCCGTGTCCATTTCTGCTGCATCAGTGACAAGTGGATAAAATTGACTCAAGGAAAAGAGCCTGTGCTTCCCCTTCTACGTTTAGCATCATAGATTAGATTTTTATCACATGCACTCACCTCCACATCCATCTTGGATAACAGAGTCATTGGGGGATGGTCATGATTGTGGCACAAGAATTCCAGAATCTTCATGACTCTCAAAAAGTAGGATATAAGGTAGGTTTAACTTCCTTGCTGAATCTTAAATAACATTTGCTATGGTAGGAAAAAAAAAAAAAAAAAAAACTCAAATGTCTTTATTAAAACTAATGTTTGGGAATCACATTTATGTTTATCCAAAAATTGAGAGAACACAGTAGTAGCCAAAAGTTTGTTATGCTGGCACAGAATTTATATTTTTTAAACATCGAGTTCATTGTCCTCAGCTGGAATGCATGATTTCAGTTACTTTTCAAAAGGTCAGTTTATTTCTGGGAGTAATATTTCTGCAATGCTAAGAATCAAAGGCCAAAGGGGAAAGAGGACAGGGCCTGTGGAATAGATTACATCCCTGTTTGGGATCCCGTAGGGAAACTTAGAAACTAGAGCTTAGCTGTTCTAAAGTGGAGACTTCCACTTGGAATGGAATTGATGTTGCAAAAGACTCTTTTAATCAAATTTAGCTCCATCTTGTTCACAGAGTCTAATTCCCTAGACATCATTTCAGCCTTCTTACTGCAATTCACATTCACCAGCTCCTTCAAAAAATAATTCACAGTGTATCGTTAATGGATCAGGTGTATACTGAGTGCCTAATATACACAAAAGGAGTCCTGCTGGTTAAGTGTTTAAGCGCTCGGATGCTAACTGAAAGTTTAGCAGTTCGAACCCACCAGCTGCTCTAGGGGAGAAAGATGTAGAAGTTCGCTTCCGTAAAGATCTACAGCTTTGGAAATACAACAGAGCTCTACCCTGTCCTATAGGGTTGCTATGAGTTGGAATCGACTTGATGGCAACAGGTAATATATACTAGGCAGAGAAATACTCAAAGATGTATGATACAGTCCTGTTCCCAAGCTGCTCTACTTAGTGAAGGACACAGATCACTACGAATACATTTCAGGACCTGCAATGTAGTAGGAGCTCAGTAAACAGCTGTTGAAGAAATGAATTCATGCTAATGAAAGTACAAGGCATTATGAGAGAAGCATTGGAACATTAACTCTTCTCGTGGTGAGTGGTGGTCAGGGAAGTATTCTCAAGGGAGGTGACATTTGAGCAATTGTGACAGAAACATAGGGATTTGCTGGGTTGAAAGAGAGTGGGGGTTAGATGGGGAACAAGACAAAGGTGCAAAACTGAGGGATGGATTCAGGGCCCCTCGAGTACCCCTTTTTATGGAAGTTTAGTATATGGGTGAGGAAGGAAAATGTGTCTGATAAGATACATGGGCATCAAACTGTCACTGCTTTCATATTCCTAAGTAAAATGATTTCTAATTTTATTCTATAGTTATGAGGAGCCCCAGGAAGTTTCCCATAACTGATCCATCTTTCATTTGACCCCTCAGTATAGAAAACTTGACATTCAGCCCACAGAAGCAGAAAGTACAGAGTCCAGGAGATTTATGTGGAGAATCATCTCATTGGGAGACTGGGTGGTTCAAATGTTTAACATACTTGGCTATTAACTGAAAGATTTGATGCTTGAGTCCATGCAGAAGCATCTTGGAAGAAAGGCCTAGTGACCTACTTCCAAAAAATCAGCCATTGAAAACCCTATGGAGTACAGTGCTACTGCTACTCTGACGCATCTGGGATCAAAACGATTTGGAGTTGACACAAGGACAACTGTTTTTATTTTTTTTTTAATCATCTCCTCCCAAGCATGAAAGCCATGCCCTACCCCCAACCCAAGGGCTGAGCTCACATCCTCTACTGCAATCACATATCCCTTCATTGCATCACTGCCTTCTTCTATGAATGATAAGAGCTCAGAGACCAAGCGGGTGAGGTAGGTGGTGTTACAGAAGCTGGCCAAGGGGCAGGGCGTGGGGTGCCGGCAGCATTCATGTGAATTGCAGTGAAGTGGCTACTTGAACTGACATCTTAAAAAAGTGCCAGGAGAGAGGCGGGGCCAAGATGGTGGAGTAGTCAGACACTTCCGGTGGTCCCTCTTACAAGAAAGACTGAAAAAAAAAAGTGAATCAATTGTATATATGACAAGCTAGGAGCCCTGAACATCAAAGGCAGAGTTAAGAAATCAGACTGAGTGGCAGGGGGAGGGAGAGATGGTTCAGAAGCAGTGAGGAGTTGCTGGACCTAACTCAGCAGGAACTGGTGCCCCGCAGGCCCAATCCCCTGGCATGACTGTGGCAGAGCTGGCAGTAACGTTTGGGATGCAGTTTCCTCATTGAGAGAGAATGAGTGGCACAGAGTCTATTAATGCCTCTGGAATCAGCAAAAGACAGTGCTCTTGGTGAAAGATAAGTACTTGCATCTAATTTAATTTATTGTGCAGACCAAAGAGCACCATTTTCAAAAGAACTCTCTCCCATCTATCTGGCTTCAGTGGTGGTCGCTTTCCCTGGGCCTGAGATAGGTCCTGCTGTATGCCCTGAGCCATTCTTCTGGCCTTGGAGAAGGAACAAATTAACAAATGGGGAAAAAATAATCTGCTGGCACCCCTAAGCTGGGAACTCAAGGAAGAAGTGGCTCCTTTCCTTGGGCACAAGCACAAGTGATCCACATACTTGGAATGCCTTTCACCTCTGTGTGGACCTGTATGAGCCAATTTCAGCAGCTTAGGACTTTGTTGGCATAGTGCAGTGGTGTATGTGGCTGAGGTCTGACTTCAACTGTTTTAGCTGTGTAGTAGAGAGGTGGGTTTTTGATGTCTGACACCACTCTGCCTATTAAGCAGGGTCCTCAACTACACACATCACAAGGCTGAGGACTGGTGGCTCCACCCATGCCACCTAGCCACTCTTGACAGGGGTCAAAGGATGTGGCACCTCCTAGACCTTACAGACAAAAGCATTGGGTTTCCATAGTCTGGCTTCAATACCTGCTCGCCTAGGTGCTCTAGGAACTGGGGTATGGTTTCCTCACAGACACTCAGGGGTGGTTGTCAGCCCTCTGCCCTACTCAGTGGGTGACCCCCTGCTGCAGCCATACACCTATGCTTACATCAATCACCCCTGCTCCTCTAAGACTGTAGGTGGAAGCCTGCACCACACACTTGGTGACCGACTACTTGGGCACCTGATCTGAATCCATAGAAGAAAAGCGAATGGACTCCTGGGCTCATATACCTGGTAACGGCTCTAGCCATCTGGCGACAAGAAGTTAGAGCTTTAAAAGCACCAATAATAAAACTAGCTCATTTGAGCAGCCCATTTGGGCATATCAGAACAAAGCAAAGCAAGAAGCTAGGATACAGTGAGCAAACATAAAATAAACTAATACAATGGCTTATAGATGGCTTGGAGACAACAGTCAATATCAAATCACGTAAAGAAGCGGACCATGATAGTTTCAACAAGCTTCCAAAACAAAGAATCAAGGAATCTACTGGACAAAGAGATTTTTGTGGAATTACCAGAGGTAGAATACAAAAGATTAATACATAGAACTCTTCAAAAGATGGGGAAGGGGATCAGGCAAAATGCAGAACAAGCCAAGGAACACACAGATAAAGCAGTTGAGGAAATTACAAAGGTTATGCAAGAGCATAATGACAAATTTAATAAGCTGCAAGAATCCATAGATAGCAAATAGAAATCCATTTGGTTAACAATAAAATTTCAGAATTAGACAACTCAATAGAAAGAGGAGCAGAATTAAGGAACTGGAAATCAGAATTAGTAAGACTGAAGATAAAATACTTAACACCAATATATTTGAAGAAAAGTCAGGTAAAGTAATTAAAAAAAATGAAGAAACCCTAAGAATCATGGGGGACTCAATCTAGAGAAATAACCTATGAGTAATGGGAGTACCAGAACAGGGAGGGAGTACAGAAAATATGGAGAGAATTGTTGAAGCTTTATTGACAGAAAAATTCCCTGATATCATGAAAGATGAGAAGATATCTATCCAAGATACTCATCAAGCTCCACACAAGGTAGATCCCAAAAGAAACTCACCAAGACATATTATAATCAAACTTGCCAAAACCAAAGACAGAGAGAATATTAAGAGTGGCTAGGGATAAATAAAAAATCACCTACAAAGGACAGTCAATAAGTTCAGACTACTCTGCAGAAACCATGCAGGCAGGAAGACAATGAGATGACATACATAAAGCCTTGAAGAAAAAAAAAATTGCCAGCCAAGAACCATATATCCAGCAAAACTGTCTCTCAAATATGAAGGCAAAATAAGGACATTGCCAGATAAACAGAAGCTTAGGGAATTTGCAAAAAACAAACCAAAAGTACAAGAAATACTAAAGGGAGTCATCTGGTTAGAAAATCACTATTAGATAACAACCCAAGACTAGGGCACAGGACAGAGCAACCACATATCAACCCAGATAGGGAAATCACAAAAATAAACTGAGATAAAAAAACACTCAAAACAGGGAAACAACGATGTCATTATGTAAAAGATGACAACATTAAATCAATAAAGAGGGACTAAAAAATGTAGTCATAGATCTTTTACATAGAGAGGAAGTCCAGGTGATATAAAGAGGTAAAAATTTGGTTTCAACTTAGTAAAAAAAGGGGTAAATATTAAGGTAACCACAATGAAGACTAACAATCCTCACATCAAAATAAAATACAAGAAAAACATAGACTCAGCAAAAAAAAAGAAAAAATAGGAGAAGATACATAAAGAAAAACTACTCGGTACCAAAAATTAAGTGGAAAAAAGAAACTGTCAACACCACGCAAAAATAGACATCAAAATGACTGCAGTAAACTCATACCTATCCATAATTATGCTGAATTTAAATGGAATAAATCTACCAACAAAGAGACAGAGAGTGGCAGAATGGATTAAAAAAAAAAAAAATCCATCTGCATGCTGCCTACAAGAGACACACCTTAGACTTAAAGACACAAACGAACTAAAACTCAAAGGATGGAAAAAAATATATCAAGTCAACAACAATCAAGAAAGAGCAGGCATGGCAATACTAATTTCTGACAAAATAGACTTTAAAATTAAATCCACCACAAAGGATAAGGAAGAATACAACATAATGATTAAAGAAGTATATAACCATAGTAAGTATTTACTCACCCAAGGACAGGGCTTCAAGATACATAAAGCAAACTCTAACAGCACTGAAAAGTGAGATAGACAGCTTCACAATAATAGTAGGAGAATTCAACACACCACTTTCGGTGAAAGACAGAACATCCAGAAAGAAGCTCGATAAAGACACAGAAGATTTAAATGCCACAATCAACCAATTTGATCTCACAGTCATATACAGAACACTCCATCCAACAACAGCCAAGTATAGTTTCTTTTCCAATGCACATGGAACATTCTCCAGAATAGACCACACATTAGGTCATAAAGCAAGCCTTCACAGAATCCAAAACATAGAAATATTACAAAGCATCTTCTTTGACCATAAAGCCATAAAAGTAGAAATCAGTAACAGAAAAAGCATAGAAAAGAAATCAAACACATGGAACTGAACAACACCTTGCTCAAAAAGCACTGGGTTATAGAAGAAATAAGGGCAGAATAAAGAAATTCATAGAATCCAATCAGAGTGAAAACACTTCCTATCAGAACTTTTGGGACACAGCTAAAGCAGTGCTCAAAGGCCATTTTATAGCAATAAATGCACACATTCAAAAAGAAGAATGGGCCAAAATCAAAGAATTTTCCTCACAACTCGAACAAATAGAGAGCAACAAAAGAAACCCTTGGGCAGCAGAAGAAAGCAAATAATAAAAATTAGAGCAGAATTAAATGAAATAGAGAACAGATAAAAAATTGAAAGTGTTAACAAGACCAAAACCTGGTTCTGTGAAAAGATCGACAAAATTGATAAACCATTGGCCAAACTGACAAAAGAAAAACAGGAGAGGAAGCAAATACCCGAATAAGAAATGAGATGGGCTATATTACAACAGACCCAAATGAAATCTAAAGAATCATATGAGATTACTATGAAAAACTGTACTCTAACAAATTTGAAAACCTAGAGAAAATGGACAAATTTCTAGAAACACATGCCCTACCAAAACTCACACAAACAGAAGTAGAACAACAAAATAAACCCAGAACAAAAGAAGAGATTGAAAGGTAATTAAAAAACTCCCAACAACAACAACAAAAGCCCTGGCCCTGACGGCTTCACTGGAAAATTCTACAAAACTTTCAGAAAACATTTAACACCACTACTACAAAAAAGATATTTCAGAGCATAGAAAGGAATGGAATACTGACAGACTCATTTTGTGAAGCCAGCATAACCCTGATACCAAAACCAGGTAAAGACGCCAAAAAAAAAAAAAAAGAAGAAAATTACAGACTTATATCCCTCATGAACTTAGATGCAAAAATGCTTAACACAATTCTAGCCAATAGAATTCAAAGACATATCAAAAAAATAATTCACCATGACCAAGAGGAATTGAGACCAGCTATGCAGGGATGGTTTAACATTAGAAAAAAATATTGATGTAATCCACCACATAAATAAAAGACAAGAACCACATGATCTTATCAATTGATGCAGAAAAGTCATTTGACAAAGTCCAACACCCATTCCTGATAAAAACTCTCAGAAAAATGGGAATAGAATGGAAATTCGTCAACATAATAAAGGGTATTTATACAAAGGCAACAGCCAACATCACCCTAAATGGAGAGAGCCTGAAAGCATTCCCCTTGAGAATGAGAACCAGACAAGGATGCCCTTTATCACCACTCTTATTCAACATTGTGCTGGAGGTCCTAGTCATAGCAATTAGTCTAGATTAAGAAATAAGGGACATTCAAATTGGCAAGGAAGAAGTAAAATTTTCTCTATTTGCAGATGACATGATCTTATACACAGAAAACCTTAAAGAATCCACAAGCAAACTACTGAAACTAATAGAAGAGTTCAGCAGAGTATCAGGATACAGTATAAAACACAAAAATCAGTTGGATTCCTCTATACCAACAATGAGGACATCGAAGAGGAACTCACTAAATACCATTTACAATAGCTCCCAAGAAGATAAAACACTCAGGAATAAATCTAACCAGAGACATACAAGACCTATACAAAGAAAGCTACAAGACACTACGGCAAGAAGCCAAAAGAGACTTACATAAGTGGAAAAACTTACCTTGCTCATGGATGGGAAGAATTTAACATTATGAAAATGTCTATTCCACCCAATGCAATCAATATATACAAACCAATCCTCATCTAAATTCCAGTGACATTTTTTAATGAGATGGAGAAACAAATCACCACCTTTATATGGAAGGGAAAGAGGCCCCAGATAAGTAAAGCATTACTGAAAACAGAATAACAAAGTGGGAGGCTTCACACTGTTGATTTTAAAACCTTGTACTGCCATGGTGGTCAAAAAAGCCTGGTACTGGTACAACAGATACATAGACCAATGGAACAGAACTGAAAATCCAGACATAAAATCATTCACATATGAGCAGCTGATATTTGACTAATGCCCAAAGTTAAATGGGGAAAAGCCAGTCTCTTTAACAAATGATGCTGGCATAACTGGGTAACAGTATGTAAAAAAAATGAAACAATGCATACCTTACACATGCACAAAAACTAACTCAAAATGGATCAAAGACCAAAATATGAAATCTAAAACAATACAGGTTATAGAAGAAAAATTAGGGACAATGCTAGGAGCTCTAATACATGGCATAAACGGTATACAAAACATTACTAACAATACACAAGCACTAGAAGAAAAACTAGGTAACTGGGAAAAAAAAAATCAAACATCTATGTTCATCCAAAGACTTCACCAAAGGAGTAAAGAGATTGTCTACAGACTGGGAAAAAGCTTCTGGCTATGACAAATCCGCTCAGCTTCTGATCGCTAAAATCTACATGATACGGCAAAAACTCAACAACAAAAAGACAAATAACCCTATTAAAAATTGGGCAAAGGATATGAACAGACACTTCACCAAAGAAGACATTCAGGTGGCTAACCGATACATGAAGAAAGGCTCACAATCATTAGGCATTAGAGAAATGCAAATCAAAACTACAATGAAATACCATCTCACCCCAATAAGGCTAGCATTAGTCCAAAAAACACAAAATAATAAATGCTGGAGAGGTTGTACAGAGATTGGAACACTTACACACTGCTGGTGGGAATGTAAAATGGTACAACCACTTTGGAAATTGATTTGGTGCTTCAAAAAGCTGGAAATAGAACTACCATATGATCCAGCAATCCCATTCCTTGGAACATATCCTAGAGAAACGAGAGCCTTAGCCCGAATAGATATATGCACAGCCATATTCACTGCAGCATTTTTCACAACAGGAAAAAAGTTGGAAACAACCAAGGAGCCCATGAGTGGATGAATGGATAAACAAATTATGGTATATTCACACAATGGAATACTATGCAGCGATAAAGAATAATGATGAATCCATGAAACATCTTGTAACATGGATGAATCTGGAAGCCATTAATTATGCTGAGTGAAATTAGTTGAAAAAGGACAAATATTGTATGAGACCACTATTATAAGAACTGAAGAATACAAGAAAATATTCTTTGATAGTTGTGAGGGTAGGGAGGGAGGGGGTATGCACTGATTACATAGTAGACAAAAACTATCTTAGGTGAAGGGAACGACAGCACACAATATAGGGGGAGTCAGCACAACTGGACTAAACCAAAAACGAAGAAGTTTCCTGAATACAACTAAAAGCATCGAAGGCCAGAATAGCAGGGACAGGGGTGTGGGGACCATAGTTTCAGGGGACACCTAAGTCAATTGGCATGAAAAAATACATTAAGAAAACGCCCTGCATCCCACTTTGGTGAGTCGTGTCTGGGGTCTGAAACACTAGCAAGCATCCATCGAAGATGCATCAGTTGATCTCAACCCACCTGGAGCAAAGAATGAAGAACACCAAAGACACAAGGTGATTATGAGCCCAAGAGACAGAAAGGGCCACATAAATCAGAGACTACATCAGCCTGAGGCCAGAAGAACTAGATGGTACCCAGCTACCACTGATGACTGGCCTGACAGGGAACGCAACAGAGAATCCCTGATGGAGCAGGAGAACTGTGGGAGGCAGACCTCAAATTCTCGTAAAAACACCAGACTTAATCATCTGACTGAGACCGGAGGGACCCCAGAGGCTATAGCCCTTGGACCCTCTGTTGGCCCAAGACTAGAACAATTCCCAAAGCCAACTCTTCAGACAGTGATTCAACTGGATTATGAGATAGAAAATCATTCAGACGAGGAGTTTCTTAGCTCAAGTAAGACATGTGAGACTATGTGGGCAGCTCCTGTCCAGAGGCGAGATGAGAAGGCAGAGGCGGACAGGAGCTGGTTGAATGGACACAGGAATACAGGGTGGAAAGGAGGAGTGTGCTGTCATATTAGGGGGAGAGCAGCTAGGTGTACATAGCAGGGTGTATGTAAGTTTTTGTATGAGAGGTTGACTTGTAAACTTTTGCCTAAAGCACAACCAAAAAAAAAAAAAAAAAGTGCCATGAGAGAGCTTCCATAAATAATATGAGGGAATTTACCTGCTAGAATTCAGGGTCTTGTGATGCCTGTGGCTTTGTGCAAGGATGTGCTGGGATTTGTAAAAGGGCTTGTTGCGTTTCCTTTAGGGTGAAGGAGTGGGGGATGCTGGAGAATAAAGGCCTTTTTCTCTTCTCTTCCCACACTGTTCACTAAGAGTGTGTGGCTAGCTCCATTCCAGATGTCTAACAGGAACAAGAATCCATGGGCTTTGGAGAGTGTACTAGATGGTAAAAACACCTGTTGTGGGCTCCCATGGCGTCCAGTGTGACATTTGCCCGAGCACTATCAAGCTTATGAGGTCCCGAGGTGGCACAAAAGTTTTGCATTGGGCTGTTAACCTGAAAGTTGGCAATTCGAGCCCACTCAGCAGTGCTGTGGAAGAAAAGTCCTGATGAATTTAAGATTATACCTTAAGATTATAGCCAAAAAAACCCTATGGACCAGTTCCACTCTGTAACACATGGGGTTGCCATGAGCTGGCATTGACTCGATGGCAATGGGTTTAGTTTTTTATCAAGTTTAAAATTGTTTTCTAATGCCTGTATTTCTAGTTGGTTTGCAGATTCCACAAAGGCAGGCATTGTAGCTGCTGCGTTCTCAGTACTTAGCTTTGTAGGTACTCAGTAACTATTACTGAATGAATCTTTGGATGGATGTGTGGATGGCGCACTCTCCTTTCTAGCCCATGCAGGGTGTATAGTCAGTCATCTTGTAGATGAAGGATCGGTTGAGATCATTGACTAAAACTTGGATCCATTGACATTCTCACCCAATTTCCAATGTGACTGAAGAAGGGAAGACACGGGACAGACTCTTATCTTGAAGGGAGTCTTCTAATTTTTGAGTTGTACTTGAGAGACCTGTAGAAAATCTTGCCCAGTCTTCTGTCGGAGACCATTGTCCTCCCCAGAGCTTCCTTTTTCCCACAGGTTAGCTCTGGGAGTTTTTGTGTAGTAGGCGCTCAGGAAATGCTTGTTGAATTGACTTTTTAATGTGCCAACCAAGAAGAAAAAAGCCAAGATGTTTCAGATTTTTCTGAAGTGAAGGAAATAGTTTGGGTAAAGATCATAAGAATGGGGAGGGTTTCTTTACACTTACAAATTTAGAGCTGGCAGCTCATCCTACTCCTCATTTTACATATAAGGATCCTGAGACCAGTGGGTGAAATGCCTGCTCATCCATGGCCAAGGAATAAATCATTTGCAGAACCAAGACTTACAGTTTTCTGGCCATCTTTGTCTGTTTTTAATAAGTTAGCAAGATTGACAGCTTGGGATGTAACCCAGATGTTTTTGGGGTCCTGCTGCTAAAGGAAGCTGATTTTCCCTTCCATGAGGAGAGAGAGGGCTTTAAACTAGCTAGCTGGCAGAGAACTCTAGTTTTTGGTAAATGGAAGGATGAGTGGAATCTTTAGGGGAAGAGGACTTTATGAGCTTTCTAGATAACTCAGGCCACCATTCCTATTGATGAATTTAGGGTCAGCTTTGAGACACGACCAAGGGTCTAACGTTGACTAATTCAAGGGGTAAATCATGTCTCTGCTTACTGGGCCCAGAGGAAGAGTCTGAGTTTGAAGTGAGAGGGCAGAAGGGCAAAGAGGCTGCTGAAGCATGAAGAATGCAACTACACTCTGTGGCTTTTTGCATAGGAATTTAATATATATTTGCATAAATGATCATAATCCAATTTTATGAGACATATCTGAGGTTTGCTGAAGTATGTATGGAGGAAAATTGGAAACCGAATGACTTTGAATTCATTACTGGCTAAAAGATACAGCATGACCTAGGGGAGAAGGCCACCGGATGAGAAGTCCTGAAACCTGGACTGATTCCCATTGCCCCTTCATCCTTGCCTCTCTGGTCAATTTGGGTCAAATTACTTGTTTGGACTGTCACTTCTCAAGCTGTGATATAAATGCCCTTTCTGGACAGGATGAGAGACTGAATGAAGCAGGAAGTGTAATAAAATGAGAAAGTCCCTGGAAATTAGAATAGATCAACCATAGAAATGAACATAAGTCCATGGAGGTGAGAAGGAAACAAAGCTGGAGCAAATTTTAGATATGTCAAATGTGAACTAACCAGTCACTGTTGCTGGGGGTAGGGCATTGAGGCTGTCTGTCATCTGCAGTGTGAATTATAAGTATAGTTGGAGAAAAGCCTCCTTATAATAGTCAAAGTCTACTTAGAGAACGTCCTTCTCCTTCCACTTTTAAATATTGGACAATTTAAGAGAATCTTCTTGTAGCAGTAAACTCAAAGCCACAGCAAAAAGTGGTGGATGAGGAGTCATCATGCCAAGGTTCCAATGCCACCAACTCTCCCATCAACCAACTGTCTGAATTTTATTATTTCATGTCTCTGAATCTCAGTTTCCAGTAGAGTGAGGGGTTCATTCTAGGTGGTTTCAAATGTTCTGTTCACTTTGAGATTGCATACATCTGAGCCTTTTATTCCCCCTCCCAGGACACTGTGAATAGTCTCTTTGGGGAGGGGGCAGCGATGTTACGGCCTTGAATTTGAAAATGGATCTGTCCATTGATTTGGCTAATGTTAAGTATGTCCTTCAAAGCTGAGGACCAGTGATATACATGTGGGGGGATTAGGAAGTGAGAGAGATGGAGCTATTCCCCCACCCAAAAGGAATATTTTATCATTGACATTGTTTAGAATTGCTTGTGCATGGTGATGATAAGACATAGACTAACTTTTATTATTGTTTTTAAATTTTCTACAGACAGTGCACCCCCCTTATTGCTTGCATCTGGGAGGACCACTTTCATCACCCTACCCTTGAATTTCACTGCTGCAGTGCGATTGATTGTTTTTGCATGGCCTTTCCCGTTATGGTCTTGCAACTCCCACACAAGTGATTGGAAGGAACTGCGCTAATACGGTAATTGTGGCTCACCAAGGTGATTGGTCAATTTTGCCATCCCACTAGGCTTAAAAGAGATCCAATTCCAGAGGAGAGAGAGAATCTTGCCATCACCAAGGAAGAAAGACCAAGAATGGGGTGCATCCTTTTGGACCGTGACATACCAGCTCTGAGAAGCTCTTGGAACCATGAGGCCGAGAGAGAGCTCTAGTGAGCTGTAGCACTGAAGACAGTGAGAAGTGATGGCAAAGAAACGGTGACAGGAGAGACTGGCAGGAGATGATGCAGTGGGCTTTCTGGACCACGGAGGGAGAAAGCTGAGTGCTTTTGAGGAGGAGGCTTACTGGTAGAGTAGAGTGCCTCTGGGCACTTGACGGAGCTAGGTTTGCAGACCCTGAAGCTACAACTGAGTGTCTGCCAGCTGAGGCTTACAGGTGGAGTGGGGTGCCTCAGGACACTTACCACCAGAGCTAAAAGAGCTTTGTAACATTTGCCCAAGCAGGGCAGAGACTGAGGGGACAGAGAGAAGCATGCCTGTGGACATGGCTAAGAAGGGGCTGTCCTGATAGAAGAATCATATCCTGAGAGTCCCTGAACCTGAATTGTAACCTGTTATTTCCCTAATAAACCCCATAATTGTGAGTATTGTCTATGAGTTCTGCGTGGCCATTGCAATGAATTATCGACCCAGCAAAGAATAGAGAGTGCCGTGGGAGGGACGGTTGGTGTCAGAATTGGTAAAGATGCCAGAGAGAGGAGGCATGTCTGACCTCTGCCTTGTAGGAATCAGCCTTGGGCTATTAATCTTGATTCTCCTTTCTCCTTGTGAAGTTCGAGGAATCAGATGCCTCCACCATGCCATTTTTACAACTGCTGAGGATATTTGGTTTACAGGTGCCAAAATACCGATCTTGGCCCAAGAATCCACAGTCTTCTTCCCGTCCTACTCCCTGTTCTGTCTGTTACAGGACAGTTGCAGATGGAACTTCTAAGTCGTCTTTTTTATGATTGAAAATAATACTTCATTTTTAGTAATTGACGGAAGTCAGATATTCTGAAAAGAAAATAATTGGCAAGTGGGTTTATATTTTAAATGTGATAGCTTCCTTCTCACAAATGTTTAATAATACGCTATATGTAAATGATTTGTGAAGACATTTTATGGAGGTACCTCCCTTTTTTGACATGTATTCTCAGGTTTATAGAAAATGGTTGATCTCCAGCTTAGAGGACGAATGTAGCAGAATCTCCACAAGGGAAGGGTGAATTGAAAACTGAGTGGAAGTCTTTTTAATACCTTGTTTCACACATTCCCAGCCACACAGTAAAAGTCATATATATATATGTGTGTGTGTATGTATATGTGTGTATATATGTGTGTGTATATATACATATACATACATACATATATATATGTGGAAGACAATCATTAAGAGTTAAATCTACACTGTAATTTATGTTTTTAATCAATTGACAAATACAGAGAACCTATTATGTACCAAATACTTTGTTCCTATGAGGAAACAAAGAAGTGTTTTAGGTCTTCAGGTTTCAGTTCTCAAGGAACTGACTAAAAATCACTTTGGGGAGAAAAATTAAATGTGCCTGAAAATTCACTAATAATACCAGATACAGTTACTAAATCAGAGGAAAAGACATAATGCCTTACAGGAATCTAGAAAATGGAGGGATAGCTTTGGGCTACAGTGATAAAATAAACATTAGAACTTAAATGGCTTTCAAAACACTTTAATGTATATTTTCTAAATTGACCCTTTATCTCCTTTTGACAGATGAGAGAACAAAGGTTCAGATCTTGTAATTTGCCCACATTCATACAGCAGAACTGGGAACTAGACCCAACATCTTCCAGGTTTTATTTCTGGCAGGATTTACTTAAATCAACACTGAACTTTTGCTGCCAAAAAAAGTCTCAAGGATTAGGGCAGAATCCAAACGTTCTAGGACATCTAGGGTTATGTATTTGCTAAAATCTGGATTATTCTCTCATTTCTGTCAACCTGCCAAAGAACATTCATAACTTTTCTTTAAATAATATTTTATTGTGTTTAAGATGAAAGCTTACACAGCAAATTACGTTCTCATTTAATAATTTCTACACGAATCATTCAGTGATATTAGTTACCTTTTTCACTATGTGCCATTATCCTTATTCGTTCTGTTCTGGTTGTACCATTTCCAGTACTCTAATTTCCCTGCCCCCTTACCTTCTCATCTTTGCTTTAGGGTAATTTTTGGCCTTTTCATCTCCTATAGGTGATTTTTTAAAGGAACTCATTACTCATGGGTTATATTCTTTATTTTATGAGCCAATCTATTATTTAGCTGAAAGGTGACCTCCAGGATTATTTTGGGTTTAAGGATTAAAGTGATAGTCTCAGGGAGTCATCTAGTCTCAGCTGGTTCAGTAAGTCTGGATTTTTTTTTTTTTTTTTTTAAGAATTTGAGTTCTGTTCCACATTTTTCTCCCATTCTGTCAGGATCCATCTATTGTGGCCCTGATTAGAATGGTTGGTAATGGTAGCTAGGTACCATCCAGTTCTTCTGGTGTTAGTGTAGGTTCATGTAGACTACTACTTCCTTCTCTGAGTCTTTGGTCTCCTTATTTCTCCTTTGTTTCTGGACAGGTAGAGACCAACAGATGTATATTCCAAGGCTACTTGCAAGCTTTAAGACCACAGGTACTACTTATCACACTGGGCTGTAGAATATATACTTTATGACTTATATTATGCCAATTAACTGAGTTATCCCATGAAACTATGATATCAAGCCTTCAAACCTATAACCAATCTTGTGAGGTGTTTGGCTATGTCTAAGAAGTGTCTATAATTGTGTCCCCTCAGCTGCTAACCAAAAGATTAGCAGTTCAAATCTGCCAGTCCCCCCTTAGAAACCCTATGGGGCAGTTCTACTCTGACCTATAGAGTCTCTGTGAGTTGGAACTGACTTGATAGTACCTAACAACAACAACATGTGGTTTATCATATGTAGATATGGATATATATGCATCCACACACATACCTATACGTACATAGGCCTATAGATACATTTATCTGTACACACATATGTATCCACATATTCATACCCACACACATACGTGCGTATATACATATTAGTATAATGGCACACGTATTTTTTGGTTGTCGTTTGTGTTGTTGCATAATTTTATTTGTTGTATCCTTTACCCAAAACATCATTTTCTCTTGCGTACTTTTTAATGACATCATTTACTTTGGTCAAGCTATATCCACTTCACCCACATTCGATGCTTCCTTTCCTCTAAGTCTCCTGGAAACACTCTTAAATTTGGGATCATTGTTTTAGCTCAACTTCTTAAATTGACATGAAATGAAGGTGAGTTATTAATTAGCTCAGAAAGTGATAGAGTATGGAGAACAAGTTCTAAGTCAGAGAAAAGAAAATAGCCTTTGCCAATTATGCTATCTTTCATATTCCATAAATGTAAGCAACACTCAAAATAGTCCATGAATTATTTGGACTAGAGGTGTTTTCGATTAGTAATTCATCACGAGTAAGCCATTGTTTTCCAAAACATTTTTTGAGAGTCCCAGTAATTTTAGCCGTACCATTGGATCTATCAGGAACTTAGGAGCTTAAGGCTATTGTAATCAATCTATGCCTCTTCAGAGCAAGCTGTGTCCCACCTACCTAACCCCAAAGCTGTGACTCCTGCCAGTAGTGCTCCTACAACGTTGTAATGGCTATCCTCAGTCAATTTAAGAAGGGGCATGAATAAAGTCGACTGCTGACACAATTTCCAGGCTTATGCCTGCCACTTAATAGTTGTGTGACCTTGGACAAGTCATTGTCCTCAATTTCTTCGTCTATAAAGTGAGGTGTTGCATTAGAGAATCATTTCTTTTGTAATGCTGACATTTAATGTTTTGTTTCCCCAGGCTCTGGACCTCTGGAGCCTGTTTGGCATCTGTGATATTGGGCTCTGGTGCTCAGGACTGCAGGGGGCCAGCCTTGTAGGAAATGCCAGTCTGAGACAAGGAAGGCAGGGTGTCAGGATCCCTCGTTTCCCAGCCTTCCCCAATTTTACTTAGAGCTTCCCCTCTCCACTTCCTTCACTCACATTTCACATCAACATTTCTGACAGTTTTTTAATTATGATGCCAGAATTATCTGGGTAAAAGTTATATTCCCACTTGAGGATGTGCGATTGTCTCAAACAGGACAAATTATGGCCTGTGGGCCAAATCTAGCCTGCTTTCTTTGGTAAATAAAGATGTATTACAACACAGACATGGCTATTGGTTTAGGTATTGTCTATGGCTGCTTTCTAGCTATAACAACAGAGTTGAGGAGTTGCAACAGAGACTCACCAAGCCTAAAATGCTTACTATCTGTTCCTTTACAGAAAATATTTGCTGACTCCTGGTCTAGTTTTGTTGTTGTTAGGTACCATCAAGTGGGTTCTGATTCATAGCAACCCTGTAGGACAGAGCAGCTGGTGAATTTGAACTACTGACCTAAAGGTTAACAGCTGAGCTCTTATCCGCTACACCACCATGGCTCTGCTGGTCTAGAACAGTAGTAAATTAGAGTTGGAAGTGATCATAGAGGTCCTCTAGTCCTTCTCCTCCCCCGACCCACATCTCTGAGGTGAGGGGGCGGTCATATAAGCGTTGTTTGAAAGGCTCCTAGGACATGGAGTTTATAACTCCACAAAGCAGCTAGTGCTTCTTTGCCTAGTTTTAAGGAAGTTGTTTCTTCTATTGAACCCATATATTGTCCGTTTTTGTCTTCCACCCATTTGTAGTTGTTTTGTTCTCTAGAAGGGGTCGGGTGAAAGAATTACTGTCAAATCAATTCTGACTCATGGTGACCACATGTGTGGAACTATGATCCTTAGTGTTCCCAATGGCTGATTTTTTGGAAGTAGATCACCAGGCCTTCTTCCAAGGCACCACTGGGTGGACCCGAACCACCTATTTGTCAGTTAACAGAGAATATGTTAGCCATTTACACCACCCTTGTTTGATCTCTCCTTGGCATGGTAGTTGCTTAGATATTTGGGTTTTTCTCAAATAAAACTTTATGATTCATGACCTATGATGTCTAGTTTTGCCCCTGGCCTGCCTGGGCTTTGGTCACTCATGCTAGCTTGGTAACCCTGTTTCTTCTCTGAAAACTGGAGGACTGGTTGGAGCACCTTGAAAAGGGTAAGACAAACAGTGCTCGTCCTTTCCAAGAAGATTCAGCAGTGATGTGCAACGAAGATTCTCACCATGGGGATCACAAGGCTCATGCGTGAATGGAAAGGCTTTGCAGGAGAAATTTCAGGGCATAGAAATAAGAAAAGTCAGAGTTTAGACAAAAGTGTACAAGTCAAAATAATTGTGCATTCTGGAGACAAAAGGCAGTGAATCCTTTGTCACTGGTGTAAAGAATAGATGCCACCACTGCTACTCAACTGAGAGTCAGGTGAGCAGAAGTTGATCCAGTAGCTTCTGAAGCCATATCTTGGGTTCTAATCTCAGCTCCAACTGACTGACTTCTTGACCTTGGACAAGTTATTTAATGCCCCACTTTTTTCATTTGTGAAAGTGCGAATGGTTTTACCAATCCCTTGGCTTGTGGTGAGGATTAACCTGGCAGAGAATAAATATTTTAAAAATGTGTTATTTTTATTTCTCTGATGATGTCTGATGATGCATCAGGCAACTCTTGTGACCTTCTGTATTTATTGGAACCCTCTGAACAATTACGGATGGCACAGTTTTCAGAACCATAGATTCAGGAGTGCAAATAGTTTTTATTTTTATTTTTAATTTCCTTGTAATCAAACTGCACTTAGCTTTTGAACCTGTATTCCGTACCATAGATCTAAGCCTTTCCCAAACTCAGTCATATTAGGGTTTAAATTGACTCTGTTGAGACTCTGTTCTCTCCTTCTTCTTCTTCTCTACGGAGAAATCTAAGTCTGGGACAGGGGCTGTCCGTGTTTTTGTCCTTAGGGGTAAGTGCCTTTTTGTAGACATCGCAGGCTGGTTTCTGTTGAGATGTGCAAACTCCATTGGCTGATTGTCAGCTCCTGCCTCTGTTGAAACCCCCTGAAACTCACAGTTCACCCCCACTCTTCAGCTGCTGTGTCTTTGTAGATTACTCTGCACGTCTGGGCTCTGTAATGAGGCAGTTTTGAGCCATTTCCTTTCTGGATAAAAATGGCTAGATGCTCTCTGCCCTTCACTGGGGTGCACTGGATTCTGGAAGACTGCCCTCCAGCCCACTTATGGGATATTCAGTAATGGTAGCTTTATAGCTCAGGTGTCAATAGTGGATGCCGGAGTTTTGTTGAGTCTTGCAGCTCCCCAGGGCTAAGGCGTTGGGAAGCTAGGCAGTGATCCTTCTGCTCCGGGATCCCCTTCCACTGCCCTGACAGACTGATTAGGAGTTTCTCCTGGAAATTCTCTGGCCCCTCCTTCTCTGCCTGAGTGTTGTTGCAAAAAGTTCTCAGAGACTTACAAAATATTGAAATTTCAGTTGTGTTTCTCTGATTCTCTTCTTCCTAACAGTGGTCATACTTGCCTTCTCTTTTGGGGAGAAAAAAAATGTTCATAAAACATCATGTATTTTTTTTTTTTTTCTTTTCTCTCTCTCAAAACCTTGGTTTATTTGTATGAAAGCCTGGACTTGAAACACTTTTATCACTGATATAGGTTTTAAGGACATATGTTAATTCAGTGCTTTGAATCTGGTTCTTAGTTTTCAGCTGAACCAGCTACTTGGCAGAAGGCATTGTGTAAAGAAATTTATTCTGCTGCTGGAATGGTAGCAAAGGCTCTCACAATTGGAGAACGGTAATGAGTACAAGAGAGACAAGAGAGAATGAGGAGAAACAATACTAGTTAGTATCTCTTAGTGTTATCCAGTTATACAATCCATACCATCTTTCCACACTCTATCTCTTCCTTTCACCCTGAGTATAGTTGCTGGAGCGGGGAGGAGAAAAACTTCTTCACAAATGAATTTGCAGTGAGAAAAGTAAGAGGTTTGAAAATGAGCATCAGCCTAAGCCAGTTCAGTGGCCTCATTAACAATCTATATCTTCCCTACTAGGGCATTGGTTTTACTCTCAGAAGCATTTATTTCTTTCACATCAATTGAATTGGTAGACGGGAAGAGGAAGAGGGGTCTACAATTTTTTTCAGTATTCAGTTTGTCCAGAAATTCAGAAGATGAATGCCCTTCACTGCCAGAGATACCTTAAAAAGGAAATAGGCAAGAGATTCCTAATTGTGTCCACTGCCCATATGCTATAACATAAACCTGTTTTCTTCCTATTTTTCCTAATGACAGAGAGCATACGACCGAGGGCTAATTTTCTTGGTCATTTTTTGTTTCTGAATGTTAAAACAGGATTGAAATTAAACTCTGAGATCGTTCTGAGTTTTAAAGGCAGAAATGGATGTGTAGGTGTATCAGAAGTCCTAAGAATTACGTTAATGGAAGACATTAATCGATGTTAATTAAATGTTTTTATTGATGAGGCTGATAGTGAAAATGATGTTATGTATGCTTAAATATACTGGAACATCCCACCATATTGCCTAACTGACTGACTTCAACTCACACTCTGCTTCTGTGTCCTCACATTATCTCAACATAAATGCTTTTTGCTTCTTTGTAAATGCAGGCTTCTGTTGCCATCTTGGAGTGGATGGGAGGATCTGGCTTTTCACCCTCTTCACATAGGTAACCTGTCTCTTGAAGAGTGGTGAAATTTCTACTGTGGCCTGCCTCTCCCTCAGATTCTTGGGGAATCAAATAATGACAATTTCTTCAGGCATCTCTAGGACCCATGAGTATGTTACTTTTCACCTACAAGGGGGGTTGATGCTTCCTCTTGTGTTAGGCATTTCTTTATTCAACAAACAGTTACCAGCACTCAAGGTGTGCCAGACACCTATGGAGGTCCCAAAGGAGATAAAAAAAATGTATAAAATGTATGTCTTGTCTTCAAGTTTCCTTTAAATCTAATGAGGAGAAACAAACACTAAAATAACTGAATTTATTATAAGGCACAGCATAATAAAATCTAAGTAAATGTACTAACAAACTGCTGGGAAAATCTAACTGGAACCATTGGGGACCATTTTTTGAAGGGGTGAGATTAGATATTATACCTGAGCCTAATTTTAATGGTGCCTGAGACCTTCCTCATCCTAGGCCAATGAACAGTCTGATATATGAATATTTATGATGATATTGGGATATGGAGAATGGGTTATTTAACTTTTCCTATAAAGGGCCAGATAGAAAATATTTTAGGCTTACAGGCCATATAGTCCCTGTCACAAATATTCAACTCTGCTGTCATAGTGTAAAGGCATGTATAGGCAATATGTAAACGATGAGTGAAGCAGTGTTCCAATAAAACTTTATTTACAAAATCAAGTGGCATGTTGGACTTTCAATGGGCTGTAGCTTTCCAGCCTGTGGTCTAGAGAACTGAAAGAAATATACCAGGAATGAGCTGAATATTGGCTGATTAATGGATGTTGCTGAAATTTGGGCTAAAAATTTTGGATATCTTTCTATGATAATAGGAAGCCATTAGAGGATTCTAAAGACAAAAGCTATCAGAAGCAAATTCCAACTCTTCCTATGATGTTGAGAATAGATGGAAATGGAGGCAAGGGAAATAATGACACTAATATTTGGGGTTACTATAAGTAGTAGTATTAAAGGTCAATAAATTTTTTAACCCAAGTGGTAGCATATAATAAAGACTCCTTTCAATAACTAAAATGTCGAATACTTTCTCAGAGTTCTCTTGTATCCGTCAGGATCTCAATGGGAGATAGAAGGAGCACTTAAACTGGGTAATCTGAGAATACTTTAGTAGAGAGACTATTTACAAAAACAGTGTAACCACAAGAAGTAATGCAATAACTTCAGCTGAATAAAAGTACGTTGTTGGGATGCCTGAAGGGGTGAGAGGTGGAATAGTTTCTAGAACCCAGAAAGAGAGCGTTGAGTGGAGAATGGATGGTGGAACCCCATCTCCACCCCTGGCAATGACACAGGAATAACAAGGAGTCATCATTGTAACCTCACTGTCCTCTCCTGTAGTAATCCCTGTTGATCAAATACAAGAGGAATTCCAAGGGCAAGTAAGCATTTGATGCGATGAGTATAGTTCGGCTTTGCAGGGCACAGAATAGAACCAGGAAGGGTCCAGAGTGCATCTTGAGAGGGAAAACAGAAATATCCATAGCATACACTCTTGCAGTTTGTATAATGTTCTGGGGATGGAGTTACTGTCCTTGAAATGTTGTTTGGCAGAGATATTTCTAGCTCCCTGATGGAGGTCACGTATATTGTGATGTTGGAAAAGTAAATTGGGCCCTGATCTACTTCATGGAAGAGGGTTGCCCTAAAGAGTTTCTGGGCCTTTAACAGAAAGTACATAAGGGAGAAATAAACCTTTTGTTGCTGTTAAGCCATGAGATTTAAGGAGGTAATTTCTTCCAGTAGCACAACCTAATCATCTTCACTAATACAGCTAAGAAACTTCCAGCTGAAGTAACCCTTCTGTTATTGCATTTGAATAATGAAGTCTCAAAAATGTAACTAGCTAGCATCATTTTGCTGAAGAAGAATTTGCCAATATTGGGGCATGTATGATGCATTTAAGAAAGACAAGCTGGCCATCCTTTTCTGTGGTAGGTTTTCCTGAACCTGGCAGTCTAAGCACCCAGTTTATTTAATTATTCTATTTTCGAATGTGCTTCTATTTCCCAAATATCTCCTCCCCATACTTCCCTTTCATGTGTAACTAAGTTAGATTATTCTTCAGTATTACTGTCTCTAGAAGGATGGAGGTCAGTTGAGTTGCTTGATGTGAACTAGAACCAGAGTTATCAATTTAGAATCCTAGAATCGCCCCATGTGTGTCAGAGTTTCACTTCAGTCACTTACTAGCTGTGTGACCTTATGCATGTTACTTAATGGAGGTTCAGTTTTTTTCATTTGTCAGATGATAGTACCTGCTTTGCAAGATTATTGTAGGTATTTTAAGACGTCTTTTTAAAACTAGCACAGTGGCTGCTTAGTACATTAAAAAAAAAAAACTAAATGACTGATAATCATCATTTTTGGTGTGTGAGAACTTGACTAAGTTTGTGGCTGACAGTATTTGGGTTAACCAGAATATAGTCTTGTCTTTACTCCATGTTTGGTTATCTTGTCTGGGTCTGGTTCTCATAAATCTTCCTGAGGTTTTTGGGAACATGAAAATAGACATTTTTTTTCTTTTAGAGTATTCTATGAAAAATAATGTTTAATAAAAATGCAGATTTTTTTTTATTGTGGTAGCAAAACTTTTGCCATTTAAACATTTTTTATGTACCATTCAGTGACATCAATTATGTTCATCTTGTCATTTTCAAAGGTTTTTCATCACTCTTAATGGAAGTTGTGACCCTAGAGAAATGTCTCTCTTTTTTTCCCCCTCCCCCCTGTATCTGGTAACTGCTTATAAACTTTGGTCTCTACACATTTGCCTATTCTAGATATTGTATTCATGTAAGTGGAATAATACAATATTTGCCCTTTTGTGACTGAATTATTTTACTCAGCATAATGTTTCCAAGGGTCATCCATGTCGTAACGTGTTTCCGTACTTATTTCTCTTTATGGATGAGTAATATTCCATTGTATGTGTCTACTACATTTTGTTTATTATTCACCTGTTGATGGACATTAGGATGTTTCTACTTTTTGGCTACTGTGAATAGTGCTGCAATGAACATCGGTGTACAAGAGTCTGTTTGAGTTTCTGCTTTCAATTCTTTTGGGTATATACTTAGGACTGGAATTGCTGAATCTTATTGCGATTCTTCCCATACATCTGTCAGTTTGTCGTACTGTGGTGGCTTGCATGTTACTGTGATTCTGGAAGCTATGCTGCTGGTATTTCAAATAGCAGCAGGGTCACCCATGGTAACAGATTTCAGCAGAGCTTCCAGACTAAGACAGATTAGGAAGAAGGACCTGGCGGTGTACTTCTGAAAAAATTGGCCATGAAAACCTTAGGAATAACAGCAGAATATACAGTATAGTGCTGGAAGATGAGTCCCTCAGGTTGGAGGCACTCAAATTATGACTAGGGAAGAGATGCCTCCCCAAAGCACAGTTGACCTTAATGACCTGGATTGAATCAAGCTTTCAGAACCTTCATCTGCTGATGTGGCATGACTGAAAATGAGAAGAAAGAGCTGCAAACACCCATTAATAATCAAAATGTGGAATGTACAAAATATGAAACTAGGATAGTTGGAAGTAATCAAAAATGAAATGGAACACATAAAGATCAATATCCTAGGCATTAGCGAGCTGAAATGGACTGGTATTGGCCATTTTATGAATGGGACAATCATATGGTTAAGTGCTACAGCTGCTAACCAAGAAGTCAGCAGTTCGAATCTGCCAGGTGCTCTTTGGAAACTCTGTGGGGCAGTTCTACTCTGTCCTATGGGGTCGCTATGAGTTGGAATTGACTCAACAGCAGTGGGTTTTTTTTTTTTTGAGTTATGGTCTACTACACTGGGAATGACAAATTGAAGAGGAAAGGTATCACATTCATCATCAAAAAGACCATTTCAAGATCTACCCTGAAGTACAATGCTGTCTGTGACAGGCTAATATCCATACACCTACAAGGAAGACCAGATAAATGACTATTAATCAAATTTACTCACCAACCACTAATGCTGAAGATGAGGAAATTGAAGACCTTTACCAACTTCTGCTGCCTGAAATTGATCAAACATGCAATCAAGATGCATTGATAATTACTAGTGATTGGAAGGCAAGGGTGACAGTAAGGGGAAGAACCAGTAGTTGGAGAATATGGCCTTGGTGATAGAAATGATGCCAGAGATTGCAGGATAGAATTTTGCAAGACCAATGGCTTCTTTATTGCAAATACATTTTTTCAACAACAGAAACAGTGACAATACATGTGCACTTCACCAGATGGAATATGAGGAATCAAATGGACTACATCTGTGGAAAGAGATGATAGAGAAGCTCAATATCACCAGTCAGAACAAGGCCAGGGTCTGACTGCAGGACAGATCATCGATTGCTCATGTGCATGTTCAAGGTGAAGCTGAAGAAATTTACAGCAAGTCCATGAGAGCCAAAATATGACCTTGAGTATATCCCACCTTAATTTAGAGACTGTTTCATGAATAGCTTTGACACACTGAACAATGATTGAAGACCAGATGAGTTGTGGAATGACATCAAAGACATCACACATGAAAAAAAACAAGAGATCATTAAAAAGACAGGGAAGAAAGAAAAGGCCAAAATAGATGTCCAAAGAGACTCTGATACTTGCTCTTGAAGGTAGAGTAGTTAAAGTGAAAGGGAGAAATGATGAAGTAAAAGAGCTGGACAGACAATTTTTAAAGGGCAGCTTGAGAAGACAAAGTATTATAACGACTTGTGCAAAAACCTGGAGTTAAAACACCAAAAGGGAAGAACATGCTGGGCATTTCTCAAGCTGAAAGAACTGAAGAAAAAATTCAAGCCTTGAGTTGCAGTATTGAAGGATTCTAGGGGGGAATACTGAAGAAAGCAGGAAACATCAAAAAGATATGAAAGGAATATACAGAGTCGCTGTACCGAAAAGTATTGGCCAAAGTTCAGCCATTTCATCATTTCAAGAATTGACGTTTTTAAAAGAAGTCCAAGCTGCACTGAAGGCACTCTTGAAAAACAAGACTCCAGTAATTGATGGAATACCAATTGAGATGTTTCAGCAAACAAATGCCGCACTGAATGCACTCGCTTGTCCGTGTCAAGAAATTTGGAAGATCTACTGGAAGAGATCCATATTTGTGCCCATTGCAAACAAAGATGATCCAATAGAATGTGGAAATTATCAAACAGTATCTTTAATATCACACACAAGTAAAATTTTGCTTAAGACCATTTAAAAACAGTTGCAGCAGTACATCGACAGGAAACTGCCAGTAGATCAAGCCAGATTCAGAAGAGGACGTGGAATAAGGGATATCATTGCTGATGTCAGATGGATCTTGGCTGAAATTTGAGCATACAAGAAAGATGTTTACCTGTTTTTTTTTTGTTGTTGTTGTTTTTGATTATACAGAGGCATTTGACTGTGTAAATCGTAACAAATTATGGATAACATTGCAAAGAATGGGAATTCCAAAACACTTAACTGTGTTCATACAGAACCTGTACATAGATCAAGAGGCAGTCATTTGAACAGAACAAAGGGATACTGCATGGTTTAAAGTCAGGAAAGGTGTGCATCAGCATTGTATCTTTTCACCATACTTCTCCAATCTGTATGCTGAGCAAACAATCTGGGAAGCTGGACTATAAGAAGAACACAGCATCAGGATTGGAGGAAGACTCATTAACAACCTGCAATAAACATATAACATGACCTTGCTTGCTGAAAGTGGACTTGAAACACTTACTGATGAAGATCAAAGACCACAGTCTTTGGTATGAATTGTACCTCAACATAAAGAAAACAAAAACCCTCACAACTGGACCAATAAGCAAAGTTATGATAAATGGAGAAAAGTTTGAAGTTGTCAAGGATTTTGTTTTACTTGTATCCACAACCAACACCCATGGAAGTAGCAGTCAAGGAATCAGACGATGTGTTGCACTGGGGCAAATCTGCTGCAAAAGACCTCTTTAAAGTGTTGAAAAGCAAAGATGTCACTTTGAGGATTAAGGTGCACTTGACCCAAGTCATTGTATTTTCAACTGCATGGGAAAGCTGGACAAGGAATAAGAAAGATGGAAGAAGAATTGATGCCTTTTTATTCTGGTGTTTCCAAAGACGAATATACTGTGGACTGCCAGAAGAACAAACAAATCTGTCCTGGAAAATGTAGAGCCAGAATGCTCCTTAGAAGTGAGGATGGTGAGACTTCTTCTCAAGTACTTTGGACATGTTGTCAGGAGAGACCAGTCCTTGGAGAAGATCATACTTAGAAAAGTGGAGGGTCATTGAAAAAGAGGGAGACCCTCAACAAGATGGACTGACACAGTGGCTGCAACAATGGGCTCAAGCATGGCAAAGATTGTGATGATGAAGCAGGGCTGGACAGTGTTTCATTCTGTTGTATATAGTGTCACTCTGAGTTGGAGCCAACTCTATGGCACCAAACAACATGGCAATTCTTAAAGTTTTTGGTGAATTGTGAAACAGCTTTCCACAGTGACTGCAACATTTTGCAATTTTGTAATCTTAGCAGCAATGGATGATGTTTCCAATTTCTATACATAGTTGCTAACACCTCTTATTTTATTTTTTTTGGTGAGGGGTTTGTGGCCAAATGATATGGTTTCTGATTCTGTCTTATAATTTTTAGACATATAACCATTGTTAAATTGTTTATACTCTCTGGTTCCTCATTATTAAAATAGAAGTAAGCATACCTGCCTTGCCTACAACACAGGGTTTTTGTGAGCGTCAAACAGAATAACATACATGAAAGGCCATGAGAAAACTAGTACTTGGGTATAAATTGTTACTGCTATTTCCATGTCTAGCACAGTGACTTGCATTTGACTAAATGCTTGCTGAATGAATATGGCAGATAAATAAAAAGCAAAAGGAAGTGGAATTACCACCAGTTTCACCTGAAGATGGAGAGCCAAACAGTGAAGTCTACTTTTGAGGAACACTGGAGTCTTATCAGCATGGTTGAACTTAGTGACTTAAAGCCACAAAATTTCCACACTAGAAAAGAACTTTGGAAGTCAACTAATCCAATTATCTCCCTTTATCCTTAAGGAAAGCGAGTGTAGAAGGGGGAAATGGCTTATGGATAGAGGCAAAGCTGGGACCCTAACAAGTGTATTGTAATTTTAAGATGAACGCTGTTTGCACTGAACCAGGTAGAATCCTTCCTGACTTGATGAATTCTTCACCTAACCCTATGTAGATTCTACGTAAATATGTCTGCCCTTGTTAATACACAGAAGAATGACATTTAATTAATGTGCTTTGCTTTAGAGCCACAAACTATATGTTTATCAACATGCATAATTTCTTCTACCAAATAAAACCTTAGTGTATTTAGAGCTGTGGTCAGAAAATTCAAGAGTGGCAGGTAGATTCCTCCAGGCTTTGGAGCTCTGCCCACACTTCCAAGGTCCTGAGGCTCCTTCTTAAGTGAATAGAAATTTTCACATGTGGAGATAAACCTGTACCATGGGGTCTGGAAACACAGACAGAGGTTTAGGTACACTTGTGATGTCACATTCTGCCACAGCTCTCTCATAAATATACTTTCCACAGTGAACTGATCTAGTGTCAAGGATCTCAAGATAGCAACATGGTTTGCCTCTGCCTCAGTACAACTCTTAGCCTTGAAGGCTGAAACTTCTGTGTTAATAAACGATGATGAATTATTAAAAGTATTTTTCTTGTTGGCAGGCTTATAGCTCTCTGACTCACCACTCTCAATTGCATACTTTTGAGAGTACATGTGGGTGTGGGCATGTAATCATTTGTACTATGACTGGAAGTGGAATATGAATCAGGTAAGCCTCTTTCATGCCATTGGTGGTTCCTTACCATAAATTGGAAGTAACCCGATATAGGATTTCAGTGTAGTTCTGGAACATTTAATGCAGGAAATATAACTTCTGCAGTGTGTATTATCCACCACTGGTCTGTCAGTTTGTCATACTGTGGTAGCTTTTGTGTTGCTGTGATGCTGGAAGCTGTGTCATTGATATTTCAAATACCAGCAGGATCACCCATGGTGTACAGGTTTCAGTGGAGCTTCCAGGCTAAAATAGACTAGGAAGAAGGACCTGTCGATCTACTTCTAAAAGAAATGGCCAGGGAAATCCTTATGAATAGCTTTGAAACATTGCCTGATATAATGCCAGAGATGAGCACTTCAGGCTAGAAGTCAAACTACAACTGGGCAAGAGAGAGGTCCTCAAAGTAGAGTCCACCTTAATGATGTGGATGGAGTCAAACTTTCAGAACCTTCATTTGCTGACGTGGCACAACTCAAAATGAGAAGAAACAGCTGCAAACATTAATAATCAGAACATGGAATGTATGAAGTATGAATCTGGGAAAATTGGGAGTTGTCAAACTTTATGGAATGCATAAAGATTGGTATCCTAGGCATGAGTGAGCTGAAATGGACTGGTATTGACCACTTTGAATTGGATGATCATATGGTCTACTATGGTGGAAATGACAAATTGAAGAGAAGCAGCACTGCATTTAACAGCAAAAAGACCATTTCAAGATCTATCCTGAAGTATAATGCTGTCAATGGTAGGATAATATTCATATTCCTACAAGGAGGACCAATTAATATGGCTATTATTCAAATTTACACACCAACTACCAAGGCTTAAGATGAGGAAACTGAAGATTTTTACCAACATCTGCAGTCTGAAATTGATCAAACATGCAATCAAGATGCATTGATAATTACTAGTGACTGGAATATGAAAGTTGGAAACAAAGAAGAAGGATCAGCAGTTGGAAAATATGACCTTGGTGATAGAAATGATGCCAGAGATTGCAGAATAGAATTTTGCAAGACCAACCACTTTGTTGAAAATACTTTCTTTTCAACAACAGAAATGACAAGTATACATGTGGACCTTGCCAGATGGGAACAGGAATCAAATCGACTACACCTGTGGAAAGAGACAATGGAGAAGCTGAATATCATCAGTCATAACAAAGCCAAGGGCTGACTGTGGAACAGATCATCAATTGTTCATGTGCAAGGTAAAGCTGAAGAAATTTAGAGCAAGTCCACTAGAGCCAAAATACGACCTTGGATATATCCCACCTGAATTTAGAGATCATCTCATGAATAGATTTGACACATTGAATACCGATGACTGAAGATCAGACAAGTTGTGGAAGGACATCATACATGAAGACAGCAAGAAGTCATTAAAACGATAGGAAAGAAAAAAAAGACCAAAGCGGATGTCAGAAGAGACTCTGAAACTTGCTATTGAAGGTAGAGTAGCTAAAGTGAAAGGAAAAAAAAAAATGATGAAGTAAAAGAGCTGAACAGAATATTCCAAAGGGCAGCTTGTGAAGACAAAGTAATGTGCAAAGACCTGGAGTTAGAAAACCAAAATGCAAGAACAAGCTCAGTGTTTCTCAAGCTGAAAGAATGGAAAAAACAAACAAACAAACAAACAAGCTTGGAGTTGCAATATTGAAGGATTCTATGTGGGAAAATACTGAACAACTCAAGAAGTATTGAAAGAAAGAATACACAGAGTCACTGTACAAAAAAGTATTGGTCGATGTTCAACCATTTTGGGAGGTAGCATATGATCAAGAACCCATGCTACTGAAGGAGGAAATCCAAACTGCACTGAAGGGAATGGCAAAAAAAAAAAAAGACTCCTGAAATTGATGTAATACCAACTGAGATGTTTCAATGCAGGGAATCAGTGCTGGAGAAGCTCACTTGTCAATGTCAAGAAATTTGGAAGCCTAACTGGAAAAGATCCATATTTGTGCCCATTCCAAACAATGGTGATTCCAACAGAATGTGGAAATTAAAGAACAATATCATTAACACCACACAAGTAAAATTTTGCTGAAGATCATTCAAAAACGGTTGCAGCAATGCATTGACATGAAACTGCCAGAAAGTCAAGCTGGATTCAGAAGAGGACAAGGAGTGAGGGATATCATTGCTGATGTCAGATGGATCTTGGCTGAAAGCTGAGAATATAAGAAAGATGTTTACCTGTGTTTTTTGGACTGTGAAAATGCATTAATTGTGAGGATCATAACAAATTATGGATAACATTGCAAAGAATGGGAATTCCAGAACACTTAATTGTGCTCATGAGGAACCTGTATATAGATCAAGAGGCAGTTGTTCAAACAGAACAAGGGAATACTGAGTGGTTTAAAATCAGGAAAGTTATATGTCAGCATTGTATCCTTTCACCATACTTATTCAATCTCTATGCTGAGCAGATATTTCAAGAAGTTGGACTATATGAAGAAGAACGAGGCATCAGGGTTGGAAGATGACGCATTAACAACTTGCAATATGAAGAAGACACAACCCTACTTGTTGAAAGTGAAGAGGACTTGAAGCACCTACTGATGAAAATCAAAGATGACAGCCTTCAGTATGGGCTGAATTTCAACTTAAAGAAAAGAAAAATCCTCACAACTGGAGAAATAACCAAAATCATGACAAATGAAGAAAAGATTGAAGTTGTCAATGTTTTCATTTGACTTGGATCCACAATCAATGCCATGGAAGCAGCAGTCAAGAAATCAAACCGTGTATTGCATTGGGGCAAATCTACTGCAAAAGACCACTTTAAAGTGTTAAAAAGTAAAGATGTCACTTTGAGGACTAGGGTGCACTTGACCCAAGCCATAGTATTCTCAACTGCCTCAACTGCGTATGAAAGCTGGACAATGAATAAGGAAGATGGAAGAAGAATTGACACCTTTGAATTAAGGCTTTGATGAAGAATATTGAATATACCATGGATTGCCAGAAGAGCAAAAAAATTCGTCTTGGAAGAAGTGCAGCCAGAATGCTCATTAGAATCAAGGATGGTGAGATTTCTTTTCAAGTGCTTTGGACATGTTATCAGGAGGGACCAGTCCCTGGAGAAGGACATCATGTTTGGTAAAGTTAAAAAAGGGGAAGGCTCTCAATGAGATGGATTGACACAGTGGCTGCAACGATGGACTCAAGCGTAACATTTGTGGGGATAGTGCAGGACTGGGCAGTGTTTTGTTCTGTTGTACATAGTGTCACTAAGAGTAGGAGCCAACTTGATGGCACCTAACAACAACAACAATGGTGTGTGTTACATCCTTCTGCTCTGATTGGAAAACTCAAGTTTCTCTTTACTTTGTATAGCATAATTGATCGTGAGCTCAAACAAGATTTCATGACTTGATTAAAAAAAAAAAAATTCCTGTCCAATGGATTCCTACTCATACTGACCCGGTATGACAGAGTAGAATTGCCCCATAGGGTTTCCAAGGAGATGCTGTTAGATTTGAACTGCAGACCTTTTGGTTAACACCTGAGATGCTTACCACTATGTCACTAGGGTTCCATGACTTGATTATGGGAGTCTTTATCCTAAATTGTGAACTGAACCAGAATCTCTGATTCAAGATGCAAGTTGAAAGAATTTGAAATCTTCTTGTGCAAAACCAGGCTCAGTTTCTTTTACTCATAGGCTTGGGTATCTTTAATTAAAACAGAAAAACATTTAAAACATAGAAGCAATTATTCTTTCTTCCTCTTTTTAATTTTTTTATTGTGCTTTAGGTGATAGTTTAGAGCTGATATTAGTTTCTCATACAAAAATTTATACACACATTGTTATGTGACCCTAGTTACTCTCCCTGTAATGTGACAGCACACTCTTCCTTTCCACCCTGGATTTCCTGCATCCATTCAAACAGCTCCTATCTCTTTCTGCCTTCTCATCTCACCTCTGGACAGCAGCTGCCCATTTAGTTTCGTGCATCTACTTGAACTAAGTAGCACACTCTTCACGAGTATCATTTTTTTTGTCTTATAGTCCAGCCTAATCTTTGTTGAAGAATTGGCTTTGGGAATGGTTTTAGTTCTGGGTTAACAGAAAGTCCTGAGGGTCATGTACTCTGGGGTTCCTCCAATCTCAGACCACTAAGTCTGGTCTTTTTACTAGAATTTGAGTTCTGCACCCTGCTCTTCTCCTGCTCCGCTGTTAGAGACTCTCCGTTGTGTTTCCTGCCAGGGTGGTCATTGGTGGTAGCTGGGCACCATTTTGTTCTTCTGGTTTCAGGCTGATGGAGTCTCTGATTTATGTGGCCGCTTTTGTCTCTTGGGCTCATATTTTCCTTGTGTCTTTGGAGCTCTTCATTCTCCTTCGCTCTAGGTGGGTTGGGACCAATTCATGCATCTTAGATGGCTACTCGCTAGCTTTTAAGACCCCAGATGGCACTCACCAAAGTGGGATGCAGAACATTTTCTTGATAAACTTTGTTATGCCAGTTGATCTAGAAGTCCCCCGAAAACACGGTCCCTAGACCCCTGCTTCTGCTACTGTTCCTTGAAGTATTTGGTTGTATTCAGGAAACTTCTTAGCTTTTGGTTTAGTCCAGTGGTGCTGACTTCCCCTGTATTGCCTGTTGTTCTTCCCTTCACCTAAGAAAATTACTGTCTACTAAAAAAAAAAAAAAATTTTTTTTTAATCTAGTTAGTGAATTCCCCTCTCCTTCCATCCCCACCCTTGTAACCATCAACGAATGTTTTCTTCTTTGTTTAAACCTTTCTTGAGTCCTTATAATAATGGTCTCGTACAATATTTGTTCTTTTGCAAATGACTAATTTCGCTCAGCATAATGCCTTCCAGATTTATCCATGTCATGAGAAACAGACAGATTCATCCTTGTTCTTTATCATTTTGTAGTATTCCATTGTGTGAATATACCATAATTTGTTTATCCATTCATCCATTGATGGGCACCTAGGTTGTTTTCATCTTTTTGCTATTGTGAACAGTGCGGCAGTAAACATGGGTGTGCATATATCCATTTGTGTGATGGCTCTTATTTCTCTAGGGTATATTCCAAGGAGTGGGATTGCTGGATCACATGGTACTTCTATTTCTAGCTTTTTAGGGAAGCACCAAATCAATTTCCAAAGTGATTGTGCCATTCGCCATTCCCACCAGCAGTGTATAAATTGTTCCAACCTCTCCACAACCTCTCCAACATTTATTGTTTTGAGGTTTTTGGATTAATGTTAGCCTTGTTGAGGTGAGATGGTATCTCATTGTAGTTTTTATTCGCATTTCTCTAATGGCTAATCACAATTAATGATTATCAAATTATCAAATTATCAAGCAATATTATTAATATCACATGCAAGGAAAATTTTGCTGAAGATCATTCAAAAGTTGCTGCAGCAGCATATCCACAGGAAACTGCCAGAAATTCAGGCCAGATTCAGAAGAGGATGTGGAATCAGGGATATCATTGCTGATGCCAGATGGATCCTGCTGAAAGCAGAGAATACCAGAAGGATGTTTACCTGTGTTTTACTGACTATGCAAAGGCCTTCGACTGTGTGGATCATAACAAATTATGGAGAATATTGTGAAGAATGGGAATTCCAGAACACTTAATTGTGCTCATGAGGAACCTGTACATAGATCAAGAGGCAGTTGTTCGGACAGAACAAGGGGATACTGAGTGGTCTAAAGTCAGGAAAGGTGTGCGTCAGGGTTGTTTCCTTTCACTATACCTATTCAATCTGTATGCTGAGCAAATAATCTGAGAAGTTGGACTATATGAAGAAGAACGGGGCATCAGGATTGGAGGAAGACTCATTAAAAACCTGCATCATGCAGATGACACAACCTTCCTTGCTGAAAGTGAAGAGGACTTGAAGTACTTTCTGATGAAAATCAAAGACCACAGCCTTCACTATGGATTACACCTCAACATAAAGAAAACAAAAATCCTCACAACTGAACCAATAGGCAACATCATGATAAATGGAGAAAAGATTGAAGTTGTCAAGGATTTCATTTTACTTGTATCCACAATCAACACCCATGGAAGCAAGCAGTTAGGAAATCAAAAGACTCATTGCATTGGGCAAATCCGCTGCAAAGGACCTCTTTAAAGTGTTGAAAAGCAAAGATGTCCCCTTGAAGACTAAGGTGTGCCTGACCCAAACCATGGTATTTTCAATCGCATTATATGCATGTGAAAGCCGGACAATGAATAAGGAAGACCAAAGAAGAATTGATGCCTTTGAATTGTGGTGTTGGCGAAGAATATTGAACATACCATGGACTGCCAAAAGAATGAACAAATCTGTCTTAGAATAAGTACAGCCAAGATGCTCCTTAGAAGCAAGGATGGCGAGACTGTGTCTTATATACTTTGGACATGTTGTCAGGAGGGATCAGTCCCTGGAGAAGGACATCATGCTTGGTAAAGTACAGGGTCAATGGAAAAAAGGAAGACCCTCAATGAGATGGCTTGACACAGTGGCTGCAACAGTGGGCTCGAGCATAACAATGATTGTGAGGATGGTGGCAGGACCGGGCAGTGTTTTTGTTCTATGGTAAACAGACTCGGTATGAGTCCGGACCGACTTGAGGATGACTAACAGCAACAAAAAACAATGGCTAATGATCATGAGCATTTCCTCATGTATCTGTTAGCCACCTGGATGTCTTCTTTGGTGAAATGCCTGTTCATATTCTTTGCCCATTTTTTAATCTTGTTATTTGTCTTTTTGCTTTCGAGGTTTTGCAGTATCTTGTAGATTTTAGAGATTAGACCTTGATCAGATATGTTGTAGCCAAAATTTTTTTCGCAGTCTGTAGGTTGTCTTTTTACTTTTTTGGTGAAGTCTTTTGATGAGCATAAGTGTTTGATTTTTAGGAGCTTCCAGTTATCTAGTTTCTCTTCTGGTGTTTGTGTATTGTTACTGATGTTTTTGCATTCTGTTTATGCCAGGTATTAGGGCTCCTCGCATTGTTCTTATTTTTTGTTCCATGATCTTTATTGTTTTAGATTTTATATTTAGGTCTTTGGAAACCCTGGTGGCATACTTGTTAGGTGCTACAGCTGCTAACCCAAGGGTCGGCAGTTCAAATCCGCCAGGCGCTCCTTGGAAACTCCATGGGGCAGTTCTACTCTGTCCTATAGGGTCGCTATGAGTCGGAATCGACTCGATGGCACTGGGTTTGGGTTTAGTATTTACGTCTTTGATCCATTTTGAGGTAGTTTCTGTGCATGATGTGAGGTATGGTTCTGCTTTCATTTTTTTTGCAGATGGATATCCAGTTATGCCAGCACCATTTGTAAAAGAAATTGTCTTTTTACTATTTAACAGACTTTGAGACTTTGTCAAATATTAACTCCTCATAGGTGGATGAATTTATGTCTGAATTCTCAACTCTGTTCCATTGGTTTATGCATCTGTTGTTGTACCAGTACCAGGCTGTTTTGACTATCATGGTGGTATTAAAAAAAAAAAAAAACCCATTTCCTTCAAGTCGATTCTGACTCATTGTGACCCTGCAGGACAGATTAGAACAGCCCCATAGAGTTTTCAAAGAGTGCTTGGTGGATTCCAACTGCCAACCTTTTGGTTAGCAGCCCTAGCACTTAACCACTATGCCACCAGGCGTAGAATAACAGGTCTAAAATCAGGTAGGGTGAGGCCTCCCACTTTGTTCTTTTCTTCAGTAATGTTTACTTATCCAGGGCCTCTTCCCTTTCCATATGAAGTTGGTGATTTGTTTCCCCATCTCATTAAAAACTGCCATTGTAATTTGGATCAGGGCTGCATTGTATCTCTAGATCCCTCTGGGTAGAGTTGACATTTACACAATGTTGAGTCTTCCTATCCATGAGCAAGGTATATTTTTCCACTTATGTAGGTCTCTTTTAGTTTCCTGCAGTAAAGTCTTGTAGTTTTCTTTTTATAGGTCTTTTACATCTCTGGTTAGATTTATTCCTAATAATTTTATCTTCTTGAGGGGCTATTGTAAATGGTACTGACTTTGTGATTTCCTCTTTGTTGGTGTAGAGGAATTCAGCTGGTATTTGTTTATCTTGTATCCCGATACTTTACTGAAATCTTCTATCAGTTCCAGTGGTTTTCTTGTGGATTTCTTAGGGTTTTTTGTGCATAAGATCATATCATCTGCAAATAGGGATACTTTTACTTGCCAATTTGAATGTCCTTTATTTCTTTTTCTAACCTAATTGCTCTGGCTAGGACCTCCAGCAAAATGTTGAATAAAAGTGGTGATAAAGGATATCCTTGTCTGGTTCCTGTTCTCAAGGGTAATGTTTTCAGGCTCTCTGCATATAGGATGATGTTGGCTGTTGGCTTTGTATAAATGCCATTTATTATGTTGAGGAATTTTCCTTCTATTCCTATTTTGCTGAGAGTTTTTATCATGAATGGGTGTTGGACTTTGTGAAATGCCTTTTCTGCATTAATTGATAAGATCACGTGGTTCTTGTCTTTTGTTTTATTTATGTGGTGGATTACATTGATTGTTTTCTTAATGTTAAACCAACCCTGCATCCCTGATATGAATCCCAGTTGGTCACAGTGAGTCTTTTTTTTTTGATATGCTGTTGAATTCTATTGGGTAGAATTTTGTTGAGGATTTTTGCATCTGTGTTAATGAGGATTATTGCTCTGTAATTTTCTTTTCTTTTTTTTTTTTTTTGTGGTGTCTACCTGTTTTTGTTATTGGGGTTATGCTGGTATCATAGAATGAGTTTGGGATTATTCCATCCTTTTCTGTGCTCTAAAACACCTTTAGTAGTAGTGGTGTTAAATCTTCTCTGAAAAAAAAAAAAAAATTTTTTTTTTTCTCTGAAGTTTGGTAGAATTCTCCAGTGAAGCCATCAGGGCCAGAGCTCTTTGGAGGGGGAGTTTTTTAACTACCTTTTCAGTGTCTTCTTTTGTTATAGGTTTATTTAGTTGTTCTACCTCTGTGTTAGTTTAGGTAAGTAGTGTGTTTCCAGAAATTTTTCCATTTCCTCTAGGTTTTCAAATTTTTTAGAGTACAATTTTTCATAGTATTCTGATTCTTTCAATTTGGGTCTGTTGTGATATCATCCATCTCATTTTTGGCGGGGGGATTATTTGCTTCCTCTTCTGTTTTTCTTTTGTTAGTTTGGCCAGTGGTTTATCGATTTTGGTGATCTTTTCAAAAAAACAGCTTTTGGTCTTGTTAGCTCTTTCAGTTGTTTTTCTATTCTCTATTTCATTTAATTCATCTCTAATTTTTATTATTCGTTTTTTTCTGGTGCCTGATAGCTTCTTTTGCTGCTCTATTTGTTTGAGTTGTAGGGTTAATGTTTTGATTTAGGCTCATTCTTCTTTTTGGATGTGTGCATTTATTGCTAAAAATTGATCTCTGGGCATCAGTTTTCTGTGTTCCAAAGGTTCTGGTAGGAGGCGTTTTCATTCTCATTTGATTCTGTGAATTTCTTTATTCCCTCCTTAATTTTTTCTATAACCCAATAGCTTTTGAGCAAGGTGTTGTTCAGTTTCCATATTTTTTATTTCTTTTCTGTGCTTTTTCTGTTATTGATTTCTACTTTTATGGCTTTATGGTCAGAAAAGATGCTTTGTGTTATTCTGATGTTTCGGATTCTGTTAAGGCTTGCTTTGTGGCCTAATATGTAGTCTGTTCTGCAGAATGTTCCATGTTCACTGGAAAAGAGAGTATACTTGGCTGCTGTTGGGTGGAGTGTTCTGTATATGTCTATGAGATCAAGTTGATTGTTTCTGGCATTTAGATCATCCATGTCTTTATTGAGCTTTTTTGTGGATGTTCTGGCCTTCACCGAAAATGACGTGTTGAAGTCTCCTACCATTATTGTGGAGCTGCCTATTTCTCTTTTACAGTGCTGTTAGAGTTATTCATTTATTTTTTAAAATGTATTTTAGAACCCTGTCATTGGGTGAGTAAGTATTTATCATGGTTATGTCCTCCTGGTGTATTGACCCTTTAATCATCATATAGTGTCCTTTCAATCCTTTGTGGTGGAGTTTGTTTTAAAGTCTGTTTTGTCAGAGATTAATATTGCCACTCATGCTCTTTTTTGATTGTTGTTTGTTGATTTTTTTTCCCATCCTTTGAAAAAAAAATTTTTTTTTTTTTTTGAGTTTTAGTTTGTGTCTTCAAGTCTAAGGTGTGTGTCTTATAGGGATCCTGTTTTTGATCCATTCTGCTGCTCTCTGTCTCTTTATTGGTGCTTTTAATCCATTTATATTCAGCATATTTATTTATGAGTTTAGTGCTGGCATTTTGATGTGTTTTTTTGTGTGTTATTGACAGTTTCTTTGTTCCATTTAATTTTCTGTGCTGCATTGTTTTTCTTTACGTATTTTCTTTTCACCTTTTTTGTTCTGGTTGATTTTGTATTTGCTGTGTCTTTATGTTTTTCTTGTTTTTTATTTTGATGTGTAGGATTGTTAGTTTCCTTTGTGGTTACCTTAATATTTAACTCTATTTTTCTAAGTTTAGACCAATCTTTTATTTCTTGATATAACCTTGACTTCTTCTCCGTATGAAAGATCTATGACTACATTTTTTAGTCCCTCTTTATTGATTTAGTGTTGTCATCTTTTACATAATGACACTGCTCTTTCCCTGTTTTGAGTGGTTTTTAACTTGATTATTTTTGTGATTTCCCTATCCAGGTTGATATCTGGTTGCTCTGTCCTGTGTTCTAGTCTTGGGTTGTTATCTCATGCTATTGATTTTCTAACCAGAGGACTCTCTTTAGTATTTCTAAAGGTTTGGTTTAGTATTTCTAATGGTTTGGTTTTTGCAAATTCCCTAAACTTCTGTTTATCTGGAAATGTGCTAATTTCATGTTCATATTTGAGAGACAGTTTCACTAGATATATGATTCTTGGCTGAAATTTTTTTCCTTGAAGTCTTTATATATGTCATCCCATTGCCTTCTTGCCTGCATGGATTCTGCTGAATAGTCTGAGCTTATTCTTATTGACTCTCCTTTGTAGGTGACTTTTTGTTTATCCCTAGCCACTCTTAAAATTCTCTCTCTGTCTTTGGTTTTGGCAAGTTTGATGATAATATGTCTTGGTGACTTTCTTTTAAAATTTACCTTGTGTGGGGTTTGATGAGCTTTTTGAATCTCATCTTTCACGATATCAAGGAAGTTTTCTGCCAACAAATCTTCAACAATTCTCTCTGTATTTTCTGTTATCCCCCTGTTTTGGTACTCTAATCACTCATAGGTTTTTCCTCTTGATAGAAACAAACAAACAAACAAAAAAACCCAAACCCATTGCCATCGAGTCTATTCTGATTCATAGTGACCCTGTAGGACAGAGTAGAACTGCCCTATAGAGTTTCCAAGGAGCACCCTGTGAACTCGAACTGTCGACTTTTTGGTTAGAAGCTGTAGCAGTTAACCACTAAGCCACCAGGACTTCCCTTCTTGATGGAGTCCCACGTAATTCTTAGAGCTTCCTCATTTTTTTTCATTCTTTTATCTGATTTTTCCTCAAATAAGTTGGTATCAAGTGCTTTATTTTCAATCTCACTAATTCTGAATTCCATTGCCTCAATTCTGCTCCTATAACTTTTTATTGAGTTGTCTAATTCTGAAATTTTGTTTTAATCTTTTGGATTTCTGTTTGCTTTCTCTCTATGGATTCTGGCAGCCTGTTAAATTTATCTTCATGGTCTTGTATCACCACCTCAAGTTCCTCTGTTGCTTTGTCTGTGTGTTCCTTGGCTTGTTCTGAGTTTTGCCTATCTCCTTCCTGATCCTTGAAGAGCGCCGTATATTAATCTTTTGAATTCTACCTCCAGTAATTCCAAGACGTTATCTTCCTCCCCCAAATTTCTTGGTTGTTTGTTCTGGTGACTTGATGAAGTCATTATGATCTGCCTCTTTATGTGATTTAATGTTGACTGTTGTCTTTAGCCATCAATAAGTTACTACATTATTTATTTTATGTTTGCTTACTGTATTACTGTATCCTAGCTTCTTGTTTTGTTTTGATATGCCCATATAGGCTGGTAGTGTAAACTAGTTTGATTATTGGTGTCTTTGGAGCTCTCACATCCTGTCACCTAGTGGTTGTAGCTGTTACTAGGTATGTGAGCCCAGGAGTCTGTTTACTTTTCTTGTGTGGATTCAGCTCAGGTGTCTAGGTAGTTGGTTACCAAGTGTGTGGTACAGGCTCTCACCTATAGTCCTAGATGGGTAGGGGAGATTGGAGTAGGCACAGGTGTCTGGCTGCAGTAGGGGATCATGTGCTGAGCCAGGCAGAGGTTTGACGGCTGCCCCTGAGTTTCTGCTTGGAAGGCATGTCTCTCTTCCCTAGAGTGCATAGGTGGGTGGGTTTGGCAGCCAGGTTATGGGTACCCAATGCTGTTAACTGTAAGAACTGGGAGACACCACTTATTCTTGGACTTCTGTCACAGGTAACTACTTGAAGTGAGTGGAAGAAACAATTATTCTCAATTATATAATTGTAGTAGAACCCGGGATACCTGTGTGGCTCAAATGGTTACGGGCTGGACTTCTAACCAAAAGGTTGGCAGTTCAAACTCACTCAGAAAAAAAGGCACCTCTAAATCAAGGTCTGGCAGTCTGCTCCCAAATGGTCAGTCATGGAAATGCTGTAGAGCAGCTTTACTCTGACACATGGGGCCACCATCAGTCACAGTTTAATGGTGACCCCACGTAAAACAGAACAACAAATCAGCAACAGCACCCTAAATATATAAAATATCTTTCTATGGATCAAAATTTATCTTTGATGTCATTAATTTTGACATGACAGATTTTTGTGTATGATTTTTTTGTTTGTTTTAGGGTACACTTAAAAATGAACATGGATCCATTGACAAAACTCATTTGGTATGAGGGATACGGAATGGGGAGGGAGGTATTCAGGCTGACTCCAATGCTTCTGGTGTGTGGAGTCCCTTACACTGAGTAGAGATGAAGAGGAGTGGGTTAGTAGAATTGTGAACATGCTAGAGAGCATGTTTAACTGATAACTGCAACAGCTTGAGGTGGATTACTGGACTCCCTTTTCCCTTTCCCATCTACATTTTATGAAAATACAATCATCCCAATTCTACTTTCACTGTTTATCTTGATTTTAAAAATTGTTCTTCTTTTTAATATTATTATTTCTAACCCTTTCATCAAATGGCTTACTGGAGTCAAGGAGAGTGGCATGATGGTCTTTTGTTTTCTCATATTCTGTGTTCTTAGGATGTGGTAGCTATGGCTTTCATTTCCAGCCATAGCTCCACAACTACTGGGTGATCTTAAGTAAAGCTTTTGATCTTAATTTGGGTCTGTAAGATAAGACCCATGAAACTAATCCACACCTGAGTGTTACCTCCTCTCATGAATTTAATTGTGTCCCCCCAAAATATGTGTATCAGTTTGGCTAGGCCATGATTCCCAGTGTTGTGTGATTATCCAGCATTTTGTCATTTGATGTGATTTTCCTATGTGTTGTAAATCCTACCTCTATGATGTTAATGAGGCAGGATTAATGGAGGTTAGGTTCATGAGGTAGCAATCAATCTTCAAGTTTAGATTGTGTCTTAAGTCAATCTCTTTTGAGATATAAAAGAGAGAAGCGAGCAGAGAGACATGGGGACCTCATACCACCAAGAAAGAACCAGAAGAATAGTGTTTCCTTTCGAGCTGGGGTCCCTGTGCTGAGAAGATCCTCGACTGGGAAAGACTGATGACAAGAACCTTCGCCCAGAACCAACAGAGAGAGAAAGCCTTCCCCTGGAGGTGGCACTGTAAATTTGGACTTCTAACCTCCTAGAATGTGAAAGAATAAATTTCTCTTTGTTAAAGCTATCCACCTGTGGTATTTCTGTTATAGCAGCACTAGATAACTAAGACACCTCCCAAGAAATAGTTAATTTCAACATTTCCTCTGACAGATAAGGCTGAGGTGAGGCAATTTCATCATATACTACCCAAGGAAGCTGGAAATTTAAAGATACTAACAGAAAGGAATAAAACAGTGAAATAAAATAGTGCATTAAATTCTCCCTTTAAAAATATTCAAAAGTTTGATTTGAGAATTAGGTGAAGGTGCAGACCAATGTCTTTAATAAGGACCAGCAGGAGAAAGAAGAACCAATGTGTGGTGAATATCAAGTGGAAATCTTTTGGTGAGAAGAAACACATTCACGTATCTGTGGTTACACTCTGTTTGTCTCCTTGTTTATCTCCTCAACCATGCCTCAGTCGACACAGAACCACCAGAGAAAAACCACTGCACAGTCATCACATTGCCCCAAATACATCTCAGAACAGTGACCTGAAAATTAAAATGGAAATTCCATGTACACTAGCCCTGCCCTGCTCGGTGCAATCATTTGGCCACTGTTGACCTTTGACTTGTCTCAAGCATACACACAAATTCCTGCTTAATCATTTTTGATTTGGGGAAAGCTGGATGAAGTTCTAACTCAGAATCCACCCAGTTTAATCTGTAAATCAGGCCAAGCAATTCTTAGAAACAGTTTCTAAGATAAAAGGAAGTTTTTGTTTTCTTTTTTAATATTAAATACCTTATCTAGTAATTACTTTGTAGTTTAAAAAACAACCTCTGAAGTTCTTCTGCAAGGAGTCTGAAGAGATGGTGCCTTAAGGGGTTGAAACTGAGAATTTTGTCCATATTTTATAGATGGGGATGTGGAAGCTGGAGAGCACAATAGGTCCACAGTTTTGAAAGGCCTGACAATTTAGATTTGAATATTGCAAAGGACTTAGAGGACAAAACTTACATTAAGCCCTTTGGTATATAATTCTGTGGTTCTGAGGCTTGTCGTTGTTAGTTATCATCAAGTAGGCTCCGTCTAATGGTGGACCCATGTACAACAGAACAAAACTGTGCCCAATTCTGAGCCACCTTCATGATTTTTGGCATACTCGAGTGCATTGCCGTAGCCAGTGTGTATTTTGAATGTCTTCCAAACTAGGGGGCTCATTTTCCAGCACTATACTGGGCAATATTGTGTTGTGATCCATAGGGTTTTCACTGACTAATATTAGAAGTAGATCTCTCAGCCTTTTTTCCTAGTCTGGAAGCTCTGCTGAAAACTGTCCATCATGGGTGACCCTGCTGGTGTTTGAAATATTGGTGGCATAGCTTCCAGCATCACAGCAGCACACAAGCCACCATAGCATAACAAACTGACAGATGGGTGATAGTTTGTGGCCTATAGGTTCCCATAACTCTGAATTTTGAAATCAGCAACATAGGAAAGATTCTAATTCCATTTTGGATATTCCAAATATCCTTGCTAACAAAAACACATTAGCTTAGTTTATCTAGTAGTGTGTTGTGCAGAGTGAAATTTAAAGCTTTTGCAACTCTCCAAACAGATTATTTTTCTAATTTACCATAATCTACAAAGCTTTGTTCCTTCCACAAATATTTATTGCCTGTCTATGCTGTGCCAGGCTCTGGACTAAGACTTTGAATATGCATCAGGGATATGTGACAACTTTAGGAAGTGTAGAGCCCGCATTATTTTCCTTCCTGTAATAAAATGCTTGGAGAAATTTCTACACCCTTCCCCATATCATTTTTTTTTTTTAATAACTGCCACCACTGTCTGGATCACTTTTAAATCATGTTCAGAGTTTTGATATCTCTCCTAAGCTGTGGCCCAAGATTTCCAACTCTCTGCTCCACAGATTTACATGTATCTCAAGCTCAAATTGTCTGAGACTCTGTACATAAACTTCCCTCTGCATCCCCCAACCAGAGCTTCCTCATCTGTCTCTTAGTGGCACAGTACTCCTCCAGCCTGCTAACTGGGGATCACCTCTCCCCCTGGACCCTTATTGCAGCATGTCAACCGGTCCTTTAGTTCACCTTCTCATGTCTTCCCAAGAGTTCTTTTCCACTCCCATTGCCATCTCATTCTGGTTTAACTTGTCGTTATCTCTTGCCTGCTCTGTGATAACCACTAAACTGGGCCTCGTTTCTGCTCTGTCTCTTCCATCTCAGTCATCTTGCAATACACACTGCAGATAATTCTTCCCAAAGCACAGTTTTGTTGCAACATTCTCTTGTTCAAAAATTTTCACTGAATACCCCTTGCCTACAAGTAAACCATAAACTATGTGATCTTTGTTTTGTGGCCACAATCTACCAGTTTTTTCCTTATCACTCACGTACCTCACATCAAACTAGAAAGTTGCTTTCTACAAACATGCATTCTGCTGGGCAACACTTGAACATGCTTCTGGCAGAAATTCTTTCTATTTTGGTTTTATTTCCGTCAAATTCCAGTTTTAGTGTTTGGTCCTTCATGAAATCATATGAACAGACCTCCCATAACTATTACTTAAGGTTATATCTCACGATATTCTTATTTGGGAATCTATTGTATCCACTTGCAGGTTGCAAGAACCTTGAGTACAAGTTTCAGGCTCTTTTGTATCCATCTTCATTTCTCACACAGTGCCCGGCCTAGTATCTTGCCATATTGGATATTTCAGAATATTTGGTGATTTAAAACAAAACAAAACAAAAGAAAGACTAAAATAATTATTGTGAGATAGTAAGTGAAGTGGGTAGATTAGGGCTCTGAAATCAGAATTTCTGGATCCGAGTCCAGGCTTTGCCTCATGTTAGCTGGGTGACGTTAGGCATGCAGCTTAACTCAATGTACCTCAGTGTCACCACCCATAAAATGAAGACAAAAGTAGTGCCTATATCACAGGGTTGTTTGAGGAGTAATTTTGTTAACTCATGTAATATCCTTAAAATAATACCGGGTACAGAGTAGACACTTGGTAAGCATTAGCAGTCACTTTTTTGCTAGGTGTCCCTGGGTGGCACAAACAGTTAAGCGTTCAACTATTAGCCAAAAGGATGGCAATTCCAACTCGCCTAGAGGTGCCTTGCAAGAGATGTCTGGTGACCTGCTCCTGAAAGGTCAAAGTCTTGAAAACCCTATGGAGCAGTTCTACACTGCACACATGGGGTCACCCTAAGTCAAAGTCGACCAGAAGACAACTAACAACAACAACTACTATTATTGCTATTGCAAATGGTGTCAAAATTCAAAGAGAAGAGATTTCTGGGTAAACTGGAGTAACTGAAAGAATCTTCTTAAAGAAGGTGTGGTGGGAGCTGGGATCATGACTGATGGGCGAGAGGGGAGGACATGTTACATTTTGTTTTCCTCAAAACCTCCTCAGAGTCAATCATCAAAGTGGTACTATCCATTGCCTACCATAAAAATGGTACTTTTTTCAATCTCTAAATACTTTCATTAATTTTTTTTTTAAAACCAGTCTTTAGAGTCCTTTGCTACAGGACATTTTTAGCTCCCCTGCCCCTGGACTCATTTTTTTTTTTTTTTTTTTTATTTTGTGCTTTAAGTGCAATTTTACAGTTCAAGTCAGATGCTCATACAAAAACTTCTACACACATTGTGATGTGACCCTAGTTGCTCCCCTACAATGTGACAGTAGGCTGTGGACTCACATTTTTTAGGGAAGGCCGTGATAACTCAGAGCTCAGAGCTGCTTCCCTCTGCCTCCTGGCCTCCTGCTGCCAACCTCTGCTCTTAGCTAGCTTGATGCAACCCAGGAAACATCTGCAAGGGCGGCTTTGCAGTGACACATTCTCAGCATCTGACTGGCTGGGGCCTCCGGGCAGCCTGCTGGGATCACCTCCTTCAGAACAGGGGAGGCTGAGGAAGGAGAACGTGGGGCCGGGCTTGTCACCTGGGGCACAGAGAGCTTAGATGACGTGATCCCATTGTCTGAACGACAGCCTTCTGTTGTTTTGTTCTTTTTAGTAAAATAAATAAAGCCTCTGTTTCTATGGTAATGCCTGACGAGGGAGCTTTCAGCCTGAAGGCCCCACCTGGACTCCTGACCTGGGCGCCCAGCCTAGGAAGGTTAGGGAGCAAGTGGGGGGCTAATGATTTGCACAGCTCCAGCCTAATGAGTAGCTTTGCAGAGGGAACTTCCTGGAATTGGCTGGGGATACTCCACCCATGTGGCCTGATTGCAGAGGCTATTTTGAAGTGCATTTTTGTGACTCTCAGAGGGGATGGCAAGCCGATGGACACAATGGACACAGGGTTTTCTTGGAGCCCAAGCATGGCGCACTTAACCTTACACCTTAGCACACAGTTGCTGGGCCTGGGTTTCTCTCATCCTATCAATAAACAACAAACAAACACACCAGTTGCCTTCCAGTTGATTTGGACTCTTGGGGAGTCCATGTGTGACCCCATGTGTGTCAAAGTAAAACTTTGCTCCATAGGGTTCTCGGTGACTAATTTTTCAGAAGTAGATTGTCAGGCATTTCTTTCAAAGTGCCTCTGAGTGGATGACAACCACCAATCTTACAGTAAGCAGACAAGTGCTTAATGGTTTGTGCCATCCGGGGACTCCAGCAGTTCATTGCAACTCTCCAAAGGGAGCCACGTCCATACAAACATCTTTGGGTAACAGGGAGGCATCGAAGTGGTGCTTTCAGCGTGCTCTGCTCCCTGCTCCTCTCCTGTTCCCTGCTTCTCTTCCAACTTGTATAATTTCTACAATGGATGGGGAGTCCCTGGCTGGTGCGAATGGTTAATTCCACTCGACTTCTTACTGAAAGAGGAGCCCTGGTGGCACAGTGGTTAAGTGCTTGGGTGATAACTGAAAGGTTGGCAATTTGAACCCACCAACTGCTCCGAGGGAGAAAGATGTGGCAGTCTGTTCCTGTAAAGATCACAGTGTTGGAAACCCTATGGGGCAGTTCTACTCTGTCCCATAGGGTTGCTATGAGTAGGAATCGACTCGACAGCAACGGGTTTGGCTAACTGAAAGTTTGGCAGTTTGAGTCCACTAAAAGGTGGCTTGGATGAAAGGCCTGGTGATCTACTTTCAAAAAATCAGTCATTGAAAACCCTACGGAACACAGTTCTACGCATGGAGTTGCCATGAGCTGGTGTTGATTTGACGGTAACTGGTTTGGTTTATTTATTGTTAATTTATTGGTTTACTGTGGATGGGTCAGTTCCGGCTGGAGGTGAAGTGCAGATTTCGGAAGGTTTCTGTGTTGAGGGAATACACCCTCCTTTTTCTGTTCCCACCTTTCCCTGGGTAAGAAGAGCAGAGGGGAGGTTTTCTCCTCCCCGTGGCTCTGGAAGCCACTTGTTTTCCTTATGGACAAAGCTATGTTTTTAGCACAATTCCAGCAGCCTGCATGTAATTCTTAAAAGAGAGAAATCCAAGTACAGGGACGGGGTGGGTTGAGGGGTTGGTCAAGAGATGATTCGTAAATGGGGATGAGAAAAATGAGGTCTGTGACGTTCAAGTTCAAAGTTATTTCTAAATTCATGCCAAGCGGCTTTCTTGGCTTTCTGGGTTTAGATCTCTCTCTGCAGGCCTATCCCTTGGTTTGTCTCCTTTGATATGGAAATGAACGCACTGATCCTGCTGGAGGACCTGGGTGCCTGGGGTCCTCCCTTCAGGGGGGCAGGTGTCCGGTTGAAAGTGAGAGAGCTGAATTCATTTGGTGTCTGTTTCCACTTCCTTCCTCCATGCTTGCTTCTGAAGTTATGTTTCTCTTCTGGTGTTCTCTTTCCTATCTCACATTCTTTCCAGTACTTAGGGAAATCTCTGTCCGTTTTCTAAAGCAAAATAAACGAAGCCACGATATGGGCTGTCCTGCTCCTAAAAAATGCATTTGGGGATAAAATATAGAAATTTTAAAACACAAGTGTGATTTGGAGATGGGCACTCTGTGCTCTGCCCATGAATACTCCAGAGCGAACGGGAGATTCTGTCTGCTTTCAGGGAGGCTGAGAGAATACAGGGGACCAGACTTCAGGCAGCAGAGCCAAGGTCTAGGAAACTCACCAGAGCATGAGATATCATACTGAATTTTGAGGATTTAAAATAACGAGGCTAAGTGTTGTTTTTCAACACTTCATGTTGGTACAGTACGTATTTGTTCCAATTGTGGGATCCTAAACTTTCTGAAGCTCCTCTTTGGAAATTACCTATGTTGTTGTTAGCTGCCATTGAAGTCACCACTGACTCACAGTGACCCCATGGACAACAGAACGAAATGCTGCTGGGTCCTGCGCCATCCCTGTGGTTAGTTGCAGATAGGACCGTTAGGATCCATCGGGTTTTCACTGACCAGTTTTCAGAAGTAGATCACCAAGCCTTTCTTCCCAGTCTTTCTTAGCCTGGAAGCTGAGATAGAAACGGAAACCTGTTCAGCATCATAGCAACATGCAAGACTCCACTGACAGATGGGTGGTGGCTACACAGGAGGTGTGTTGACTGGGACTTGAACCCTGGTCTCGTGCATAAAAAAGCAAAAACAAAAACAAAAAAAACACCCATTGCCATCGAGTCAATTCCAACTCTTAGCAACCCTATAGGACAGAGTAGAACTGCCCCATAAGGTTTCTAAGGAGAGGCTTGTGATTCAAACTGTCAGCCTTTTGGTTAGCAGCCAAGCTCTTAACCACTGCACCACAAAGGATCCTGCATAGAAAGCAAGAGCTGTACTAATGAACCACCAATGTCCTCGGGAAATTACCTATGTTCATGGTATTATAGTCACTGCATCTTTGGTGTATGTGTTTTTCAAGAACCTAAGACTATTTGAGCCTAGGAAAAAATGACTGGTCTCAAAATAAAAAAATAAAAATAAAGCTATAAACAAAAATGAATAAATGTTTAATTTACTATTCCTTATGTTCAAGAGTCTACAGTAATTCAATACAGAGATTATCTATAAACCATATTTGATGTAAGATACAGGTACAATACCTTATGGTCAACATATTATGATGTGGGGCCTCCAGAGTTAGAATACTCACATTCTAGGAAGCTTAGGAAACGCCCCTGACTGCAGGTATAATTTGGGAGTCTTGGGTTGCAGAGGACTTGAATGGCTTAATGGTAAGGGCTCAGTCCTAGGTTTCAGTTCAGAATCTATATATAATCTGGGGCAAGTTTTTTTTTTTTACCTCTCAGAGATTGTTTTCTCATCAGTAACATTGGATTAAAAATAATTGTACTTACCTCATAGGATTTTTTTTTTTTTAAGGTGAGAAGGCATTTTATATAGTACCTGGCACATAGAAAGCACTCAGTAACCTTTGATTACAATTATTATTTTCCTCTTAACCAACAGTATTTTCCTTGCTGAATTTTTCTTAGTATTCCTCATACTGGGCTCTGAGATTTAGGCTGTTTCTAGAAATCAAATTCATACCTGAAAAAATAAAAATAAACTACCGTTAAGAACATGTGAAATGATTTGTTTCAGGGTCTGCGATTTCTTGACTGGTTTATTCTGGTGTATTTAGTTAAAAAAAAAAAAAAAACTCATATTAAAAAAAAGTGGCATTTCCCTACACTGGAAATGCTGCTTGGAATGACAGTTAACTCCACAGAGTCCAAATGTCTTCCTAAAGTTCCCGGACCCACCACACTTTCCTACGCCTGTCTCTTTACACACTTGTCCTGGATTTTCTGGACTGAGTTCTGCTGCTCTGTGTCTGACTTACTCCTATTCATCCTTCCAGACCCTGTCCAGATGTACCTCCAAAGAAGCCTTCCTTGACTCCACCAATTTGCATTAGGTGTGTCAGTTTTAAACCTTCCGTGATAATGTCTAATGATTCAGACTGTATCTAAGTTTACAGTAATATATGTTTAATTAATTATCTACAAAGTGTTATATTATTTAAACCCAGTCTACTGAAACTTAGCTCATGTAGCTATGTTGTAGTTGTTGACTTGTGGTGACCCCATGTGGGCAGAGTAGAACTGCTCCAAAGAGTTTTCAACATTGTGGTCTTTTGGGAAGCAGATTGCCAGGTCTGTCTTCCAAGGTGCCTCTGGGTGAGTTCAAACTGCCAACCCTTCCACTAATAGCCAAGTGCTTAACTGTTTGCCCTACCCAGGGACCTATATAGTTATTATATTCATTGTAGGATTTAGGAGTAGTAGGCTCTATAAAAATAAAAATGCATAAGGAACTCTGGTGGTGTAGTGGTTAAGAGCTATGACTGCTAACCAGAAGGTTGGCAGTTCGAATCCACCTGGTGTTCCTTGGAAACCTTATGGGGCAGTTCTACTCTGCTCTGTAGGCTCACTATGAGTCAGAATCGACTCTTTGGCAACAGGTTTTAAGGCTTGTGAAGGGTCTTGAAAGGCAAAGCTGTTTATTGATTACATTTTTGAGAGCGCTTCTTTTTTTTTTTTTTAATTAAAAAGCCCTGGTGTCACAGTGGTTAAGAGTTCAGGCTGCTAACCGAAAGGTCAGCAGTTCAAATCTACCAGCTGCTCTATGGGGCAGTTCTACTCTGTCTTATAGGGTCGCTATGAATCAGAGTTGACTTGACAGCAGTGGATTTGGTTTTTTTTTTTTGTCATGTTTTTATCTAATTTTCTTTTTACTTGTTTGATTTACCTACTTATCTGTGAGCAAATTAAAGAAAGAAATTGTATCTTTGTAACTGAAGACCCAAAACTATGCCTGTTGTATTAGTTGTTGTTCCGTTGACTGACTCATGGTGACCCAATGTATGACAGAACAAAAGGTTGCCGGAAACTATGTCATCTTCATGATCATTGCAATGTTCGAGTCCATCATTGGGTCATTGTGTCAGTCAATCTCTCTGAGGATATTCCTCCTTCGCCTTTTCTGGCTCTCAACTTTATCAATATATGATGTCCTTCTTCAGAAATTTGTCCCTCCTGATGATGCATCCAAAGAAAGCAAGTCAAAGTCTCAGGTAAAATTCTGCAATCCATGAAGTTTTTATTGGCTAATTGTCAGAACTAGATCTTCAGATCTTTCTTCTTAGCCTGTCTTAGTCTGAAAGCACCACTGGAACCTGTCCACCATGGGCGACCTTACTTGTATTTGAAATACTGGTGGCATAGTTTGCAGCATTGTAGCAACAGGCACGCTGCCCCTGTATGATAAACTGGCAGATGATGGGTGGGGTAACAGTGCCTAGGACGGAGTAAATGCTCATTAAGTGTATATTGAACGAATGAATAAATTATTTACCAAGTGTCTCATGCCTCAGAAAATTCTAAGAGTTATACTAGATTCTTTCCTTTTTTAAAGTTCCCCCATTAATTGATCCACAGCCAATCACAGATGATTAAACAGAGTTTTATAGGCTCTTCTGCTAAGGATCCTCTGGAATCCCACTTCCCCACCTCCTTCACCCCATTTGCTATCCATACTGCTGCATATGAGTTCAAGCACTATTCACCTATTAGAAAGTGTATGTTGAATAGATCATGGCCTGAGGATTCAGAACTGGGTTCAAATCTTGGTTCTTTCTCTAACTTTCCATATAGTCTTGGGAAAGTAAAAGAAGAAATGGCCAATTTACAGCATTTATTAGTACTTGAAAGGATCATATCAGTGCTACCGCCAATAACCAAAAGGTCAGCAGTTTGAATCCACCAGGTGTTCCTTGGAAACTTTATGGGGCAGTTCTACTCTGTCCTATAGAGTCACTATGAGTTGGAATTCACTCTACGGCACCGAGTTTGGTTTCCTTTTTTTATTTTTTTGGTTCCCAACTATAGTGTAAACTGCTCAAAGGCAGACTCTGTCAGTCTTGTTTACCACTATGTCCATTGTGCCTAGAACTGTGCCTGGGACAGAGCTCATTAATATTTGCTGACAGAAACCTTGATGTAGACTATGTAAAGTGAAGAGTTCAGCTTCTGACATAGATGAGGCACACAATAAATGAAAGCATTCATCTCATATGTTCCCATAACCTTCATACTACCAGTCTCACCTCACTTCAATTTTTCATTTGGAAACCGGATTGTTTCTCCATTGTAAATATAATCATGTCGTTCCATTTATAGAATTCTTTACTGGCTCTCCAGTATCTTCAGGATAAAATCCACCCTCCTTGGCATGGCATTCACCACCCGTCATCGTCTGGGTTCTACTCAAGGCACCACGCTCATCTCCTGCTCCAGTTATACTCACTTCAAATAGCCCTCTGAGCAGGCTGAGCCCCTTCTTTACTCTCACCCTTTGCTCAGGCTGTTGTCTCTGTCTGCTGTACCCTCCTAATTCTCAGCTTACACCCCTAAAGTTTTTCATCACTAAAAACTCAGCTTTGATATTCTCTCCTTTGTGAAGACAATTTTGATGTTCTTGACCATCTGAAGCAATTTTAATCTTTAGGCTCTTTGACCAGATCTCTATTTTATGTATGTATATGTGTGTAGGAGCTGTGGTGGCACAGTGGCTAAGCGTTCAGCTACTAACCAAAAGGTCAGCAGTTCGAATCCACTGACTGCTCCTTGGAAACCCTATGGGGCAGCTCTACTCTATCCTATAGGGTCACCATGGGTTGGAATCGGCTTGATGGCAACAGGTTTTTTCTTTTTTCTGGTTTTATATGTGTGTATTTATTTTATTTTATTTTTAAATCTATATTCTCACATCAGGCCATACTGTTTTTAATGTGTCCGTTGCCTTTCAGACCATAGACTTCAAGAGGACATAAGAAATACATTCTTCAAATGAATGACCCTGCCACCTAGTATAGTGCCTGGCATAAAGTATATTGTGAATAAATATAGACTGAACCTTGATGTATCCCAGTGTTGAGTGAATACCTGAATGAATGAATGAATGAATGAATGAGTACTCTTGAATGTCAGGGACTGTGCCTACTTAGATTGATTTAGTGGTGCTTGAGGGCATGAGTCTGCATACCGGGGCCTTGGTGATGATGCTGTCTTTTATGTATGCCCTTTCTCTCTTTATGGTGTTTGTTTCTGGGACTCTGTGTCTTGAGCTTTATATGGAGGCGGTTAGTGTGGAAGGGTAGGGTGAAACAGAAACTGACCCCCAGGGCCGGCACTTGTGGTCTACCCTCTTTCCCCCGGCGGCTAAGCGAGGATGTGTCCGTTAGGGTTAGAAACTCATTTCTGGCATATCATCCTTTTGAAACTAATCTGAGACCTGGGAATAGCCTGATCTTCCAACCTCCTCTTCCCACTCCAGGGAGGCCTTTCCCAGACATGGTGTCATAAAGAAGTGAGACGGTCATTGGCATGGATGTTGCAGATTCCAGCAGGCCACTTGAGCCCTCTGGGCCTCCATTTCCTCATTTTTGAAAGTAGGGTTTGTCGGGCTCATTCTAGCTTTGATATTCTAGAGTTACACATTGACTGTGGTGCTGATAAGAATGACCATATAACCTTAGGAGAGGGTCAGTGGTGAGTTAAGGTCCTCCAGGCAAGCCCTTGCCCCCTGTGGCAGAAAATCAAAGGACACATTTTGCTAATGTGCTTTATCTTGCCCATCAACTCTGGGAACTAATTCCACAGGGTGATCACAGTTACCGGGCCCCCTCATCTGAGGAGATGCAATCCCAGGAGCAGCTTGCTCTCTGACCTGCTGGCTGGCCTGTGCATCACTCACCCTGTCACCATTCCTGAGACTGGCCTGCTGCCTGCTGGGAGCCCCACAGTCTGGAGCAGCAGCTGGGCCAGGAATGAAACAGGATGCTTGCTGCAAGAGGGCAGGGGTGGAGACCGCCCAAGAGGGAGGACAGACACATCTGCATGCGCAGCTTGTGTGCCAGAGGAACTGTGTATGCATCATGACCAGGGACAAAGGGAGTGGCCAGGTGGGTCCCAGGGAGAAGAGTGTCTGGCTATAGGTACCCGATGCTAGGAAAAGATCATGGTTTTGCCAAACCCAAAGCTTGAGGCATGAGGGGCAGCCTTGGCTGATTTGTTGTTGGGTCCAGTCGTTTTTTGCTTGCGTCACCTAGCTGTTGGAAATGACCATCTTTCCTCCATGAATGCGTAGAGGAGAATACATACATAGAGGGTACTTGGAATCAGCCATTCTCAGGCAACCATCTTCTCAACGCAAAGCTCAGTCTGCAATAACAAGCAATGCAGGGCAGGGCAGCCACGGTCTCGGTTCGTGGCAGGCTCCACAGTGGTGGAGATCAAACATCACACAAAGCCAGCCTGTCCTTGTGTATGATTTAACAAGTAGCTCATTCCACTAGTTGGAACCTTGAAAGTCCTTCTCTAATAGCTGTGAGTCTGGAGGGCTTAACATTGAATCCTTCTAGAAGGAGTTCATAAGTGTTGGCAAACATTACCTCAGGTATCCCATCATGCTCCTGTGAGGGTAAATGGGTGGTAAGGGGAGGAGATAGGGGAGGGGGCACACTACAGTGCTAAGGGAAGAAAGGAGGTAGTGTCAAGAGATGAATAAAGGGCCAAAGCTATGAACCATGGTATTTTCTAGGCTGGAACTGGGATTTGAAACTTACTGACTTGTAACTTTGAGCAACTTTCTTAATAATTCTGAACCTTGGTTCTCTCATCTGTGTGTGGAAAATGGAAGGCAATCCCTATCAAATTAAGTATTAAAAAAAAAGAAAACTGAAAAGTTCGAAAGATTATAGGCACAGACACAGCAAACTACTTCTCTTTCCCTTCACCAACATCTAGAGCAAGAGAAGTGAGTAACTTCAGGCAAGAGGCTTTCTGGTGGAGTGGGGTGCCTCTGGGCACTTATCAGTGGAGCTAGGCTTGCCTACCAACAGAGAAATAGAGCTGAGTGACTTTTGGCTGAGGTTTACTGGAGTAGGGTGGAGTGCGGTACATCTAGATCTATGGAGCTTTGGAACACTTGCCTGAGCAGGGCAGCCACTGGGCTCACCCAAGAGGCCAAGGAATGAGGAGGCAGAAGCAAAAGAGACAAGGAGCACAGGAAGCAGAGCTGCTCAGTCTCAAAGGAAGTCTCAAAGGATGAGGCCATGATGTCCTACGTTTCAAAGAGTCTGATCTTCAGCAACTCGGTACTGGAGTGTGGTGCTGCCTTTCACGAGTGCCAGCACGATGGGACCAGATGAAGGAGCAGGGCTGCCATGCCCAAGGGGTAGAATAACTGGGCTTGGAGGGGCCTAGGGGGGTTAAGGTTGCCACTCAGACAGACTAGGAGAATGGGGAAGCCAAATCTGAGGGAGCAGAGTTGCAGTCCAATTGGGCCTGGAAGGTGCAGCTGAAGCTCAGGAGTGAGGGACCTCCACCTAGATTCTGGAGAGTGCGACCAACACTCAGAGTCTGAGGGCAGGGCCATTGCCTAAATGGTTTCAGAGAACAGAGGATTATTTTTAAGCCTTGAGAGCTAATGTAATGTGCTCTGCTGACTTGCTTGTTGCCTGTTATCCCTTCTTTCCCTCTAATTTCTCCCATTTTTAATGGAAATATCTAGCTTGTGCCTGTTCCACCATTTTACTTCAGAAGCAGATAACTTGTATTCTAGATTTCACAGTTGGAGAGGAATTTTGCCCTGGGATAGAATCTGGACCTGGAGTTGATTTAAGACTTTCGGGATGATATGATGGGGTGAATGTGTTTTACATGTGGCAAGGACATGAATTTGGGGGGCCAAGGGGTGGAATGCTATGGATTGAATTGTGTTGCCCCCAAATGTCATGAATTCCCAGTATTGTGTGTTTGTCCACCATTTTCTGATCTGATATGATTATCCCATGTGTTGTAAATCCTAACCTCTCTGAGGTTAATGAAGCAGGATTAAAGGCAGTTATGTTAATGAGGCAGGACTCAATCTATAGGATTAAGTTGTATTTTGAGTCAATCTCTTTTGATATATAAAAAAAAAATAAGCCAGCAGAGAGACGGGGGAATGTCATGCCATCAAGAAAGAAGCAGTGAGAGCAGAGAGGGTCCTTTGGACTTGGGGGTCCCTACGCTGAGAAGCTCCTAGGCCAAGGGAAGATTGATGACAAAGACCTTCCTCCAGAGATGACAGGGAGAAAAAACCTTTCCCTGGAGCCGCTGCCCTGAATTTGGACTTCTAACATGCTTAGACTGTGAGAGAATAAACTCCTGTTTGTTGAAGCCATCCACTTGTGGTATTTCTGTTATAATGGAACTAGATAACTAAGACAGTCTCCAGGTCTAACATCCTTGGTTTTGACTCAGAAATCCAGTAGTTTAATCCAGAGAAAGAAACAACTTTCAAGGTCTCAGCTCATCACACTGGACCCTCACCCTTTGGGCTATTTTATTGCAGGAGAACTGCAGGACCAGAGTGTGATTTCTCTCCCAGAGCCTGTGCAGGACTGGAGGCTCCGCTTCAGGAGTGGTCAGAGCGATGCTTGCAGAGCCCAGTAAACAGGACATGGAGGAAATGGGGAGTGAACTCGGCTTGTGAGCGAGCCCCCCTCACTGTCAGGAAACATGGGGAGCTGAGGCCACTGAGCACACAATGATGCAGTGGGAAGTGGACTTTATAAATACCTGGGGTCAAGGCCAGGAGCAGCGAACAATGGGGGAAATGATGATGGAGGGCTTCGGGAAGGCCAGGATGACTCCTTCAATGACAATACTGAGTGGGCTGTGAAGGGGGGGTGCAGAGGGAGGCCTGGAGGTTGTGATCCAAACAATACAAATGTCTAGGTGACTCAGTCGCCACAACAGAGGGCAGGGGGTCTGTAAATAGTCCACAGTATGTCCTATTGTTCCTTCAAGAACCTCTCCCAGCCCTTATGTGTCAAGAATTTCTGTTATGCTGCACTTACTGGAAGCCTGTCCAGCTCTCAGAGAATGCCATTCTTACCAGAGGTGACCCTGGGCTATTTGTCCGTGTCTTCTGCCTTATTTTCATCCTTGCAAGCAAATGGACACAAAGGAAGCTTGGGAAACCTGAGGTGGAGGGATAGGCAACAGTGAATGCTTCCAGATCTGAACTAGGTTTTGTCTATCTGTGTCCCATTTGGGGTGGTGGATTGGGATGGATGAATTAGGAAATCCCTCTCATTTGTCACGTGTGGAAACACATTTTTGCATTCAGAAAAAACTAAAGCAGACCCATTACTGTCTAGTTGATTACAACTAATGGCAACCCCATGTGTTACAAGGCAGAAATGCTCCATAGAGTTTTCTTGGCTGTAATCTTTACGGAAGCAAATTATCAGGCCTTCCTTCTGCAGCACTGCTGGGTGGGTTTGGAACACCGACTTCTAGGTTAGTAGTCAAGCACAAATTGTTTGCGCTACCCAGGGACCTGTATCCAGAATATAACTTTGCAAATATGATGAAACACTTAAAGGGCTGTGGGAAAGGCACTAAACCAAAGCAAGATTCTTTGTCACTTGTCCAACATGAATAATTATTTGCTGGTCAAGGAGTTGAGTGAGTAGCTATTAGTAAAGTTGCCTAAAGGACCTAGATTATTTCTTTCATGGGATAGTTCCTAGCTGTGACTGCTGTAGGCCCTTAACTTCTTTGGGCTTTTTATTCCCCCTCATCTCATGGGATTTGTCAATGAGGGTCTATGAGATAATAAACTTCTAGAAACCCAAAGGTTTTAGATAAACCATTTTTCTTTTTTATCTTTGCCCGCATTATACCCTGATATCCAGACTGTGTTGGGAGAACTGCCACACAATCTATTTGTTCTTGGAGCATGTGTGAGCTCATGGAAATGAAAGAAGAACAATGGAGAGAACTTATCATGCAACAACTTTGCTCCTACCAGGTGTTTATATTATAAGTAGAAGGGGGATTTTCAGGTGCAAAGATACCGTAACATATGAATATGCCTCAAGCAGAAATTGTGAGCTTACCAAATGGAACGTTCTGCATATCAGTTATTGTTCTGTTTTAAAGTGCTTCACTGCAAATCTGATTAAATATTTAATTTAATAATTATATCATGTCTATCCTTTTCTCCCAAATGTAAGTTTTGAGAAGGCAGGGCCTGGAGTTCTCCTGCCAACGTGGCTTTCCCAGTGCCCAGCGCAGTTCCTCCCATGGAATTGGCTCTTAGTAAATATTTATTGAAGGAATAAGTGAAAGAATGCCCTTTTGCTGATGGATTCCTTCCGTATATACTGTCTCTACAAGGAGCCAGCTGGCAGCTGTGGCCTGGGGCATATGTTTATTTCAGGGGCTAGTTCTCCAAGTCTAGGAATAGCTTACCCATGGATGGGAATCCTGTGAGCCCTCCAGGACTACAGGGCTTGCTGTCCAGGTGTGTCTCTGATGTCAAGGAGCCCTTTCTTATGCATTCCCCAGCAGGTATAATGCTTACAACAGAAAAGAACACATTAAAAAATTTAGGGATGAGGTTAGCTCTGTTATGATAAGGAAAATTGTTTATTAGCTAAATTAAAACCCTCGATCACAGGTCTTAGCATGAATACGCCAGGTAATAAAAATTGTCTAAATTGGAGTCCCCCCTGCCAGGCGCTCCTCGGAAACTCTACGGGGTAGTTCTACTCTGCCCTATAGGGTCGCTTTGAGTTGGAAACGACTCCACGGCACTGGGTTTTTTGGGTATGTTAAATATAAGGAGCCCGGCTATTGCCTCCCAACTGAAAGATTGGCAGTTCAAACCCACTAACCACTCTGCAGGAGAAAGATGGGGCAGTCTAATCTGCTTCTGTAAAGATTACATCCTTGGAAACCCTGTGGGGCAGTTCTACTCTGTTTTATAGAGTGAATATGAGTCAGAATTGGCTCGAAGGCAACAAATGTGGTTTTTTTGGGGTTATGTGAAATAAAAAATGTGTGAAATCAAATGGACGTTAAGCTACCTTATATCTATTTTAATACACTTACTGTTTAAAACATACATTCAAAAAGCGTTAAGTTTTGCCTCTCAATTAGAAAAAAATTAAACAAAACATCAGTTTAAAACTTGCTAAATGTACCCATAAGAAGAGCTGGTGGCACAATGATTAAGTCCTCGGCTACTAACTGACAGTCGTGGTTCGAACCCACCACCCGCTCTGTGTGAGAAGGATGTGGTAGACTGCTTCCGTAAAGACTAACAGCCTCGGAAGCCCTATGGGGCAGTTCTACTGTCTTCTATAGGGTCACTATGAGTCAGAATCAACTCAACAACACTAAAAGCAACAAGGGCACCATGACTTTAAGCTGATCCTTTATATTCTGCTTGTGAAAGTGTAAATACGATTATACTTTCTAGCAAGCAATTTGTATTAAGGTATAACAGAAGCCTAAAAATATTCATATTCTTCAACCTAACAATTTTACTCTTGAAAATTTTAATGAATATGTTGACACAAATTCGTAACCCAAGTTTATCATAGCTTTACTAATCATTCTAAAAGCAAGAAATGACTTCTAATAATAGGTGATGAGTAATCAAAATATTAATTATGTATTAGTAACGGTACTACCAAGTGACAGAATATTATGAGGACATTGAATTAATTTAATTAATTAATGCTATCATTAAAATTACTTTTGCAAATAGTTTGAATCAGAGACTATTATCTGACAAAATGGAAAAATGTACCCTATAAAATTGTAGATAGAATATAGTCTCAACTATGTAAAAAAACATGTAAACCTGAAAAAGTCTAGAATCGATATGACACAATAGTATCAGTGATATTTTTTCAGGATGCTGGACTGGTAGCTTTCTATCTTAATACTTTTTAATATTTTTCTGCAATTGTAATGATAAACATATGTTAATCTGTAACATATGTTATAATCTGTTAAAAAAGTCCATTAAAAAATTTCCTGTGGTAAGTTTAGTTTTAAAATTCAAAATCTCTGTCTGTCTGTCACTCTTTAGAAGGAAGGAAGACCTAGGAGTGAGACTCTTCAAAAAGAAAAAGAGGGAGAGGCAGGGGGAGAGAGAGGTGCAGTCATGTAGAAGGAAATAATCTTTTGGTTTTGGAAAAGAGCACAAGGAAGTCATCATTGTGATATACAAAGACATTTGCACTACCTGTAATCTTACCCCCTCCCCTGCCCCGCCGCCGCCCTGGCTGCTGACAAGCTATTAAAGGGAATGAAGAGAATTTGTGAAGACTATCTTTAGCAGAATCTATAGAAAGCCACACCCTGAAGACCTCTTGATCTGAATTACTCATGGTCAAAACTGCTAGGCATTGCTATGACTTTTGATATTAGAAGGTCTTCAGACAGAGGTTTGTTTTTGTGAAAGCATGAGTTAAACAAACTGCAGACAGACACCGTCACGATGATGGTGGTGAAGTAAGAAATCAGAGCTAACATTTATTGTTTACTCACCATGTCCCAGGCACTGTCCTGAGTATTTTGCATGTGTTAACTCCTTAATCCTTGCAGCAAACCCATGAGCTCAAATAATATCACTATCCTCATTTTATAGATCAATGCACTGAGTTAAATAATTTGCCCAAAGTCACACGACTAGTAAGTAAAGAAATCAGGACTCGAATCTAGGAAATCTACCTTAGAGCCTTTACTTTTTCATCACGATATAGCCCCTCATTGATCACGGTCCTGCACAGTTAGAATGGCCTTACTTTGTATTTCCACAGCCATGCAAGGGAGACTCACTGAGTCGGGAAACCAACTGCACTTGAATAAGGAAATAATATTGTAAAACAAAATAGCTGTATTTACCTTAAGACCTAAAGTTCTACTCAGTACTCATTTGTTTAATATTTATTGAGGGCAGGATACACTGGATGTGGAGATGAAAGAATTACTCCAGAAAGACAGCCAGAGAAGTAAGTAAATGATATGTTGCAGGACACTGTGAAACTTTCATGGATTTATGCAGGACTGATGTAATTAGATGAGTATTTTGGAAAAGACACTTTGACAATGTGGACAATGGCTAGGAGACTATACGCAAGGGCACAGATTTGGAAAAAACATGGCATCAAGGCCGGATATACTGAGGGTTTAAAATATAGTCATCTGAATTGAATGGAAAAGGTTCCAATTGTTGACTACATTAGTTTGGGTCCCAATAGGAAAGAGATGGCACACTGTACCTGGGTAATGTACTAAGTTTAATATGGGCTGTATTTACAAAGTGGGCTGCAGGGGATTTGGCAATGACTGGGACCTGGTAACCTCAGGAGGTCAGAGGCTACCACCTCCAGGACTGAAGGGCAACAGGCGGAATGGTTATTAGAACACAGAAAGAGAGCAACGTGGAAAGGGCTGCCTTGTAGGCTCCTAGCCCTGTGTTCAGGGATGCAGCCAGTCCATGGCAATCCCACCAAGGGACGAGCCATCTAGAAGCCAGAGGACAAGGGAGCACCCTTGTTCATTCCATACAAGTCAGTGTCCTTGGGCATGTTCCAAGGGAGAGGAGCAGAAAGTGATCTGGAGGGACATGTGGAAGATATTTAGCTCAGTCACCATTAACATGTGGTAATAAGAGAGGAGATGGAATCTACCATGACTCCCAGGTTTGGGGGAAGGGTCATTCTAGGTTCTAAGATAGGGAATCTAGGAGGATATGCAGAATGAGGAAGAGTATGATGAGTCCTGATTAGAGCACATTTTTGAAGTGCATACGACAAGTTCATATAAAATTTCTTGTAGGTAGTTATTGTGTATTTAACTATGGACAGAGTGTGAGACCTATGGAAAACTGGTGGTTACTATCAGTTTATATACCAAAACCCAAACCAGTTGCAGTGAAGTCGACCCCAACTCATGCAGATTTCATGCGTGTTAGAGTAGAACTGTGCTCTGTAGGATTTTCAGTAGCTGAGTTTTTAGAAATAGATCACTAGGTCTTTCTTCCAAGGAGCCTCTGTCTGGGTGGATTCAAACCTGCAAGCTTTTGGTTAGCAGATGAGTGTGTTAACCACTTACACTACCCAGGGACTCCTCAGTTTATATATGTGATAGTTAAAATCATGGTGGTAGATGAAGACCATTAGACAAAGTATATAGAGTGATCTAAAGAGATGACTGAAGACCAGGGGAATCCCTGACGTGATGAAAAGTAAAGATACCCAGAAGAAGTAGCTCTAGAGGTTAGAAATCCATCTAAACCCAGGGTTTTTCTATATGTCATGAGCCTTGGCTTAGTGTTTGCTTTATATTTACTCCTACAATCTCAAGGGGGAAATGCAGAATGATTGGAATTATAAACTGAGAATTCAAAGACCTGAGCTTCTCTACTGGGCCTTAGACTAGAACCTCTCATGGTGACTTTTCCTCTTAAGAACTTCCTTACCTTTCTTGGATAGTGTTATTTGACCACATCCTACCTCACAGTGTGTTTTTAAGGATAAATGAGATAACGTCTGTAAAGCCCCGGGAGAGGAAGCACCAATGTAGATAAGCACACAGCACTGATATTTTTAGCTGGAGAGTGTTGGGTGTTCAGGATGTGCCATTTAGCAATTCCTGGAGCCTTGGAAAGGAAAGAGAAAGGGGTGGTGGGGGCAGGGAACCAGTGGCATGTAGCAAACGCAACTTTTCGAGAAATCCCTCCCACCCTGAGTGTAAGAATCCACGTCAAAGGAAGCAAACACCATGTGTAGATAAAACAGGAAGGTGACAGGTTTGCTTGCTTGCAACCAAGACAGTGTGATGCCAAAGGGCTAGTGCTGGCTGCTTGTACTCTAGGGGGTGCGAGTCGGATTGCTGGCTACTCAGCCAATAATGAAACCAGGGTTAAGTGACTCTCTGTCCTGTACAGAATGGCAGGAAACATCTTCATCACCCGTGACTCTTGGAGAGCATGCTGGAGTGGGAGGGAGTGCATTTCCTGCCAAGATTCCAGAAAGGGGGCTCACCCACCATGGAGGCATGAGCACCAGCATGCTGACCCAACACAAGCCAGACTGGGGGATGACAATAGTGCTAGCCAGCACGTCTCAGTCCATATCTGCTTCATAAGCACAAAGTCTTATAGAAAGTAATAACAGGAACCTTGGGAAGATAACTTACTTGGAGAAAGGTTTTAGAAGGGTTCGTCCAAAAGCTTCATCAGTGTTCTTTTTCTCCTTTCTCATTTCTAGCATGAGAAGGCTTTTCTCCAAGTCTCACACTGGAGACCTGAATCTCTTTGTTATTGGAAGGGCAACAAAGTTTTAGTGGAGTAGACATTTTATACACAGTAAAACCTGTTCAAGCTAGAACTTGTGTAAGGCAAAAACTATCAGAGAAGGAAAACGCAAATATTTTCCACTAAAATGAGCAATAGAATAGTGATAAGACTGCACCCTGTCAAAAGTGGAAAACTTGTAAGACCCAGAAAAACAAGGCAGTCCCGTCAAGTTCCAGCTCTGCTCTCACAGGTTTCACTGTACATCATAGCATTTAACGCTCTCTAGAAAACTGTAATTGAGGTATTGTTGGTGGTGTGTTTTCTACAGGTAAGCTGATATCTAAGGTTAACTAGAAATAGTCAGATCTGGGTTCAGATTCTCTGCCGCATACCAGCAACATGGCATTTGAGAAGTAATTTTATCTCGTCCAGCTCAGTTTTTTAAATCTTTAAGTTGGAAGGAATAATTTATATCACATTTAACTACGAATGTTAAAGGGGATAGATCAGATAATTTGAACCTAGCTTTGTGGAAAGTGTATTTTCTTTCCACAACTAACCTGTAGAGCTCAGAAACCAGAAATGACACAGAGAAAAATTAGGGGGCTTTTTTCAAACTGCTTTACCCTAAGTATCTGAATTGATTCATAGTAAAATTAAGGGGGGAGTGTAATTTTATTTCATCCTTGATCATCTTATTAGCACCTATTAGTGTGAAGCAGAAAGAATATGCCCTCCGTAGACACCTGGTTTCTCAGATCTCCAGATCTCCAGCTCTCCTTGTCACCAAGAAAGGCTAGTGTGAGGTTTCAATCAGTTAGTCCAACAGCGTAGACAGCAATTCATTTGGAGGTACAGAGTGAAGGAGCAATTTTCCCCTTTTTATGCTTCATCCTTTCCTATATTCCCAGGACCGTGCCTCATTTGGGGAATATTGACTATTACAATTACTATCAAATACAACTAATCACACCTTCAGTAACAAGTCTGTCTGAGAATGCTTCTTACCCAGGGAGATTAGACAATGACAGGGTTAATTCCCAACTGCACAAAAAGGTGTTGGTGGTGTGAAGCTGTTGCTTCTCTGGGAGACACATCAATTACTTCTCTGACAGTCTGAAAGGCAGTGGAGAAAGGTCTGCGTCCGTGTCTAGAATATTACCTCCTTTCATCATACAGCAAGGCCTTCGGCTGGCTTCATGACGTGAACGTGGAGGAAGTAGAGGTGCTTTCTTCCAATCTGAGTTTGGAAATTCTGTTTGTGTCAAGTTTGCAAATGACTGGGCAGAAATGAATCCTAAGGCAAAAAAGAAAGCCTAACTGATGCGTTAGCTTGCCCTGTGTAACTTGAGTCTCCTGCCCTGGCAAACCTTGCCAATGTTCATCAGGAGCTGAGGTAATTATCATCCTATCCGGTAGAAAGGTTAAATGAGTTTTATCATCTTCTCACTAAAATGACAACTCTAATGTCGGGTTTCATTTTGGTGATAAATGCCACGTGGGAAGGGACAGCAGCTTGCTCATAGCCTCTGAAGCAGCCTGCCTGCAAGGTGACTGGGGGAAGACATTGAGGGGAACAGGGCATGAGTTGGAACCAAATGAAAATTGTACTCTGGAAATGATCTCCTAGGAGGATCTGTGAGATTGGTGAGCTCAAAAATGGCCTGGTTGAGTTCCAGACCAATCTCTGCCATATAAACATATGTCATCCACCACAATAAAACCATTGCACAAAGCCAACATGGGTTTCAGAACTCATGGTGCTGCAGTTGGTACCTCAGTTGATTTCTCCTACCATTTTTCGAGTATTTATACTAGATATGAAATGTTTAACCAGATCCTAAACAAATGTGTGCTGCTAAATCACTATGTCGTGAACGTGTTTTTATGGAAGGGAAAATGTTTGCCAACTTTATACTTGGTACGCAAAGAGTTCATGTTGAATGAAAGAATGAAAATTAAAGGCAAAGTTACATAATTCCATTCCTTCTGTTAAGACTTTGTTACTCAAAATGTGTTCTTCATATTACTAGCGTCTGTATTACCTGTGAAATTGTTACAAAAAATGCTGACTCCCAGGTCCTGCTTCAGACCAATTGACCCAGAATCTGCATTTTAACAAGATCCCCAGATCATTTGTACACACATTAAAGTCTGAGAAGCACTGCTCTACCACACCGCCCATAAGATGGCTGGTTTTCACCAGGTCAATGATAATATTCTTTTATATCCGTTAAGCTCAATTGTAAAAACTCTGACGGACCTGGATAACTGTAAGAAGCAAATATACATAGCACAAAGCCTGACATTACATTTTTTGGGGGGGGGGGAAACTGTAGCTTTTGAAATAACTTAGTGATAAATCTTTCATTTCTACTTTCAAATATTTTTATTTCTGTATCAACATGCATGAGTCCCTTAAAAGGTTTTGAGGCCCTGAAATGTAAGGACCATATTTTAGATGGTTAAGCCCTGGGCTACTAATGGAAAGGTTGGTATTCTGAACCCATCTAGTGGTGTCTTGAAATAAAGGTCTGGTGATTGCTTCTCAAAGATCACAGCCATGAAATTCCTATAGAGGGAGGTTCTACTTTTATATACATGGGCTCGGCAACTGGTTTGGTTTTTTGGTTTATATATTCAAATTTTGTGTAAAATTTTGCATGTAATAACTTTTTTAAAACGTTTGTTGAAGAGACTCAAACTTCTCTGTAAAAATAGATATTCTCTCTCATAGCACTAAATGCCTTCTCCTAAAAACACCATAGTTTATAATTGTGTGTTTTAGGGTCTCTTTGTGTAATATCTGTTCCCCTAGTAGATAATAAACAAGGTTTGTCTCGTTTGCTCTTTAGTTTTTCAAGTAGATGAAGGCATTGTACAACTGTGTCATAAATTTAGGTATTTCCAAGGCTCACTTAACCAAGTCATGATTTGCCCTCCTACTTTGAGAAAAATCTCCTTTGCTTTATACAAGAATATTGTCAACAATTATCCACAATTGCTGGTGCCAGCCTGTTCCACTGCTTAGCAAATTGAACATGTCCACTACTTCCTAAAAAGGCTCAGTTTGGACTTTCCTCACTCCACCTACCCTAACCTTCACAGAGAAATCGCTTTCAGTTCTCTGAAGTAGAAACTCAGTTTCAAACTCTGAGTCTGGTCAGGTTTTTTTTTTTTTTTTTCCCTGTCAGAATTGCTCTCCTCAAAGCAAGCCCTGTAGGGTCCATGAACCACCAGTTGTCATCAAGTCAACTGTGACTTATGGCGACCTCATGTGTGTCAGAGTAGAAGTGTGCTTTGTATGGTTTTCAGTGGCTGATTTTTTAGAAGTAGATCACCAGGCCCTTCTTCCCAGGTGGACCTGAACCTCCAACCTTTTGGTTAGCAGTTGAGCATGTCACCCATTTGCACCACCTGGGACCCAGCAGTGTGTACAGGTCTGAGCACAACCTCACTGCAGTTAGAGCCTTCTTGGCTTCTCAACCCTCCGCATCCAGCATATACTTCATCTTCCTTTCTTGCTTCTTTGTTGGCATATGAGTACATCCTCTAGCCTCTGGGGGTGTAAACTTTATGGTTTAAACTTTGCTTTGGTGTGTGTGTATGTGTGTATATTTGTTCTGTATTTTGTGGTGTTTCTTTAGCAGCCTTCACAATTCTGTGGGTGTTTTCTCGATCTGAAATGGAACCACTGACTCTCTAACAGCCGCTTCTGTTTGTGCAATTCTCTGCAGAAATGGCTTCAAGTGTTACCTTGCCTGCTCCACTTCGGGGCAACCACAAAGATGAACAGGCACGAACCCCGTGACACATGTACTTCACCTCCCCAACTAGGCCCGATAAGATCAGACATCAGGCTTCGCGTGGTCTGACAGCACAGAGGTGGAGGTGGGCTGAGGCCTTCACTACCACAGCCGTTGTGTCCTGGGTGCCTGCTGCCTGCTGGCACTCACCAGGGCCCTACCTCCAGAGAGGCCAAGCCTTGAAGGGAGAAGTCAGGCTGAGGGGATAGGGGCCTGGGAATCTTCTAGTAGGCTTCTTCCTTTATCTTGTCACTTTGGTTGTTTATTTCTACCCTTGATGATTATTCCCCCAATAAAATCATGATTAAAAAAAAAAAAAAACTCACTCTGCCATACTCTAGGATAACGCCCTTGTACATATTCTCTCTAAATCACCTCTTTCCTCTGAAAGTGGTTCTATATTTCTCTACTTCTGAACTCGCAGGCTGATTCACTCCAATGTCAGCATCTAAACCCAAGAGAGGAGAATTTGCCAACCTTCCAGCCCAGTTGTGGATGATGGCACTTGTGGTGGTATTTCTGATAGGCTTTTTAAATTTGTAGTTTTTCATGCAATAAGGATTCCTCGTGAGTCAAAGTCTGAATCTACTCCATAGCAGTGGGTTTTGTGACTCAAAAGAGAAGAGTAAGGCTTGACTGAGAGAGGATTAGATGGTAATCATCTTGTGGGCAGGGATTATAAGAGTGTAATCTTTATTTCAGAAGATTGCCTGACAGTGCAACACTCAATATTATGAATATAAAAACCCCTGTGTAAAAAGTATGTGGAAATAACTTGATTTTGGAGGTGACAGGAGATCTAGTGCTGGCCTAGTGTGGTGGGTGGTTCACTGGACTTTTGGTCAGTTGAACTGAGGGTGGTGGGAGGCAGGTTTTTTTTTTTTCTCTTACAGATGAGGAAATTAAGGCAAAAAGAGGAAAATTGACTAGACTAGAGATACACAGTGAGTCATGATATAACTAGTAACAAATATAGATGTCTTGGCAGGGGGATTTTTTTCCTAACTCTATAAGAGATCACTATTCATGAAAGGAAGTTATTCATTTTCATTCTCTTCAGAAAGTACTGAAAGACAGAAATTGCCAAGAGCAGTCAGAGCAAGGCAAACTGGAGAAATACCTTTAATTAACACTTACAGTGTTCCAGATTCCTGAACTTTTAATGAGGCACTGCTAGTATTGGTATATAGATGGAAAATTTAAAGGGCGAGTAACAGGCTACTGCGTGGTTTAAAATCAGAAAAGGTGTACATCAGGGTTGTACCCTTTCGCCATACTTACTCATCTGTATGCTGGACTATATGAACAATAATACGGCATCAGGATTGGAGGAAGACTCATTAACAACCTGTGATATGTACATGACACAACCTTGCTTGCTGAAAGTGAAGAGGACTTGAAGCATTTACTGATGAAGATCAAAGACTACAGCCTTCAGTATGGATTTCACCTCAACATAAGGAAAACAAAAATCCTCACAACTGAACTAATAAGCAACATCAAGATAAATGGAGAAAAGATTGAAGAATTTCATTTTGCTTGGATCCACAATCAATGCCTGAGGAAGCAGCAGTCAAGAAATCAAACGACATATCGCATTGGTTAAATCTGCTGCACGAGACCTCATTAAAGTGTTCGAAAACGAAGATGTCACTTTGAGGACTAAGGTGTGCCTGACCCTAGCCATGGTATTTTCAACTGCCTCATATTTCATATGCATGTGAATAAGGAAGACTGAAGGAAAATTGATGTCTTTTGAAGCATGCTGTTGGCAAAGAATATTGTATATACCATGGACTGCCAGAAGAATGAATGAGCCAGTCTCGGAAGAAGTACAGGTAGAATGCTCCATAGAATCAACAATGGCGAGACTTCATCTCACATACTTTGGACATGTTATCAGGAGGGACCAGACCCTGGAGAAGGACATCATGCTTGGTAAAGTAGAGGATCAGCAAAAAAGAAGACCGTCAACAGGATGGATTGACACAGTGGCTACAATGATGGTCTCAAACATGACAACGATTGTAAGGATGGTACAGAACCAGGCAGTATTTCATTCTGTTTTATATGGGGTCACTAAGAGTTGGAACTGACTCAATGGCACCTAACAAAAGAACAATTTGACCAAAGTCATTAGGCAAATAAGTGGTGCAAGTGTGATGAAAATTCCACCATGTGTGACTCTCTCAGTCACCTGTACTTCCTCCTGTGTCTGAAATGTAAAGGAGGCAGATAAGACCGTAAGTTAGCAGCAATGAGAGCTCACAGCCTATCTTACGGTCTCTGACTTTCCATATCCCAGCTTGTGAATTGAGCCCCCTCTTCCCAGACCCTGCTTGAGTAGGGAAGCTAAGGTCATTGCCTGAAAGGGGTTTGCTGAGGACTTTCATCCATGAGCCACAGTCTTCCAGTCTCTCAGATGGTAAGGCTGGCCACTTTCTTTAGCCCTGGATGTTTGGCACAATATACACTTTTTTTTTTTTTTTTTGCTTTGGACACCAGAGTCAGAGAAATAAGGAGATCCTGAGAATACCTCCTCAGAGACTGCAAAAGCATCCCCTACCCAAAGGACTTCAGCAGCCATCACTGCAGCCTCAACAGCAACAAGACTAAAATCAAGGGTCTACAAACCAGGCTGAATGATTTTTCCAATTTCCAGAAGAGAACTAAGGCTGCAGGAACCAACCAAACCGAATAGTTGCCATCAAGTTGATTCCAACTCATGGTGACCCCATGTACATTAGAACTGGGGTCCTAGGGTTTTCAAGGCTGTGATCTTTTGGAAGTAGATCTCCAGACCTTTCTTCCAAGGTACCTCTGGGTGGACTCGAACCTCCAGCCTTTCAGTTAGTGGTTGAGCACTTGACTATTTGCACCACCTAGAGAGAGACTCCTAAGGCCACAGGAGGGATGGTAAAACCCTCGTAGGCTCATGGTATTTCGCATGAGATTTCCATACACCCAAGCCTGAGAGGGAGAATTTGAGAATCCTTAAGAAAGCTGCTATGCTTAGATATCATTGGGCTCACCCTGTGAAGAGGAACCCTAGAAAAATGGGAGCTCCCTTATCCTGAGCTGTTTTCATTGCTCTTTTTCATTCCCACGCTCCCTCAGCCTCTCTGGGTCAGCTGAGATTTGGCCTGTTTCCCTCTGTCTAGGCTGGGCTAAAGATGCTCACTGGGTTGTTCAAATGGTTTGCCTTTTGGGCCCCAGTTATCACTACTGGAAACCCTGGTGGCATAGTGGTTAAGTGCTACGGCTACTAACCAAGAGGTCAGTAGTTCGAATTCACCAGGTGCTCCTTGGAAACTCTATCGGGCAGTTCTACTCTGTCTTATAGGGTTGCTATGAGTTGGAATTGATTCGACAGTAGTGGGTTTGGTTTTATTTTTTTTTTTTTATCGCTACTGGATCAACATCCCCCAAACTTTATTAAGTTTTCACGCTTCCTACCCTGAGCAGCAAACACACTGATTCCCGAACCTCAGAATCCCAGATTCCAAAGCTCCAAACACTCGACCAGTTGAATCAATATCATGAGATTCTCCAGGGCAGTTTTTGCTTGAAAAGGGTCAGAAATTACTGGTGAGAAGAAAAGTGAGAAGACAGCACGGGGACAGAAGCAAGCCCTCCCCCATCTTCTCTGAACACCTAATTTGTCCTTGCTAGAGTTTTCTTTTCTTAAATATATAATAAGCAACGGGTAGGAGTCACTCAAACGCACATGAAAGAACAGCTTCTGACTATCTCTTGAAAGCACTGGTGCCTCTTTCCTTTCAAAACTCCTCCACTTTAGAGGAGTTGGAAAAGTTGACTAAGTTATATGATCTTCTTGATTTCAGAAGCTGAATCTGAGTCATCTCAGTGCCAGATCTTTATCCAAAACTATTGAGGTACAAAATGTGTGTCTCACCCTGAAGATGGTAGCTGTTGAAATATTTTAGGTCAAGGTGGCCTTATTTTGTTCAGTCCCAGAATTTTAAAGCTGGAGAAGCTCTTAGAGTCTTTCTCTTCCAACTCTGTATTCCACGAATGGTAAACCGAAGTACTGAGCAGTGAAGTGACTTGGCTTTCACCCAGGGAACAGGACCAACACTCTGACCTCAGAGATCCTAGCTTACCATGCCCCTGACCATTATGCAAGCCTGTTCCTTTCTTTTTAGCAAGTATAGCGCTGGGACAAGAAGGCTTTAAAGCAGCCCAGCACTACTGGGTGTGCTTGTCACCTTTTCCTGCATGTTGTTCTTGTATTCAGTTACAGATCTGGCTCTGACCCTTGCTGAAAGGGGTCATTGAAAGTGGGCAAGGAGAGAAGAGAGAGAAATAACATTGGTCATGACCCAATCAGTCCATGGTTACTAAATTTCTCAGTAACGGAGCCTTGTTTACAAGGTAGGGAAGTAGAAGCTGAGGGAAATCAGGAGCTGGAGAAAGGATCTAGGGAAGGGGCCGGGCATCTGGCAACACCATTAGTCCTGGGGTTACATAGTATTGCAATGGCCCATGTTGAGTTCACAGGCCTAGCCACAGCACAGTAGGAAAGCAACATCCACATAAGGAAATGGTTGCCTAAGAATTCCATGTCTGTTTTATTCTATCACTGACTAGAAGAGACGGAAAGAAAGGAGATCATTCAGGAAAAAAAAAAAAAGTTATTAGGACTGTCTTATAGAAATAGTCGTTCTCAAATTTTAGAACTTGTTAAAAATGAGGCTTCTTGTTCACCGTCCAGCTCCAGAAATTCTGATTCAGTGTTGTGTGGGGTCAGGAATCTGATTTTTTTTGTTCCTGGTGGTGGTGATGGTCACCCAGTCTCACATTTTTTTTTTAAATAAAATTTTTATTTTGAAATAGTTTTAGACTTACAGAAAAGTTGCATTGACAGTATAGAGAATTCCCATGTACCCATTTCCCCAAATGTTAGCATCTTATGTAGCCATGGCGTATCTGCCAAATTCAAGTTGGTATGTTACTGTTAACAAAACCACATGTTTTATTCCGATTTCACTAATTTTTCCCCTAAAATATAACCTTTTCATAAGTGCATCAGGAGATTTTGATTCATGGGCCAACATTTTAGAATCATTGGTCTTTTTTTAAAAGACCGAATTATCTAGGGAACAGTGCCGGCTGTTGGAGGGAAAGGTGGCCATAGACTGAGGGTCTGTGCGCTGAAACTAAAACAAGTTCAAGAGCAACCTGTGGCAATTCACTGTCTTCCACTGGGCCTAATGTTTTCCATCATTAAGAAGGGAAGGATGGATAGGATATATGCTTGGGTAATATCTTAAGTGTTCCAGAGAGAAGAAGCTCTAGCTTGCTAAAGCTGTTCTTCAGGTAAGAACTTTCTCCCAACAAAGAAGAGATTGACCAGTGTTTCTAGAATCTCAAAAGCAGACTCCATTGATGAACAAAAGCTCTGAAAGGAGCGTTAGCAGGAGACTGTCTGCATCTTTTGTTTGTCTGGCAATGTCAGAACACAGGGTCTATTCAGCCAGGTGACCGATGTCTTCCGTTGTCACTGAGTACAGACCAGAAGATGTTTGCTTGGTGGTAGTGGTGGATGTGTTAGACTTGGGGGAGGACGTGCTGATGTAACAGTGGGTGACCCAAAGTTTCGGTGTCCTGCTTTTGCTTTCCTAAGAAGTCTGTTGTAATTTCCTAAATAACTAGTGCTGCTTTTGGTCCTTCATGTACTCATTACACACTTATTAAGAACCAAGTATGTGCAATGAAGATGCAGAGGTTGGTCAAATAGAACCTTGACCCTAAAAAGACATGCAGTCTGGTCAAAGAGACACACAGGCGCATGAATAAGTATACACATACACACACAAAAAGGAAGTTTTAATTTGCAAATTATTTTGCATGGGTTAAAGATGGTTTTGACTAAATGCTGAGAGTACCAGGATCATTTTACGGAAGCGCTGGGTCCTTACTAAGTAGCACAAGAGTGTTCTTCTATAGAAACCAGCCCAACACAACCCTACACAAACGAGCCTCTGGAGAGATGCACTGAGACCAAACAGAGGAGAGGAATTTACAGTTCTACAAACACGTGAAGCAGCACTATTACTGCTGCCTCAGTCATAGAGAATTCTTCAAGCGCCCTTTAGCTCGGTCTTTTCATGACAAAGACTTGGGAGAAAAGAAAAAAGACCCTGCGGGACACGTTTATAAAGTTGTTTCAGATGCTTCAGGGACACACCTTTCATGGCGGAAGTGTGTGAAGCCAGAAACAGACAACCCAAGACAATCCAAGGAAGTGTTAAAACAGGGAAGCAAGGGGAATTCAGAGAGAGGGGAGGACCTGTGCTGAAATCTGGTTTGGGTTTGGTTAATCTCAGTGATTTGGGAAAAGCCCTAACAGCTTATACAGAGGGAGGGGTGGTCATGACCTCAGCACCAACATCTTTACATCTTTTCAGAGAGGTGTCAATTCCTGGGGACCCCCTTCTGGCAACTCTGACTCAGAAGGAAACTGATCGGTTGCTACATCACATCATTGCATACCACTTCCTGAAGGGCTTTGGATTTTCCCTAGAAGGCTCTTATTCATGTACAGGTCCTGCCAGAAGAGACTGGGGATCAATAGCTGGGCAGGCCAATTTGAAATTGTGCCCTTCTATAAGAAAAAAAAAAAAAGTCTTGGTCTGGGAGCTCTGCTGAAACTTGTCTACCATGGGTGACTCTTCTGGTGTTTGAAATACTGGTAGCATAGATTCCAGCATCATAGCAATGCTCAAGCCACCACAGTATGACAAACTGACAGATTAAGATAGACTAGGAAGAAAGGACTGGTGATATACTTTCAAAAACTAGCCAATGAAAACCTCATGGATCCAAAAGAATATTGTCTGACTCACTTGCTTTGGACATGTCATCAGGAAGGATCAATCAGTGGAGCAGGACATGATGTTTGGATCGTTTTTGGTGAAGCAGAGGGCCAGAGAGGGCAAGGGAGACGCTTGGTGAGATGAATTGCCACAATGCTGCAGCAATGGACTTGAACATGCTGCCGATCATAGGGACGACACAGGATCAGGCAATGTTTAGTTCTATTTTATAAAAGGTTGTCGTGAGTTCAAGTTGACTCAAGGGCAACAAACTATCTATCTGTCTGTCTATTTATCTGTCTCTCTATGTATCTATCTACCTATCTGTCTATCTGAATAGAAACAAAAAGGAACAGAGCAGATGTTGTACCTTTCCGTGTGTGTGCATGTACGTGTGCATGTGTGTATATACATACATATGCATACAGACATGTTCACAATCACAGTTTATTATCTATGCCTCATAATACATAAAAAAGTCGATACAGAAGTAGGGGAAAAAAAAAAACAGACCTCTTAAAGTGAAAGGGGGTCCCTGGGTGGCATAAACGATTAATGTACTTGACTGCTAACTGAAAGGTTGACTGTTCGAACCCACCCTAAGGTGCTTCCAAGGAAAGGCCTGGAGACCTGTCTCTGAAAGATCAAACCTGAAAATCCAGTGGAATGCAGCTTTACTCTGCAACACATAGGTCGTCATGCATTGAAATCACATCAAAGGCAAACTGGTATTTTTATTTATTTATATTATTTTTAAGAAGGGTGAGGAAAAAAAATGGGTCAATAATCTAGCTCAGCTTTTCCCAACTTACTGTGTTTTGGATAATAAATATTACGCAAAGAAAGAATTCTGAGGTCTAATAAGTTTAGCAAAGGTTGGATAAAACAAATGTAAAAAGTTATTATTGTTGAACCTGTTAGAATTGTTAATTTGCTAGTGGAATGATAAATCTCTTTTCTCATACTTGTGGCCATTTAACCATTTTTTTTTTTTTTTTTTGATAAGCATCTTGCAGTAGCCATCTTATACCCGTTGCCATCCAGTCGATTCTGACCCATAGTGATCCCACAGGACAGGGTAGAACTCCCCCATAGGGTTTCCAAGGAGCAGCTGGTGGATTCAAATTGCCGACATGGCTCCAGCCTTCTTGTAACATCCTTGAAAAACATTGATCTAGGCTGATGCTGTTGCCTTGTTTGAACATTAGCTCTGTCTGGACTTCCTGGTAGCCAAGACAATGAAAGAAATAGATCAAAAAATTTTTTTTCCTAGATTCTAAGTTAAAAATGAGTTTTCGAACCACATAATTAGTTATCTTTTTAGAAAAAAAAACCCAAACCTGTTGCTCTCAAGTCGAGTCCAACTCCTATGATTTAATGGTAAATGTGAAAAAAAAAAAAAAAATTGGTTGATTACTGTATCAAATGTTAGATAAAAGCTAAAGGAATGACCTGAAAGTTTAACTTAGGTAAAGATATTACGTACTGGGGAGTAGGCATGTGGCCTTCTGGTAATCCTGCTTGATAAAAACAATTAAATGTAGAATACCTTGAACTCTTTTCCTTGAATACTAGTTCAGTAATCTATGATTTGAATAGAAATTGAACATTCATTAACTTATGTTTCAAATCTCTAGCAAGATCCAGAAGCTGCTTGCTGATTGAAGAAATTTCTGCAAACTTTTGACCCTAGAAGTCAGTTGACAAAGCTTGGATATTTGAGAAGTCTAGTCTTTTCTTTCACCTAAATAAAAGGTCTCCCAACCTCTTTTTTTTTAAACCTCTAGAATAATGAGCTCTAGGGAAATCCTACAGACAGGATCAAAACCTTTCTAATGAAGCCATCTTGAACTTGGTCAAGTGTTCAGACCAGTGCTTCAGCAAGGTCATATGGTCTGGCAGGATGATTGGCTGAGTAAAACCATAGCAAGCTATATCATTGGAATTGAGAAAGAAAGCTGTCTTTCCTTTTTTTTGATGGCTTAGGGCTTCTTAGAAAGTAAGAAAAGGCAGCAAATCTTCATCACAGCTGTTTTATCCTCTTGATCTCATTACTCCTTATTAGCACTGACAGTTATAATGAAAGTCCTGATAAGGAGGAAGGGATTGCTTTCAAACTAATCTAGTGTATCTATCAAAAGATTGTGATAAACAAGAAAGGTTTAACTACTAAGTAGTCAGTAACATTGACCCTATATTGGAGATACAGCATCAGTTTCTCCCTGTCTATCTCAACCCCCTCCACTACACACACGCACACACACACTTATACACTATACACACTTATACACTAACCAAATAGGGTCTAGTTTTTTCCTTTGTTCGTCTATTGCACCCAGTGCTTCTCTTTATCAGAGAATTGACCACATAATTTTGAAATTAACTGTTTATGTGTCATCTTCTTCAGTAAACTGTGAGCTCCTCAAAGATAAGCTCAACATCTTATCATCTTAAAACTCTGTTGACCAATAGAGTCAATATTTATCGACTATGCTGAGTGCATCACCTCTGGACTAGTTTCATGCTATGCTTACAGACAAATTTGGCCAAGTGATTACTTTTTTGACTTAAGGCACTCTTTTTAGGTGAATGGCCCATAAAAAAAAATAAGCTTTTCATTCTAGATTATAAAATGGAAATATCACCTCTAAAGAGCCTACATGTATCTTTTCAAGAGAAATATAATTTTTGAAACATAACAAGAGGAACATAAATTTTAAGACAAACCAGGTCAGTCTTATTTGTGAATTCAACCAAAACTGAGAAAATTTGGGTGATAATTTTATGGCAGATAATGGAGAAAGAAATAATCCTTTAAGCATCACCTGAACTTAGACCCTCAATCCACTCTGTGTTCTACCAAAATTCTCTTGGTTCATGTCTGGAAAAGAAAGAAATTAAGACTCTATGTAAAAGGGGATTGTCTTAGTTATCTAGTGCTGCTATAATGGAAATACCACAAGTGGATGGCTTTAACAAACAGATATTTATTTTCTCACAGTTTGGGAGGTTAGAAATTTGAATTCAGGGGCCAGCTCTGGGGGAAAGCTTTCTCTTTGAGTCAGCTCTGGAGGAAAGTCCTTGTTTCTTCTCAGCTTCTGCTCCTGGGCAATCTTAACATGGCTTTAAATGTGTCTTCCCCATCTGTCCTCTGCTTGCTTGTTTAATCTCTTTTATATCTCAAAGGAGATTGACTCAAGGTACAGTCTACACTAATCCTACCTTATTAATACAACAAAAACAGCCCATTCCCAAATGGGATTATAATGAGGTTAGGATTTACAACATTTTGGGGATACACAGTTCAATCAATAAGACTCCACCCCTTGGCACCCCAAAATGCATATCCTTCCCATATGCAAAACTCATTCACCCTGTTACAAAATCCCAAAAGTCTTAAATCAACTCCAAGCCCAAAATCTTATCTTTTGATTCATCTAAGTGAAATATAGGTGAAAATTTAGGTGTATTCCATTCTGGGACAAAATTCCTCTTTATTTGCGAAAGTGTGAAATCTAAAATGTAAGGTATCTGTTTCCAAGACACAATGATATTTCCAAGGCACAAGGTAGACATTTCCATTACAAATGGGAGCAATTCAGGGAAAGAAGGATAATAGGCACAAAGCAAGTCCAAAACCCAGAAGAACAAATTACATTAACTCTCAAGTCTTAAAAATAATCCTCTGTTCTCTGAGACCATCTGGGCAAGGGCCCTGCCCTGCAGACTCTGGGTGTTGGTCATGCCCTCTGGATGCCAGGTGGAGACCCCTTGACCCTGGGCTTCAGTTCCGCCTTGTAGGCGCACTGTGACGACAACTCTGCTCCCTTAGCCTCAGGTGGCCTCATTCTCCTAGTCCATCTGAGTGGTGACCACAACCCTTAGGCACAGCAGGCTCTGTTTTTATGCACCTTGGGCATGGCAGTACCACTCCCTCAGCTTTGAGTTGCAGCCCCTTCCCCCTGGGACACCTAAGGAGCAGCCCCACACTCCAGAATCAAGTTGGCAAAGATCCAACTCTTTGAAACTTAGGAAGCTATGGCTTAACCGTTTGCAATCCAGGAGACTGTGGCCCCACACTTTGAAAACAAGAGGGCCTATTTCCCATGCTCATTCCAACAGTTCTGTTGATTTCCTAGCTGCTCCAGGAATTGGCCTTTGCTTTTCTTGGAAGACAACAGATATAGCTTTTTTGGTCTGTTTCTTGCCTGTAGAATTCCAAGAGGCAGACAGAATTTCTTCCTTCCTTCCTTCCTTCCTTCCTTCCTTCCTTCCTTCCTTCCTTCCTTCCTTCCTTCCTTCCTTCCTTCCTTCCTTCCTTCCTTCCTTCCTTCCTTCCTTCCTTCCTTCCTTCCTTCCTTCCTTCCTTCCTTCCTTCCTTCCTTCCTTCCTTCCTTCCTCCCTCCCTCCCTCCCTCCCTCCCTCCCTCCCTCCCTCCCTCCCTCCCTCCCTCCCTCCCTCCCTCCCTCCCTCCCTCCCTCCCTTCCTTCCTTCCTTCCTCTGTCCACTTCACTCTAAGCTGATGGGTTTTCTGCTGTACTAGTTGGTTAGATCCATCAGTCACAGGCTTCATTTCTTTAACAAAAGATCTATAGCCACTTCTTTGGTGGATATTCTAGGACACATGTCCTTAGTTCATACAACAGAATTTTCCAAATCTTTAAGTTCTGTTTCTGTTTTGTGCAGTTCATATTTAAGTCCATCTCTTTCCTCTCACATTTCACCATAAGTAGCAAGGAGAAACCATGTGACCCCTTTAAGATCTTGTTTAGAAATCTCATCAAGCAGATATCCAAGTTCATCACTTACAAGTTCTACTTTCCACCAAACATTTGGACATAATTCAGACAAGTTCTTTGCCACTGCATAAAAAGCATTTCCTTTCCTCCATTGTCCGATTACATGTTCATCATCTTCTTCTAGAGTGTCACCAGAAGCACATTAAAGTCCACAATTTCTAGCAACGTTCTGTTGCTGGTGGCATATATATTCTCTAAGACGATAGAGGCTTAATAGCTTTCCTCACATCCTTCTGAACCCTCACCAGAATTGCCATTGATGTCCATAATTCTGCCAGTAGTCTCTTCAAGGCAACTTAGGCTTTTACTATTAGGCACCTTAAAACTCTTCAAGCCTCTACTTATTACCCAATTCCAAAACAACTTCCACATTTTAGTTATCTGTTAGGGCAGCATGCAACACCTGATACCAAATTTTTAGATACCAGTACTGCTGTAACGGAAATACCACAAGCAAGTGGCTTTAACTAATATAAATCTATTTTCTCACAGTGTAGGAGGCTAGAAGTCTAAAATCAGGGCACCAGCTCTAGGGGAAGGCTTTCTTTCTGTGTCAGCTCTGGAGGAAGGTCCTTGTCTCTTCTGAGCTTCTGCTTCTGGGCAATCTTCATGTGGCTTGGCATGTGTCTTCCCCATCTCTCCTGTTGGCAAAGATCCAACTCTTTGTTTAATCTCTTTTATATCTCGTTTGGGTTATATCTGAAAAGAGATTGACTCAAGATATACCCTACACTAATCCTGCCTCATTAACATAACAAAGACAACCCATTCCCAAATGGGATTATAACTACAGGCATAGAAGTTACAATTTATAACACATAATTCAACCATAACTGGAATTCATTTTCTAAAATCATTAGACCTTATGTGCAAATAGTATGACCTCCTTTAAAGAGGATTAATAAATTGAGCTCTTTACGTTTTGATCTGCAGTCTAACATTTCCCCAAAAGGGTGCTTTTAGGTATTGGAAAATTATGTTCTGGAACAGAATTTTTCAGCAGAAATGTAATATGAACCACAAACATTTAGAATTTTCTAGTAACAATATTTAAAAAATAAAACAGGAGCACTTTATTTTAAAATATATTTTATGTATCCGTGGTATATCCAAAACATTATCATTTCCACTTGTAATCAATGTAAAATTATTGAGATAAAATGAAATATTTTTATTCTTTTTCAGTGTTAAATATTTGAAATCTAATGTGTATTTTGTACTTACAGAACATCTCAATTTGGACAAGGCACATTTCAAGCACTTAATATTTGTATGCAACCAGTTGCCACTATATTGGACAGCACCAGCCTAGAAAGCCCATTGCATCAGAAAATGTTACCTGTTTTTCCCATGGCATGTATAGTTTTGTTGAGAAGATATTAACACCAGACTTGGAGTGCCTAGTGGGCTGAGTTGAGATACAGTATTTGATGACAAATATGTTTTGAGTGCTTATATGTTCTAAGCTTTGTTCTAGGCACTGGAAATACAGTTGTAAACAAAACAAAATTCTCTCCCTTATAGAGTTAATGTTCTAGTAGTGGGAGACAATAAGCTAGGCAAATGTATTTAATGGAGTCTATATTAAATGGCAATAAGTGCTAAGAAAAAAAATTAAAGAGGAATGGAGAATGATAAGGTGGGAATTTTAAGTTTTAGATATAGTTTCCAGGGAAGGTTTCACTAGAAGGTGATGTTTGGCTAAAGACCCTCATATTGGCAATATTCTCAGAAAATCATGGTCTTGGGTCTTTATTTTAGGAAATAAAATTGAATAAATCTGATTTTTTTTTTTAGATTTGTAAGTTTATATATATATATACATAAATAAGAAAACAAAAATCTTCACAACTGGACCAATAAGCAACATCATGATAAATGGAGAAAATATTCACTTGTCAAGGATTTCATTTTACTTGAATCCACAATCAGTGCCCATGGAAACAGTACACAAGAAATCAAATAACATATTGCATTGGGCTAATCTGCTGCAAAAGACCTCTTTAAAGTGTTAAAAAGCAAAGATGTCGCTTTGAGGACTAAGGTATGCTTGACCCAAGCTATGGTATTTTCAATCACTTCATATACATGAGAAAGCTGGACAATAAATAAGGAAGATAGACGAATTAATGCATTTGAATTATGGCATTGGCAAAGAGTATTGAATTTACTATGCACTAAAAAAAAAAAAACAGAAGAATGAAAAAAATCTGTCTTGGAAGAAGTAAGTGCTCCTTAGAAGCCAGGATGATGAGACTTTGTCTCACTTACTTTGGACATGTTATCAGGAAGGACCAGTCCCAGGAGGAGGACATCATTCTCGATAAAGTGGAGGTTCAGCAAAAAAAGAGGAAAACCCTCAATGAGATGGATTGACACAATGGACGCAACAATGGGTTCAAACCAAACTACAATTGTTAAGGATGGCTCAGGACCAGGCAGCATTTCATTCTGTTGTAGGTAGACAGGGTCGTTCTGAGTCAGAACTGACTCGATGGCACTTAATGAAATAACAAATACATATATATATATTATATATATACGTATATATTGTATAATATACTTAAAAAAGTAGAGGGTCAGAGAAAAAGAGGAAGACCCTGCATAAGATGGATTGACACAGTGGCTGCAACAATGGACTCAAGCATAACAATGATTGTGAGCATGGCTCAGGACCAGGCAGTGTTTCCTTCTGTGGTACAGAGGGTCTCTATGAGCTGGAGCTGACTGCACGGCACCGAAAAACGATATATATAAACATACATATATCTCCAAACCAAAATATTATTGTTTCATACATGCTTTTTGAAGGCTGATCATGTGCTAATGATTGGGGATACAATGATTAATAAAAACAAATTGACGCAGGGAGAGACAGATCATTCATTAAATAATTACAATGATTAATATATAATTACGAATTGAAATAAGAAATATGAAGGAAAGAAACGTGGTTCATTAATCTCATATAACAAAAGAGCCCAAACCAGACCTGAGCTAGGCTTAACGGGAGTTACCTGAGCCCAAACCGAAGGTGGCAGGGAAAGCACATTCCAGGAAGAAGGAACATGTGTAAATACTCTTGGTAGTGTGTTTAAGAAACACGTATCTAACTTGTATGGCTGGAGTGAGGGGGAAGCTCTGCCAAAAGGATGCTGAGATGTAGGCAGTGACCTATAGGAAATTACAGTCCATGTGAAGAATTTGTTTTTATCCTAAGAGCAGTGGGAACTATTTAACGTGTTTGTTTCTTTTAAACATTTAAGGTTTTAAGCAGAAGGTAACTTGATAAGATTTTGGGTTTGAAATAGTCTGGCTGCAGTATGGTGAATGGATTGAAGGGGTGACCACAGACCAGGTGATAGACTAATTGTCCTCAGTTTGGCACCAGAATATACATTTCCATGAGCTCAGACAACCAATTCCTGATGGTAAGAGAATCCATGAGTTTCTAGATATGGTAACTCCCAAGTGAAGTTGATGAGAGACAGTCTAAGGGTCTGAACCCTCAGAAAAGAGGCTTTTAGATGACTTCGTGAAACAGGGGAGATAGTGAATGAAAATGTTAATGAGACACAGATGGGAGAGAGTTCTAATCAGGGAACTTTTCAAGACTGTGTGAAAGGGAGCTTTGGCTTCTCAGAATCATATTACATTGGACAATTGAGAATCCACATCTAAGCGTCGCGTGTTAACTTGCTTTGTAGGTTCGATTCTGCTTTATTTATTTATTTATTTTTATGAAAGTGATAAGAGTGCAGGGGGCAGTTGTCAACTGGTTTTCCCATTCTTAAATTATTTGTATGGGTAGAATGCTTGCCTTCCATGTGGGAGACGTGAGTTTGATCTGAGCCAACACATCTCATGTGCAGCCATCACCTGACTGTCAGTGAAGTCTTGCGTGTTGCTATGATGCTGAACAGGTTTTTCAGTGGAGCTTCCCTACTGTAATGGACTAGGATAAAGGTCTCGAAAGCTACTTCTGAGAATCAGCCAATGAAAACCATGGATCACGATAGTCTGCTCCATAACAGATCATAGGGATGGTACAGGACCGGCAACAATTTGTTCCATTGTTTATGGAGTCACTATGAGCCGGGAACCCACTCTGTGACAGTCAACAACAACAACAGCAATGAGCCCAATATTGTCAAGATGTTAGGCTGGTCCCCAAATTGTTAAGGTTCTTGGCAAGTTCTGGTTGATCAATGTAGTTTCTGCGTTATGTTTGTACAGGTCACATTCAGCGGTACAACCTAATATGTTCTAAAAACTTGATAGGAGATAGTTAAATATTTCCTTAAAGCCTAAAGATGTTTATATTAAAAGAGTTCTCTTGAAGATTTTTCTTCATCGAAAATGAAGTAATTTACTGGTATTCATTTAAGCAGAAAAAAACCAAAAACCAAACCCAGTGCCATGGAGTCAATTCCGACTCATAGCGACCCTATAGGACAGAGTAGAACTGCCCCATAGAGTTTCCAAGGAGCACCTGGCAGATTCAAACTGCCGACCCTTTGGTTACCAGCTGTGGCACTTAACCACTACGCCACCAGGGGTTCCAATTTAAGTAGAGAATGTTGAAAAAGAGTTACTAGTAACTTGATTGCAGAATACCCCTTTTATAAGAAATCTTACTGGGATTAATAACCATGATAACTAGCATTGATAGAATGTTAACTGTGGCTAAGCTCTGTTCTAAATATGTTATCATATTTAACCTTCACAATGAAGCTAAAGGGTAGGCACAGTGATCATTACCATTTTGTGGAGAATCTAAGATATAGAGAAATCAAATAACTTGCTTCAAATCACAGGAATTGTAAGGGGTAGAGCTGGGATTAGAACCTTGGCAGTGCAATATGGGAGCTCACATATTTACTCAGTGTGTCACATTGATCTCTTTATTCCTAGATTAGAGTTTCCCCCTTTACCCTTTTAAGCTAATGGTGAGTTACTCCACTGAGGCTCGTGGTGTGTCTTTTGAGCTGAAATAGTGTTGAGTAGCTGCTCTGTGGCCAAGAAATAACAGTGAAGCATCCTTGAGGTTCTAGTTTACAGCTTAGTTGTCCCTGGACCGAGCACTGTGGGAAGAGCTCTCACTATATTCTCTTGCCTCTTAGCTGTCTTTGTTGACACTGTCCTGAATGTCACATACAATGCTTGGTGGGGGCAGGTATGCTTAGGATATCCGAGCCCTGATATCTGAGCTCTCACAAGCTTCCTTCAGCGTGCAAAGAACACTATACACAGCATTCCTCATTGAGAGCCCTGAACTTTTTGTTTCATCTGTGCGTTGATTTTCATAAGCTAAATGTATGTAGTGTACCTCCCATTGACCAGTTGCCATCAAGGTGATTCCGACTCATGGAGGCCCCATGTGTCTCAGAGTATAACTGAGTTCCATAGGGTCTTCAATGGCTGATTTTTCAGAAGTAGATTGCAAAGCCTTTTTTCCAAGGCATTTCTGGGTGGACTCGAACCTCCAACTGTTTGGTTAGCAGCTGAGCATATTAACCATTTGCACCACCCAGGGCCTCCACTGTACCTTCAGGCTATTTATATTTTTAATGAAAATGTTTCCATGTTCTCTGTATATTATCATATTATGCTCATTTTAGTATACAAAAAAGAGGAATTTCTCACTGAAAGCCCTGTAGGGGTATATGGTGGCGGGAAAACACTGGGTTTACTCTATCAAGACAATTAGCTGAAAACAGTGTGCTCTGGGCAGAAAGGAACAGACTCAAAAAACCCATTGCTGTTGAGTTGATTCCAACTCATAGTGGCCCTATAGGACAGAGTAGAACTGCCCCATACAGTTTCCAAGGGGTACCTGGTGGATTTGAACTGCCAACCTTTTGGTTAGCAGCCATAGCTCTTAACCACTACACCACCAGCGTTTTCAGAGATTGACTAGAAGTAGAAATACACAAGACCACCAACATCCTCATCTGCCCCTCCCCTCCTCTTGGGAAAGACTTTAATTAAACCATTTTGACTAACTGAATTTTGATTTAAAAAGCTTAGAACTTATAGGAAAATCCCTAAAGAGTAGACACCCCACTGAACAGTGCCATCGAGTTGATTCTGACTCATAGCGACACTATAGAACAGAGTAGAACTGCCCCATAGAGTTTCCAAGGAGCACCTGGTGGATTCGAACTGCCGACTCTTTGGTTAGCAGCTATAGCACTTAGCCACTACACCACCGGGGTTTCCAAAGAGTAGACAAGCTAAGCCAAGTAATGGTCCCTTTCCAATATGATCACATTATTATAAGGAAGGCTGGAGACCAATGAGATCAAAGTTAGGGGAAGTATCTCTGACCTCACCAGATAGCATGGATTGAACTGCTAACCTTGATCTTTCTAAGAGATGAAAATAGTAACAACTGTTCCAAGGTCAGAGCCAAGAGCTAGCTCTGAGTTCAAAGAGTGATGGAGCCATTTTCTGCTATGGCTGCCACCTTCTTTTCTAAACATTCATTAAACAGAGTCCTTCGGTAAGCTCATTCTTTAAACAGAGTCCTTCGGTAAGCTCATTCTTTAAACAGAGTCATTCAGTCAGCTCAGCAACCATTCATCCATCACTGCAGAAATAGAAAGATTAGGCAAATTTTGTCAGAAAGTCAGTCTTTCTCACAGCAGTGCCCATTTACGCTTTCTTCTTTTCCCTCTGACCACTCCTTTTTGTCTCACTTTCATGAACTTTCCTGATTAGCTGCTAGCATTTGGGCCTCAGCACTCATTCCTTTTGGATGAAGTTCCCTGCAGCCTAAGACTATGGTCTTAATGAATGAGAAGTACGTCATGCCCCAGTGCTAAACCTCAAAGCTGCATCCATAGCCCGTGACTGACCTTCAGGGTGAGGAAGGTGGAGGTCACTTGGAATGGGAGATGTGAGAGGCCATAGCTCTTTTGGATGTTCATACCATTACTCTTACACTTCTGCCTTCTTGTTTCACTCTTCATTTCTTTTCTATTTTCTTTCTTTGTCCTTTGCTGGGGAATTGCTCTGGGTAGTAGACAGCCATTTTAGTTTCTCCTAGGCAGGTGTAAGAGTCTAAGGAATACCTGAGACAGTGGAAGAAGGCTCTTTCAGTTCTTTCGCTGCCTCTTTCTCCCACTTCAAGTTTGCAGGCTGAAAGACAGAAAGTTGTTCTTTGGAAGAACACAGTCATGTGATTTACTTCATCACAAAGATCCCACTTAAGAACCCCAGTTGATTGTGACTATAGTTAAAAGAAATTCCAAGTTTTAAGGAACCAAACTGTGGATAGCCGAGGGCAATTTTCACAGAGATTTTTTTTTTTCTGGACAGCAAAAGATATTGAAAGACCTGCAGAGGCAAAGTGAAGCAAAGAGAAAACTGTTTACATAACGAGTGTGGCAATTAATTGCTTTGGGACTTCATTCTAAACCAATATTTAGTCTAGCACACTTCACTCTGTCAGCTCCCCTGTCTGCAGCCTTTTCTTCCAACAGCTAATGGGTTGGTCTTTCCAGCGGCAAGGAGTTTTATGCCACAAAGAGCTCTGGGGAGGAACAATCCTGTGAAAGAGAGAAGGATGGAGTGTTGGAAGTCCAAGGGAATTCCTAGAAATACTCCTCACTTTTTTTATTTGTTCTTACTTTTGTGAAATTCTTAAGCCAAGTCCATCAGAATTGCTGCAGGATGCATATAGTAAAAAGAGCCCTGAGCTCTCATTCCTGTTCAGGACTGCAGGTACGAGCTGTGTTTATGACATTAGACCCCACCCTGGGTCTTGGTTTCTTTGGCTCCTCACCCATTGCCATTGAGTCCATTCCCATGCATGACTACCCCACCTGTTTCAGAGTAGAACTGTACTCTATAGGGTTTTCAATGGCTGTAATCTTAATGGAAGTAGTTGTCCAGGGCTTTCTGCTGTGCTGTGGGTTTGAACCACCAACCTTTCAGTGAGTAGCTGAGAGCAAACCGTTTGTGTCACCCAGGGACCTTGACTCCCAAAACAGGCATCAAAAAACAAAAACAAAACCTTTGGATTGACTCCTCCAGGGTAGGGAAAATAGCCTACTTGAGTCTTTGGTGGTGTAAACAGTTAACATGCAAAAGACTGCATCCAAAAGACTGGAAGTTCGAGTCTACCCAGAGTCATCTTGAAAGAAAGGCCTGGTGATCTACTTCCAAAAATCAGCCACTGAAAGCCCTATGGAGTACGGTTCTACTCTGACATACATGGGGTCGCCATGAGTCAGAGCTGACTCGTGTTGTTTTTAGTTGCCATCAAGTTGATTCTGACTGATGGCAATCCCATAAAAAAAAAAATAGGGACTATCATTTTTTTTTTTTAATCATATTATCTTCTCTCAAATCATATTTTCTGCCTGATTTTTCTAGGGTCAAAGAATATCACAAGCCCTTGGACTTGGAGGGAGAGAGCTGCTGCTTTCAAAGAGTGAACTTGTCATTGGTAGTATTTTCCTAAAAGACTGATTGGGCACTTGACTGGATGTTATGCCAAGTACTTATACATGGGGGGAGGTAGTTAAATTAAGTTACCTTGAAACTCCCCTGAATATTATAATTCTTTGACTGTAGTCATTCGACTGGTACCCACAGAGAGTGTTTACCACACCAGGCCTTTTGTATGGTGTGCAAAACCCAGCATAATCTTCCCCTTGCTTTTTTCTCTTTAATTCTACCTCTCTTAATCCATGTCTTGTCATGCTGAAAAATTCACGGTTACCCTCTTATATTTTGATCCCTCTTATCTTTGGGCTGGACTCTCTGCCAAGAACGTGGACCCTTTATCTGTCTTCACAGACTGCCCCTCTGTGGCTCCTTCAGGATTAAACTTAGATACTATGCCCTCTGTGAAGCTTTCCCTGACCCTGTAAGGCTGTCCTAGGTGCTCCTGCTGTAAGCTCCTGAAGCATGGTGAGCTTATTTAACTTTACTTTAATTTACCACTATTTATGGCTTTCCAGTAGACTGTAAGTTCCTTGAGGGCAGGAGAGCTGTGTCTTGTTCTCTCTCCATCTCTGGTAACCAGTATGCTGCCTAACATATAGAAAATGCTCAATAAGTGTTTGTTGAATTAATGCTTAAAAATATAATAAAGGCCAAAATATACCAAATGGGTACTTGAATTTAAGCACAATTGTCAGTTACTGTACATCTGTAACCTTGGTAGTGTTCAGTAAACATGAAGGGATTGAGAGAGAGAAATGAAATTGAAAGCATTTGTGTGCCCAGATACTATTTTCTAGTTTTGTTCATAATGGCTGGCTCACCTGCGTTTAGTTTAGCCTTACGTGCCACCAGCTTGAGACCTGGGTGAAGGTATCAGTCCAGGGCATTGTCACTTTCCTATGAGTGAACTACCACATCAGGAAGGTGTAAAAGTGCAGGGAATATATCCTCACCCACACCACTGAATCCACACATAGGCAGCACGAGCACCTTTCTTTACAGTATGATTTTATGTGTTTCCAGAGTTTTGTCAGCATCTAACAATCTTTTGGAGCTCTGGTGGCACACCAGTTAAGTGCTATGTCTATTAACCAAAAGGTCAGCAGTTGGAACCCACCAGCTGCTCCTTGGAAACAGTATAGGGCAGTTCTACTCTGTCCTGTAGGGTTACTATGAGTAGGAATGGACTCAACAGCAACAGGTTTGTTTTTTTTTTGGTTTAATAATCTTTTCTGCCAGCCTGTCATTATGTATGAAACCTCTGAGAGTAAAATCACCCCTTTTCACCTAAGACCTATGTCTGAAGTTGACTTTTTATGTATAAAGCATGTACCTAAAATTGATACCACAATCTATGTTAATGAACATGGCGATTTGATAAGATTAGTCCGTATCACCTGAGAACTATGCCTTTAGAGAATGGACCACAGAAAGGACCTGATGTGAGGAAACACCTGGGCAGGAGATTGGGAAAGCAGGTAGAGGTGGGAGGCCCACGTGCAAAACTCTGTGTTGTGTGAAGGAGCTCAAGGTCTCAGGTATCCATTTGGAGAAAGAGGGAGAAAGTAGATGAGGATGAACCAGCTTTTGTCATGGTGTGGCTTTGCTCACCCCTAAACTAGGCTTTCAAGGTTAGTACCAATACACGTTTTCTCAGTATATGTAAGATATCACATGATATCTCAGTTTCTCTCTTTGTTTTCTTGTGAAGGTGTAAAGCTCTCTTTCTTCAGGGTGTGTCTCCTTGCCACAATTTAGAAGTGCAACATTTCAACCTTTGAAAACAGAGTGAAGCTTTGTGGCTACTTACGTTCTAGCTGTCTACTTAACAAAAACAAAAAATATAGACCCAGTGTTATACAGAATAGGCTCAAATCAAGCAACAAAATAGTTATTGCCAGAGAATTAATAGATACAGTGTGGTCACACCTTTTATTTCCACAAGCGTGTGAGAACTCTGAAAAACCCTATTCTGTGAAATGCTTTATTTCTCTTACCTGGGGAAGTTTCTTGTTATGTTTGATGTTGGAGGGACTCTCTATGGGCATTTTCCCTCTACAGGAGAAATGCTGCTGGGATGTCAAGTCCTCATAAGTCAATAACCACAATGAATTGAAGCCTGGGACTTGATAAGTAGATAGAATCTGTATTCACACTTGAATTTCCAGGTTATTAATTGGTAGCTTTGTGTAATAAAACCCAAATAGTTCTTGCTGCTTGTCTATTTGGTCGTTGTATTCCAACTTAGAGTTGAGAGTTTGAAAGACACTGTTGCTGACTTTTCCACGTACTCGCCTCATTTTCTGTTTCATATGTAAGCGTAGGCTCAAAACATTGGTTCTCATCAACCATTTGTCTTTCTACGAACCTTTTGGATGACCAGGAAATGTTGCTTCTGAGAAAAAAATGTCTAAAACATGAGCTTTTTATGTTTTACACTGACCACAACGCACAGCTGAGAAAACTTGAATAACTTCAGCTAAATTAAAAAAAAAAAATTAAAGCATATAAAATACTTTCATGCTCATTTTCTCATTTGATTCATTTGAGCTTGTAAAGTAGTATTGACCTCATTTCAGGAATGAGAAAAAGGAGGCCATTAAAGTTACGCAGCCACACGCCTCACAAGTGACTGAGCTGAGACCAAACTTTGACACCAGATCATATACTTTTACCTCTCACCAACAAGACAAGTGATTTCATCCAAATATTTATTAGTATGCATTTTGGAACTCCAGGTAAAAAAAAAAACCTAAATATAAAAAAATCTCCAAACCCCAAATAATGGAAATTATTTTTTTTCTTAGAGGAACTAAGTAGAGACGGAAAACTGGCTGATTTCAGCATAGTTTTCACACTCCACTCTGACAGGCCTCATTGTCTCCTTTGTCTTCCTAAAAGGAAGGCTGGGGGCACTAATTAATTTGAGAATTTATCTTTCCTGCATCACGACTCCCTCTGACTGCTGAATCAAAGATGTGAATCCACTGGGCTATATATCAGTTAGGGAGAAGTGAATCCAAATTTCAATGACGCAGAGGTGAGAGTCCAGAACAATATCAAAGAGTATGACTGGCAATTAATTAGACAGATAGCATCTTATACTTGGAAAGGATGTCAGAGGTCTAACTCAATCTCCCACCCAGTCTAGGAACCCTTCTCACAGCAAGCCTGGCGATTAGTTAGCTGGCATTAACTCCAGCAAAGGGACTTCACTCTTCTTGGGGCATCCCATTCCACTGTTGTTAGATGGGCTGCTGTTATTAAAATATCTTCTATGAAATAGAATTCTCCTGGTAAACTGTAAGTACACCTTTCAAATCTAGTTCTGCCTCCCAGAGCCTTAAGGAATATGGTGACTTGTGCTTTCACGTGTTATTTCCCTAGCATTTGAAGTCAGCTCTCTTGACTTTTTAAAAACATTTCTTTTCTAGCAAAATACCCCCAGCTCCTCAACTCTTTCCATATTCACTGGTTTTCAGGCTGCCCCAGATAATCACTTGGCTGAACACTGTTGTCTTGTGAGTGAAATGTATAAGAGTGAATATGATATACTCTAAACAAGCTTTTTGGCCAGCTCATCAGAGCAGGCTTGTGTTGCTATGATGCTTAAACATTAACAGGTTTCAATGGATCTTTCAGATTAAGACAGACTAGGAAGAAAAGCCTAGCCATCTACTTCTGAAAATCAACCAGGGAAAACCCAATGGATCATAATTGTCTGATCTGCAACCAATCACGGCGATGGCGAAGGCCGGGGCAGCATTTCCTTTCGTTGTGCATGGGGACGCCATGAGTCAGGGGCTGACTCAATGGTAGCTAACAGCAGCAACAAACAAGGTCTAATTTCACCCCTTAATCTGACCTACCATTACTTTCAGATTCTTTACTGGCTGTGGGCTCTACACCAGCGAAGTACTGTGATCGGCTATAGCATCAGCTCCATTTACTCAGTAATCCACTGGATTTTTAGCAAATGAGAATTATTTTTTACCTCAGAGTTGTAATTTGCCTCAGGAGGCATACCACCATCCAGAGGACCAGAACGAATTGCTGATATACAGGCAACGGATAACACACAATTGTCACTGAAGACGTTTGCATGTGGTGGTACAGTGGTTAAGACCTTGGGTGTTAACCAAAAGATCAGCAGTTCGAATCCACCAGCCACTACTTGGAAACCTAATGGGGCAGTTCTACTCTGTCCTACGAGTCAGAATCAACTCGATGGCAATGTTTTTTTTTTTCTTCTAAAGCTTACTCTCTATCTGGTATTGCATCTCTGAAAAAATAGAGAAAAAACAGGTAAGAGACAAATTTACTAGCAACTTTGACAAATGCCCCTGAGGGAGACTGAGTGACATTTGGAAGGTTGGTAAAAGCTGCCAGAGTCAATGCAACTTCTCAAAAAAAATGTGGCTAAGCTCTGCTCTACCAGGCCACACCTGTTTTCAAAAACCACCAAGTGTTCTGCAGATAAACAGAGATGCCAGGTCTGACAGTCTCTAAGGCAACAAGATACTGATCATCACGGCACATGTGAGAGATAGAAAGAGACACGAGGGACAACACAGTCTTATTTTCTCATCAACTGAACAATGCAACAGCAGTTATAGGATAAACTCTGCCTAGAGAATCCCTCCCATGTCCAGTTCTAAACTCTGGGTTGGACTGAAGGAGCTTCAGTAGTCGGAGAACCAGTGGAGCCAATTGGCCTAGAGACCATGGTTCCCCGAGAGTATGGCTCCCAGGTATCCTTTTAGCTCAGTACTGAAGTTACTCCTGAGGTTCACCCTTCAGGTTCACCCTGATTAGACAGGCCCATAAAATAGAATGAGAGATGAAACGGGCACACCAGCCGAGAGGCAAAGACTAGAAGGCAGTAGGGGACAGGAAAGCTGGTAATAGGGAAGTCAAGGTCGAGAAGGGACAGTGTTGACGTATCATGGGATTGGTAACCAATGTCACAAAATAATATGTATACTAACTGTTTAATGAGAAGCTAGTTTATTCTGTAAACTGTCCCCTGAGACCATGGTTCCCAGCCCTCAGTTCCAGTAATTCCCTCCCTCAAAGTGTTTGGATGTGTCTAGAAAGCTTCTAGGGATTTGCCTTGGTCAAGCTGTGCTGACTTATCCTATATTATATGTTGTCTATCCCTTCACTAAAGTTACCACTAGTCTACTGTCTAGCTAGTGATTTCCCCCTTCTCACACCTCTCTTCCCTTGTAACCATCAAAGATTGTTTTTTTCAGTCTGTAAACGTTTTCTTGGGTTTTTATAATAGTGGTCTTATACAATATGTGTCCTTTAGTGATTGACTTATTTTGCTCAGCATAATACCCTTCAGATTCATTCATGTTGTGAGATATTCCATGGATTCATCATTGTTCTTTATCATTTACTAATATTCCATTGTGTGTATGTATCATAACTTGTTTATCCATTCATCTGTTACAGGCACTTAGGTTGTTTCCATCTTTTTGGTATTGTAAATAATGTTCCAATGAACATGGGTGTGCATATGTCTATTTGTGTGATGCCTCTTATTTCTCTAAGATATATTCCTAGGAGTGGGATTGCTGGATTGTATGGTATTTCTGTTTCTAGCTTTTTAAGGAGGCTCCTCCATTATTGTTTTCCATAGTGGTTGTACCATTTTATATTCCCACTAGCAGTGCATACAAGTTCCAATCTCCCAATGACTTCTCCAACATTTGTTATTTTCTGTTTTTTTGATTAGAGCCAGTAATGTTGGGGTGAGATGGTATATCATTGTAGTTTTGATTTGCATTTCTCTAATGGCTAATGATTTTGAGCATTTCCTCATGTGTCTGTTAGCCACCTGAATGTCTTCTTTGAAGTTTCTGTTCCTATCCTTTGCCCACTTTTTAATTAGATTATTTGTCTTTTTGTTATTGAGACGTTGAAGTATTCTGTAGATTTTAGAGATTAGGCCCTTATCGAATATGTCATAGCCAGAAGTTTTTTTCCCAATCTGTGGGTTTTCTTTTTACTTTTTTGGTGAAGTCTTTTAATGAGCACAAGTGTTTAATTTTTAGGAGCTCCCAGTTAACTAATTTATCTTCTGGTGTTGTGCATTGTTAGTTATGATTTGTATTGTAGTTATGCCATGTATTAGGGCCCCTAGTTTTTCCCTATTTTTTATTCCATGATCTTTAGTGTCTTAGGTTTTACATTTAGTTCTTTGACCCATTTTGAGTTAGTTTATGCATGCAGGGTGAGGTATGGGTCCTGTTTCATTTTTTTTTACAGATGAATATCTAGTTTTGCCAGCACCATTTATTAAAAAGATTATCTTTTCCCCATTCAATGGACTTTGGTCCTCTATCAAAGATCAGTTGACCATGGGTGGATGAATTTACATCTGGGTTCTAGATTCTGTTCCTTTGGCCTATGTGTTTGTCATTGTATCAGTACCAGGCTGTTTTGACTGCCGTGGCTGTATAGTAGGTTCTGAGATCAGGTAGTGTAAGGCCTCCTATTTTGTTCGTTTTCTTCAATAATGCATTGCTTAGCTGGGACCGCTTTCCTTTCCTTACAAAGTTGGCAATTAGTTTTTCCATGTTGTTAATGAATGCCGTTGGTATTTGAATCAGAATTGTATTATATCTATAGACTGCTCTGGGTAGAATTGCCATTTTCACAATGGCCTGTGCATTCTGAGCACTGAAATTTATTAAAAATGTATAATATCAGTGTTTCCCTTGTGATATTTCCAACTTGGCATATTTTAATAAAGATAAAACAAAGAGCATTTGTTAAGAAATGGCAGAGGTTTAGGATGAAACCTGGAATTGGGATGGGTGCTTTAGTCTACTGCTGGTCAACTCACTGCACTGGGGGTTTTTATGCCTGTATTTTTCTCATTCCCTGTACTACCAGATCGTAGACATTAGGGGCTGAGTCTCATTCACTTGTGTATTTCCCAGTATTCCAGGTGTAATTTTCTGCACCTTGCCGGTACTCAATAAATAGCTGTAGAATTGGGCACTACGTTGCTTTGAGGAGGTGAGGTTCTAAGACACTGCAGCTTCCCTGAAACTTCATGGTTCAGGAAATGGGAAAATATACTGTGAAGAAGGACTAACTGATGATTGAATGCACCTTGAAAAAGAAAATCATAGATGCCCATAACAAGTATTGGTTTATGAAACCTAATTTGAATAGGAACAGAAGAAATAACTTAAATGATGCAGCTGATCGGTTAGCAATCATCTTTATTAAAAGTCCTGGCCAGGAAAAGAATAGTTAGATGGAGGTAAGTGGGGTGTAGAAAGTTCAGTATTAATTGTGACTGTAAAAAATAAAATCATTTTAATATTGACATCAAAGGAGTACAGTAAAGACACCAAGATAAAATTCTGAATATCACCCTTTGAGGGTTTATTTCATAGTTTATAGTCAAACCTTATAAAATGTAAATAAGCAAACAGATGCAAAACAAAAAACAAGAATGGCACATAGTCCTACCACCAAGGAATAACTGTTTCAATATTCTATATATATCTTTTGAGTTTGTTGTTTTCTACACATATCATAACACACACTACACATAGACATTTTTGTTTAAAATGGGCTAACACTGTCATGTTGTTTCATAACTTGTTATTTCCCTTGACAGTTATAGTAGGCCATTTTTCCATGTTATTTAAATTTTTCCTGTTGTTTTGTTTAAATAAACTGTAATGAGCATCCTTGTAGCAAGATCTTTTGGATACTTTTTCAGAATAAATTCTTGGATATACTTGTTGTTAAGACTCCTATTAATACTGCCCTCTGAGAAGTTTGTGGTAATTAACTTTTCCTGCTAGCAGTATATGGACAGGCTTTAATCTTCTAATTTAAGAGGAATTTTTTTTTATGATTAAAGTGGAAACCCTGGTGGTGTAGTGGTTAAGTGCTATAGCTGCTAACCAAAAGGTCAGCAGTTTGAATCCACCAGGCTCTCCTTGGAAGCTCTATGGGGCAGTTCCACTCTGTCCTATAGGGTCACTGTGAGTTGGAATCGACTTGATGGCAATGGGTTTAGTTTTTTTTTATGACCGCAGTTGAAAAATATCTGACACACACCATCCTAATAATTTAAGAATGCTTTTGCTATTAAAAAAAATAAGAAGGGTTTAGGGGAAGTGACTTAAGCATCAGTACTATCCATGTTGATTAGATCTCTCAAGTTGGTTGTTTAACACTGTATGTTTTTCTTACATAAGATTTAAGACCAGGTGAGAGTAGTGTTATCCAAGGAAATATTTTACATCATCAAGAGTTAAAGGAATGCTAATCACCTAGGGAAGGAAAATCCCAATAAGTAGATATTCTAATTTTTAAAAGGTGACTGCACAGAACCTGGGCAAAAACAGTGAAATGTAAGACAGTCCTCTAACAGTGACTTCTGCCTTATGATTTTACCTCTGTCTTTCTCTTTCTCCACATACCTCATACGAGCATTTTGTTTATGTTTATGTTTCCAAGAGGCTTTCCTGGCTTCCACCAGGAAATTTTTTTCGTTCTTTTTCTCCTACGAAACCCAGCCTATAAAAGCGAATTATTAGTGAGGACAAAGCTGTCCCATATGGGTTATTTGGCTTTAAGTGGAAAGAACAAAACCAAACAAATTCCTTCATAGACCCTAATAGTCTCTCTCTCACCCCCAACTAGCTGACTCATAAACATGTGCCAGTGATCACAAAGATGTGAGTTTGGAAGGCTCAAGACAACTAGTCACCACAATTAGAACAGTTACTTAGCATAGAAACTTAACTTACAATGCTACTTTGGGTCAGTAGCCTTATCTTCATTGTCAGCATTATCAGCATGTAACTCCTCCATTTCTCTACTCCAAAAGCTTTCCCATAGATCTTTCCATCCAAGTCCTTTGAAGTAGTATAACAATGCTGTAGATGCATGGCTGATAATCATACCTAATCATACCGAGACAGAAACATAGACAATTCTTTGAGATGCTGAGGTCTGAGTGTCCAGGACCCAGCCTAGTTCTTCCAATTACAAGTCTAGACCTAGACAAGTCTCTTGGTCTCTCTGTACCTCAGCGTCCACATTTATAAATAGAGAATGATGATAGCACTCACCTCCAAGTGTTGCCATGAGGATTAAACCAGTGAATACTAAGTGCTCAGTGGATGCTTGCTACTATTATTATTGTTATTTTTTAGCACTGATCAATGTTTGGACAACATGCCTTGGCTCCGTGTGGGATTCTTGGCTTCACGAAGGATTGTCACGACAGACTTAGTACTGTTTCGCTGAAGTTTATATGAATGTGAGTCTAAGAATATTTACTGAAAGCTGTAGTTCTAAACTCTGAAGGGCCCCAAGGCATTAGTAAAGACTGTGGGAAATTTGTAGAGGACACCAGAGTCACTGCTTTCACTTACATGATTATTGCTTCACCAGCCTTCCCCACCCCCCAGTGCAAAACAAATCTACACAATAATAAGAAACACGCATAGCAGCTGAGGGAAGAAAACAGAGCAAAGGAGAATTCAGCAACGGGGGTCGGTCACACGTAAGTGAGCCTGTGCTGTTGACACCCTACATTACTATCTCTTCCCCTTTCTCTCTGTGACCAAAAGAGCGGGCCACGCGCCTGTGAACACATGTGCACACAATTCCCACACTTAAGGGAGCCCCTGTTTCAGACCAGCGAAGACGTTTCTTTGAAACATATGAGGGTGAGTTTCCTGATTCTAGGCTCCAGAGGGAGGCATGAGAAGAAATGTCTTCGGGACAGGGACTGGAACATGATGGGCCTGTAATATGTAAACCTGCCTTTCCCTTCCTGAATTTTTCACTAGTACATTTAAGTCAGGGCATCTCAGAGTTTTGTTAACTTAGTCATGTACCCACATAACCCGTGACCCTTGAGTTGATTCCAACTCATAGCGACCCTATAAGACAGAAAAGAACTGCCCCACAGGGTTTCCAAGGAGTGGCTGGTGGTTTTGAATTCTGACCTTTTGGTTAACAGCCGAACTCTTAACCACTGCACCACCAGGTTAATGCTATATGTGGTATGTGGGCCAAGAAGGAGAAACGCTGGTGGCGTAATGGTTAGATGCTACGGGTGTTAACCAAAAGTTTGGCAGTTTGAATCCACCACACATTCCTTGGAAACTCTATGGGGCAGTTCTGCTCTGTCCTATAGGGTTGCTATGAGTCATAATTGACTCCATGGCAGTGGATTTGGTTTTGGAAACCCTGGTGGCACAGTGGTTAAGTGCTACGGCTGCTAACCAAGAGGTCGGCAGTTCAAATCCACCAGATGCTCCTTGGAAACTCTATGGGGAAGTTCTACTCTGTCCTATGGGGTCGCTGTGAGTTGGAATCGACTTGACGGCAGTGGGTTTGGTTTGGTTTGGGTTTGGGCCAAAAACGGCATTATATGCATCTATGTGCCCACATATATGGCACTAACCAGCCATTTCCTTAGATGGCCAGTATGTTTAAGAACAAGTGGTTCCTAGATTTATGGCTACTGTAGTATATCAGGAAACCCTGATGGCGTAGTGGTTAAGTGCTACGGCTGCTAACCAAGAGGTCGGCAGTTCGAATCTGCCAGGCACTCCTTGGAAACTCTATGGGGCAGTTCTGCTCTGTCCTACAGGGTCACTGTGAGTCGGAATCGACTGAACGGCACTAGGTTTGGTTTGGGTTTTTTGGTAGTATATCGACTGGAAAGAATCCCGTTATATTAGATAACACAGTTGGGAATTCAAATATCTTTCCTTAAACTTTTGTCAGGCAGTGTCTCTTCTCACCTAGGCCTCACTTCCTTCCTGATGGTGAGACAAATGGTCTCCCTGTCTTCAGTTGGACTGCTTGCCCACGAGGCAGGGAGGTGGCAGGGTACTGGTAAGAGGTCAGCAGAGACCTGGAGCTGGCTCTGTCAGAATGAAAAGAGCAATACCTGTAAGCCACAAGCCTAACTCAGGGTTTGTCACAGCAAGCCAGACGACCCAGGAGAGCTCCCTGGGGGGGCTAAGTTCTGATTTCTGAACTCCAAGTGAGAAGAGACTCCGTTCACAGAGGCTTAGGGAGCAGCAGTGTTGAGCTTGAGTTCTAACCCTGCACTTACCTGACTTTGCCCTTGGACAAACCCTAACCTCTTTGAGATTGCTTTCTCACCTGTAAAAGGGAATACTGTTAGTACCTATCTACTGGGGCTGTGAGGATTAGATTACATAATGAATGTGAAAGAATTTCATAGCTGTAAAGCGTGAGATAAATATTGAGTTACTATTGTGATATTTTTCATTAGAGCATATTGATGAAAAGTACTAAATCCCGGAATAGAACATTCTTATCTGTTCATGGCAAGTTCTCAGGATGACACATGATCATATGCAAACAGATTAAGAACAGGCTATTGCCCTGAACGTTGTATGATTACTAAGCAAAAAAACAAACGGTAAACCAGAGCATTAACACTTCTGTGAGAAGGTAAAACACCCCTTTACACGACACTGAAAGCTCTAACCTATCACCTGTCAGCCAGTTTGAACTACTGTGGTGGCTTGTGTGCTGCTTTGAGGCTGGAAGCTCTACCACATGTATTTTAACTACCAGCAGGGTCACCCTTGGTAGACAGGTTTCAGTGGAGCTTCTAGACTAAGACAGATTAGAAAGAAAGGCCTGCGATCTGCTTTAGAAAATTAGCCTATGAGAACCCTATACATCACAACAGAATAGTGTTCCATACAGCACAGGAAGATGAGCCCCCTAGGTTGGAGGGCACTCAAAACACAAGGTGACCGCAACAATGGACAAACCTATCGACGATTGAGAAGATGGCACAGGACCTGGCGGTGTTTTGTTCTGTTGTACATGGGGTCACCCTGAGTAGGAGCCAACTCAACAGCAATTGACGATAACAGCAACAAAAGTTCTAACATTCTCATCTGCCCTTGGTCAGCAGAGAATAATTCCAGTATCCTGCCCTTTATCAAAGTTGTCCCTCCTGAGTCAGAAGTCAGCTGGTAAAGGTTTGCAAACTAGTACATTTCCTGAGAGGCTTTGTTCTCTACAAGGCCTCTGTACGAATCTCAGGAAACTTCAAGTTAGGGCAAATGTCCAGTTTCAAATGAAGAATGTACTAGATTGTCTCCCTTTTGTATTTGCATACTGCTTAAAATAACGAGGCTTTATTTCAGTACCACCCTCCTCTGCTCCTTTGTTCTAAATAGAGAACTCAAGGATTCCACCAGGTGCTAATCTATCTTCTCTCTGGAGAGGCACATAAAGGCCTAAGAATTGGGAAATTGAGGTATGAATGTTTAAACAATTCGTATAGAGACTTATCCAAGGTCACCAAGTGAGTAAAAGGGAAAAATCTGGTAAACTGGCCTGGTCCTAAACATCCCCCAGGAGAACCATCACTACATAAATGCTTGTATGGCCAACATTTACAAGAGCAGATGTTTTATCAAACTAACTGTACAGCAAGGCCTGCCCTTGCCTATCTGTTCCTATCTGCTTTTATTATGCTTCGGGACTCTCCCATGATAAGACCTCCCATATGGTACTTGTATTAACATTAAATAATGGCTATTGTATTGTGTATACTATCACCATAGAAATATTTACTTAGTGGAACACACACACCGGCCAAGCATGGCGACTGAAAACAAGCTAATCATAAAAACCATTCATGCTCACATCTATTTATAAAATCTGTTTCATTTGTGCCCACTAAGGATAGCCTTTGTTCTAAACAAACACACGCAAATCTTCTGTACACCCAGAGCCTGGGCAGGCGCCCCTCTGCCCTGTCTTTGGAGAGCGGGCTGCGGGGAGGGGCCAGTGTGGGAGCAGGGGCCCGCTTCTGGGGCTCAGCGAGGCTCCTTTGGGGCTATAGCAGATGAAGCTCTGCCAGCCCCGGCTCCACCGCCTGTGTTCTCTCAGGCCTCCTCTACTCAAACTCTGCTGGGCTTCAAAGGCAGCTGGGGTGTTTGCAAAAACTGCAGGCTCTCCAGTTACACATCAGAGAATATCTTTCAGCTGATGTGGGATGAGACCTAAGAAGTGGCATTTTCACGGAACACTTGGGTGGATCTGATGTTAGTGCTCCACACTCTCCACTTGCAAATGACCCTCTCTATTCAACTCTTCTAGGACTCCTGGCCTCACCTCACCCAGGGGCGCCTACAACAATACTGTGCTGGCACTAATGAGGGCTGCCTTTCAAAGCTCTTGAGTTTTATTTTAACAGACAGTAGTGATTTTTACAAATGTGTACTCCTATTTTTAAATGGAGCCCTGGTGGTACAGTGGTTAAGAGCTCAGTCTGCTAACCTAAAGTTCAGCAGTTTGAATTCACCAGCTGTTCCCTGGAAACCCTATAGGGCAGTTCTACTCTGTCCTGTGGAGTTGCTGAGCCGGAATCAACTCGACAGCAATGGGTATTCTTAAATAGAAGTCCCTGGGTGGTGGTCTGGTGGTGTAGTGGTTAAGAGCTCACCTGCTAACCAAAAGGTTGGCAGTTTGAATCCACCAGCCCTCTTGGAAACCCTATGGGGGCAGTTCTACTCTGTCCTATAGTGTTGCTATGAGTTGGAATTGACTCAATGGCAACAGGTTTTTTTTTTTTTTTTTTTTGGTTTTGGGTGGTGCAAACAGTTAAGTACTCAATTACTAACCAAAATGTTGGCAGTATGAATCCACCTGGAGAAACCTTGGAAGAAAGGCCTGGAGATCTACTTTTGAAATATCACAGCCATTAGAAAAACCCTGTGGAGCACAGTTCTATGCTGATACGCACAGAGAGTTGACACGAATTGGAAATGACTCAATGGTGACCGGTTGGTTTTTTGATTCCTAAGTGGTATGCAGGAAAGTGCATGAGAGCCCGGGCTTTGGAGGCAACAAGTTAGAGTCTGTCTCTGCGATTACTAACCATGGGATCTTGTGCAAACTACATAACTCCTTTAGGCCCCATTTCTTCATTTGCAAGGTGAGGATAACAATAGCACCTGTCTCACTGAGCTGGCGTGAGTATAGTACTGATAACGCACACTAAGTGTGCAGAGCCTGGCACCCAGGATGCGCCATTAGCTTTCCTACCTCACAGGTGGGTTGAGTTGAACTGGGCTGTCCCTTTCAGAGCAAGGTGTGGGGGAAAGGATGCCTGAGGGATGTGGAGTCGTGGAAAGGACAGCGATGACCTGTAGTTGATAGCTGGGTCCCCTACCAAATGGCTGAGTAACGTTGGAAACATCTGTCTCTCTCTTTCTCTGGAAGAAATCTGTAAAATGTTACTTGTGAAGTGAGGGGGGTAAGTCCAGAGCGGTGGCGTGTAAACACTGTGAGCAGGTAGATCCCTTCTAAATATCAACAAAACAATAAAACACATGATAGCACTTATACTTTGAGTAGTCATTGATGCACAATGATACAAAGTTGCGGTATAGTCTGTAATTAAAAAAAATGATTTATATTTTACGAATCTCAGTCCCATTTACATTTATTTGGGAACTAGTACTGTCTGTTTTGTGTGAGAAACGCTATTTATCAGGCAAGAGAAGGAGGTCTGGAGAGCCCTGTGATAGTTCTGCAGCCCCGCAGTAGGCCCTCAGAGGGGGAGCCTGAGGTCTAGATCATTTTTTGTTTGTTTATTTTTGTTTTCATATGAACCTTCTTATTCGCAAAGGTGGATCCTAAAGCCCAAACCGTGAAGCATCCCCCTCAGAGCTGGACCACCCAAAACGAAAAAAGAACAAAAACAAACCTGTTTCTATTGAGTCAATTCCGACTCAACAGAAGCGGGGGTGCTATTTAAGTGCTCCAGTTTCTCTCCTCTCACCCCTAATCCTCAGCCCTGAAGACCTGCAAGGCAGCTTGGTTATCCAGTAGTTACCGATCACCTCCTCTAGGCAGGTACTCTTCAGGTGCGGGGGTATGTCAGGGAACAAAGCTGTGGGCCCTTGAAGGCTTCTTTCCAGTGGGCGCAAGCCTCCAAAGTCTCTGTTTGGAGGTCACTGGTCTGAATGACCTCTAAGATACCTCTTACTTGCGGATTCTCTGATTCCTGTACAGACGTAGATAGCAAAGTGAAGCTGGCCTTTGGATACCGGCTCCTTTCTCCCCTTTTCGGTTGCTGCCTTCTCTACTGTACGCCATATTTCCATAGGACCAGCATCTGAGCATGGGGCTGTGGACACATGCCTTTCCCTTAGTTTACCCACTTATAAGAAGACAGGTAGGAACCTAGATCCTGACAACCCCTCCAGCCCGGTAATGGAGTCTACCCCATTCTCCTCAACTACCTCATTGTCCTCGCCCCGCACATACAAATAAACACTTTGTGGTGTCTTGGAAACAGCAAATCAGCATTAGCATAGCTTTGAAGCTGTGTTTGTTGGGCAGATTCTAGTTCTGTCTCTCTTTCTAAATGTCTATATTTCAGTTCCTAAAACAAACATTTAAAGACATGGTTTTTCTTTAGGGGGTTTATGGAGAGGGATAGCTATGGAGGCCATCTTGTCACCATGTACACACACGTCATGTGTGGAAGTTCGATGCAAGACAGAAAATAAAATGCTGTACCACACACAGCCTCAATCCCACGGTCCTGTATTTGTTTTACTTACGCGGTGTCCCTGTGTGGGTAGGGCCTGTGTTCCAGGCACAAGGTAGATGCTCGAGAAATGTCTACTGGATGAGCGAGACAACTCTAGGTGCGTTCCCTTTTTTTTTTTGTCACTTGGCTCTGCCCACTATTCATCAGTTGGTTGTGCTTTGGGAGAGAAAACACACTACACTGGATAGATTAGTTTGCAGAAAAGATGGAGAGCAGGCTGAAGTCAGCCATGTCCCCCAGCTGAGTGATTTGTGCCAGGTTATTCTGTGCTCTGCTTCCTTCTCACTCAATGATCTTACACTTACCACCGCTCAGCATGTGACAAATCAGCAAAGGCAACTCCACTGTAGCAGGTGTTCCAAGACAAAGAGAACTTTAGGAAGGACTCATGTCCTGGCCTCATCCTGGTGGGAAGTAAGCAGCAGGAGAAACTTGAGGCTGGGGATAGATATCCTGGCATGATGAGTGGGGGCTTTGGGGAGCACATGCCTACCTTGTGCTTGACTTTCACTTGCGCAGAGTCTGATCTCCCTTCTCATGCCCTACACCTTACATTCCAAAGGAGCTTCTCTGCAATGACTCTGCCCAGGAGAGGAGTCTGATATACAAATCCATGGAATAGGCCTGGTGAGTGCCAAGTGGTTACTTTAAGGATTGGGGTTCTGTTTATTGACAGGGTCACGGCCTCTCCTGGTTATGACCCCCGAGGGACCCTGGCATGGAAATGGGATTTGTAATGTAACACTAACAATAACACACTAGAGACAGCCGTGACAGGGCTCCTTTCTCATACATGCTGCAGCTGGCTCCCCAGAATGGAGACAGAGCAGGGAACAGGACATGGGGAAGGCAAGAAGTGGAGACAAAGAGGCAGGGACAGGCCACGGGAAAGGCAAGAAGCAGAGACAAAGAGGCAGGGACTGGCCACAGGGAAGGCAAGAAGCAGAGACAGAGAGGCAGGGATGGAGTGGAAGTACCCAAGGTTCATGGGAGCAGGCACAGGCCTGGCAGGGCCAGGAGCCCAGTGGGGGCTTCTGTGATCCCTGCAGTTTGGGGGTTCCACCCTTGTTCTTGAGCCTTCATGGCACCTGTGTCACACCCACATGCCACTCCATTTCCCTACCTCAGCATTGGCCCTCTCCATAGATCCCTCCTTTCACCACGCAAACCTGCTTTCCATCCATTACGGTCCCACTTGCCGTCCTCTGCTTGTGAATTATTTCTTTTTCCTTCAGGGGCTGGGGAGGTAACGGGGCAGGGGAAGAAGAGAGAAGAGTGGAACTCTGACATCCCGAGACTTCTCTCACAGAGTTTTCACTCCTGAGGGAGTCTGGACAAAGCTGTAACGTAATTTTTCTGTGAGGTTCTGTCCTTGCCTCTTGGGGGAATTTGGGGAACAATTAAATATGTTTGGCAGGGCACAAGGGATCCCTGAAATCACACTGCACTGGAAACTCCCTTCTCTACCAGTCCATTAATGGCTTCTTTGCTGGCCTGCTTGAAATGAGAAATCCTTGTGATCTTATGGGACCCAACACAGGAGAATTTTCCAGTAGATTGATGAGTGGAGAGTTTAAAAGAATAGCCATAATCTCTGCCATATTTTTTTTTTTCATCAGATGTCTGCTTCACCTCTCACGCATCCAATAGGCAAGAAGCACCAGTGAGTGGTGATTCTAGAATAGCCTGGCATTCATTCAGTGGTGGTTTCCAGAGGAAATAGGTAAGAGGCTTTTTCTCTATCATGCACCCTTGGGAGAGTCGACTTCCTTGAACTGAGATGTCATGAACAAGGACACTCAGTGGGCAGTCTCAATGGCCTCTGATGAGACGCTCCCTTCCCGAAATCCTCCAGTCCCTCAAGTTTCCAACAAGCTTTCTTGTTGGATTCTCATACAACATGAATTTGTCATCTCACCAGTTTTCCATACTAAATTATCATGATTCAAATGAAATACAATTTGCTGGGCCTTATCCTTGTTACTATCTAGAGATTTGGGGCACAGAGTAATAGATGAAGTAAAAAAAAAACCAAAAACTAACTATCCAGATTTTATGTCATTGGCCTGGCTAAACATATATGTGAGGTTTGACAGCTAAATGGTGTGCATTTCATGGTCTCATCTCCAAAATACAGCTTTCTTCATATGCATGATCTCACATCCACCCCAACATTCAACGTCCACCTCACTCAAGAGAACTTCCTAGACCACTAGAACTCCCAAATGCTTTTTCTATCATTTGTTGGACCTTTATAAAATATCGCCTGGTATCACATTCTGTACTGTTGTATTTTATTGTCATTTATTATCTCATGTGTCTTTCTTATTCCTTTCAAACAACGATGTGGTCCTTGAGGGCAGAGGCCTTAAGAAGGCTCTCCTCCTACATTGGCGTGATTCTTGGCGGGCTTGGCCATTGATGCTGCTTCTCAGTGCAGAGACATTTGTAGTGACCACATGGGAGGGTCATGATGGCCTAAAAGTCCATGTTTGTTCAGAGCAATGGCCAGAGATTTTCACAAAGACAGCCAAAGAAGAGGTCCCTTGCAAGTAGCTTAGACATTACTTGCTTAATCCTTGGGTGAAACCTACATGATAATCCTCTCGTGTTTGGGTCGTTTGCTGTTCTCTCTTCCTTCTCTACCAGTTGCACCTCTCTTTTCACAAAACTAGAGACAAAAGTTACCGGAAGTCTCAGTTGTCAGACTTCAAAGTCTCTGCTAAACATTTGACATTTGGCAGTGTGTGCCCCCTCGCCTTCCTCCTCACTCTCATCTCGCCTGTATGGGCACAAGCTTCAGAGAGATAGCCATATCAGGCAGAATAAATGAAGCTTGTTTCCTTCTAAATTTGCTTCCTCCCACACAGGAGGGCTGCACACCACGGGGCTGGCAGCGCACTTTACCCCAGGCCACTCCCTGTTGACTTTAGCGGGGGGCATGGGTAGACTCTGTGTGTTCACCAGACAGAAATCATGGACTTTCTGAACCAGAAAGGATATAACAGACAGTCTTGTCTAACACTCTCATTTTATAGATGAAGACACTGAGGCCTGCAGAAGTTCAGTGAATTGTCTGAAATCAAAGTTAGATACAATCAGAGCAGGCACCAAAACCCAGAAATCTCTTAAGACACAGTCTGATGTTTTTTTCTGCCTTCACACAAAGGCTCAGAGACTAAATTTCAGCAATAACATTAAGAGTCCAGATAGTATACATCTTCTGTACCCAAGTAGACTTAATTCTCCCATAAATTCATTAGGGCACCACAGAAAAGCCTTGTCCTCCAGGAACCTGCCTTGGTGGAGACTTGAGGAGCTGCTTCCTATAGGACTTAGGGTCTGTGTAAGAGGGAAGCAGCTGGGCTCTCTACAGAGTGTGGCCTGTCCACCAGATTCTCCCATTCAATCCATTGTTGGCTCTGAGCTTGGAGGCTAATTGGACATATCCAGGCTTCCAGAGGAGGACGTGGCACAGGGACAGAACACATGCCATCTTGCAGAGGTGGCGTCATCCAGGACTTGAGTGCTGCTACCCATGCCCTCCTCTCTGAGGCCCTACCCCAGTGAAAGCCAGACAAGCTTAACTCTCTGCCACGAGGCCACGTGGCAACGGAGAGAAGAAGCAGGCTGGGGTCGTGAGAGACAGGCTGGGCCCCTGAGGAGGAAAATACATAGCTCTGCTTTGTTCATCTGGGGTAGATCCAAAAATATTGCCCAAATCATCCTTCAGAGGGACAGAAATTCCACTATTGAAGTTCCTTACTTTAGATTATCAAGGGATTTTAAAATGTAATGTGTCTTAGTTATCCGGTGCTGCTATAACAGAAATACCACAGGCAGGTGGCTTTAACAAATACAAATTTGTTTTCTCCCAGTCTGGGAGGCTGGAAGTCCAAATTTAGGGTGCCAGCTCTGGGGGAAAGCTTTCTGAGTCAGCTCTGGAGGAAGGTCCTTGTCTCTTCTGAGCTTCTGTTCCTGGGTGATCTTCCTGTGACTTGGCATCTCTCCTCTGCTCCCTTGTTTAAGCTCTTTTTTATCTCAAAAGAGATTGACTCAAGATACACCCTACACTAATCCTGCCTCATTAACATAACAAAGACAACCCGTTCCCAAGTGGGATTATAACCATAAGCGTAGAGGTTAGGATTTACAACACATATTTTGGGGGGACATAATTCAATCCATCCCAAGCCATGGTATTTTTAATCATCACGTATGCATGTGGAAGCTCGACAGCGAACAAAACAGACCAACGAAGAATTGATGTCTTTGAAATATGGTGCTAGCAAAGGATATTGTATATACCATGGACTGTTAAAAGAGCAAAGAAATCCGTTTTGGAAGAAATTCAGCCAGAATGCTCCTGAGAAACGTGGATGGAGAGACTTCATCTCATTTACTTTGGGCATGTTATCAGGAGGGACCAGTCCCTGGTGAAGGACTCTATGTTTGGTAAAGCACAGAATCAGGGAGAAAGAGGAAGACCCTCAATAAGATAGATTGACACAGTGGCTGCAACAATGGGCTTCAACATAGCAAGACTCTGAGGGTGGCACAGGACTGGGCAGTGTTTTGTTCTGTTGTACACAAGGCTGCTATGAGTTGGAATCCACTCGACAACTCTAACAACTGCAGCAACAGCAATTCAATCCATAGCAGAATGTAGAAAAAGATTAAAATGACTCTAAAAATGGTAATGCGTTGCTAGGAATTAGACCGGTGGGTAGGGAGGACACTTGAAATAAAATGGAAAGAATAAAAAAAAAAAATTGACCTCCACGAACCCACCTGTAAGTCTATGCATGTCAGCACACACACACACACACACACACACACACACACACACACACACACACACACACACACACACACACACACACACACACACACACACACTCCCGTGTGCTCTCTGGGAGACCAATAAAAACTGGCAAGGCCTCACTCAGCAGCCATCATGAAGCTGAAGGAAATCTCTCATCTAGAGCTGGAGCCCCTGTGATACCCGTGTGGGGCACCAAGCCTCAGGGAGGAGCCTTGTTCCTCCACGGTTTTCCTCATAGCTCTCAGCAAACCTATTTCTTTAAAAACCGGAGAACTTGGCCTGCCACAGGCCTCAGGACACCTGCGGCTCTCACAGGCAGACTGGTCTCCTAACTTTTAGTGCGTTCCTGTCCCACACAGCCAGCCTCAGGTTGCCTCTGAGGTTGGAGAACCTCCCACTCGCTCACCACTTGCCTGTGCACTTCCCAGCCGACGAAGGCGATTTTTTAGAAAACTATTTTTAGAAACAGTAACCTCAGAATAAACACAGCACACCAGATGCTGGTGTTTTTCTGGGGCAACTGAGTTGAGGATTATTTGTTTAAAGAGAAAGGTGAAACAGCTACCCGTGGTATTCCGGCCAAGGGTTAGTTAAGCTACTGCTGGGTTTCACTCCCTCTAGTGGCATGATTTTAGAAGACATGGCTCTGCTTGGACCCAGGGTAGGAAGACTATGAAGGACAGATTTTTGAGATAATTCAAGCTTCCTTGGCATTTTTGGCATTTAGTCTTCCAGTTAATGAAAATTAAGGATAGATTTAATCCTAATTTTATGGGTACAAAACATATTAAGACTCTTTGGACAGTTTCCCTGCATCTTTTTCTCATCCCTAGAAGAACTGATCACTAAATAAAACTATATTTTCAACATGGGTCTTTGATAAAACTTCTAGGTACCTTTAGATAAATAAATTTTATTCTCTAGTTGGAATCTCCATGTTATGGGGCACACTAGGAGGGTAAATTTCTTACTGTACACCCCTTTCCTAAATAGGGTCAGCAATTCTGAGAACTACACGGTTAGTTGTTGTGTGCTATTGAGTCAATTCCGACCCTGTATAACAGTAGAACTGCCCCATAGATTTCCTAGACAATTTTTATGGGAGCAGATGGCCAGGCCGTTTCTTCTGAGGGGCTGCTGGTGATTTTGAACCTCTGACCATTAGGTTAGCAACTGAGCGTTTAACCATTGCGCCACCAGGACTTCTTAAAGAGGAAGGATAAAAGAAACAAGTTAGAGCAGAGGACTCATAAGTCTAATATTGGGAAAAAAGGCAACAACACAACAACGAAAAGCTTTCTAGGTTGTAAGACATGAATCACCCTGAACATATTACCAAGAGGCGTAAAAGAGTGTCCCTCTCTAAAAGTTTTAAAGAAACGTGTTATAACCACATTTCTTGGTGAATCTGTTAAGCCTCCAGAAAGACAATAGAAGAAAACTAAATCATTTTTCATAGACCTTCTCAATTTTAGGACTCTCACCCAGAGCTGTAATCCTCTTTCTAGTAGAAGAAAGCCGTAAGTCAAGGAAACTTCGCCAGGCTGAAGACCTTAGTCCTCAGATCAGAAAAGCACATCGGTGTGGAAAATAGCTGATGGACACTTATCTAGTCATATTATAGATGACTGCATTTCTCCTACAACCTGGCTGTGACTTACTAATATCTGGGTTACAGAGTAAAACCAAACCGACTGTGGGTGATAGGAGAGAAAGAAATATGTGCAGTAACTGATCAGTTACATGATGCTCATATCTCTCAGCTCATTTTGAGTCAGACTTTGTAAATCATGGAACTTGGTTCATTCATGCAATAGTAAGCATTCCATTCACAAATAGTTAGCTGAGCTGACAATGGAGTCATTATAAGTTCTTTTGCTGAAGGGTTGACCAATTTTCCAGAGTAATGGCCTCTTCTTTGACTGCTCTCTTCTCTGTATTCACATTTTGCATATTTTTTCTCATAACTTACCCTACTCCTAGCAACCACGGGTGGGGAGAAGAGAATGCTTGTGCCCCCCGGCCCATGAGGACCAAATGGCGCCATTTGTCCTCTAGGAAAGATAGTCACAAAGAGCATGTTGGTGTTGATTTTCCTGCATTCATTGGTGTGTTTCCCTTCACTGCCATACAAAGAAAGAGATACGTACTATCTAACCCTGGGGCAAAATCATCCCCAGTAGAGAACCACTGTCTTACTGAGACATGTTGGAGATGGAAGAGGTTTCATTCATTCATTTTTTTGCCATTAATTTTTAAACAACTCATTGTAGAGGACACACTTGTGGTTCAGTGACAGAATTCTCACCTTCCACGTGGAGGACCTGGGTTCGATTACCTGCCGATGCACCTCACGTGCAGCCACCACCTATCAATTAGTGTTGGCTGGCATGTTGCTCTGATGTTGGACAGGTTTCAGGGGAGCTTCAAGACTAAGCTGGACTAGGAACAAAGGCCTGGTGATCTACTTCGGAAAATCAACCATTGAAAATCCTGTGGGTCACAATGGCCTGATCTGTGTCTGATCATGGGGATGATGAAAGACCAGGCAGCATTTCTTTCATGGGTATCCATGAGCCAGGGGCAGCTAACAACAACAGAAACTATTGAGATGGTCTTAGGAATCAGTAGTGAACAAAAAATAAATTCCTGCCCCAAAGTAACTAATATTCTAGTATGTATGTGGGATGGAGACAGTAAGGACAGAAATAAATGTGTGAGGTTATTCCTGATAATGATAAATGCTATGAAGAAAATGAAGCAAGTTAGTGACTCAGAGAGTGATGGAGTGAGAAGACGGTCATTCGTGACAAAGCGTCATATGGACCATGGAGTGCTCTCAGTGGTGGGCCTTGAACTTAGCTTGATCTTGACTCTCAGTCAATGGCAAGAGGAGATTGCCATTGTGCTGGTGGTGGTGGTATCAGTATTGAGGAGGAGAGGGGCTGGACCAAGGCTATGGTTTCAGAAGTTTCCTCTGGCAATGGTCTGTATGTAGGATGTTTGGAAAAGAAGAAAACCACAGAAGCCAAGAAGTTCTTAAGAGACTATCAAGTAAAAGGATAATAAAATCCTCAGCAAAGGGGAATTGAAAGGAGGGACAAACTTGAGAACAACTGAAATGAATTTGCATCAGGGCTTTTTTGAAATTAAGGTTTAACAGAAAATTAAAAAAGTAATGTGTTATTTTGCTACAACAAAATGTTAAGAAAAACTAAAAACTGCTCTCAACTCTACGAAAACAAGACCACTTCAACACATAAGCTAGAAGCACATAATCTTAGAATAAAGGGCAGTCCTCTAGGTTGATAAAACTTAGTATTGTGTGTGACTCTCTAGACTATCTTATTTTTCTTATCGAATCATGGACCAAACCCATTGTTGTCAAGTTGATTCCAACTCATAGTGACCCTACAGGACAGGGTAAAACTGCCCATAAGGTTTCCAAGGAGCAGCTGGTGGATTCGAACTGCTGACCTTTTGGTGGGTAGCCTGAGCATCATGGACCAGTAGCCACTAAATACAAGTTCCATATTATTCCAAGACCAGTATTTTATAACCTCTGTGCTCCAGGCTTACCTAAAAATGTAACAGGCAATGAAGCGGGAAAAATGTGATGTAAAAGGCCATCTCAAAACTTTGTACTTGGATGATGAGCATTTGAAGGAGCCACTCTCAAAAATAAGAAAGAAAAGGAGGTAGCTTTGAAGTAAGGGCAGTAAGTATGGATTGACATCTGGTCAGTTTAAGATGTTGGAGAAGCATCCCTGAGGAGATGTTTGGTGAAGAGTAGTTGCGTAGTATCGAGGTTAAGGATAAGAGTCAGGGCCAGAAATACAGATCCGGAAATTGTTCGAATAATGATAATTGGAGCTGTAGGGGTGGGTATGATCTCCAAGGCAGAAAGAAAAAGTCAGTGGACGAAAGACAGAACATTGGAGAAAATTATCAGCAGAAATTAGCCAGAATTCCAAGGAGAGAAGAACCTAAAGATAATCAAGGGTTTAATGAGGTAGAGCAGACAGGTTGCAAGGGATGAATTGGTTGTAAGAAAGCTGAGGCCAAAACTGTAGATATCCTTTTTCTAAATGTAAAGGAAGCAGGCAAATAGCATAATTATTTCATAGGTTAGTAAGATGAAGGGGAGACTTTTTAACTTGTCTTATTGTGTCATACTATATATATGTGCATAGAGGAAACCCTGATGGCATAGTGGTTAAGTGCTATGGTTGCTAGCCAAAGGGTTGGCAGTTCGAATCCACCAGGCACTCCTTGGAAACTCTATTGGGGCAGCTCTGCTCTGTCCTATAGGGTTGCTATGAGTCGGAATTGACTCGATGGCACCGGGTTTGGTTTTGGGTTTTTTTATATGCATAGACACACATACACACATAAAAAAATTCCCAATTCCCCATGTTTTTACATACACAATTTAGTGATGTTGATTATGTTCATCATGTTGTACAACCCCTACCACTCCCTGTATTCAAGCTATCCCATCACCATTAATAGAAACCCAGTGTCCCCTAAGCAGTGGCTCCCCTTTTACCACTCCTGCTCCTGGTAACCACTAATACACTTTGGTTTCTAAATATTTGCCTGTTCTAGATATGTCATACAAAAGGGATCATGCAGTGTTTGTCCTTTTGTAACTGACATATCTCTTAGCATGATGTTTTCAATGTTTATCCAGGTTGTATCAAGTGCTAGGAACAAGATATTTTATTCTAGGTGTTGATGATCTAGACACATGTATATGGAGGGAAGACATTCAAGATACACGAGAAAAAAAAAATCACAGATGTAATGACTTGCCAAGGGAACTTGGGTGAGGATGTGTATGGGTTAATTATGAAGGTAAAGGGGGTCCTGCCATTTCTTAGAGAAGGACGAAGAAATGTGTGGATGGAGATGCCGAGCTATCAAGGCAACAAGAAGAGTAGAGCCACCAGTGAAGAACTGAGATGTGGAAGACCTACAGATGAGTCCAACCATCTGCTATAAGAGATGAAGAAGGGCTAGGATTGGAGAGAGTAAACACTTTGTGATAGCACCTGTGGAAATCTGGTAAGGAGTTAACAAGATCTGAAAAAGTATAGCTAAGAAGGAGTGAGGGTTAACTAGCTTCAGGTAACATGAATATATTATGTATCAAATCAGCACCATTTTATGCTTCCTTTGAGCTATTCTTGGCTGCTGGAGAGTAGGAACAGAGAAAAGAGAAGTCAGATATTAGCACTGGAGATGGGGAGAAAGGTCAAGGGCCTGAGGTGCTCAGAGTTATATAGAGAGAAGCATTGACAGGGTTACTTCAGGACCAGAAATGGACTGGGCAACTGGGAGGTTAGGGCTGTGTCTAGGGACCACAGGTCACAACGAAGGAGAAGGGGCTGTTCAAGACATTCAGGGAGGAGTCTTTTTGTGTCTTTATTGTGGTCAGAAGGGAGGAGGCCTGAAATTAATTCCACAAACATGTTTTGCTCATCAACTATGTGCCTTCCTTTGCTTTAAACACTAGTCAACAATTGTTAATAATGCCTGCAATGTTCCTGCCCTTTGGAACTATATTGCAGAAGTGGGGGCAGAAGACACTAAGAAACATAATAAAAAATAAGCTGGGAAAACATAAGGAGGTAAGAGGTCTATTTAAATGGCTGTGTGATTACCATGCACTGGATGAGACAAGAAGCCCTCTGAAGAGAGAGCATTTAAGCCAAGATCTGAAATACTAAATAGAGCCAGCTGTGTGATAAAGGAAGCTAGAGAGTTCCAGGTAGAGGAAATACCCAGTGGAAAGGCCTAAGTACATAAAAAATATTTGAGGAAGGAGTAAAGGGCATGGTGACTGCTGTGGAGGGAACAAAGAGGACAGTGATATGAATATGGTCAGAGAGGTCAGCAGAGGCAAGATCGTGGAGGATTTCACAAGCTAAGGTGAGCTGTTTGGATTGTTTTCCATATACTATGGACACCAATGATGGTTTTGAGCTGGGAATATACATGGCTTAATTTATTTTTTTTTTTAAATAATTTGGGCAGTTATGTGGAGAATGGACGAAAAGAACGAACCACAGAGAGTAGTTAGGAAGCTGTTGGAGTGGTCCAGACAAGACATAATGATGGCTTGAATGAAAGTGGTAGCAGCAAGATGGCGGGAAGTGAGAGGACTCAATGTATATTTTGGAAACAGAGTTCACAGGAAACTTTGATGCTCTGGGAGTGGGAAATAAAGAGAAGCACTAAGGATATCTTCTAAACCCTTGGCTCAAACAACCGGTGGTCCTTTTTTGAGATAGGGAAAAGTACAGAGGAGGAGATTTGAAAAAGGGGTGGGATTGCCAGAAGAATTAAGAATTCTCTTTTGCCACATTAAATTTAAGGTGCCAAATGGCGGTCCTGAAGATGGAGGCGTCTAAATCATAAACGGAGCATAGATAAAGGCCAAAGGGGTTGAGGAGGTCAAAAAGCATGAAGAGTAAAGAACTTCAGGTTGCAGTATGGGTCATGAATATCATCCTTATTCAATATCCTTGAGGTTGCTACAAATGAGACAGGATATTGGTTGAGGGGGGAAAAAAAAACTTGAAGAATAAACTGAAGTATTGCAGTGAAAGAGGCCAAGTTGTCCTGATGATAGCCTAAAGGCTGGTGAGTGCTGGGGAAAAAGGTACACGCAAACACACAACGCAAGGCGGTAGAGAACTGTAGTTGATGGAGACGAAATATATTTACTTGAAAATAATTACAATGGTATCTTGGCAATGAACAAAAATGCGCATTAATGTAGACTGCATAAAAAGAATAATTAAAGCGTAGTCAAGGAGAGATCCTGTAATGATGAAGGTATCGTTATCCCGCTGAATGTGGCAATCTGCTACAGCAGAGTATTAAGGGATGTCCAGGGTTTCACAAGCAAAGAGTCTAGCAGAGATGGGCCTTGGAAAATCCAACTTTGAGCATGCAAGTCTTACCCATTTAACCTAAGATTTCTTCTTTTCTATATTTGTGTGTGTGTATTCCCATCATGGTGTTTGGCTACTATTTCTCTAAGCAAACGTGATTTCTAATGAAATTTGCTGAATTTCAAGCAGCCACATGTGTATGGAAGCTGCCCAAGTTAGATATTTTGGAATGCTGATTTTCCACACATATCAACATTTGGTAATTATCATCAGAACTATTCATGCCAATTTAAAAGAGGAAATAAAATTAAGAGAGATTCAACAGGGTTTTGTGTGGAGCCTCAGATGTCCTACTGGGTAACCTTAGAGGTAATTAGTCCTTTCAACGAGTATATAGCCATCAAGCTGTATGTGGCTAGGCACTCTTCTTAGCTCAACTTCTGGAAACATTTTCAACAGAAATACCTGACATTTCCTCTTTAAAATCCCACACATATAGGGTGGAGCGGCACCTCACTAACTGAGGCAATACGAGCAAGTTATAATAAGAATCCTTCAGAATTGACTTAAGTGTATGTTTGTATCCTTTTCTAATTTTTTAACAGCCCCAAGGCCTGTCCTTTCCTGTGTTTTGTTTTATGGCTCTCGAAGGCTTAGCACACAGGCTTCAAATAATAATACCATTGGCAAGGTGTTTTAGTTATTGGTTGCTGTGTAATAAATGACTCAGAACTGAAAACCAGTTGCTGCTGGGTCAGTTTCTACTCGTGGAGACCCCATGTGTGTCAGAGTAGAACTGTGCTCCATAGAGGGGTTCAAAGGCTGACTTTTCAGAAGTAGATCAGCAGGCCTTTCTTCTGAGTTGCTTCTGGGTAGATTAGAACAGACAACTTTCTGCTAGCAGCCCAGCATGTTAACCATTTGCCCCACCCAGGGATTCCTATGCTGTGAACATAAGGGTGTTCTCTGATATTTTTCCCTAGAAAGGTTTAAAGACCTGACTTTCAAATTTAAACCTTTAAGCAACATGTAATATATTTTTATGTTTTGTGTAAGGTAGGTATCCAAATTTATTTCCCCTTTTATAAAAAACCAGTTGTCTCAGCCCCATTTACTGAATTGTCCAAACTTTTGGATTGATCAGCAATATTATTTTGGTCATATTTAAGCTTTTGTGTGTGTGTGTATATATATATATATATATATATATATATACATATATATATATATATATATATAAAATGGGGGTCTCTATTCTTTTCCAGTGTCTATTCTCTGGTGAAGTATCTTGTCTCAATTATTTGGCTTTATAATAAGTCTTGATATCTGGTCAGGCAAGGTTTCTAATCTCGTCCTTTTTCTTGATATATGATCTTCCAAATGATTTTAAAATTGTTTGTCAAATTCCACAAAATAACTTTTGGGATTTGTTTAGGATTGCACTGACTCCACAGATGGTTTAGGGGAAGAACTAAGTTTGCAATATTGAATCTTATTAAATGGGTTTAACAAAAACATGAGATATTAATTCTAATTTTTTGCCTGAGAAATCTGTGAAGTTCTGTTATATTCCTTTTGGATGCACCCTTTTGTCATGAAATATACCTTTTCACCTCTGCTAATGTCTTATTTTAAAGTCTACTTTTAAAGCTTCCCTTAGTCTTTGCATGGCATATACATATTTTTCCCTTTTACTTCTAACTTATTTTTAGCTTATGTTTAAATTTGTCTCGTTTGTATAGCTAATAGCTGGTTTTAGTTTATCACTTTTATTCAGCTTGACAATTACCGTCTTTTGATGCTACATGTACACGTAATGTAACTACTGGCATTGTTGCACTTAAATCCTTTTTTCTTCTTTCATCTTTTCTTCCTTCCTTCTCTCCTTCCTTTATACTACCTTCTCACTCATCTGTCATTTTGTCATACTGTGGTGGTGTGTCACTGTGATGCTGTAAGCTATGCCTCCAGTATTTCAAGTACCAGCATGGTCACTTCTGGTGGACAAGTTTTAGCAGAGCTTCTAGATGGAGACAAACTAGGAAGAAGGTCTTGGTGATCTACTTCTGAAAAAGAAAATTAGTGAAAATCTTATGAATATCAGCAAAACACTGTCTGATAATAGTGTCAGAAGATGAGCCCCTCATGTTGAAGGCACTCAAAATACAGCTGGGGAAGAGCTGCCTCCTCAAAATAGAGTTGACCTTAATGATGCAAAATATGGCTGGGGAAGAGCTGCCTCCTCAAAGTAGAGTTGACCTTAATGATGTGGATGGAGTAAATCTTTCAGGACTTTCACGTACTGATATGGCATGACTCAAAATGAGAAGAAACAGCTGAAACGTCAATTAGTTATCAAAACATGAAATGTACAAAGTATGAATCAAGGAAAATTGGAAGTTGTCAAAAATGAAATGGAACACTTGAAGATAGAAAATAGATAGGCATTAATGGGTGGAAATGAAATGGTATTGGCCACTTTGAAGAAGACAATCAAATTGTCTACTGCGTCAGCTGTTATGGGTTGAATTGTATCCCTCCAAAATGTGTGTCAACTTAGCTAGGCCATGATTCCCAGTATTGTGTGGTTGTCCATCATTTTCTGATCTGATGTGATTATCCTGTGTGTTGTAAATCCTAACCTCTACGATGTTAATCAGGCAGGATTAGAGGCACTTATGTTAATGAGGCAGGACTCAATCTACAGGATTAGGTTGTGTCTTGAGTCAGTCTCTTTTGAGATATAAAAGAGAGGATCAAGCAGAGAGGAGAGGGGTCTCATTGCTGCCAAACAAGAATGAGCAGAGAGGAGCGGGGTCTCGTTACCACCAAACGAGAAGATCCCAAAGCAGAACATGTCTTTTGGACTCAGGGTCCCTGCACTGAGAAGCTCCTAGACCCAGGCAAAGATTGATGACAAGGAACTTCCCCCAGAGCTAACAAGACAGAGAAAGACTTCCCCTGGAGCCAGTGCCCTGAATTTCTACTTCTAGCTTCCTAAACTGTGAGAGAATAAACTTCTGTTTTCTTAAAGCCATCCACTTGTGGTATTTCTGTTACAGCAGCATTAGATAACTAAGACACCAGCAATGACAAATTGAAGAGAAACTGTGTCGCCTTCATCAAAAACAACAGTGCAAGATCTATCCTGAAGTACAGCACTGTCAGTGATAGGGTGATACCCATAATCTACAAGGAAGACCAGTCAATATGACTATTATTTGAATTTACACAACAACCACTAATGCCAAAGATGAAGAAATGGAAGATTTTTATCAACTTCTGCAGTCTGATATTGATCAAACATCCAATCAAGATGCACTGATAATTACAGGTGATTGGAATGAGAAAGCTGGAAACAAAGAAGAAGGATCAGTAGCTGGAAAATATGGCCTTGGTGATAGAAATGACACTGCAAATTACATGACAGAATTTTGGAAATGAATGACTTACTCATTGGAAATGTCTTTTTTAAACAGCATAAACTGTACACGTGGACCTTGCTAGATGGACTACACAGGAATCAAATTGACTACACCTGTGGAAGGAAACAAAGGAGAAGCTCAATGTCATCAGTCAGAACAAGGCTAGGGACTGACAATGGAAGAGACCATCAATTGCTTATATGCAAGTTCAAGTTGAAGCTGAAGAAGATTAGAAAATGTCCACGAGAGCCAAAATATGACCATGACCATATCACACCTGAATTTAGAGACCATCTCAAGATTAGATTTGAAGCACTGAAAACTAATGACCAAAGACAAGAAATGTTGTGGGATGACATCAAAGACATCATACGTGAAGAAAGCAAAAGGTCATTAAACACACAGGAAAGAAAGAAAAGGCCAAGATGGATATCAGAAGAGACTCTGAAACTTGCTCTTGAATGAAGAGTAGCTAAAGTGAATGGAAGAAATGATGAAGTAAAATATCTGAACAGAAGATTTCAAAGGGCAGCTTGAAAAGTCAAAGTATTGTAATGAAATGTGCAAAGACCTGTAGTTAGAAAACCAAAAGGGAAGAACATACATGGCATTTCTCAAGATGAAATAATTGAAGAAAAAATGCAGGACTTGAGTTGCAGTATCGAAGGATACTATGGGCAAAATATTGAACAATGCAGGAAGCATCAAAGAAGATGGAAGGAATACACAGTCACTATACCAAAAAGAACTGGCCAAAGTTCAACCATTTTAGGAGGCAGCATACGATCAACAACCAATAGTACTGAAGGAAGAAGTCCAAGCTGCACTGAAGGCATTGGCGGAAAAAAAAAAAATCTAAATACCAATTTCGGTGTTTCAACAAACATATGTAATGCTGGATGTGCTCACTCATCTATGCTACAAAATTTGGAAGACACCTAAGTGACCAACTGACTGGAGGGCAGCCATATTTGTGCCCATTCCAAAGAAAAAATGCAGAAATTATTTTGTCATTGAGTTTTTTTGAATGTGTGTTATGTTGTCTTTCATCGTTTCGGGGAAATTTTCATCCATTATTGCTTCAAATATTCTTTCACCTCATTATATCTTGCCTCTTTTTCTGGGATTCCAATCATAAGTATGTAATTAACATTAACAGTGTCACGTGCTCTGTTCTTCTTTTTCTTGTTTTATATTTATTCTTTATTCTCTGTGCTTCAGTTTGCATAATGCCTATTTATTTGTATTTGGCTTCACTGAGCCTTTCTTCTGCTGTCATTCTGCTATTCACACACCCAATAAATTCTTCATCTTAGATATCGCACTTCTCAATTCTAGGATATCTACTATTCTTATTGGAGAATCTGTTTCTCTGTTGAAGTTATTCATCTTTTTATCCACTTTGCCTCTTTCTGTCTGTAATTTATTTAACATATATATAAGCATTGTTTAAAAATTTATTGTCTATAATTTCAGTACCTGGGTCATCTTTAGGTCTGCACCTAATGACTTGTTACTTTCTTGACTATAGTTCACATTTTCGTACTTTTTTGTATAATTGTTTGAATGCATGGCAAACATTGTGTATAAAATAAATGCTTAAGTTGGTAGTTTTTTTTTTCCCTCAGAGAGAATGTTATCCTTTCATTTGTAAGACAATTGGGGTTAGAAGCTGGTATCTTCAATTCAACCAGGAATTGAACCAGGCCAAGAATTAGTTGCAGCTTAACTTAGTTTCAATTCTTCTTGAGTTTCAAACAACTCTAGAGTAAGACCTGTTGTTTGTCTATTCCAACAAGTATCTATGCATTAGTATACTGTGGCACACTCATTCTGCCTTTCCAACTCAACTTCCAACCTTCCAAGTTGTTTTAGTAGTACAGTATCAGTTGCCATGGAGTCCATTCCAACTCATGGCAACCCCATGTGTGTCAGAGTAGAACTGTACTCCACAGGGCTTTCAATGGTTGTTTGTTTGGGATTAGATCACTCGGCCTTCCTTCCAAGGTGCCTCTGGGTAAATATGAACTTCCAAACTTTTGGTTAGCATCTGAGAGCATTAGCCATTTGCACCACTAAAGAACACCCCAAGGTGCTCTAACCCAGTGACCCAGTGCCATCGAGTCAATTCCGACTCATAACAACCCTATAGGACAGAGTAGAACTGCCCCTTAGAGTTTCCAAGGAGCGTCTGGCGGATTTGAACTGCCGACCCTCGGGTTAACAGCTGTAGCACTAGGACTCTCAGCAAATGCTCTTGGAGAAAAACTGGCAGTTAACTGAACACCGGCTATGCTTACGGGTCTCCTTTACATTCCATTATCCAAGCTCATGTCTTTTCTTTCCCCTTCACATTTTCTCCGACTATGACAAGTGTAATCCTCCATCTTCCTGAGCCCAGACTCAGAAAGTGGTCCCGGGTAAGAAAACCAAAAAACCAAACCCGTTGCCGTCGAGTCGATTCCGAGTCTTAGTGACCCTTTAAGATAGAGTAGAACTGCCCAATAGAGTTTCCAGGGAGTGCCTGGTGGATTCAAACTGCCGACCTTTTGGTTAACAGCCATAGCACTTAACCACTACGCCGCCAGGGTTTCCCCGAAAAGGAAAGCAACTACCGATCTCTATTATACAGGAAGGGCTCTTCCATACCTGAATTTAGGGCCATTAGAGATCTTTGCATCCACGGCTCTGTGATGTTGCTAAAAATATTTTAAAATTTTTTTCAATAATGGATATGTTGGGAAAGAAGGTTTGTTGTTATATTCTATGTTCTTCCTAGTTTTAGTACTGCCATGCACCACTTTTTCTCACTAGTTTGGCATAATTTTAAAATATGAATGATATCTACTGTTGGTGAAGATATAGAGAAAAGGCAACCTAATATAGATATTGGTGAGAATATAAATTGATAAAACATTTTGGGAGATTAACTTGGCATTATCTTTAAAAATTTAAAATACATATTTTTTTACCCAGTAAATCCACCGCAAGAAATTTATCCCACAGAAATAATTACACATACACACAAAGAGTTATATGACAGTTTTTCACATGGAGTTTAGAAAGCAACCTTCAATAGATGAGTGCTCAGAAAAACTATAGAACGTTCATGCTCTAGAATACAACATAGCTATGACAAAGGCTGATGTAGGTGGACAGAGCTTGAAGACATTATTAAATGAAAAGATTAAGCCTTAGAAAAATGTTTATGATTTTATTTATATAAATTATATAATATCAACATATGTGTGTGTATATACATTCAAAGTGTTAAAGAAAGAATCAGCAACATGCACACTAAATTATACTTAGTGACCTATGGGAAGAGTAATGGGATCAGAATGATTTAGGGAGGACTTTTTTCCATATTCTATTCTCTATTCATGACTTGGAACTTTTACAATAAGTATTTGTTTGATAATTGGGCAATATAAAATATGTCAAAAGATAGAAAAATTAGTAAAAATAGAGTTAAATACTAATCAAAATTTTCAAGGAAAAAATTTTAATTTTGAAAATAATTGAAGAAGTTCCAAAGAAATACAACAAACTTAACTACGTAAAAGTTAAAAATCTCTAAAGAATAACTCAAAAGAAATGTAAAAAAGGTAATATTTGCAAAATATGAAAAATCATGTATAACAACATATCATGTAAAATATACGGCTCACAATTAAAAAAAAATTAAACTTCAGGACGCCATTCAATTAATGCCCAAATTCATAAAGGAATATTCCACAAAAAACTATAATAAAGTTTATTGTTGGAAAACTTTAGCTTTCATCAAAACTAAATAGATACGTATAATAGCTATGAGCTGCATTGTGTATCTACTAAATTGCCAATAAAATTTAGTCAGAATCCTGATCTTCAGTGCTGGCAAGATGAACACAAAACAGTGCTGATTTCAAAATAAATTATTATCATTTTAAGAAGCAATTTTTATTGTATCTGCAAGGTCCTTATAATGCTCATGTCTTTTGATCTCTTGAGCCCATTTTGGGGAATGTGTTCAAATAAACTGATCCAAGAAATTGAGAAAAAAACTGTATACAGCAGCATACATCCATTTCAGGGATAAACAGCCGAAACTCCATCTATCTAGACGTTCAATAATAAAGAATGACTACCTGAATTAACGTCTATATTTTTTTATATATGATAATTATATATTCATTTAAAAGTGTGCTTGTGAAATCTAAAACCCAGAAACAACTAATATTGATATACTGGTAAATTAAAGAACACCACTTAAAAATGCAGTCCCCCCACATGCAAATGCGAAGAAAAATGCATTTGTGTAGGGAATTGGAAAAGAATGAACAAAAATAGAAGTATTTATTCTGTTAGGATGATAAACCCGTATTAATATGTGACATGTTCCTTTTTTAAAGTGTCTTTAGTATCAGCTCTGGATTGAATTGTGTCCACCAAAACTATCTGTCAACTTGGGGAGGCTGTGATTCCCAGTAATGCGTGGTTGTCTACCATTTTGTATCTGATGTGATTTTCCTAAATGTTGTAAATCCTAACTCTGATGTTAATGAGGCAGGATTAGAGGCAGTTATATTAATGAGGCAGCACTCAATTTACAAGATTAGATTTTAAGTCAATCTCTTTTGAGATGTAAAAGAGAGAAGCCAGCAGAGAGACATAGGGTCCTCATAACCACCAAGAAGCAAGAGCTAGGAGAATAGCACGGCCTTTGGACTCCAGGTCCTGTGGACTATGAGTTGCTATAAGTCAGAATCAACTCTACGGCAATGGTTTGGTTTTTGGCTTTGATTGGACCCCAGGATTCCTGTGCTAAGATGCTCCTCCACCAGGGAAGATTGATGATGAGGACATTCCCCCAGAGCTGACAGACAGAGAAAACCTTTCCCTGGAGCTGGCGCCCTGAATTCGGACTTCTAGCCTCCTAGATTGTGAGAGAATAAATTTCTCTTTGTTAAAGCCATTTCTGTTACAGTAGAACTAGATAACTAAGACAGAATTATAGATATTTACAGTCTTAATACCCAGTGCCATCGAGTCGATTCCTACTCATAGCGACCCTATAGGACAGAGTAGAAACGCCCCATAAAGTTTCCAAGGATTGCCTGGCGGATTTGAACTGCCGACCCCTTGGTTAGCAGCCGTAGCACTTAACCACTACGCCACCAGGGTTTCCATACATGAATTCATTAATACCTTTTAGTGTTGGGTGATCGGTGTCTGTTGTGTCAGAAATGCATATTTTTCTTCTTTGAAAATTGGGATATATCCCTGTCCTTAACCTTTTAGGAACTTTTTCATCCTCTGTAGTTTTTAAAAGATGACAGATTGTATTTCTACAATCACACCTCTGAAGGCTTCCTATTCTCTGGGAAGACATTCCAGGCATGGATTTACTCAAAGTGACTACATGTCTCTCTGTTATCTTCTCTCCTTATTTACATGTCTAATCCCTATGACTGATTTTTTAAAGTATCTTTTTCAGTTTGAGGATAATTCTTTCTAAACTCAAGTCAAAGATAGAAGCAAAATATTGTTTATATAGTCTTGCCTTTGGTCTCCCATCTGGCAACATTTCACCATTACACACTCCCCAGGAGTTACCAGCCACATTCATCTTCCTGTTCCAAGCAGAGCTTGAAAAGCCCTTTGTGTTTCCTTTTGCACTTCCGGGCCTTAGTCTTTCTGATTCTATTGTTGTCAATTTCTGACATGCTTTCATCCATGACTTCATGACCCTCTTTTCATTGTTGGTGTGTATATGTTTTTAAATCTAAATTTCTTACAAAGTGATTTGCATAGGCACATTGTTTGTTCAAAATCTCTCCTCTTCTTAGTTATCTTAGGTCTTTTCACTTATGGGAGCTTTATAACACTATTGATCTGTCTTCTTTATAAGATTTCAGGCATTGAGATCAGATCTTTTTTTTTTTTTCCCTTAAGTTTTTGGAAGAGAATCCAACAGAGAAAGAAGAAAATGAGGAGGGAAAATGGCTATTAATTCAAAACTGTTTCCTTGAAGACATACCAGTGAGGAGTTTCAACTATGGCTCAATTTCTATAACAGCAATAATTGAGAAAGCAAAAACTTTTCTTATCAAATATTACTTTTATGACTCTGGGACAGAACATTGCACAGGTTACATACAAAAAAACAGTTGCCTTTGAGTTGATTCTGACTCCTGGTGACCCCAAGTGTGTCAGAGTATAACTGTGTTCCATAGGGTTTTTAATGACTGAGTTTTTGGAAGTAGATTGCCAGGCCTTTCTTCTGGGTGCCTTGGGTAGACTTGAATCTCCAACTTTTCGGGTAGCAGCTGAGTGCTTTATCTGTTTACACCATCAGGGACTCCTCAGGTTACATATAGGTGATGGAAAACATGCAGAAGGATCATGACACTGGAGAATTCTCTGACTTTTTCTCAAGCTGCTTATTTATAATTGCATGCTAAGCACTAAATACTTTTCTAATGTAGTGAAACCTGCTTTTTATGGTAATACTTGTCAACTTCCTCTCCAGTATGTGTCGGTAAATTAGACTGACCAGCTCAAAACAAAAATAATGATATGGTAACTATTCTTTTATTTAGAAATGCTTAATATTCCAAGGAAATAAAGCCTCTGGTTGCTGGGAATGTCCATTGTCCTAGTCCATTCAAAGGGCAAAGCTAATGAATGAAGTAAGATTTTTTTTTTTCTGCTTGCTTCCAAAATTTTTGTCTTCCTTCAATAAATGCTCAGTTTGAAACAATAGGCTTATTTGGGTATAGTAAATTTATTCTAATTTTGGTGTTTAGAGAGCTCACCCCAAAGGAATGTTTTCCAACATTTTCCTGTCCCCAGTGTAAACACACTGACTTCAACACTTATGTAATAATTTGTGTTATTCTAAATATAGAACATTTTGTTGGACAAACTTCACAAGTTTGATCACTCTAAAGGGCTTTCAACCTATTATAACATTCAAATTTTAAATGTAACATGAGTTCAACATAGAACTTTAAGAAGAATTTAGTGATTAGTGCTACATCTTCTAATGACAATTTTGCCAGCCGTGCACTCATTCCTCTCCCTTCACCCTCCTCTCCGCCCCACCCGTGCCCCACCCAGAAGACTCCCAGCCCATATTAAGTTTCTCTGGTGGGCAGATAGATTATTCTCTCTTTAAGCTTGTAGATGGTATCTGAGTTGCACAGTGTTACTAATGAAGAGAGTTGTTTTGTGTGAAAGTTACAAGTCTACAGAACCTTATAGCAAAAATATGATGGATGATAAGACAGTATCCTGAGTCAAATACTCACACACACATGTACACACACACACACACACACAACTTGAAAGAAGCCTACATATATAGGTTTCTCTTGATGATTATACCCCAATAAACCAAACCTACTGCCGTCAAGTCGATTCCAACTCACAGCGACCCTATAGCTGTATAGCTAAAACAAAGGCTGTAACTATGGTATTGATAGTGTTGGTGTTTAGATTATTTTACTCATTGCTCCCGAAACAGCTGAAAAAATTAAATTTTAAGAATTGTTTTGTAATTGAAATTGTGCACTCAGCTGAGAACACCAACGGGCGCTACTTTTCCTAGTAGTCCAGGGAAGAAAGAAGAGTTGGAATGGCTCGCCACCAAGTTGTTGCCTAAATTTTAGGTGTCACTACACAATGTTCAGTGGCCACCAGCTTTCTCCCATTACCCCAAAGGGGAGAAGGGAACAGAGTGGGGAGCCTCCATCATATCACAGGACTTGAGGGGAAAAGGAGAAAGGGAAGAGAAAACTGAACTCACCTCTCTTTACGAGTTTTCTGAGGTTAAACTAAGATCAAGAAAGGCTGCTGAAGAAAAAAGAGAACAAGAGTGGGCCTCATCTCACTCTGCCAGCTCAGTACACACCAAACCGCCTTCTTATTTCAGTGTTAAACAGCCTCTGTATGGCCATGATGACAAGAAGCTGGCCCCAGAATTAACCATCAGGCGGACTTAAGTGGGAGATCCCAATTGTGTGGCAGTTGTTGTCTCTAGGTAATTAATTTTTCTATAATGTTTTTTGATTCCTTTAGTGTTCCTAACTTCTGAAGTCAGGTTAACTTAACATGATGGAACGTGGTCAATACATCAAATGTATACTGCCACATTGGCCACAGTGCCTAAAAGTCTACTATTGAATTTTTATTTGTTTTTGTTTTGAGATACATACATTTCATAAATAGGTTCATAATAGCTTATCAGAAAATGAAATGTCAAGAACAGATCTACTTCAAGTCAATGTGTTTAGAGAAGGAACTCTGTTCTGTCCCGAACTGGCAAGCAATTTATCATGGCCTGGTTTAGCATATCTAACCTGCAAAAGAGTAGATTGAGGACATAGCTGGGGATGAGAGTTTAATGTAAGAGATTAATAACGGGGTGGGAGAGGATAGCTTTAGTGCTCGGTACCCTGCTCAGGTGATGCTAGAAGCAATGCCACCAGTATTTCAAATACCAGCAGGATGACCCATGGTAGACAGGTTTCAGGGGAGCTTCCAGACGAAAACAGACCAGAGGAAAGACCTGGTGACCTACTTCCCCAAACTAGCCAGTGGAAGTCGCGTGAATCACGGTAGAATATTGTCTGGTACAGTGCTGGAAGATGGACCCCCTAGGTGGGAGTCACTCAAAACACACAGTGGCCATAGCAATGGGCTTGGGCATACCAACGATTATGAAGATGGCACAGGACTGAGTAATGTTTTGTTCTGCTGTACATGAGATTGTCATGAGTCAGAGCCAACTCAATGATAGCTAATAACAAAAATAATCACCCTGCCCAGGGAGACCATAGGAGACTGTTACTACCTATGGGGCTTTTGGTCAGCCAACAAAAAAACATTGGGACACACAGAGCTAAAAAATAAAAGGAAAGAAAGATTCAGAGGGTGCTAAGGAGCTACTCTAAGCATGCCCTGGGTTTTCCCAGAGCTGATTGCAGTCCAAGGAGATTATTTTTTCATTTTCTTTTTTTTTTCCTGTTTGCTTTCAGTGCTTGAATTAGAGAACAGAAGGTTCTCATCCCATTTGTACCAGTGACTCACAGAGAGGTCCTAGGACACGGTTCCCAATCTTGCTTCTAAGGTCTAGATTCCGCCTCACAACACCTGAATCAGAATTTTCAGAGATGGATTTGCACGTCCACTGTGTTTAAGGGCTCTGCAGGTGACCACAGGTTCTGCACTAGCAGAACCAACATCGAGAATTTAGGCCCCCCAAATTAAAATTTTAAAACCATTCTGATTCAGTTCTCCTTCTACTGCTCTCAGTCATTGAAACAAACATCACTGACAGGCCTGGCCTTTTGATTTTAGGGGCTTTTAGTAACTGCCTACAAAATTACCATTCACTTCCCCTTTTTGTTTGCTTTGAGGTTAAAAGAGTATGCCTAGACTCCTTGATAGCTGTAGAAACATACACACCATATGAAAGCATCATGAGTCAAGTTTCCACATAATTGGAAGGAACATAAAACAGTATCTAGTCTAGATCCATATTTTTCAAATAAAAAACAATTAAGGCTCAGAAAAATAATGCCTTGCTCATCATCACTCAGACTGGTAAAGCCAGGACTAGACTCAATCCTTTCAACTTTCAGTGCAGGGTTCATTGTAAATTCCACATCATACATTGCTTTTCTTCTCTCTGACAAATACTCAATGCCCTAAATCTGTTACCTGTGAACAATAACTACAGTTTTCTTTCCCTCTTTTCTCAAAACGCAAAGACCACCAGAGAGTTGTGTAACAGTCATGGTGGTTTTTATGCCTCCAGCCACCAAGTGTTGAGCTTAGAAACCAGCCGCAAAGGGAAAAGGCAGCCCTGGTAGTCAACCTGCAGTGTCACCTTGTTAGATAAACATCTAGTCTCAGTTTGAGCTGAGTTCATTTGCACAGAATGGAAATTTTTCTGCTTGAACATGATCTTTTGACTCTTTTTTGGGAGGGGGGGTGCTTCTTTTGCGTGGTTGAGAAATTTATTTGTACGTATTATTTAAGATGCCTACATAATATTATTTCATTTGAAGAAGACAAGGGAAAAGGATGGGCATAAACGGTCACTACTGCAGAAATCTTGTTCTTGCATTTCCCCACACCTAAGTAAGTGCTCACTACCCTTTGAGGGAGGGATTCCCTACGTATGTTTCATAGTGTCAGAGACTATAATTTAAACCTTGGGCCTCCGATACCCCAGGGGTATTTACAGATTAGGTATCCACGTGTTTGTGAGTGTTGGTCAGTGTGGTTCTTGAGGTCTATCATTTGGCAGGCTGCTAGAAAGAACGCTTTCCCACAAATTTACAGTTTGATTTGCCTGCCACTCTCATGACAGCTACGGAAAATAAGAAAACTGGAGTCAACTATTGACCCTGTTGGATTTTTTGCTTGTTTTAGTTGTTATAGAATTACAAATTCCTCGTAGGAGAAAATAGCAACAACAACTAACAGGACAAAAACAAAAACTAGTTGCTACAGAGTCAATTTCAACTCCTGAGGACCCCATGTGTGTCAGAGTAGAATGGTGCTCCATAGTGTTTTCGATGACTAATTTTTCAGAAGTAGATCATCAGGCCTTTCTTTTGAGGTATCTCTGGGTGGACTCTGACCTCTACCCTTTCGGTTAGCAGCCAAAAGCACTTAACCATTCGCACCAGTCAGGGATTCCTACTAACAAGACAGAGGGTATGAAGTGAAACGTGGAAGGCCAGTCCGAGTTCTCTCAGCCCCTCCCACCATCCAATTTTTATAGATAAATGAGATCATAATATACACGTTATATTTCCACTTGCTTTCTTTATTCACTTATACATACATTCTGTCCTTTTCCCATTTTCAGTACATATAGATCTATCTCAATGTTATAAAAACTCCATAATAATTCCATTATGTATTTGTATCATAAATTAAGTAATGCATTTAACCACTCCCCTATCAATGGAATTTGTTTTCTTCCAATTTTTCTCAATTAACAAAAATACTTCAGTGAATGTCCTTTCAGGGACCTTTACTGACTGAAGTAGGCACACCATAATCACAAATAAAATACAGCGGAAAACAGCAATGACCAGGTGCCTTGCTTTCCTTAACCCCTTTCCAGCAAGAATTGAAATGCAAATATAAGCCTGACAAATATTTGAGTGAATTGTTTCTAAAACAAACTTTATGTTCAGATCTTAAAATGGGATCAACCTTAGGAGATGAGAGAGAAGTCAGATAGCTCCCTCCTCTATTAGCGAACTAAATCAATTTTAGCAAAGAAAAAAAAAAACAGAAGTAATGAGTTGCTAAGCAACCAAGATCCTGTTTACATGCAAATATTGGTAGCAATAACAAGAAAGAAACAGGGTGTAGCAATAACTCAGGAAATATGATCTGAAGGCAAAATTGCCTCTAATAAAATATTTGGGTTTTGTTTTAGAGTGGTTCAACACTATCTGAATTAATCTACCCCAAAGCCAACATTTACTATTGTGCCATCTGTCTGGCAAGGAAGTTTATTCTGACAAAGACAAAGACAAAAGAATGTTTGTATATCGGCTTATCTCTTCAAAGGTCCTTCACAAGAAGGACAGCTTTGCGGTGCTTCAGGTCTTTCTTATTAACCTCAAAATCTGTAGGAGGTTGGAGTATAAATATTTCTACGTATGATATTGGCCCTTTATGTGATATTGGATTACTCTTTTTACTAGGATGGACTTCTTACCTGCCTGCAGAATGCAGAGGTTAACTCACCTCTCCTAAATACATTTACATATTAATTTCAGGGTAGACAGGTTCACCTAATCTGGGGTAACTACCCAGGACTCTAACATTTGGCATGCTTCTGCCCCTGACAAAGAACTTTAAAGGGATCCCTCTGCATGATGACAACCATATGCCATTTCAGAACCTTGAAGTCAGCTAGTCCTGAGTCAATTCACACACATTTTTTTTTTTATCTTCAGTAGCGTTTCTGTCTCCCCACCATATTATAAATTTCTTGAAGAAAAAGATGAAAAATTTTTTACGTCGTTTTTACTCTGTTGCATTGTCATGCTTTGAAAATTATAGATATGTAATAAATATTTATCAACTAAATTCCCAGACATTTAATTTGTAAACTTCTAGTGTACATGTAGAAACCCTGGTGGCGTAATGGTTAAATGCTATGGCTGATTACCAAAGGATCAGCAGTTCAAATCCAACAGGGGCTCCTTGGAAACTCTATGGGACAGTTCTACTCTGTGCTATAGGGGTTGCTATGAGTCAGAATCGACTCAATGGCAATGGGTTTGGTTTGTTTTTTTTTGTTAGTGCACATGTGTTGCCATGGGTCAGAATGGGCTTGATGGCAACTAACAACAATGACAGTGCACTAAATATGCTATGGAGCCCTGGTGGCACAGTGGTAAGAGCTACTGCCAGCTAAGGCTGCTAACCAAAAGGTCAGCAGTTCAAATTCACCAAACCGTTCTTTGGAAACCCTATGGGGCAGTTCTACTCTGTCCTATAAGGTCGTCTTGAGTCGGAATCGACTGAGTGGCAACAGGGTTAAATATGCTGTGTCTCATTTCTAGAGTTATAAATTCCTCAATGTGATGGTTAAGATTGTGTGTCTGCTTGGCTGGGCCATGATTCTCAGTGTTTATATGTGATCACTCCCGTGACTGAATCTGCTGTGAGTAGTCAAACAGTTGAAAGGGAGTTTCCTTGGAGGTGTGGCGGGCATCCGAATATAAGCAGACGTTCTGGCTTTTTTGCTCACTCTGGATCCCACGGCTGCCTCCTGTTCATCTGACCTCTGGCTCTTGGGACTTGAGCTACCGGCTTATCTGCAGGCCTTGGGATTCATTGATCTTCACAGCCTAAGAGTGGGAGCCCTGCCCTCTGACTTGCATATCTTGGGTTTGGCAGCCTCTGCAGCTACATGAAAGGAGAGAAGCCTCTATCCTGACCCATGAACTTGGGATGTTCCAGCCTCTACAATTGTGTGAACCATTTCCTTGATATAAATCTCTCTCTCTATATATTTATACACTTTACTGGTTTTGCTTCTCTAGAGAACCCAGCCTAAAACACTCAAAAACTAGTTATTGAGCACCTACAATATGCCAGATAATGTGTGAAGAGTTGCTTATGAATCTAAGATTGTACTGGAGAGGATTGATAAGCAAATAGTAATTAACCATGCATGAGTTCAGGATAAGGTGCTATGGAACAGGCTTCTCAGAAAGAAAGAGCTCTCCAGGTCAAGACCTCCAACATGAGTAGGAGTTAAACCAAAACCAAAGCCTTTGCTGTGGAGTAGGAGGTAGTCATCTAAAAAGGGAGGGAACATGTGGAGGAGGAGTGACGAGAGCGCCATAGACAAATTTAAATACAAAGCCCAAAGGATGAGAGAGAGCATAGACAGGGTGAGAGACTGGAAGTAGTTAAGCTTGGCTTACGCTTAGACAAGAGAGTGGGAGGCAATGGCATGGACCAATTTATGGAGGGCTGGGTAAAAGTCTTTTCCTTTAAAAAAAAAAACAATCAACACTCCTCTGAGTTTCACACATACGTAGTTTTTTTATTTTTCTAAAACCTGATTTTTTTTTTTTTAAACAGAACTTAATACAAATATCCTCATGGTTAGTTCTACTTGAAAAAAAAAAAGTGTCAGTTCTACTTGAGAAAAAAAGTGTTCATTGTAGCATTAGGAGAAAAAGCAAAATATTTATATAAAATAAAATATAATATACATATATATTTTAAAGAGTTGACTAATATCCTGTACTTCATTTTATCTTATACTTTATATTATATGTATAATACAAATATAATTATTCATTTATAATATATATTGATTTTCTAATATAATTTATATTATACAGGGAAATGGCTTAACAAAGTATAATATAAAATGAAGTATGAGATATTATCCATTTTTTTTTTTTTTAATGAAATACAGCTGAATTTGTCCCAAGGCTCGTTACAGGATTCTGTCTGTGTTCTCATTTCCTAAGCTTTGATTGCACCATTGCTGTCTTAGATGGTCCTAATGATCATTGTGCTGGCCGTGCTGGCCACGCTGTCAACGTAACATGGATTCCTTTTGTGACTGCCGTTTCTCTGGGCCATCTCTCTCATTAGCAGTGGCTTCTTCAGGCCTCTGATCAACAATGGCTCCTTATGCACCATGTTTTCTCTCAGACCCCCAGGTAGATCTTCTGTGGATGAGCATCCTCAGATGGCCACAGCTCTACTGAAACATTTGAACTCTGTTTCTGGGCAAACTGAAAGAGTCCATTTGGCCCACCTTCTTCTGTCTTAGTCATTTGCCATCCCCACAGCCTAAGGAGGATGGTATAAGAATAATTGGTCTGGTTTTATCTTATTTGCCTTAAGTAATTGTGACAAAACTGGAATTCCCAGGATCAAAACTAAACATAGATTTGTCATCAGTTCAAACTCCCAATGACTATTTATTTTCCATACAACTTTCTGTAGAATTCACAATATTTTCCTTTTCTATTTTCTTCCCCTCCCCATTCCCTCCTCACTTCTCTGATGTGATCTTTTAATACATAAAACATTGTTATTCTCAGCTTGAAGAATGCCAAATCAACTTCTGAAAATGTTAAAGTTGAGAGAGATATGACTGGATGAATTTATAGGCCTTTTCTGAGAACCCAAGTCTTGGGGCCTAGAATGTATCCTGTTTACAGAGAGTTCATTTTACCCCATTCTCCATTCTTGCTTTGTCAGCAGCCTCTCCTCCTTATCTCCCGTTCCTCTTCATCTCTACACCCAATTCCCAGACACACAAATATATAATAGGACGATTTGTGGCGTAGTGGCTAAGAGATTGACTGCTAACCCAAAGGTCGGCAGTTTGAATCCACCAGCTGGTCCTTGGAAACTCTATGGGGCAATTCTGCTCCGTCAATCCCATAGGGTTGCTATGAGTTGGAATTGATTTGACCACAACAGGGGTACTAAACTGGCCATAACCATCTAGAATTTCTGCTGCCTAGGAAAGTGAGGACTTAGCGATCAGAGTCTGGAAGATCAGATAACGCAGAGAGAGAAGACAGTAACAAAGCACAGAGGGGGTTAGCATAAGGACTCAAATCTCTGGGCCATGGAAGTGGGAGATGGAAAATAAAAGGCATGGCACAAGAGAGGAAATATTTTAGGTCTAAGATTTGGACATTTCCCCTATAGTATTTCCTCACATAAATGGAAAAGGGAAGATATTCTAAAGCAAAATAATTAAGATTTGATCTTTTGAGTTGAGAGTAGAGGAACCAAATTGTCCTGGTTTCTTAAGGGATTAAGAGAGATGGGACTTAAAACTCTTACAATAGTTCTTGCAAGTGAAATTTTGTACTACTACTGTGTTTACACTATTCATCCCTTTTTTATTTCTTCTCCGACAGACCACTTGTACTATCTCTTTATTTTTCCAATGCTTTTGACTCCTAGAGGCTGGCACTGTCCAGGCAATCAGAAATAAATGGGGGTGGGAGGAAAAGAATTTGAAACAAAGCATTTTCTCAATTTATCCCTAAGCCAGATACAAACAACGCTCCAAATCATTTCAAATGTTCCTTTCAAAAGAGTATCGGAGTAATAAATGGGAAAGATACCACTATATTAAACTGGAGAGTCTCTTTGTCAGCTTTTCTAATGAGCTTCTTTGATCTCTAGCTATGTTCTTCTCTACGAAGCCCTGTTAATCTAAAGGGGCATGAGCCAATTAAGATATCTTCTGTAGAGGTGTACAGCTGGCTGGCCCACAGGTTTAGGGCCTACAGTGGATGGTGCTAGGCAAGGACCCATCTCTTTTTCCCCAATGCCCACAGGACATTTTCGATCATCAATTTCTTGGGAAGTCTTCTTGAGAAAATATTTTCAGAAGTCTTTAGGAAAGATGATTCCATTGCCTAATGGTAGTGCTTCCTATTAGGAAGTTCTTCCATATGTAACCTGAACTCTACATGTTTGGGATAAGCCTGGATCGTCTTAGTCTTTGATTTTGCTTTAGAATAGCTCACCTTTCCTATATGTGTGAGAAAACACTGTAAAGGAAATGTCTAAGAGCTACACCTAAAATAGATTATCTATTTGTCACACTGGTCCATTTCCATGAAGCTGTGTAAGTCATAAACACTACATACATATGCCTTGTAGGTCATATACGCTACACACATACGCCATGTGGGTCATATGCACTATATACATACTTTGTATACACTATACACATACACTGCGTAAGTCACATTTGCTATGCACGTACGCTGTGTAAGTCAGGTACACTATGCACATATGCTGTGTAAGTCACGTACACAATGCATGTATGCCGTGTAAGTCATGTATAGTATACACATATACTGTGTAAGTCATATATGCTATACCTATATACTGTGTAAGTCATATATGCTATATATATATACTGTGTAAGTCATATAAAAAAAGTCATATACACTATATTATTTAAGTCATACACTATACAGTATAGTCAAGTCATATTGCCTGGCCATTACACCTTTCTGATAAAATCTGAACATGTACTGACCCTGTTTTAAAGGGAATGAGAAAGCTCATATGAACATCATTAGAAAAACAATAAACTCTCCCTATACTCCTTTCTCTCTCATACCATTAAGCAAGACTAGGCTATGACATTAGCAAGACTTTGGGGCTTTTGTCCAAGGTGTCTAAATAAGTGACTCTTCAAGGAAAAAGGAATGTAGCTTACAAAGTTGCCACCATTTTTTAGGGTGGCAGTGTGGATTAAGAGGAAAAAGGAAAAATGATGCAATGAATGTGTGAAAAAAGGAATGTGGAATTTGAACTGATGTTTCAGGTAGTAAATCAAAAGAATTTCTCTCTCTCTCTCTTTTTTCCTGTGGAATTACATATTTGGATTTCAACAACTTTTTTTTTTCAAGTTTTCTCTGTGGCCTTTCATTGTAATAGAAACACACAGGCTATTTAAGGAAGAGAAACCAAGCAGAACAAATCCCCCAAGGCAAAGTGCAGAGATCGTTTCTGGTCCCTGAAGACCTTGAGTTTCTAGGAATCTGCCTGGATCACTTTAAGGTAAGAGTGGGAAGGCTTTAGAGCTTTGCAACCATAAAGTTATATTTGGCTGAAGATACGGGCCAGTGGGTATGACTTCCTCAGGAATGTAAACATGTCAAATATGTAGAAAGATACAGATCATCTGTGACTGAGGGAAAGAGCTAGCGAGTGACTCAGTCAGGCCATATTGTTGGCTTCTTTCAAGAACAAGAGGCATCTGAAAATACTGAAGACATTTCCAGATTAAAGAGCTTAATCTGAAAATTCTAACAACTGAAGAACATGCCCTTATCCCCACCGACTACCGTAATGTAAATGTAAAGAACCAGGACTTTGGGGTCAAAGAAATGAGAGCTATGTGAACTTCCCAAAGTTCTTAACTGCCCCAAGGCTTCACTAACATGATTGAAAATGGAGATAATGATAGATTGGATCTGAGTATATTGAATTATGCCCCATCGTAGCAGAATTCTGGGTAGGCACAGGTAACTAGGTATGTTTAAGTATGAGATGTTGGGAAGTTATTTAGAGAGCTGATGACATTTCTTACCTGAGATATATGCACTGAATAAGTTCTGTTTTCTACTTCTGGTAGCTTGTTCTACCTCAGGAATCAAAGCTGAGCTTTTTCTTCATCGACAGTCCTTCCAACCCCACTGCACGCATTTTCTACAGAGGAAACCAGCATGCTTGGGACCATAGTATCCTTTCCCATGCTTCAGTGCCCAAGAGACATGAAAACCTGAATTTGATGGAGCAATTTGTCCTGTAATTTCCCCAAACATACATTGAAGAAAGAAATTCTAAAACCAGTTTCCACGGGCTATTTGTTCTGTTTCTTTCCTTTCCTTTTTTTTCCCCTTAAATTATGACTAAAGTAAGCCCCAAAGCACGTAAATGCTAGTGATTTTCCTTTCAATATGCTATGCTTCTATTGACTTTAAAACTAATCTGGTCATTCACAAAGCTGCCAGACCTAGCCCTGAGGAATAAAGAAACAAGAGGCAACCCTAAATGGGATAGGGTGGGTATCCAGGGCTGCTGACTAAGAGAGCACTTCCCCCAGGTGTGACTATATTAAAGCCATATTTCACTTTAATGGGGAAAGGCTGGAAGTGAGGTGGGGGAATGTGGCCCCTCCTGAGGCATGGGACTCCACTTGGGCTAATAAAAGACCACTTAGTCATGAGGGCTCGTTACAATTAAATTGTCTCTGAACAGTTGCTTGCTCGATAAGCCCCAGGAGTGGAATAGTATAAGTAGCTGGGAAGCTGAGGTCTGCCCCTACCACTGGAGCCAGCGGTGGATTCTAGGGACCCTTATAAGTCTAACTGCATAGGAGGTGCTGTTGAATGTCCTTTGTGGTTCTTCAGCAGAGGACTCACAGCTAAGGTATTGAACCTACCCTAAAGCTCAGTATAAGCATTTTTCTTTGTCATTCTATCTTATTCTAGTTTGGTTTCAAAGTAATATTGGCCTCGTTAAATAATTTGGTGACTGTTCCCTTCTTTTCCATTTGCAAAAACAATGTATAAAATAGAGACTATTTGTTAGCAGGCAGTTTAATTGAACTTATAAAGTGATTTTGCTTGTAGAGTTTTGTTTTTTTTTAAATGTACAGTTTGGTAAGTTTTGACATCTGTGTACACCCATGAAGCCATCACCGTAACCAAGATAGTAAAAATACCCATCGCCTCTAAAAATTTTCTCTTGTTCATTTGTAATTCCTCCATATTTTTTTTGGCTTTAAAGAACAGAAATGTATTATTTTCATGCATCTGTAGTGCATTCTTTTTTATTGCTAGGTAGGAGCCCTGGTGGTGCAGTGATTAAGTGCTCAGCTGCTAACTGAAGGGTTGGAGGTTGGAACTCACCAGCCACTCCGTGGAGAAAGATGTGGCAGTCTGCTTCTGAAAAGAAACCCTATGGGGCAGTTCTACCCTGTCCTATAGGGTTGCTATGAATCAGAATTGACTCCATGACAATGGGATGATTTTTTTTTTATTTAGTATCTATCCTAGGAGCCCTGGTGACACAGTGATTAAGCCCTTGGCTGCTCACCAAAAGGTTGGCAGTTCAAACACAACAGTGGCTCTGAGGGAGAAAAGGCCTGACCACCTGGTCCTGTAAAGATTACAGCCTGGAACACCTTATGCAGCAGTTCTATTCTGTCATATAAGGTCACAATGAGTTAGAATCAACTCTATGGCACACAACATCTATCCTGTTTTGTACACCACAGTTTGTTTATCCATTCACTTGTTATCCAGTTAACATTAGGGTTGATTCAAGTTTTTGAGCAATTGTAAATGAAGCTGATAAGAACATTCACAGACAAATCTTTGTGAATTGAAATTGACTGGATGGCAAGGGGTTTGGGTATTCTGTTTTATTGTTCAGTTTGTCTGTCTGTTCAGTTTGTCTTTCTTGATGCCAATACCACACTGTCTTGATTACTATAACTTTACAATAAGGCTTGAAATCAGGTGGTGTTAAATCCTTCAACTTGGTCTTCTTTTCTAAAGTTCTTTCGACTATTCTAGGTCTTCTGTATTTCCATATGAATTTTAGAATGGGCTTATCAGTTTTTACCAAAAAAGTCTGCTGCAATTTTGATTGTGATGATAGGACATCTATAGTTCAATTTGGGGAGATTTGACATCTTAGCAGTATTGACTCTTCTGACCCATAAAAGGAAACTCTAGTGGTGTAGTGGTTAAGAGCTATGGCTGCTAACCAAAAGGTTGGCAGTTCGAATCCATCAGGTGCTCCTTGGAAACCCTATGGGGCAGTTCTACTTTGTCCTGTAGTGTCGCTATGAGTTGGAATTGACTCAATAGTAATGGGTTGGTTTGCTTGGTTGGCCCATAAAAAGGTGTAGCCCTCCATTTATTTAGGGATTCGTTAACTTCTTTCAGAAATGTGCTGTAGTTTCCGTGTAAAAACCTTAAATATTTTTGGCAAATTTATTCATAAATATTTTGTATATTTGATGCTTTTGAAAATGGTATTGTTTGTACATTTCTCATTATTTGTTGTTAGTGCACAGAGATGTGATTGGTTTTTGTGTATTAATCTTCTATCCTACAAATTTACTGAACTAATTAACTAGTTCTAGAAGACTTTTTTTTTTTAGAAGACTTTACATGGATTCTATCTTATATAGTAATAATGTGCAATAATTTATATATAAATAATCATATAACCTGAGAATAAAGACAAGTTTACTTTGTTGTCAATGTGGATTTTTTGTCGTTGTTGTTGGCCTCATTTCACTGGCTAGAATCTCCAGTATAATGCTGAATAGAAGTGATGAGAATGGAGATTCTCGTTTCTGATCTTAGAGGGAAAGCTAGCACTCTTTCACTGCTAAGTGTGCTGCTGTCTGTTAAGTTTTTCATAGACATCCTTTTTCAGGTCAAGGGAGTTTCCTTCAGAGATTTATGAAGAAAGGATACTGGATTTTGTTAAATGCTTTTTCTGTATCTATGGGGATGATCTTTGTTTTAGTCTCTTTATGCTGCTATAACAGAAATACCACAAGTGGGTGGTTTTAATGAATAGAAATTAATTTTCTCACAGTTTAGGAGGCTAGAGGTTCAAATTCGGGGCACTGGCTCTATGGGATGGCTCTTTTTGTCTGCTCTGGGGAAAAAGCCTTGTCTCAGCTTATTCAGCATTCTTCCTGGTGTTCCTTGGAGGTCTCTGTGTGACATCTCTCTTTGCTCTGTCTCTGTGCCTAATCTGCTCTTTTTATATCTCAAAAATAATTGGCTTAAAACACATCCTACACTCACATGGCCTTATTAAAGGGAAAAGAAAGCCCTACATCCACAAGTATAGGGCTCAGGATTTAGGAACACATATTTTGGGGGCACACAATTCAATCCGCAACAATTATATTGTTTTTCTTCTGTAAGGTGTTAATAGGGGGGTAACAGTGATTGTTTTTCAGATGATAAACCAATCTTGCATTCCTGGGATAAGCCTCACTTGATCATGATGTATTATTCTTTTTATATTTTATTGGATTTGATTTGCTGTATTTTGTTTTGAACTTCTGTGTCAATATTTGTGAGGGATATTGATCTGTTGTTTTCTTTTCTCGTAATGTCTGTATCTGGTTTAGTTGTCAGTGTCATGTTGCCATCACAGGTTGAGTTGAATAATATTCACTCCTTTTCAATTTTATGGAAGATTTTGAGTAGAATTGGTATTATTACTTCCTAAAATGCATTAAAACTACTACAAGTCTGGAGTTTTCATTGTGAGGTAGTTTTTAATTGCCATTTCAATTTCTTTAAGAGATATTGTTGTTTTTAGTTGCCATTGAGCCAGCTCTGATTCATGGCAATCCCATGTAGAACAGAACAAAATACTGCCCAGTCATGCTCTATCATCATGTTTGAGTCCATTGCTGCAGCCATTGTATCAAGACATCTCATTGGGGTGTCCCTCATTTTACCATACATGATGTCCTTCTTCAGTAATCAGTCCTTGCTGATGATGTATCCAAAGTAAGTGAGTTAAACTCTTGGATAATATTCTGTGATCCATAGAGTTTTTATTGGCTAATTTTCAGAAGTAGATCGCCAGGCCTTTCATCCTAGCCTTAGTCTGGAAGCTCTGCTGAAACCTGTCCAAACTGTCCACCTTAGTCTGGAAGCTCTGCTGGTATTTGAAATAGAAGTGGCATAGCTTCCAGCATCACAGCAACATGCAAGCTACCACAGTACAGCAAACCGACAAACGGGCGGTGGTTAAGAGATACAGTACTATTCATGTTATCTATTTCTTCTTGAGTGAATTTGGCAGTTTGTGTCTTTCGTGGAACTTGTCTATGTTTATCTAAGTGGTCAAATATATGCACATAGAGTTGTCCATAATACTCTCTTATTGGTCTTTTAAAATTTCTAGTATCTGTAGTAATGTTATCTGTCTCAATCCTGATATTGTTGATTTGTATCTTCCCAATCAAACAGGCTACAGTTTGGCTAATCTTTTCAAAGCCCGCTTCCCACTTGTCAGGTTTAATGGACAATCTCTTAGAGAAAGTGTCCTAAGCAAACATGTCTTTTTAAAGAAGTTCATAGGCTAGAACCCCATAAATTGCTGCCAGGATAAAAAGTGTAGAAAGGAGTAATGGCATAGTGTCTGTTTGGTGACATAATATGGTGTCTGTGCATTTCGGAAATTTCATTACACAAATTAACCTGGAGTTGGTTTTAATGCTGGGCTTCAGATATTACTACCTGTCTTAGTCATCTAGTGCTGTTATAACAGAAATACCACAAGTGGATGACTTTAACAAACGGAAGCTTACTCTCTCGCAGTCTAGTAGGCTAGAAGTCTGAATTCAGGGTGTCAGCTCCAGGGAAAGCTTTCTCTCTCTGTCAGCTCTGCAGGAAGGTCCTTGTCATCAGTCTTCCCTTGGTCTAGGAGCTTCTCCACATAGGAATCTCAGGTCCAAAGGCCACACTCTGCTCCTGACCTTGCTTTCTTGGTGGTATGAGGTCCCCCGTCTCTCTGCTCACTTCTCTCTTTTATATCTTAAAAAAGATTGGCTTAATACACAGTCTAATCTTGTAGATCTCGTCAGTATAACTGCCATAGGAAAAATGGTGGACAGTCACAGAATACTGGGAATCATGGCCCAGCCAAGTTGATACACATATTTTTTGGGGACACAATTCAATCCTTGACACTGCCTGTGCCATCTTTCTTTGTGGCAGTGCCTAGTCTCCTCTCTATCTTTTCGTTAGCAAGCCAGTAGGATTGACTCCATGCTTCTATTGCAGTTTTCTATGGAAGGCACATGTGCCTGGGAAAATGTCAAACTCAATATATCACTACTCAATTAATGAAGCTCATAGACGGGAATGTTGAGCTCATAGGGGATCCATCTCTTAAAGGAGGAAAATCTGAAGTGATCTGACATTTATACTAGAGCTGGGTAGGGTCTTTAGACAGAGGAAGAAAATACTTTCAGCAAGACAACTCTGTGAGAATTGATGGTTTCCTATTTGACTTTATTAATCCCATATAAATTGGTAACTGCATTAATCAAAAGATGATGCTATTTTTTTTCACCACAATTTTGAGTTGCTCTTGTATGAATTTTTGTTCATATCCTTTTCTGATTATAGGAAGGTGATGGGTGAGTGACAATTTTATAAACAATCACAAGTTATTGAACTCTGAGCTGCTGATGCTATTTTGCTTATTGAATCATTCATTTGTGCAGTCCTGGTGGCACAGTGTTTAAGAGCTCAGCTGCTAACCAAAAGGTTGACAGTTTGAATCCACCAGTCACTCTTTGGAAACCCTGTAGGACAGTTCTACTCTGTCCTATAGGGTTGCTATGAGTGATAATCAACTCGATGGCGATGGGTTTTGGTGGTGCAACAGTTAAACACTCTGCTGCTTACTGAAAGGTTGGCAGTTTGAACCTACTCAGAGGCCCCATGAGAGGAAGACCTGGCGATCTGCTCCTGTAAAGATTACGGCCAAGAAAACACTATGGAGCAGTTCTAATCTGTCACATGTGGTCATGATGAGTCAAAATCGACTTGATAGTACCCATCAATAACAATTTCTAATTGAACATTTAGCTTGGTCTTTTCCATTCGAATCTATATAAACAAAATCTGCCAGGCTTTTTGGAGACATTATTATCTTGGGTGTCAGAAGACTAAGGATGTGTAGAACTTGAGATGTTTTTGTGGTAAGAAATGTTGATTGTTCTATCATCTCCTCTAAGAACCTTTGTCGTATTTCTAAGCCATAATCATTTACCCATAATCTAAAATATATTTTAGAGCTATAGCAAATATGCTCTTTCTTGCCAGTGTGCAAATTATCCTTACACAAAATCCCATGCAAATTTACTTCTCTATACGTTTCTGTGAATGATTTCAGTCTGTGTATACACAAATCTGAATAATTCCTGACTGGCAATCACTTGAGAGAGAAGGATGAATTTTATAAAATGGTCTTGGGATAGTTAATGAAAGCCATGTCAGATAAAACTGAGCATCAGAAATTTGTCATTGCTGTTGTTAACTGCCCCGGAGTCAGCCCACAATTCATGTTGAACCTATGCCACAGAATGAAATGCTACCCCGTCCTGCATCTTCTCCATGATCAATTGATTACTGGACTGTTGTGATCCCTAAACTTTTCAGGAGAAGATTGCCAGGACTTTATTATTAGTCTGTCTTAGCACCACTGACAAAAGGGTGGTGGCTGCTGGTGGGGTGGATTAGCTGGGAATTGCGAGGCGAGAATTCTGTCACTGAACCATCAATGCCTCATTACAAATATACTTAAGTGTAATTTTAAAATGTTAGTTGAGGAGGGAGCTGATGTAGGTAGAAGGGCTGACTGGTTAGGTTAGAAAGCTCCTCTACTTCCTGATATGCTCTGGTATAAGGTTATTTGGGGCTAAGTGAAGGCTACAGTACTTCTGGCCCTGGGAAGTTAAGAAATATATCTGAATACTTCTTGTTCTGGGGAGGTGAGAAAAACTTTGAAACACAGGTGCCTCTGAGTGGATTTGAACTACCAATCTTTTGGTTAGCAGCTGAGCTTAACCATTTGCATCACCCAGTAATTTGAACAGAGTAAGATTAATATGAATTATTAATTTTAACAGGATGTTTCAGTATCAGGGAAACGACTAGTTGGGGTTAAAAAGAAGTCTAAAGCATATAGAAATAACAGATTTAGGGAGCAGCTGCTACCCCTAAAGTTAATAGAGCACCCAAGGAAGGAAGGAATCTGGACATGGTCCCTTCCTTCAGGGCTGAGATCTAGACCTTGCTGGTTTAAGTATTTCTAGTGTTTTTAGACTATTCCTTTGTTCAAATACATCTCTACTGTCAGAATTAAAATAGGTGGGCTCCTACAGCAAGAGTTCAAAATGTGGGTTCTTAATCAGGGTTGCCTGTAGTCTAAATTCCAACTTCACTGTGTTAGTTTCACCACTTTAGTATCCTGGACAAGATATTTAACCTCTCTGTGTTTCTGTTACCTCATCTGTAAAACAATGATAGTGATATATAGGTTGTGGTGGTTAAGATTGTGTGTCAACTTGGCTGGGCCATGATTCTCAGTGTTTTGACAATTGTATAATGTTGTGATCACTTCCCTGTCAATATTTGATGTGTGATCACCCTTGTGATGGAATCTGCTGAGGGGTTCTGGCGGGGGTGGGGCCTGTGGCAGCTAACCACCCTCTCAGCCTTCATCTCTCCGCCCTCCACCGCCTACTTCCTTTCTGCTTGCCTTGCAACTGTTGTTGGCTTGTTCTGGATGCAGCAGCTATTTCTGGTCTGACCTCTGGTTCTTGGGACTTGAGCTAGCAGCTTACCTGTCCATCTTGGGGTTTGCTGATCTTCACAGCCTGTGAGCAAGAGTCCTGCTCCCTGACTGGCCTATCCTAGGTTCGCCAGCCACTGTAGCTACTTGACTCAGGGAAAACCTTGTGGTCTTGCCTGCTGACCTTGGGGATTCCTTGACTATCACAGCCTGTGAGCAGGATCCCTGCACTCCAAACTGCCCATCTTGCGTTCACCAGCTTCTGTGGCTCTGTGAATTGGAAAAGGCCTCTATCCTGATCCAAGGACTTGGGACGTTCCAACCCCGACAGTCACATGAGCTGTTTCCTTGATATAAATCTGTCTCTCTCTCTATTTTTTTCTATATATATTTATTTGCTTTACTGGTTTTGCTTCTCTAGAGAACCCAGCCTAAGACATAAAAAAAAAAGACATAGGTACATGGAATAATTACTGTAAGGATTAATAAATTAATGGTTATTATGAAGCACACAGAACAATGCCTGGCACATAAGAATGCATTAAGTGGTAACTATTACTAATACTATTTGACAGATTTCACATTATTTTAATGTTTCATGAAAATGAAGAGATTTTTATTGTAACTGCTATTAATTAGTTGTGACTAAAATTTGGTAGAATAAAATTTTTCCTACTAAGTCTTTTTTTAAAATTTTATTGTGATTTAAGCAAAACTGTATGGCACAAATTAGTTTTTCATTCAAAAATTTATACATAAAATGTTTTGTGACAATTGTTGTAATCCCTCCAATAGGTAAGCACTCACCCGCTTTCCCTTTCCACCCTGGGTTCTCTGTGTCTAGTTGTCCAGTTTTCCTGTTGCCTCTTGCCTTCCTGTCTTTGCTTTTGGGAAGGTGGTGCCCCTTTGCTCTGGTATACTTGATTGAACTAATAAGCACCATCCTCACGTGTGTTACTGTTTGTTTTATAGGCCTGTCTAATCTTTGGCTGAAAGGTGGACTTTGGGAGTAGCTTCAGTTCTGAGTTAGCAGGGTGTCAAGAAGCCATAGTCTTGGAGGTTCCTCCAGTCTCATTCAGACCAGTAAGTCTGACTTTTTTTTGTGAATTTGAATTTTCTTCTACATCTTTTCATGGTAGTAACCAGGTACCATCTAGTTCTTCTGGTCTCTGGCTGGTGAAGGCTGTGGTCATGTGGCCTGTTAGTTCTTTGGTCTAATAAAAAGGCTGTTTTTTTTTTTTTCTCTGTGTAAACCTTTTCTTGGGTTTTTATAATAGTAGTCTCATACAATATGTGTCCTTTCGTGAATGACTTATTTCACTCAGCATAATGCTGTCCAGATTCTTTTGTGTTGTGAGATGTTTCATGGATTCATCATTGTTCTTTATCATTGGGAAGCATTCCATTGTGTGTATGTACCACAATTTGTTTATCCATTCATTTGTTGATGGGCACTTAGGTTGTTTCGGTCTTTTTGCTATTGTGAATAATGCTGAAATGAACATGGGTGTGCATATGTCTATTCACGTGATGGCTCTTATTTCTCTAGGATATATTCCTAGGAGGGGGATTGCTGGATCATATATTTTTATTTCTAGCTTTGTAAGGAAGTGCCATATTCTTTTTCAAAATGACTGTACAATTTTACATTCCACCAGCAGTATGTAAGAGTTCTAATCTCCCCGCGGCCTCTCTAACATTTGTTATTTTCTGTTTTTTTGCTGCGTGCCAGTAATGTTGGGGTGAGATAGTATCTCATTGTAGTTTTGATTTGAATTTCTCTAATGTCTAGTGATCTAGAGCATTTCCTCATGTGCCTGTTGGCAGCCCAAATGTTTTCTTTGGTGAAGTGTCCATTCATAACTTTTGCCCATTTTTTAAGTGGGTTATTTGTCCTTTTGTTGCTGAGGTGTTGAACTATTCTATAGATTTTAGAGATTGGCCTCTTGTCAGATATGTCATAGCGAGAAATTTTTTTTCCCAGTGTGCAGGTTCTCTTTTTACTTTTTTGGTGAAGTCTTTTGATGAGCATAAATATTTAATTTTTAGGAGCTCTCAATTATCTAGTTTATCTTCTGGTACTTGTGCATAGTTAGTTATGGCTTGTATCCCATTTATGCCATATGTTAGAGTCCCTAGCATTGTCCCTATTTTTTCTTCCACAATGTTTATCATTTTAGATTTTATATTTAGGTCTTTGATTCATTTTGAGTTAGTTTTTATGAATGGTATGAGCTATGGGTCCTGTTTCATATTTTTTACAGACAGGCATCCAGTTTCACCAGCATCATTTGTTAAAAAGGCTGTCTCTTCCCCACTTACAGACTTTGGTCCTTTGGCAAAGATCAGCTGACCATCCAAAAACCACTCAAACCTGTTGCCGTAGAGTCAATTCTGACTCATAGTGACCCTATAGGACGGAGTAGAACTGCCCCATGGGGTTTCCAAGGAGCAGCTTGTGAATTTGAACTGCTGACCTTTTGGTTAGCAGCCGAATGCTTAACCACTGTGCCACCAGGGCTCCCAGCTGACTGTAGGTGGATGGATTTATGTCTGGGTTCTCAGTTTGGTTCCATTGGTCTATGTGTCTCTCATTGTACCAGTACCAGGCTCCTTTGACTACCGTGGCTGTATAGGGGGTTCTGAGGTCAGGTAGTGTGAGGTCTCCTACTTTATTCTCTTTCTTCAGTAGTGCTTTGCTTATCTGGGACATCTTTCTTTTCCATATAAAATTGGTAATTGGTTTTTCCATCCCCTTAAAGAGTGCTGTTGGCATTTGGATCAGGTTTGCATTATATCTGCAGATCACTTTGGGTAGGATTGATATTTTCAAATGTTGAGCTTTTCTGTCCATGAGCATGGTATGCTTTTTCATTTATGTAGGTCTCTTTTGGCTTCTTGCAATAGTTATTTTGTAGTTTTATTTGTATAGTTCTTTTATGTCCCTAGCTAGGTTTATTCCTAATATTTTATCTCTTTAGGGGCTATTATAAATGGTTTTATTTTCTTGATTTCTTTTTCAAAGCTGTCATTATTGGCGTATAGGAATCCAACTGATTTTTGTATGTTGATCTTGTATTCTGTTACTCTGCTGAAGCTTTCTATTAGTTCCAGTAGTTTTTTTTGTGTGTGTGTGTGTGGAATTTTTGGGATTCTCTATATGTAGGAAAATATCATCTGTGAATAGGGGTAGTTTTACTTCCTCTTTCCCAATTTGGATGCCCTTTCTTTCTTTCTTTTTGCCTTATTGCTCTAGCTTGGACTTCCAGCACAATGTTAAATAGAAGTGGTAATAAAGGACATCTTTGTTTTGTTCCCATTCTCATGGGGATTGTTTTCAGCTTCTCTCCATTAAGAATAATGTTGGCCGTTGGTTTTGTATAAATGCCCTTTATGATGTTGAGGAATTTCAATTCCATACCTATTTGATCATGAGTTTTTATCAGGAACAAATGTTGAACTTTATCAAATGCCTTTCCTACCTCACTTGAGATGATCATGTGATTCTTTCGTTCTATTTACATGGTGGATTACGTTGATCGATTTTCTAATGTTGAACCATCCTTGCATATGTAGTATGAGTCCCACTTGGTTGTGGTGTATTATTTTTTTGATATGATGCCAAATTCCATTGGCTAGAATTTTGTTGAGAATTTTTGCATCTGTGTTCATGAGGGCTACTGGTCTGTAATTTTTCTTCTTTTTTTTGGTGGCGTTTTTGTTTGGCTTTGGTATCAGGGTTACGTCAGTGCCATAGAATGAATTTGGGAGTATTCTTTCCTTTTCTATACTCTGAAATAATTTTACTAGTACTGGTGTAAGATCTCTGAATATTTGGTAGATTTCTCCAGTGAAGTTGTCTGTCCAGGGCTTTTTTTTTGTTGGGTTTTTTTTTTTTTTTTTTTATTACCTCCTCAATCTCTTCTCTTGTTATGGGTCTGTTCAGATTTTCTTTCTCAGCTTGTGTTAGTTTAGGTAGTAGTGTGTTTCTAGAACTTTGTTCATTTCCTCTAAGTTCTCAAATTTTTTGGAGTACAGTTTTTCATAATATTCAGTTATGATCCTTTTAGTTTCAATTTGGTCTGTCGTAATGTCCCCCATCTCATTTCTTATTTGTGTTATTTGCTTCCTCTCCTGTTTTTCTATTGTCAGTTTGGCTATTGGTTTGTCAATTTTGTTGGTCTTTTCAGTGAACCAACTTTTGGTCTGTAATTCTTTCTATTGTTTTCAGTTCTCTATTTTATTTATTTCTGTTCTAATCTTTATTATTTCCTTTCTTCTGATGGATGTAGGCTTCTTTTGCTGTTCTCTTTATATTCGTTTGAGTTGTAGGGTTAATATTTTGATTTTGGCCCTCTTTTCTTTTTTGATGTGTGCATTTATTGCTGTAAATTGACCTCTGCGCACTGCTTTGCTGTGTCCCAAAGGTTTTGGTATGATGCGTTCTCATTCTCACTTAATTCTAGGAATTTATTTTTTATTCCATCTCTGCTTTCTTGTATTACTCAGTTGTTTTTAAGCAAGGTGTTATCCAATTTCCAAGTATTTAATTTTTTTTTCTGTGCTTTTCCTATTATTGTTCTCTACTTTCATGATGTTGTAATCAGAGAGAATGCTTTGTATTATTTCTATGTTTTCAATTTCCTTGAGAGTTGCTTTGTGGCCTAAAATGGATCTATTCTATAGAATGTTCCATGTGTCTTGGAAAATAATGTCTACTTTGCTGCTGTTAGGTGGAGTGTTCTGTATATATCTATGAGGTCAGGTTGGTTGTTTTTGGCCTTTAAATCTTTTGTATCTTTGTTGAGTTTCTTTCCAGATGTTCTGTCCTTTACTGAGAGTGATGTGTTGAAGTCTCCAACTATTATTGTACAACTGTCCATTTCTCTTTTCAGTGCTGTTAGAGTTTGTTTTATGTATTTTGGAGCCCTGTTATTGGGTGCAAAGATGTTTATTAAGGTTATGTCTTCTTGGTAAATTTTCCTTTAAGCAATACATAATGTCCTTTCTTGTCTTTTATGGTTGATTTTGCTTTAAAGTCTATTTTGTCTGAGATTAGTATTGCCACTCCTTCCCTTCTTGGTTACTGTTTGCTTGATACATTTTTTCATGTTTGATTTTAAATATATTTATGTCTTTGTATCTAAGGTATGTCTCTTGTAGACAGCATATTGTTGGGTAAAAAAAAAAATTTTTTTAATCCATTCTTCCACTCTCTGTCTCTTTAAGGGGACATTTAAGCCATTTACATTCAGCGTGATTGTCAGTAGGTATGAGTTTATTGCTGTCATACTGTAGTGCTTTTTCTTTTGTGGTGCTGACATTTTCTTTGTTTTTCTTACTTTCCTGTGCTGAATTCCTTTTGTTTGTGGATTTTCTTTTCTTTCATTATTATAGACTTTGTATTTACTGAGATTTGTGTTTTTCTTCTGAGGAATAGGTTTGCTAAACTTCTTTGTGGTTACTTGAAATTTACTCATCTTCTTGAGTTTGAATTAGTCTTTTATTACTTAATATCCAATTAAGCCTTGATGCAGGGGCAACCAACTTACTGTAAAGTTGATTGAAAATACTCCCTTTCTTCCCCAACCAATCTGTGAGCATGAATACAATATAATCTTTTGAGATGGCTGTTTGTGAATACTCCTTTAAATTTCCTGCAGATATGGGCTTTAAGAATAATGGTTTCTACTTGCATCCACTGGGTTAGAAAGGGAGGAAATGCAGTGAGATTGTACGGTCTTGTGCCATTGGGAATGTACTGGGGAATATTAACTGTTCAGGAAAGAGGATGACTAAAGAGCCATGCACACAGGATTCAGCCTTCTAGTAGGAATAAACACTGAACCCAAGTGCATTAGCCCTTCTCCATGCCTTTCCGATCAGTACTGCAAAACTAAACAGTTTATACAGTCAAAGTAACCCTAGAATATCCTCATAATTGTTTTATAAGTATTCCTTGAAAGACAAACACGTTTCCATTGCTCCTCTGTCTAGGGCAGCCATTTGTCTCCCCTGACCTGCTGGAGTGAGCCAGTAGCCTTCTTTCTCTGGGACCTTAAGGCCAAGGACTTTTTTTTTTTTTGAAAATAAATTCTCTGTACCCTAGTATCTGTACACTGGTTAAGTGTTCACAGTATTTAAGTTTCCCTCTCTGTAAAGTTCTCCTACCTCTCCACTTGGCTGAGGTTTTCTATTGCAGGAGTATTTGAGCATCCAGTGGTTGCCCAGAGGGGTAGCTGATGGTAGGGCCTAATAATGTAGTGGTAGGATTAATACTGGAACTGCTCCTCTGTTCTGGTCTGTGGGAATAGTAAAAATGTCTACCTGGACTGAGCCCTTACAATGTGCCAGAGACTGTGCTGGATATATAATTTGATTTAATCCATATTCATGTCATACCAGGTGATTATTAATTCCTCTTTTTTTTTTCTTTAAAATGAGACAACTGAGCCCAAAATTACACAGTAGGTCAGTCTATAATAAGTCAATGAAACTCCACCTATGTTATTCCAACATCATATTCTTTCTACTATTCCATGCTGTTTCTCTGTAAGGACAGGGAGCGTACATCCCACGCATGCATTGGATGTAGTACAAAGTTCCTAATGAGCACAGTTGTCAATCATATTAACAAGCCATCAAAGTAGGCGTGCACCATCCTAGTTTCTAATGTTGTTGTTATTGTTAGTTGCCTTTCAGTTGATTCCAGCTCATGAAGCTAAATTTCATTTTGTTATGCAGATTATCCAAGGTCATATAACTAGAAAGTAATAGATCAGATATTTGAACTCAGGTCTCTTTTCCAAATCCCTAGTCCTTCTATCTCATATTGCTGCATCTTTTGCCTGAGTCAACAATATTTTTATCCTATCTAATCTCATCTTCTCCAAATTTACCACGGTTGATAGCCGTGGGTCTGAGCCCAATGCATTTTTCCCTAAGAAATTGATTTTCATAGCAGAACGAATATGGTCTTTCTTTTTTTCAATATTTTTCTCTATAATTAATCTGGGAGTTGTCATTTTTAAATTTGCCTCCTCTTACTGTCAACAAAAGGGATTATATGGAAGCTTTTTTTCTTTTAAGAGCTCATTAAGGAATTCCTTCAAGGTCATTTTGTCATTAATTAAAATAGTCTTAAAAGAGTCTTCTAAAGTTGAATGGACTTCAGCATGAAGGACTGAGTTCATTGTTATTAATTCTGTAATATGTATTAGTTCCAAGATAAAAATACTTGATGCTCCAACAGGCCCTAAAAACAAACAAATGAAAAAACCAAACCCATTGCCATCAAGTCGAATTCAATTCATAGCTACTCTATAGGACAGAGTAGAACTGACCCATGTTTCCAAGGAGTGGCTGATGGATTTGAACTGCTGACCCTTTGGTTAACAGCCAAGAGCTTAAGTACTGTGCCACCAGAACTCCTAACAGGTCCTCAGGCTAGACGAATATTTTGTTTTCCATCTGAAAGCCTTTGTACTCTTTTACCCTCTTGATCAATTGTAAGATAAAGTACTCTGGGCCTGGGAGGAGGAGTGAGATTAATAATAAATAAATAAATAATAAATAATAAACAAACAAATAAATACAAAATTATATCAGAAATTTAAAAAGATCTACCAGAGTTAGCTGAAAAAATGATTGGATCAAGGAGAAGTAACATTATGCATAGGCGCTCTCCCTAAAACCCATTGCTACTGAGTCAATTCAACTCATAACAACTCTATAGGACAGAGTAGAACTGCCACATAGTGTTTCCAAGGAGTGGCTAATGGATTAAAACTGCCAACCTTTTGGTTAGCAGTTGAGCTCTTAACCACTGAGCCACCAAGGCTTATTAAAAAGAAAGCAGCCTCTCTTAACTCTTCTGAAGATCCAAAGACAGGATCAAGGTCGTGGGAGTGTCCTTAATAGTACCTAGGGTTCAAGTTTGACATTAACCTAAAATTAGATTATGGACTTCAGAGTTGACCCTACATAAAATTCTGTCTCTTTGTAGCAGAGACTTGCATGTAGAATTTGTTGTGGAAGTAGTAAATCTATTAATATTCCAAATGCCCAAATCTCTCTCTTCTCAAAACTCTCTAACTTTAGAGGTGATAAACACAAAGTCATATCCTAAAATTGATGTGAGACTAAATAAAAAAGGGGAATTTGATAATAGCAAGGGCTATTGTTGTGGAATCAGCTCCAGTTATTTTTATGAAATCAAAATCCTTTCTAGAACACCCTTGTAAAGGAGTCCTGGGCCAGAATGAAGGCATCTAGTCTTCTTTTTCCACCAGTGAAACCTTGAGCCCTTATTTTGCTTGCTTGATCTCTGGTTTTATTACTTCTCTGCCTTACAAGATGATATCTCCAGAATTGCCCAGATATGGCACACAATAAGAATGAATCTGTCTTAAGCTTAGCACATGCTAGCATTCTTCAAAATACTTTTCAAGGATTACTATATGAACATCTCTTAAGAACCCTATGAGGTAGCTAACATCAATATATCTATTTCACACATGAGGAAATCAAGACCAGGTAGGTTAAGAAACTTGCCAAGGTCAGACAATTGCTAAATGAATGAGGCAAAATTTGAACTCAAAAAGCCTGGTACTAGAGCCCAGGCTCTAAACTGGTAATCTATACTGCTTCTGTAAATAGTTGTTGAATGAATGTCAATGGTTGATATTAATATATAAGTATATTCCACATGTATTAACATTTTTATACCTATTTGTATTACTCACTGTCATGGACTGAATTGTGTCCCCCCAAAATATCTGTCAACTAGGTCATGATTCCTAGTATTGTATCATTGCCTACCATTTTGTTATCTATTGTGATTTTCCAATATGTTGTAAATCCTATCACTATGATGTTAATGAGATTGATTAACAGTAGTTATATGGATGAGATCTGCAAGATTAGAGTGCCTTAAGCCAATCTCTTTTGTGATATAAAAGAGACAACCGAGCAGAGAGTCACAGGACCTTGTACCACCAAGAAGGCAGTGCTGGGAGCAGAGCACATCCTTTGGACCCAGGGTTCCTGGGCAGAGAAGACCCTAGCCCAGGGGAAGATTGATGACAAGGACCATCCTCCACAGGTGACAGAGAAAGCCTTCCCCTAAAGCTGGAGCCCTGAATTTGGATTTCTAGCCCACTTTCTTTTTGGCTGTGAGAAAACAGACTTCTATTTGTTAAAGCTATCCACTTGTGTCATTTCTGTTATAGCAGCACTAGGTAACTAAGACACTCATATAGTACCCACCATATGTATATTTATATATACACACACACACACACACACACATGCATATGGAGCCTGATGGCATAATGGTTAAGCACTTGGCTGCTAACTGAAAGGTCAGCAGTTTGAACCTATCGTCAGCTCTGTAGCAGAAAAGACCTGATGGTCTGCTCTCATAAAGATTATAGCCTTGGAAACCATATGGGGTAGTTTTACCCTGTCTTATAGGGTCGCTATGAGTCAGAATCCACTCAGTGACAATGGGATTTTGTTATATATACATGTATACATACGTGTGTGTGTGTATGTGTATGTACACACATATGTAAATATATATATGTATACATACATATATGTATATATATGTATGTACTGCCACATGTCTGTCAGTTTGTCACACTGTGGGGGCTTGCATGTTGCTGTGATGCTAGAAGCTATGCCACTGGTATTCAAATACCAGCAGGGTCAGCCATGGAGAACAGGTTCAGCTGAGCTTCCAGACTAAGACAGACTAGGAAAAAGGACCCGCCAGTCTACTTCTGAAAAGATTTAGCCAGTGAAAACCTTATGAATAGCAGCAGAACATTGCCTGGTAAAGTGCTAGAAGATGAGCCCCTTAGGTTGGAAGGCACTCAAAAGATGATTAGGGAAGGGCTGCCTCCTCAAAGTAGAGTCAACCTTAATGACATATATGGAGTCAAGCTTTCGGGACCTTCATTTACTGATGTGGCATGACTTAAAACGAGAAGAAACAGCTGCAAACATCCATTAACAATCAGAACTTGGAACATTCAAAGTATGGGTCTAGGAAAATTGGAAGTCATCAAAAACGAAATAGAATGCATAAACATCAATATCCTAGGCATTAGTGAGCTGAAATGGACTGGTATTGATCATTTTGAATGGGACAATAATATGGTCTACTATGCCAGGAATGACAACTTGAAGAGGAATGACATGGCATTCATCATCAAAAAGAACATTGCAAGATCCTTCAGAACAGCACTGTCAGTGATAGGATAATATCCATACACCTACGAGGAAGACCAGTTAATATGACTATTATTCTAATTTACACACCAACCACTAAAGTTAAAGATAAAGAAATTGAAGACTGTTACCAACTTCTGCAGTCTGAAATTGATCAAGTAGGCAGTCAGGATGCATTGATAATTACTGGTGATAGGAATGTGAAAGTTGGATACAAAGAAGAAGGATTGGTAGTTGGATAATGTGGCCTTGGTGATAGAAACAATGCTGGAGATTGAATGATTGAATTTTGCGAGACCAATGACTTCTTCATTGCAAATACCTTTTTTCACCAATGTAAACAGCGACTACACACTTGGACCTCACCAGATAAAATACACAGGAATCAAATTGACTATATCTGTGGAAAGACATGATGGAAAAGCTCAATATCATCAGGAAGAACAAGGCCAGGGGCTAACTGTAAATCAAACCATCGATTGCTCGTATGCAAGTTCAAGTTGAAACTGAAGAAAATTAGAACAAGTTAACAAGAACCAAAGTACGACCTTGAATATATCCCACCTGAATTTATACACCATCTCAAAAATGGATTTGAAGTGTTGAACACTAATGACTGAAGACCAGATGAGTTGTGGAATGACATCAAGGACATCATACATAAAGAAAGCAAGAGGTCATTAAAAAAACAAGAAGGAAAGAAAAGACCAAAGTGGATGTCAGAAGAGGCTCTGAAACTTGCTCTTGAATGTCCAGCAGCTAAAGCAAAAGGAAGAAATGATGAAGTAAAAGAGCTGAACAGAAGATTTCAGAGCAACTCGAAAAGACAAAGTACAGTATTGTGATGACATGTGCAAAGACCTGGAGATGGAAAGCCAAAAGGGAAGAACACACTCAGCATTTCTCAAGCTGAAAGAACTGAAGAAAAAAATTCAAGCCTCGAATTGCAATACTGAAGGTTTCTACAGGGAAAATATTAAATGATACAGGAAACATCAAAAGAAGATGGAAGGAATACACAGAGTCATTATACCAAAAAGAACTAGTCGATTTTTAACCATTTCAAGAGGTAGCATATGATCAGGAACCAATGGTACTGAAGGAAGAAGTCCAAGCTGCAATGAAGGCATTGGCGAAAAACGAGGCTCCAGGAACTGATGGAATGTCAATTGAGATGTTTCAACAAACTGATGCAGTGCTGGAAGTGCTCACTTGTCTATGCCAAGAAATTTGGAAAACAACTTCCTGGCCAATGGACTGGAGGAGATCCATATTTATGCCTATTCCCAAGAAAGGTGATCCAACCCAATGCAGAAATTATTGAACAACATCATTAATATCACATGCAAGCAAAATTTTGCTGAAGACCATTCAAAAGCAGCTGCCGCAATATATCGACAGGGAACTGCCAGAAATGCAAGCTGGATTTAGAAGAGGACGTGGAACCAGGGATATCATTGCTGATGTCAGATGGATCCCGGCTGAAAGCAGAGAATACCAGAAGGATGTTTACCTGTGTTTTATTGACTATGCAAAGGCATTCGACTGTGTGGGTCACAACAAATTACAGGTAACATTGCGGAGAATGGGGATTTCGGAACACTCCATCATGCTCATCAGGAATCCGTATGTGGATCAAGAGGCAGTTGTTCAAACAGAACAAGGGGATACTGCATGATTTAAAGTCAGGAAAGGTGTGGGTCAGGGTTGTATCCTTTTCCCATACTTATTCAACCCGTATGCTCAGCAAATAATCTGAGAAGCTAGACTATATGAAGAAGGATGGGGCATCAGGATTGGAGGAAGACTCATTAACAACCTGAGTTATGCAGATGATACAACCTTAATTGCTGAAACCAAAGAGAACTTGAAGGAAGCACTTTCTGATAAAGATCAAAGACCACAGCCTTCAGTATGGATTACACCTTAATATAAAGAAAACAAAAATCCTCACAACTGTACAAATAAGCAACATTGTGATAAACAGGGAATAGATTGAGGTTGTCAAGGATTTCATTGTACTTGGATCCACCATCAACACCCATGGAAGCAGCAGTCAAGAAATCAAAAGATGCATTGCATCGGGCAAATCAGCTGCAAGAGATCTCTTTAAAGTGTTAAAAAGCAAAGATGCCACCCTGAGGACTAAGGTGCTCCTGACCCAAGCATGGTGTTTTCAATTGCCTCATATGCATGTGAAAGCTGGAGAATGAATAAGGAAGATCAAAGAAGAACTGACACCTTTGAATTGCAGTGTTGGCGAAGAATATTAAATATACCATGGACTGCCAAAAGAATGAACAAATCTGTCTTGGAAGTAGTACAACCAGAATGCTTCTTGGAAGCAAGGATGGAGAGATTGAGTCTTACATACTTTGGACATGTTGTCAGTAGGGACCGGTCCCCGGAGAAGGACATCATGCTTGGTAAAGTAGAGAGTCAAAGAAAAAGAGGAAGACCCTTATGGAAGTGGATTGACACAGTGGCTGCAACAGTGGCCTCGAGCATAGCAAGGACTGTCAGGATGGTGCAGGACCAGGCAGTGTTTCATTCTATTGTGTACAGGGGTCGCTATGAGTTGGAACTGACTCAATGGCACCTAACAACAGCAATATATACATATATTCATACATACACAAATATACATACATATATATGTATGTGTATATCTATGTATGTGTATATATATGTGTATGGGTATATACAACCAAACCCTTTGTCATCGAGTTGATTTATGTATATGTATTTATCCCTGGGTAGTCCCAATGATTAATGTGCTTGGCTGCTAATCAAAAGGTTGGAGATTCTAGCCCACCCAGATGTACCTTGGAAGAAAGATCTAGTGATTGAAAACCCTATGGAGCATATTACTACTCTGACACACATGGGGTCAGCATGAATCAGAGTTGACTCAACAGTAACTAGTTTGCTGGTATATGTGTGTATGTATATATATGCTGGTTTATGTGTGTATATACATGTAAACATATGTGGCATATATATATATATAATGTATATATATATATATGGCTTAACTTGTATTAAAAACCAAAACCAAACCAAATCCGTTGCCATTAAATTGATTCCAACTCATAGTGACTCTATAGGACAGAGTAGAACTGCCCCATAGTGTTTCCAAGGAGTGCCTGGTGGATTCGAATTGCCAAACTTTTGGTTAGTAGCCATAGCTCTTAGCCACCATGCTACCAGGGTTTCAAATGTATATTCAAGTTACTAAATATTAACATATTATATACTATCTCAATATTTGTGGAATATATAATACATATGTATGATACCTGCATTATGCAGATGACACAGCCTTGCTTGCTGAAAGTGAAGAAGACTTGAAGCACTTACTGTTGAAGATCAAACGCTATATCTTCAGCATGGATTACACCTTAACATGAAGAAAACAAAAATCCTCACAACTGGACCGATAAGCAATATCATGATAAATGAAAAGATTGTAGTTGTCAAGGATTTCATTTTACTTGGATCCACAATCAACACCCACGGAAGCAGCAGTCAAGAAATCAAATGATGCATACTGTTGGGCAAATCTGCTGCAAGAGATCTCTTTAAAGTGTTAAAAAGGAAAGATGTCACTTGGAGGACTAAGGTGTGCCTTACCCAAGCTATGGTATGTTCAACCACTTCATATGCATGTGAAAGCTTCAAAATGAATAAGGAAGACCAAAGAAGAACTGATGCCTTTGAAGTATGGTGTTGGTAAAGAATATTGAATATGCCATGGACTGCCAAAAGAATGAACAAACCTGTCTTGGAAGAAGTATAACCAGAATGCTCCTTAGAAGCAAGGTTGGTGAGACTTTGTCTCACATACTTTGGACATGTTATCAGACAGGGTCAGTCACTGAAGAAGGTCATCATGCTTGGTAACGTAGAGGGTCAGCAAAAAAGAGGAATACCTTTGATGAGATGAGTTGACACAGTGGCTGCAACAATGGGCTCAAGTATAACAACGTTTGTGAGGATGCCATAGGACCAGGCAGTCTTTCATTCTGTTGTACATGGGGTTGCTATGAATTGGAAATGACTCAACTGCACCTAAAAACAACAGCAACATGTTATATGAATTTGTAATTATTCCAAAAATATTTGTGGGTAAGGTGTATTACCTATTGCTCTAGGAAATGTGCATAATGAACACATATTTTTTTGTTAATATATAATATAAACCCAGTGCCTGAACATTAAATGAATAATATTCGTACTTCTTGAATGAATGAATGATCCCTATGGCCAACTTAGACTGATGCATCCTTCACTCTCTTCTACTTTCCCCTGCACCTGTGACCCTGTTGTCAATCAAATGATTCAGGGCTTACACATGCAGATGGTTTCTAGAGAAGTGATGAAATGGATGCATCTATGCTCTCATCTGGAAACCCTGGTGGCTTAGCAGTTAAGTGCTACAGCTGCTAATCAAAAGGTTAACAGTTCGAATCCACCAGGAGCTCCTTGGAAACTCTATGGGGCATTCTACTCTGTCCTATAGGGTCACTATGAGTTGGAATCAACTAGACAGCAACGGGCTTGTTTTTTTTTTTTTTTTTTTAATGCTCTCAAGTACTACTAATAAGCAACTTTTGGTTACCCAGTTCCTGAAAAAACAAATGCATTTCCTTGAGGAAACTTCTCATCTCTAGGTTTTTATTATTATTATTATTATTACAGACCTTGTTCTTCCAGGATCTTCTGACCTCCAAAGCTTTTCTGACTCATTCTACCCATGACTTACCAGTAACCTGGAAGCCATCAGTTAATAGCCTCATAATTATGATCAAATACATCTTTTTTTTTTTTTTCCAGAGGAGTTCTTGAGTGGCACAAATGGTTCAACTACTAGCTGAAAGGTTGGTGATTCAAACCCACCCAGAGGAGTCTTGGAAGACAGGCTCGTTAATCTGCTTCCAAAAGGTCACAGCCTTGAAAACACTATGAACACATTTCTGCTCTGCATCCACGGGTCGGCATCAATCGAAATGGACTTGGCAGCAACTGACAACAACGAAAACACACTCTTCCCAAGAAATAGCAGAGAATTTTAGAACAATAACATCATGTTTCCACAGAAGATCATTCATTTGCTGTGCCTGAAAGACAAACAGCCTACTATCCTTCCCTGCTAAAAGCCAGGCATATTCCTCATCTGATTTTGGCAATAAACCGAGAAATAAAAAATAAGAGAAAAATCTCCTATATTATTAGTTTTTTCTTGTGCTTTAGATGAACGTTTTCTGAGCAAATTAGTTTCTCATTAAACAATTAATACACGTATTGTGACCTTGGTTGCCAAACCCACAACGTGTCAGCACTCTCCCATTGTCGACCTTGGGTTCCCCATTTCCATTCACCCAACTTTCCTGCCCCTCCTGCCTTCTTATCCTTGTCCCTGGGCTGGTGTGCTCATTTAGTCTTGAATGCATGGTTGAGATACATGTATTATCACTTGTTTTATGGGCCTGTCTAATCTTTGGCTGAAGGTTGAACCTCAGGAGTAACTTCAGTAGTGAGTTAAAAGGGTATCTGGGGGTCATGCTCTCAAGGTTTCTCCAGTCTCTATAAGACCAATAAGTCTGGTCTTTTTTTGTGAGTTGGAACTTTATTCTACATTTTTCTCCAGCTCTGTCCAGGACCCTCTATTGTGCTCCCTGTCAGAGCAGCCAGTGGTGAGAGCCAGGCACCATCTAGTTGTGCTGGACTCAGTCTGGTAGAGGCTGTGGTAGTTGCGGCCCATTTGTCCTTTGGACTAATCTTTCCTTTGTGTCTTTGGTTTTCTTGATTCTCCTTTGCTCCCGATGGGGTGGGACCAATGGAGTACGTTAGATGGCCACTCTCAAGCTTTTATTTATTTATTGTACTTTAGATGAAGGTTTACAGAATAAATTAGCATCTCATTAAATAGTTAGTACACATATTGTTTTATGACATTGGTTAACAACCCCATGACATGCCAACACTCTCCCTTCTTGATCGTGGGTTCCCTATTATCAGCTTTCCTGTCCCCTCCTGCCTTCTAGTCCTTGCCCCTGGGCTGGTGTGCCCCTTTAGCCTTGTTTTGTTTTATGCGGCTGTCTAATCTTTGGCTGAAGGGTTAACCTCAGGAGTGACTTCTTCACTGAGCTAAAATGGTGCCCAGGGGCCATATTCTTGGGGTTTCTCCAGTCTCTGTAAGTCTGGTCTTTTTTTGTGAGTTATATTTTTTTTCTACATTTTTCTCCAGCTCTGTCTGGTACCTTCTATTGTGATCTCCGTCAGAGCAGTCACTGGTGGTAGCCGGGCACCATCTAGCTGTACTGGACTCAGTCTGGTGGATGCTGTGGCAGATGTGGTCCACTAGTCCTTTGGACTAATCTTTCCCTTGTATGCTTAGTTTTCTTCATTCTTCCTTGCTCCTGAAGGGGTGAGACCACTGGAGTATTTTAGATGGCCGCTCACAGGCTTTTGAGACCCCGGGCACTACTCATCAAAGTAGGATGTAGCACATTTTCTTTTTAAACTGTGTTATTTATGCCAGTTGAGCTAGATGTCCCTGAGGCCATGGTCCCCAGCCTTCAGCCCAGTAGTTTGGTCCCTAGGGAGTTTGGATGTGTCTATGAAATATCTATGACTTCGTCTTCTTCAGGTCGTACTAACCACCCCAGTATTGCATACTGTCTCACCCTCCACCAAAGTTACCACTTATCTATTGTCTATTTAGTGTTTTTCCCTTCTTAGCCTCCCTCGTAACCATCAAAGGTTGTTTCTTTCTGTGTGTAAACCTTTTCATGAGTTTTTATAATAGTAGTCTCATACTATTTGTCCTTTTGTCATTAACTTATTTTACTCGGTGTAATGCCCTCCAGATTGATCCATGTTGTGAGATGTTTCCAAGATTCAGCATTGTTCTTTATCATTGTGTAGTGTTCCATTGTGTGTATGTACCATAGTTTTTTAATCGATTCTTCTGTTGATGGGCACTTAGGTTGTTTCCATCTATTTGCTATTGTGAATAATGCTGCAATGAATGTGAGTGTGCATATGTCTATTCATGTGATGGCTTTTATTTCTGTAAGATATATTCCTAGGAGGGGGAATTGCTGGATTGTATGATATTTCTAACTTTTTAAGGAAGTGCTGTATCAATTTCCAAGATGGTTGTACCATTTTGCATTCCCACCAGCAGTGCATAAGAGTTACAGTCACCTGGCATCCTCTCCAACATTTGTTATTTTCTGTTTTTTTTTTTTTTTAAATTCATGCCAGTAATGTCGGGGTGACATGGTATCTCATTGTAGTTTTGATTTTCATTTCTCTAATGGCTAGTGATCTTGAGCATTTCCTCATGTGCCTGTTAGCTGCCTGAATTCTTTGGTGAAGTATCTGTTCATGTCTTTTGCCCATTTTTTAGTTGGGTTGTTTGTCCTTTTGCTGTAGAGGTGTTGGGCTTTCCTATAGATTTTAAAGTTTAGACTGTTGTCGGATATGTTATAGCCAAACCCTTTTTTCCCAGTCTTTTTATAGGTTTTAACTTTTTTGGTGAAGTCTTTTGATGAGCATCAGTGTTTAATTTTTAGAAGATCTAGCTTATCATATGGTGTTCGTGTATTGTTAGTTATGGTTTTTATCCTATTTAGCCATGTATTAGTGCCTCTAGAGTTGACCCTATTTTTTCTTCTATGATCTTTACAGCTTTTAGTTTTATATTTGGCCTTTGATCCATCTGGAATTAGTTTTTGTGTATGGTGTTTTATTTTTTTTATACATGTACATCCAGTTTTGCCAGCACCATTTGTTTAAAAGACTATCTTTTCCCCATTTAATGGGCTTTGGGCTTTGTTGAAAATCAGGTGATCATAGGTGGATGGATTTACATCTGGGTTTTCAATTCTGTTCCATTGGTCAATGTATCTGTCACTGTAACAGTAACAGGGTATTTTGACTACAGTAGCTGTATAGTAGGTTCTGAGGTCAGGTAGTATGAGGCCTCCAACTTTATTCTTCTATTATGAAGAAAATCTGGAGTTATAAGACAGGAAACTGAAGACTGAAAGAGGAGTCTGGGAACATCCACTTTGTTGGTTCGGATTGAGAAATTCAGGCAGCTTTTCAAGAATGGAATTTGGGTAAGGAGTGAGCATTAGAACCAACCAAGAATTAAGAAATTAAGATTCCATGATCATACATACCTTGCCTCACCCAGAAATCAGAATAGGCAGACTTCCAATGATACAACTCCAGTTTGGATATGGAAGGATTCATGTCATACACACATATACATAAAACCAGGAGTCACTGAGTGGCACAAATGGATAAACACTGGAGTACTAACCAAAAGGTTGGTGGCCAAACCCTTCCAGAGGAGCCTTGGAAGTAAAACCTGGAGATCTGCTTCTAAAGTTCAAAGCCATGGAAAACCCTATGCAGTGTAGTTCTACTCTGTATACATTGGGTTGCTGTGAGTCAGAATTGACTTAACAGCAACTAACAACAACAATATGTAAAACCACAAAAGATGTGGATCGTTTCATATCCAAGCTAGAGTTATTTCACTGAAGAAGGTCTGTCTGTCTAGTCTGAATACATACAAATATATATTCAGTGTGTGTGTATGTATTTATTTATTTATACTTATATTCGTTTGCTGGGGAAATATAGTTGTTTGCATTCATGCTGTTTCTTTAAGACCCCAGCCTCCAGTGAGAGCTTCCACTTTCCCAGAGCAGTTCAGATGAACATGGAATTGAAAGCAGATGTGGACTCCAGAATGTTATTGCACAAGGGTAATGGGGCACAGGGAGGAAAAGGAGGGGGAGGTGGCAAGGACCGCGTGAAGGGACTTTCAGCAGCCCCAGGACTCTCATCACTCGAGGGGGTCTGAACTCCAAATTCCACCAGCCTGCACTCTGAAAATGAACTCCTAACAGAAAACAGATGGGGGTGGACCTTGGATAGGGGGAGGGGAGATAGAGGGAGGTCTGAAGGGGAAAGTGTGGTGAGGAAGGTTAGAGAGCAAACAAAGTTAGGGAAGTGTACAGTGTGGGTTTATTAACAATCTCTCTATAAGGCAATAGAAGTGCTTGAGGAGGTGATGGGAGTAAGGGTGAGGCATGCTCAGAACATCTAGAGTCTCCCGCAGATGGAATTCCCATTGTTTTTGCCCTGGTGAAAAGAACCAATGCCATTAAGAAGTTCCAAGAACAGGAATAATCAAGCCAGATTTTTTTTTTTTTTTGTCCTGGGAAACATCTCATCCAAACAGACCACTTGCTTTTGCAAATGCCAGTAGTCCTGATAAATCAAACTCACTGGAGTCAGCACAGCCCTCATGTTACTTTCCATAAGGGCTTTGTCTGAGCGGAGACATGCCAAGGGGTATCTGCAGTGCGGGAAGAGGAGCCGGCCTAGTGCATAGTCTGGACAATAATACCTCCTAGGTCCTTCCATTTTGGGAAAAAGAACTAATTCACTTGTGTTTTGTTGAGCTAGCTTATCAGAGATATGACAGTTTCCAGATTTGTATGAACCTTTTTTCCACTTATCCTTTTTTTAAACAGCTTGATCCTCCCTCTTCAGCAAATGAGAGAGGAAGTAAATGGCTGCAGAGCTGTGTGACTGTAAGGAGAACGGCATCTTTGAGTTTTGCTATGTTGGATTTTGAGAGTGCTGAGCTAGCACTACACACTTGAGGTGGAGGGGGCAGCGGGTATTTGGCCCCTGTTGTTCTTGCTTGACAAGATGGCTTTAACTGCTCTTGGAGAGATGAATTCCATATAATCATAAAACAGGGATTCTCAGTGGGAGATTGGGATGGGAGGGGGATTTTGCCCCCCTGGAGGCATTTGGTAATGTCTGGAGATATTTTTGGTTTCATAACTGAGGCGGGGGTGCTACTATCATCTAGAAAGCTGTTGTTGTTAGTGTTGTTAGGTGCCGTCGAGTCAGTTTTGACTCATAGCGACCCTATGCACAACAGAATGAAACACTGCCCGGTCCTGAGCCATCCCTACAATCGTTGTTATGCTTGAGCTCATTGTTGCAGTCACTGCGTCAATCCACCTCGTTGAGGGTCTTCCTCTTTTCTGCTGACCCTGTACTCTGCCAGGCATGATGTCCTTCTCCAGGGACTGATCCCTCCTGACAACATGTCCAAAATATGTAAGACGCAGTCTCGCTATCTTTGCTTCTAAGGAGCATTCTGGTTGTACTTCTTCTAAGAAAGTGGAGGGCAAAAATGCTGTTAAATATTCTACAATCCACAGCACAGCCAATTCTCCTGCCTCAACAGTTAATTATCTAACCCCAAATGTCAAAATATTAAAGTTGTCAAAGATTTCATTTTACCTGGATCCATAATCAATGTCCTTGGAAGCAGCAATCAGGAAATGAAAGAATGTATTGCACTGAGAAAATTTGCTGCAAAAGATCTCTTTAAAGTGTTAAAAAACAAAGATGCCTTTTTGAAGACTAAGGTGCACCTGACCCAAGCCATGGTATTTTCAATCACTTCATATACATGTGAAAGCTGGACAATGAATAAGGAAGACCAAAGAAGAATTGATGCCTTTGAATTATGGTGTTGGTGAGGAATATTGAATATAATATGAACTGCCAGAAGAACGGAACAAATCTGTCTTGGAAGAAGTACAGCCAGAATGCTCTTTAGAAGCAAGGATGGCGAGACTATGCCTCACATACTTTGGACATTATCAGGAGTCATCAGTCCTTGGAGAAGGACATGATGCTTGGTAAAGTGGAGGGTCAGCAAAAAAGAGGAAGACCCTTGATGGTATGAACTGACACAGTGGCTGTAACAATGGGCTCAAACATAGCAACATTGTGAGGATGGTGCAGAAATAGGCAGTGTTTCATTCTGTCACTATGAGTTGGAACTGACTCAAGGGAACCTAAAACAACAAATGTCATTACTGCCAGTATAGAGAAAGCCTAATCATAAGGTAATTCATAATCCTTGTGACAATTTGAGGACAAGGATGGTGTGGACCTATAAAATAAAAAAGATAATTCTTGAATCTCACTTTAAGGCCATCTTTTAAAAATTTTACCCCCCCAGAAAACTTACTGATGATGATTATTGAGTAATGGGGGCACTGGCAGAACCAAGTAGCCACGCTTTCCATTCCTACAACAACTTTGGTATTCCTACAAGAACAATGGTATTCTATGAAAATGAAAGACCTTATTTTTTCTTACTCATCTTACTTCCCTGTATGAGCCAACTATTTATTGTGCAGATGATGACATAGAAGGAAAGGGAAAGACTGGGCAATCTTCTCAGTCCTTCCTTAAACCAAAACCAAACCCATTGTCATAGAGGTTATTCTGACTCCTAGCGACCCTATAGGACGGAATAGAACTGCCCCACAGGGTTTCCAAGGCTGTAATCTTTACAGAAGGAGACTGGCACATCTTTTACCCGTGGAGTAGCTGATGGGTTCAAACCTCCATCCTTGCCGTTAGCAGCCAAGAGCTTTCACAACTGTGCCACCAGGGCTCCTTCAATAAATGAAAGATAGAGGGTGTTGGTAGAACTCAAACATATCACAAATTAAAAACTGTTTTGTTTTCTCCTAAAAGTCAAACGCTTACGCTCATCAAAAGACTTCACCAAAAGAGTAAAAAGACAACCTACAGACTGGGAAAAAAAATTTCGCTATGACAAATCTGATCAGGGTCTAATCTCTAAAATCTACAAGAAACTATAAAACCTCAACAACAAAAAGACAAATAACCCAATTAAAAAATGGGCAAAAGTTATTAATAGGCACTTCACCAAAGAAGACATTCAGTTAGCTAACAGATACATGAGGAAATGCTCATGATCATTAGCCGTCAGAGAAATGCAAATCAAAACTACAATGAGATACAATCTCACCCCAGCAAGGCTAGCACTAATCCAAAAAACACAAAATGATAAACATTGGAGAGGTTGTGGAGAGACTGGGATGCTTATACACTGCTGATGGGAATGTAAAATGGTACAGCTCTGGAAATCGATCTGGTGTTTCCTTAAAAAGCTAGAAATAGAACTACCATACAATGCAGCAGTCCCACTCCTTGGACTATATCCTAGAGAAATAAGAGCCATCACACGAATAGATATATGTACACCCATGTTCATTGCAGCACTGTTCACAATAGCAAAAAAATGGAAACAACCTAGGTGCCCATCAACAGATGAATGGATAAACAAATTATGGTACATGCACACAGTGGAATAGCATGTATTGATAAAGAACAATGATGAGTCCATGAAACATCTCACAACATGGATGAATCAGGAAGGCATTATGTTGAGTGAAATTAGTCAGTCACAAAAGGGCAAATATTGTATCAGACCACTACTATAAGAACTCAGGAAAAGGTTTAAACACAGAAGAAAACATTCTTTGATGGTTACAAGGGTGGGGAGGGAGGTAGAGGGAAATTCACTAACTAGATAGTAGACTAGAATTATCTTAGGTGAAGGGAAGGACAACACACAATACAGGGGAAGTCAGCACCACTGTATTAAACCGAAAGCTAAGAAGTTTCCTAACATGACCAAACACTTCAAGGGACAGAGTAACAGAGGCTGGGGCCTGGGGAGCATGGTTTCAGAGACATCTAGGTCACTTGGCATAACAACGTTTATTAAGAAAATGTTCTGCATCCCGTTTTGGTGAGTGGTGTCTGGGGTCTTAAAAGCTTGCTAGCAGCCACCTAAGATGCATCAATCAGTTCCAACCCACCTGGAGCGAAGGAGAATGAAGAACACCAAAGACACAAAGGAAATATTAGCCCAAAAGACGAAAGGGCCACATAAACCAGAGACTCCATCAGCCTGAGATCAGAAAAACTAGATGGTACCCGGCTACCACCAGTGACTGCCCTGAAAGGGAAAACAACAGAGTCCCTGATGGGGCAGGAGAAAAGTGTGGTGTAGAACTCAAATTCACTTATAAAGACCAGACTTAATGGTCTGACTGAAGCTAAAGGAACCCTCAAAGACATGGTCCCTGGACTTTCTGTTAACCCAGAACTAAAACTGTTCCTGAAGCCAACTCTTCAGACAAAGATTGGACTGGAGTATAAAACATAAAATAATACGCATGAAAAGTGTGCTTCTTAATTCAAGTAGATAAAAAAAAAAGTACACGAGACTAAATGTGTAGCTCCTGTCTAGAGGCAGGATGAGAAGGCAGAAAGGGATAGGAACTGGTTGAGTGGACACGGAAACCCAGGGTGGAAAGGGGGAGTGTGCTGTCACATTACAGGCATCGCAACTAGTGTCACATAACAATGTGTATAAATTTTTGTATGAAAGTTAACTTGAGCTGTAAATTTTCACCTAAAGCACACACACACACACACACACACACACACACACACAAATCTGTTTAGTTTTGTGTACCATTCGCACTGTTCCGGTAAGAACAAAATACATAGGCATATACAGGGTACAGAACGGAATACAAACTGGGTAATTTCAGTGATTCTGCATAAAAGTTAAAAGTTCTTATATTTGCATATAAACTGGTGTTGAACAATATAAAGACGGATGATAATATTTATGCTAATAATTTAAAATTTTAATCTTAATTTACTTAGAATCGCATTGCCAGCTGGCCAGTTGCCCTTGATTCCAACTCGTGGCTACCCCATGTGTGTCAGAGAACTGTTTTCCATTGGGTTTTCAATGGCTGATTTTTTCAGAAGTAGATCTCTAGCCTTTCTTGCCAGGCTCCTCTTGGTGAACTTGAACCTTCAACCTTTTGGTTAGCAGCTGAGTACATTAACAGTCTGTATGAACCAGGGGTTCCAGAATGACATTAAGTAACTAAAAACACTATGAGAAGCAAAGAGAGAAAGACCATGGAAGACAGATAAAAGCTTTATATTCTAGTATCTTCAAAAAACAATTTTTTCTTGCTTTCTAGAGATGGGGTCTCACATTTTCATTTTTCACTGGGCTCTGCAAATTATGTAGCAAGCCCTGAGTAAGTGACGTAGCCAAGATTTAATTCTGGCAGCATGGACCTAGAATCTGTGCTCTTATCTACGAAAGTATACATTTTTATTGTAGGATCCAAGGTGATAAAAAGGAGCTAGACTTTACGAGGAATGTCTCTTTACTGGAGCAGATGCCTGCCTCCCATGGTGCAAACCTCACAAGTCCTTAGCAGTGGTGAGGGTGGAGTCCCTTTCCCTCAACTGCAACTGCTGGGTCTGGGTGAGGTTTCTGCAGCCTGCCTAGGGGACGCATGTTCAAAAAAAGTCTAAATAGAGTGGCTACACTATGTGCTGCATTCCAGTTCGTATGTTTTAGTGTCACACTTTTTATTTATTAATCACTATAGTTGGTAATAGGAGCCCTCATGGCAAAGTGATTAAGATCTCAGCTACTAACCAAAAGGTCAGCAGTTCGAATCCACCAGCTGCTCCTTGGAAAGCCTAAGGGGCAATTCTATTCCATCCTATAGGGTTGCTATAAGTCAGAATCGACTCGAAGGCACCGGATTTTTGATTACAGTTGATAATAGTGGTAAATTTTGTTTAATGATCCCTTAAATCCACACGCTAGGCAATTTACATGTGTAAATCTTCCCCACATGCTTAAAAACTGATCTCCTGAATAAACGATAATCAGAGCATTTATGGAAATTGCTAGAGGTCTGATAGAAGGAAGTTGCAAATCATTATTGAAAGCCAGGACTGAATTATGTCCAGAGTTTACCTAGTGGCCAATAGGCTTCCCTTGCCTCCCCTCTGCTGAAGGTTTCCGTGCTTGGCCGTTCTCCATCACATGTTCAGTTGAACTTATTCTCAAAGTGAGATATTATTTAGGACAGGTCCTGGGATTTTTAACATATCTAATAAAGTTGACATCTTTGGAAGTTTGAATTTTATAGGATTTCTTAATTTGTTGAATCTTGACTTAAAATCAAATTCACTGAAACATCTTATAGAGCTCACGAGTCTTACTCAGCAACGTTTTGTTTTAATGAATGTAAGTGATCCAGAAATGGTTTCCTCTAAAAAGTGAAAGAATGTGATGTTCGATGATGCCACTGGTCTTATTCTGGATGATAATAACCTGTTCGAAATTGTTTAGTCTATGCTTTAAACTGCTGTAAAACTCCAACTGTAGGTTCTAAAGGGGACTTGTCAAAGAAAGATAATTCTAAGCAAATGTGGTATTAATCTACATTTGTCTACTTCACCATTGCTAAGATAGTCACATTCATCTTTAGGAATTATATTTGCAGCCTTTGCTATAGCATTTCAAATAATGAATAAATTGGCACACAGCTTCCTTAGGCTCCATGATACGGGTAGTTGTGTATCCTACCTCCCAGACCCAACTGCTCAGAACAATGTTTTAGCACACACTCTTCAAAAGACAATTGGATTTGTTTTCGTACAAAAGACAATTGGAGAGAGAAGGATGGTAAATATTTCCTCAAACTTTTCAGAAGAAATACACAGACACATATAACCCTTTGGAGTATGATTATTCATTAAACGTTGGGCCCTGTGTGTGCATCTTATTTGCCTATTGTCTCTGACTTTAGTTTTGTGCCTTTCTTGTTTTGTTTTGTTTTTGAGCCAACTCGTGCAGATCAGTATAACAGGAAAGTTAAGACCATGGCCTTAGAAGTCCTACGTAAACCAAGCCAACCCAAACCAGTTGCGGTCAAGTAGATTCCAACTCATAGCAACCCCATGTGTGCAGAGAAGAACTGTGCTCCATAAGGCTTTCAAGACTGGGACCTTTCAGAAGCAGATTTCCAAGACTTTCTTCCGAGATGAGTTTGCGTGGATTCAAACCACCAACCTTCTGGTTAGTAGTAGAACACTTATCATGTATAACACCCATATTTCACAACCATTTCCTGTCAATCAGATTCACTTTAGCAAAAAGGACTCTTAGGACTTGTACAAAACTGGTTATAATTTCCAGCACCTCTACTTATTACCTTTGTTACTCTTTGTGCATATTTTCCTAACCTCTCTAAACATCATTTTCTTCATCTATAAATGAAAATAAAAGTACTGTACCTACTCCATAGAGACGTTAAAAAGATTATATGACATAAATATCCATTAAGTGGCACATACTAAATGCTTAATAAATCTATACATGGTATTTATCACACTGTGGGTTCTCAATTATGATACACGTAGAAGGTATTTTGTTCTTAAAAGTAATGCAGAGCTGTGCTGAGGTCTGACCAATCTCTGCTGATAACAAAGTACTACAATTACTAAAAATCAACAGCCGAAATAGTAATTTCTGCAATATATTTCATTTTAAAATGATAAAATACTTGGCCAGCCAAGACACATAATTGCCAGTTACCAAATTAATTTTTTTTCAGTGTAGGCTTTCATTTTATTGGGGAGCTAGACTTGATACATGAAAAGTCAAATCTACATGAAGATATATGAGAATATTGCAGTCCTGTAATGTCTTGATTCATGGGTACAAAGCATTTCAAACCTCTGCTCAGGAGCCTGGTGATTGGAAGTATACGGTGGTCAGCATGGGTATTGATACTGACTCCTGATTTTCTCATGACCTTACACTCTTCAGTACCTGTGCTGACTACTAGCCCAAACCCCCAGAAAACTTGTGAATTTTCCAAAGGTCATCATTACTCAGTATCTGCTAATGCAGCTTGAGAAGCTCCAAATGAAGTACAACTTAGAAACGGTGTTCTTATCTTGTTTATCAGTGATCTAGAGACAGCCTTTCTCCAGCTAATATGAAACCTCAGGCATAGAAGTTTGGACACACACAGACTCACACAAAGGCTCAAATCTTCTTGCTGAATCAGCATAACTAAATGACACACTGGAGGCAAACTGCCCTGTCAGCTACACATCGAGTAATTGATGCTATTTATGATAGACATAAAACTGGAGACACAGAATCTAACAACAGTTAAAAAAAAAAAAAAAAGCTTCCTTGGAATTACCCTTTGGCTTTCTTTGGAAGAGAAATCAGTTTGGCATTATACTGACGTCATCAGGGAGAACAATGCCAGATCCTGTGGTAAAGCTGAATATCCTGTAAGTAAGGGTCATATTGAGACATATTTCACAGCAATTTCCTGGAAATCAGATTTGCTTTAGTGAGAAGGCAAGGAGTAAGCTTGAACAGGAGAAAAAAAAGACTGAACACAGTATGAATCTCCTCTAAGTCATTTTAAACCAAGAATTATGCCACTATTAAGAAAATTATAGAATGTTGCCGACACCTTTAGAAATTTATTGTGAACATGCGATTTCACGTAACTGTGTGATATAGGATATACAATATAGACCTTGTAATGTAGTCATAAGACTATACTCAAAGAGGAGATAATGATAACCCTAGTTATCATGTATTAAGTGCTTCCTATTGTTTTAAACCCCCCACTTGTCTGTTAGTGTCACACTGTGGTGGTTTGTGTGTTGCTGTGATGCTGGAAGCTATGCCACGGTATTTCAAACACCAGTAGGGTCATCTATGGTGGACAGGTTTCAGCAGAGACTCTAGGCTAAGATAGGCTAGAAAGAAAGGCCTGTAATCTACTCCAAAAATTCAAACAACAACAACAAAAAACTAACCCATTACTGTTGAGTCGATTCCTACTCACAGTGACCCTGTATGACAGAGTAGAGCTAGCCTACAGGGTTCCCAAGGAGCTCCTGAGGGATTCAAACTGCCAACATTTTGGTTAGCAGCCGTAGCTCTTAACCACTACACCAAAAATTAGCAAATGAAAACCCTATGGATCACAAGAATATATAGTCCCATATAGAGCTGGAAGATGAGTCCTCGAGGTTAGAAAGGAACAATGGACTCAAGTATGTTGTCTGTCATGAAGATGGTGCAGGACCAGGCAGTATTTCATTCTGTTGTACACAAGGCTGCCATGAGTTAGAGCAGACTCACTGCAGCTAACAACAACAATAATGGTTGTTTTAGATACTTCACATAAGATATGTGAATTAATCCTCACAACAGAACTAAGAGTTAACAGTTTTACTCCCTTTGTGATTGTAGTAATGGAAGCTTGAGATGCGAAGGATAGAAAGAGAAGGAAGAAGTCTACGTGTTACCCTGTATTTGGTAAAACCAAAACAAAACTGAAATGTTAGGGAGTAGTACTGCCCATAAATACCCAGGTGGCCATATGAAAGACATATGAACTATAAACGACATTGGCAGAGGAAAGAGTTGTTTCTTTGTAGATGGAAATTACTGTGCGCAGGCTTAATTTTCATCCTAAACTCATTCATTTCCAAAGTTGCTTCTCCATAACACCTGTGAACGGAGAGATTTAGGAAACCTCCGTATTGGCTATTTGATGTTCCTCTGGATGAAAAAAAAAAAAACAACTCTATGGGCAGCTCTACTCTGTCTTATATGGTCTTTATGAGTCAGAATTGACTCTATGGCAACAGGTTTGGTTTGGGTTTTTGGTTTTGATGAAAAAAGATTCTCAAGAAAGCCCTGAATGGGGGGAGGGTGTTGTGCATCAGAACCACCTACAGGAGCTTTTTCAAACCACACAGTCTTCAAAGTTGATAAGACAAATTCCATTGCTCTGAGAGGAAGAAAGAATTCATTGTGTTAGTACATCAGCTGGGCTTTGAGACTCTAAGACCACACTGTAAGGATAGTGCTTACTCACCTCTTACTGCTTGTAGCCAACAAATATAAAGTCTTATAGCGCAGAGCACTAATTCTCTTCTAAGTGTCCCTTCTCAAGTAAGAGTGGATTTCCATTAGGTCCAGGGTCAGTCTCTCAACATCAAAGTGTTTTCTTAGTGACTTCATTACTTGAAGGCCACTAGAGAACGTTTTCTATCATGCCTGAGACCCCATCAGAAAGTTGGATAGCTAGAAGTTGAGGATATTGCTTTTAATGATCTTAAACTCCCTTTTCCCATCATCCATCATTCAGTTTGTTATACTGAGGTGGCTTGTGTGTTGCTATGATGCTGGAAGCTATGCCACTGGTATTTCAAATACCAGCAGGGTCACCCATGGTGGATAGATTTCAGCAAAGCTTCCAGACTAAGACAGGCTAGGAAGAAAGGTCTGGTGACCTATTTTCAAAAATTAGCCAATGAAAACCTTATGGATCACAACATAATTTTTTTCCGCTTGCTTGCTTTGGACATGCCACCAGAAAGGATCTATTGCTGGAGGAGGACATCATGTTTAGTGAAGTGGAGGGCCAACCAGGGCATGGGAGACTCTCAGTGAGATGGATTGGCATAATAGCCACAATGATAGACTCGAACATGCTAGTGTTTATGAGGATGACACAGGACTGGGCAACATTTTGTTTTGCTGTCCATAAGATCACCATGTGTCAGAGTCAACTCATCAGCAGCTAACAATAAGAAACTCCTTTTCGATTCTGGAATTAGTTCTTTCTTTTCTCTGTGTGCACATACATACCTGCATGTGTTATGTACGTGTGTGTTCATACAGAGAAGTATTTTCTTACTTAAAGAAAGAAAACTGTATTTTATATACGAACTAATTTGCTGTAAAAACACAGGGGGCAGTGATGTTGATGACAAACATGACTGCTTCGACCTCCCACATCTGGCTTCTGCTTTTACAAAATGTATAATTTTACTGAATTTTCGCCCTAGAATTTATCTATAATTTTATTACAGAGGCTGCAGCTGACAATTCTTCAAGAGAAGGTATTTATTACTTGTTAAATGCCTGCTTTGTGCCAAACACTGGATTACCCTCTTTGTGTTCTGTACTGGGTTGAATAGTGTTCCTTAAAATATTTATGTTCTTCAAGAATTTTAGAATGTGACCTTATTTTTTGGTTGCATTCTAAAGGGTTTTTGCGGATATAATTATTTAAGATGAAGTGATACTGGGTTAGAATGGGCCCTAAATGCAGTGTCTGCTGTCCTCGCAAAAAGAAGAAGGTATACAGAGACTCAGAGATCTACAGGAGAAGGTCATGGTTGATGAAGGCAGAGATCTGAGTGATGGAAATACTAGCCAAGGAGTGCCAAGGATTGCTGACAAGCACCAAAAACCAGGAACAGGTAAGGAAGGACTTTTCCCTGGGCCATTCAGAAGTAGTGTGGCCCTACCAACAACCTACTTTCAGACTCCAGAACTGTGAAGTGTTTGAAGACACCCAGTCTGTGGTCATTTGTTGTAGCAGCCTTAGGGAACTAATACATACACATCAGTTCATTTAATTCTCTAGTTACATGCCAGTTATATATATAGCTATATATCTAAGTATATATCAGCTAGTAAGTGATAAAACATTTAGTCAAACCCTGTTTAGTCTTAGAAAAGGATAGTCATGAAACACATCAATCATTTATTCAACAAGTGTTTACTGCATAGACACCATGTGATAGATACCGTTCTGGGCACTGGAGTACAGTAATGAAAAGAAAGAGATAATGATGCAGGACCACACCCCAGCTTGCCTGATCAAAGCTCTGTACCACATCCCTGTTATGTCTAGGATGCTGCTAAGCAGGGCCAAGACTCTACTCTAAATCCATTGCTAAGCATCAACTGTCATCTGGGATTTAAAGTCAGTAGCCTTGATGTCCTATCAGCCCCTTTAGAGGACAATATCATTCCCACGGGGTCCCTAGAATTTCCTGGTCTTTTTTATGCCCCATGGTTGCCACTTCCAGTCCTGAACAACCAGAAAAGTTATGAATGAGTCTATTCCTCAGTTCTTCCCACTCCTCCCACTGCTGCCTCCCAACAGGAGCAGCTGTTTTCTATTACTAACTGGGCTGACAAGGTGCTGGTCTGGTGCAGCGTCTCATTGGCAGGTAATTTTGATGAGGCCCAGAGGTAAGGGGGTGGGTGTCTCTGATGGGTTTCCGGTCCTGTTATCAGCCCTGTCCGGCACCCCCAGACATGGCTGCTGTCTGTACACAGGGTTGATTCTTGGCTCGGGGCCTATGCCTCCTGAGAGCATCAGTCATCTGTCAGGGCTAATCCATTAACTTTTTCTACTTAAGCCAAGAGCTTGGATATGAGGCAAACATCCAGCCCCCCTCTGGCAGAGAACTTGGTCCTTGAACACTGAGTAACCCTGCCAGTCTGTCTGTGCACTCATGCTTTCATTTTTTCTTCTTCTCCTTCTCATTAAAGGAGCAATGCCAACACTGGATAATAGACTCAGGACAGAAAGAAAGCAAATTCTGTGTGAGAAAATCCACCCTTCATGGCCGAGTCATCTGCAAAAGAGTGTACCCAGTGATTTTTTTTTTTACTAGGATGTTGTACTGGTGGCTTCAAACCAGAATTTATATTGCTCTCGGTTTTCAGGAAATACAGGCAGCCTACCAACAAGATTCACAACCTGTTGGTCAGTTTGCCTACTGTGGCGGCTTTCCTGTTGCTACGATGTTGGAAGCTATGCCACCGGTACTTTAAATACTGGTAGGGTCACCCATAATGGACAAGTTTCCCATGGAGCCTCCAGACTAAGACAGACTACGATGAAAGGCATGGTAATCTACTTCCAAAAATTAGTGAAAACCCAATGGATCACAACAAAAATATTGTCCACAGCAATATTTTGCTGGAGGATGAGCCCCCTAAGTTGGAAGGCACTCAAAATACAAAGTGACCACAACAATAGTCTTGGGCATACCAACACTTGCGATAATGGTGCAGCCTGGGCAGTGTTTCTTTACATTGTACGTGTGGCTGCCATGAGTTGATACCCACTGGAAGGCAGCTAACAACAACAAGAAGCAACAAGACTCAGCTAAATAGCTCTCACATCAACTCCCTTTTATCCTAAATAAAGATACTCATCCTGAAAATTTGGGCCCTATTCTACTTACCGGCCTTCTGATGGGTATTTTCAGTAACTGGTTTTCCCTGTTTAGATACAATAAATGTTTGGAAAATATAATAAGATTTACCTTTAAGAAAGAAATAGTTCTTACCCTCATTTGGCTTTGCTAGATCTGAACTCTTTCTTTTTGTGATGACCACCAGATGTCAGGAGACATGGGTGCTTATTCAAACTGTGGGATTAATAGCAATACTCATAATAACAAAATCAACAGAAACATTTAACATTCAGTAGCATTTATCAAGCTCTTACTCTGTGTTAATATGGACTAATGTGTGCATGTTACATACATTATCTGACCTAAACTTTACCATAACTCTTTCTCTCTTACAGATGAGGAAATTGAGCCCAAGAGAGATTAAGTAATTTGTCCAAGGACAAGTGGACAAAGGTGGAATTCACACCCAGGCTTATTATCTGTTTCAAAGCTTCCATCCTCTGTGCCAGCCTGCCCTACTATTACTGCATAACCTTGAACATGGCATGAGTTCACCTTCCTCATGTATTAAACAGGGTGGGGGCAGGGGTTGCATGGCATATTTGTAAATTTCCATATAATTCCATAATCCTTAAGGGAAAAAGGCAGGAAATTGTGGCAGGCTCTAGAATTAAATGAAGCTTACATTAATAGTGATGGAAACGGTCCTATAATTTGTTTACCAACTTCTACGTAATTTAACAAATGTATTATTATTATTTTTTTGTGCCTGACTTGAGTCTCACAATTAATCACCTTATGAAATAGGTAGAATACCCATTGAACCAAACCGGTTGCAGTGGAGTCGATTCTGACTCACAGTGACCCTATAGGACAGAGTAGAAGTTCCCTATAGGGTTTCCAAGGAGTGACTGGTGGATTCAAACTGCCAACCTTTTGGTTAGCATTGGTAGCTCTTAACCACTGTGCCACCAGGGCTCCATAGGTAGCATAGGTAACACTCTTCTGGTTTTATAGATGAGGGTATTGAAGCTCAGAGGTTTACTTGCCTGCTTCTCCTAGCCTCATTGCTCTCCCTCCTTCACATCCAAGTTTATGGCTTGGATAAACGGAGAATTCTACATAGGAGCTAGGCGAATGGGACTTTAGACTGACTTTAGACTATTTTAGCTAAATTATTTCCATGTAGCGAAAATACAAACTCAGCCTCAGAGCTTTCCTTCTGCATGCAAACGTACTGTTGCTGGTCTCCAATGGAACTTTCTGAGGGACTGACTTCAGAGATGAGTTGTATTAATAAAGCCCGTTGCCTTCAAGTCTATTCTGACTCATGGCAATCCCATGTGTTACAGGGTAGAACTGCTCCATAGGTTGTTCGTGACTGTAATTTTATAGAAGCAGATCACCAGGCCTTTCTTCTGCTGCAACTCTGGATGGGTTAGAATGGCCAACCTTTTGGTGAGCAGCTCAGCACAAACCATTTTCCACCCAAGGACCTTATTAATAAAGAGCTTAAATAGAACTTTTACTCGTGATTCTCTGGTTACCATAATTTGAGGAAAGCCTTTTTCAGGCAAAGAGGAAGTTGAACTCCTGCCAGGAACCCTTTGCTTTCAGTCTGTCCCCTTCAAACAGAGACATAAAGTCTCCTCGGTTCCCTCATCCCCGGTCATTTTCTCAGCTCAGCCATAGGCAGACGTTCCTGCTGACTGGCTCTTTCAAAACAGTAGAGCAGCAGAGCCTAGTACTGAACAGAAGCAGCCTAAGTTGCAGATTTCTGTGCACGTTTTTCATGGCCACTGCTCTGGGTTCCTCTTTGGATGGACATCTAGAGGCGTACAACACCTACCCTAACTGTACTCCATCCACCTGTGTATCCATGGTTAGCACTGGCACACTATGTAGATTTTTTGGTGAAGGCTTTCCCAGAGAAGTCATTTGAAAGATCTCTGGCATTCTCAGCATCCTAGTCCTGATGGACATGAGACAGATAAGGCAGAAAGAGAGCAAGAAGCACAGGGCTAGATGGAACTGCTGCTGAGAGGCCGCTCAGCACATTGGGAGAGACTGACAGAGAGTTGCTCTTGTTTCCCACTGTGTCCTCCTTCATGCTCTCCCAGAGAACCAAATGTGGGCTCCCCAGTGAATGCAGTAGGGATCTGACAGCTCTCACATCAGCTCATTTTATCCATCACCCCACAAAATGCTTTGCATTTAGTTGCAGGGATGACCCTTGAACCCAAACTCTGAGCCAGGGCTCATTTTAATCCTCCATATTCTCCTTAAGGAATCTACACAGCTAAGAGGGTCCCATGACAGATACCTTCTGGACTGGGCTTAATTCCCTTGTAATTCATCTTCTCTGCTTGGGAAAATGTACACAGTGTCCTCAGGAAAGTGCCCTTCTTAACCAGCAAAGGCATTGAGGTTAAGTGGACAAATTGCATGTCATCCCCGAAAAGCCCCCCAGACTGGGGAGTGAGCAAAGACTCAGCTTTGCAAACACCCACGCCTCTTTCACACCACACATTAAAGTCCGGGCATGTGTGACTCATCTGCTTCTCTTCCTCAGGTTAGAGAAAATGAACGCCCAGCCGTTAGCTGTGTGGGAAGGGCTTGGTGGAGGCTAGGAGAGCATGTAACAGATTTCGCAAGTGATAAGGAATGAGCAGATGATAGGACCAGAGTGGGGGTACTTTGAAAATGTGGATGGTGTAGGTTATTGGGGTACTTATTTTTTTATTGTGAGAAAATGCACATTCACACACACTTATACACACATACATGCATATACATACACATACATGCATATACATACACATACATGCATATACACACACATACATGCATATGCACACACGCATGCATATACATGCATACACACATACACATACGTACATATACACACATACTTGCATACACTCATGCTTATACACATATACATGCATATACACACATGCATACACACATACATGCATATACTCACACACATGCATATACATACATGCATGCATACACACATACATGCATATACACACATACGTGTATACACACATGTGCACACACACAGGCTGGAAGTCTCAAGAGCTAGGTGTGCACGCATGTCTTCTTTTGCATACACTTCTCCATATTTTGTCAGCTTTCCTTACAGCTTCATATGTGTATCCTAGTGTACAGTCAGCCTCGTTAACAGCATTGAGGTGCCCTTATAAGTGGCAGTGGCTTATAAGTGGCTTATCTTCAGGGACTCTGGCTAGATCCAAACATCTTCAACATCTCTATCCTTGGTGTGCCTTAAACTTCACAATTAGAAATCCATTTTTGTGTTTTAATTACATAAATCTTCACATTCTAACAGTAGCAAGGAACTCAATGAAGTGCTTAGGCCATAGAGTCAGAACGTTCTGTCTGGATTAAATTCCTGACCAAGCATGTGATGTTAACCTTTATTTGTAAACATGGGTAATGAAATTGTACCATCTCAAGGGCTATTTAGGAGGAAATGAGCACAAGGCCTCCTTATGAAAGTCACCAATACCATGGTCATTGTCATCCTCACCATAAACAAACCTCCATCAATTGTATGAATCAGTCAACTCTCAAAGCTGCATTTCACACCTAGTTGCATCCACGCTAGACTTGTCCAATGCCAGTGATGGGACCTTACTGCCTCTTGAGATTGCCAGATAATTTTTCAAAAGTTGTAATTGATAGAAAGTTCTTACATGACGTCTGATGTGCCCCCTTTTTCTGTCTGTAAATTTTAGTTAGAGCCCCCAAAGCAAAGGCACACAAGCCAGTGATAGCCCTTCCAGAGTCTGAAGAATCTGCATTGATGCACACCCCTCTTCATTCTCCATTGTCCTCTCACCTGTCCCCAACACACTGCACTTGGGTGTCCTCACCCTGCAGGCAACACCGCTTGTACCTATGCTGTTGCTCAGTGTCCTCTGAGATTTTCTAACTCCTTGAATTCAGGTTTTTTTTTTTTTTTTTAATTGGAAGGAAACAAATGCTAACCAATAAATGTCCACTTTCCCATCACTAAAAATGAGTAACTGTTAATATTTTTTTCATATCTACCTTACAGATAAGGTTGAGGCCTCTATAATTCCCTCCTCAAATGCATTCTCGTCCATTCCAGAGCTAATCATTAAAAAGAATTTAGTGTGTATCAAGTTCCATATATTTACCTTGTAAATATAACACACACGTGATAGACCTATATATGTATTAGATATGGATATATCACACACACACATATACAACAACTAGTTGTCGTTGATTTGATTCCAACTCATGTCAACCCCATGTATGTCACAGTAGAGCTGTGATCTACAGTGTTTTCAGGACAGCTTTTTCAGAAGTAGATTGCCTGGACTTTTTTCCAAGGTGCCTCTGGGTTAACAACCAAGTGCATTAACTACTTGCACGACCCAGGGACTCTATTTTATATACATATATATATATACACACACACAAAATACAAACACACATATACACGTATAGATGTATATGTATATATATAATTAACAAAAATATATACTTTGTGTGTATTATTTAAATTAAATAGGATATATTTAAAGTTTTCTAACTTGCTTTCTTATTTTATATTATATTTTCAAGATAGAGTCATGATAATATACATTTTGTTCCTTTATATCTTCAATATATTTTATTATGTCAGTACACCACAATCTATACATTTATTTATTTCCACTGCCTGTAGACATCTGGGTTATGTGTACCTTTTTACTATACCACTGTTGTACTAAGCACTCCTGTACATCATCACACGTGACTTTTGGGAAATACATGCACACAGAGCTTCTCTGGGGTAAACATACACACTAAGGCATAGAGTACGCGCATTGCTGGAGTACCGTCATGCCCTTCATGGTGGTTCTCCTAACTTAGACTCTGACTTACCAGCTCTAAATGAGTCTTAGTACCAATTTCCACACATCCTCAGCCAAACGTTGGTAGTTTTGTTAGTCTGGTAGTTCTCAAGGTGTATCTTAGTGTTCTGAATTTCCCTGATCATTTGCATAGTCAAGTGTGTGTTCATATTTTCCCCACTCAGTTTTCCTTTTCTGAGAACGACCCATGAAAATACTTTGTCCACTTTTTATTAGATTCTTTTATTTTTTAGATTTGATGGATCGTCTTTGCATTCATTATATACGCTACACGTATCTTCTTTCGGTCTGCAGCTTTGTACTTTTATTTATACACGTTTTTATGCAGAGGTTTGACAGTTTTTTTTTTTTTAATGACTTTGGCTTTAGGTTAATTAACCTTTCCCTACTTTAAGGTTTTAGAGATATGTACATACGTTTTCATCCGGTAACTTTAAAGTCATTTTTAAGTTTTAATTTATTTTATTGGAAATATGAGGCAAGGATATATATTATCCATACTTTATGTATACTATTGTTATTATTAATTTTATCTTTAACCGTGTCCACTTTAGACTTTATTCCACCTATTGAGTTCTTATTTTAATAACTATAATTTTCTTTTTAAGATTTTAGATTGATTGGTTATCATATCTATTGATTTTTAGAACCCACCTGTTTTGTTCCATAATTACTTATTTTCTTTTATGGGTAGTTTACTTCCTTTAAGGATTTTTTAAGACTTTAAGGTCATTGAAAGATTTTTCCATTTCTTTCATTGTTTTCTGAAATGAATTTCTCTTGAAATTGTTTATTTTGTTGGCTCTCTTTCCCATGCACTTTTCTTCCTGTACTTTGGGATTTGTGTTTCCAGCCTCATCTTGTGTAGGAGATGTTTTCCTTCTGCTTCTCTCATCGTACTTATCCTTCCCAGCATGGCCCTCCTACCCTTTCCCACACCAGCAATCCAGAGCTAGGTCTTCAATTTGCCTCTCATTCTCTGCAGTCATTGAAGTAGCACAAGCAGCCGCTGAGCCAGTAGAAGGGCTGGTTATCCTCCTCCTCCCACCACTTCATTGTGAGCTCTGAGCCCAGGCCCAGGCCATTGCTGCATTATGTTTAGCTCCTTTCTTTCACCACAGAGCCCAGAGCCAATGAATTTACTTTAGGTCCCATTCAATGTATGCCGAGTTTTGCGCACCATGATCCCACAAGAATCAAACTTAATGGTATGCATTTTTCTTCCTCTCTGGCCCACCAAAAACAAAACAAAACAAAAAAAAAACAAACTAAACCCATTGCTGTTGAGTTGATTCTGACTCACAGTGACCCTATAGGATAGAGAAGCTCTGCCCCATAGGATTTCCAAGGAGTGGCTGGTAGATTTGAACTGTCGACCTTTTGATTAGCAGCCAAACTCTTAACGGCTGCACCACCAAGCCTCCACCTCTGGCCCACAGTGAGGTTTATCTCATTTTTGAAACTAGCTATATGGTTTGTTTTCACTTAGAATATGATTTAATTTTTTTTTAATTAAAAAAAAATACGTTAAACCTTCAGAGGGGAGGGAACGTTCTGACCAGAAATTTGGGATGGTGTGTTTTTAACTTTGTGAACTACTGCCAAACAAACTGCCTTAGTCAGTCACAATGAATGAAGGAAAGCATAAAGCCAAACCATCAAATTCCCACTTCTGGCGCTGCAGCCTGTAATAGATCAGAGCAGTGGCTCCCAACCTGCTGAATCAGAGTGATCAGGAGCTTCTGACTGGTGTATCTACGGAAGAGCCAGGCAAATCTATACTTTTTTTCTAAAGTTCCCAAAGTTGATTCTTATGCTTAGCCAGATTTGGGAATCACTGATCTAAAGGAATGTGCTCTGGGCGAAGGAGTCAGAAAACATGATGTTCAGTTCTTAAAATCCATCTAAATTTGATTGAGCCATGACCTGTGTGGTCTTTGAGTCTCTCAGATGTGAAATGAAAGAGTTGTGTGGTTCCTGAGAGCCTTTTATATTCTAAATATACTTATTTCTATTCTCAGTTGTTGTTAGTTGCCTTTGAATCAGTTCTGACTGATGGCAACCTAATGTACAACAGAATAAAATGTATCTCCTGTGCCATCTTCATGATCATTGATATATCCAAGCCCACTTTTGTGGCTGTGGTGTCAATCAATCTTGTTGAGGGTTTCCCTCATTTTTGCTGATCCTCTACTTTGCCTAATATGATGTCTTTTTTTTAGGGATTGATCTTTCCTGATGATGTGTCCAAAGTAAACAAGTCAAAATCTCTACATCTTTGTTTCTAAGGTGCATTCTGGTTGTATTTCTTCTAAGGCTAAGTTGTTCATTCTTCTGGAAATCCATGGCATATTCAATATTCTTCACCAACACTACAACTCAAATATGTCATTTTTTCTGTCTTCTTTTTCATTGTCCAGCTTTAGCATGCATATGAGTTGCACACTTTTTCCAATTTTGAAGCAGGAATTATGTCCTAGTTTTGTTCAAATGACTGCCTCTTGATCCATGTATAGATTCCCCAAAAGCAAAATCAAACATTCAGGAATTCCTATGCTTTGTAATGTTATCCATAATTTGTTATGCTCTACACAGACAAATGCCTTTCCATAGCCGTTAAAACACAAGTAAACATCTTTCTGGTACCCTCTGCTTTCTGCCAATACATCAACAATGGTATTCAGTCCATTTGACAACAACAATGATGTCCCCCATTCTATATCCTCTTCCAAGGAGCCTTGGTGGTACAATGGTTAAACGCTTGCTCAGCTGCTAACCAAAAGAGTAACAGTTCGAACCCACCGGACACTCTGGAGGAGAAAGATGTAGTAGCCTACTTTCATAAAGATTACAGCCGAGGAAACCCTATGCCCCTATGGGGCAGCTCTACTCTGTCCTATAGGAATGTTATGAATCAGGATCAACTCAATGGCAATGGGTAGCGTTTACATCCTCTTCTGAATCTGGCTTAAACTTCTGGCAGTTCCCTGTCATTGCACGGCTACAGCCATTTTTGAATTTATTTTGGTACTTTTGGCAGCAACATCACACTCTTGACTCAGATTGAGATTGCTGTCAATCAAAACCCATAGGTCATTTTCCATGTGTCACCATCATGTCAGTTTCTCTCCAGTCTGCAATCGCTTTTTGCACAAAGGGCTTTGCATTTTTCCTGCTTAAATTTATTTAAAATTAGTAAAGCTACTTTTTATTAAACTACTCTGAGAAAGTAACATGATCATATCCCATGTGTATAGCTCAATAATTTTTTTTTTCCAATTACACTTGTGTACCCAGGGCAAACAACAGAATATTTCCAGAACTCCAAAAGCCCTCCTTTGTTCCCTTTTCCAGTCATCACCCATCTCCCTGTGATAAGCTCTATTCTGACTACAAACATTAGTTTTGCTGTTCTGGGGCATTGTATTTGGAATCATACAATATGTACTGTTTTGGTCATGCTTCTTTTGCTATATATTATGTTTCTGATATTGATGCCTAATACTGCATGGGGTTATAGATTATTAGCTCTCATTGTATTCCATGGTGTAAAGTATAACCACAGTTTATCCATTCTTCTGTTTATGGGCCAAAATTATTGCCATCAAGTCTATGCCAACTCATAGTGGCCCTACAGGACAGAATAGAACTGCCCCATAAGTTTTCCAAGGCTGTAAACTTTATGGAAGCAGACTGCCACATCTTTCTCCCACAGAACAGCTTATGGGTTCAAATTGCCAACTTTTGGTTAGCAGCTGAGCTCTTAACCACTGTGCTACCAGGGCTTTTTCTTTTGATGGGCATTTGGGTAATTTCTAGTTTGGGCTATTATGGACCATGTTACTATGAACATGTTAGTAAATGTGTTTTGGTGAACATGTGTATGCATTTCTCTCGGGTATATTTAGCAAAACGTGTATCACTGAGTCATAGCTTATGTGTATGTTTCATTTCAGTAGATACTGCCACACAGTTTTCCAATGTAGCTGTATCAATTTCGCGCTCATCAAGAGTGTATGAGTGTTCTAGTTGCTCCACCATTTTGCTACACTTGGTATTATACATATTTTTCATTTAGTTATTGTGTCTTGTGGTATCACATTGTGTTTTAATTTGTATTTACCGACTATTAATGAAGTTGAAAAGGAGCCCTGGTGGTATAGCAGTTATTAAACACTCATCTGAAAATTGAAAGGTCAGTAGTTTGAGCCCACCAGCTACTCCACAGAAGAAAGATGTGGTGGTCAGCTTCCATAAAGATTACAGCCTTAGAAACTCTACGGGGCAGTTCTATTCTGTCCAATCAGATTGTGATGGTTAAGATAGATCTCACCAAATGGAATATACAGGAATCAAATCAACTACATCTGTGGAAAGAGATGATGGAGGATTATAATGAAGTGTGCAAAGACCTGGAGCTAGAAAACCAAAAGGGAAGGACACACTTGGCATTTCTCAAGCTGAAAGGACTAAAGAATAAAAATTCAAGCCTTGAGTTGCAATATTGAAGGATTCTATGGGCAAAATGTACTGTGTCAACCAGTACTACTGCTTCATATAGGTTGCAGCAGTACAGAGACAGGGAACTGCCAGAAATTCAAGTCAGATTCAGAAGAGGATGTGAACGAGCGATATCATTGCTGATTTCAGATGGATCTTGGCGGGAAGCAGAGAATACCAGAAAGATGTTTTCCTATGTTTTATTGACTATGCAAAGACATTCAACTGTTTGGATCGTAACTAATTATGGATAACATTGTGAGGAACAGAAATTGCAGAACACTTAATTGTGCTCATCAGGAACCTGTATATAGACCAAGAGGCAGTTGTTTGAACAGAACAAGGGGATACTGTGTGGTTTAAAATCAGTAAAGTTGTGAGCCAGGGTTGTATCCTTAGACCGTATTCATTCAATCTATATGCTGAGCAAATAATCTGAGAAGCTGGACTGTATGAAGAAGAACTCGGCATCAGGATTGGAGGAAGACTCATTAACAATACATGATATGTAGTTGACACAACCTTTCTTGCTGAAAGTGAAGAGGAATTGAAGCATTTGCTGATAAAGATCAAAGACTACAGCCTTTAGAATGGATTACACCTAAACATAAAGAAAGCAAAAATTCTCACAACTGGACCAATAAGCAACATCATGATAAATGGAGAAAATATTGAAGTTGTCGTGAATTTCATTATACTTGAACCCACAATCAATGCCCATGGAAGCAGCAGTCAAGAAATCAAATGACATATTGCATTGGGCAAATTTGCTGCAAAGGACCTCACTAAAGTATTAAAAAGAAAAGATGTCCCTTTGAGGACTAAGGTAAGCCTGACCCAAGCCTTGCTATTTTCATTTGCTTCGTATGCATATTTTTTTTCATATGCATGCAAAAGCTGGACGGTGAATAAGAAAGGCTGAAGAAAATTGATACATTCGAATTACGGTGTTGGCAAAGATTATTGAATTCCTTGAATTCAATATTTGAATATTGAATTCTGGACTGCCAGAAGAATGACCAAATCTGTCTTGGAAGAAGCACAGCCAGAGTGCTCCTTAAAAGCAAGGATGGCAAGGCTTTGTCTTATGTACTTTGAACTTGTTAACAGGAGGTACCAGTAGAGGATCAGCAAAAAAAGAGGAAGTCCCTCACTGAGATGGATTTACACAGTGGCTGCAACAATGGGCTCAAGCATAGCAAAGATTGCGAGGATGGTGCATGACTGCACAGTGTTTCGATCTGCTGTACATAGGGTCTCCGCGAGTCAGAACTGACTGGATGGCACCCAACAACAACAATGATCAGGTATTGAAAACTTAGAGTAAACTGGTTTTTAAGGTGATAAACTAATCATTGCTAGAAGATTCAACTAACATTTTCAAGATTATGGTAGAAGGCTTTATGACATTAGATAGAAAGTTGAACAACATAATATAGAAGGCCCCATGCTATTCTAAGATTCTATGTTTTTTATACTTTTATACTTTTTTAATATACAAAATTCATTAAAAAATAAAATAAATTTTTAAAAATGAATTTTGTGTATTAAAAAAAGTGCAAATAGCCTTGTAAAATAGATATTCTTTAAGTTTTCCTAAGCATAATAGTATTGGAAACAAAGTCATGCACTCAATCACCAAGTCATTTTCGCCTCTCTCATCGATGGCACTGGGTTTTCATCAAATGAAATAGCAATACATGAGACGTAAGAAAGAAAAATCTACATTGACAGGCAGAAATGTAAAATCTGTCCTTAACTCTGCCAAATTTTAGAGAGTTAACTCTACTTTGTTAAGTCTCTAATGTAATTTTATTGGAATGGGAATACTCTAACTCAACACCTATTTCCCTATTTCCTGACTTAGAGAGAAGTTGTTAACGTAACTTGCCAGATTCCAGAGCCCAGCTTAGGTTAAAATCACTATTGCCTTAAAATGGTGTAGCTCTCTCTCCTCTATTTGTTTCTTTTGTGTCAGATCTTCGTATATTCAAATACTTTCCCTTTCATTTGTCTCCCTACAGGATTAAAGTTACTCCTGGTGGCCTAATCCAAGGATGTTATAAACCGCTGACTATCAGACTTACAAGAGATGTTAGAAATCATCTAGCCCAAATTTCCACTTCATAGACAAGGAAGCTAAATGGCAAAACAATTGCTAACATTAGAGTTGGGATAAGCTGCCATGTTTTCTCACTCAAAATTATACCATTCGTCTGTATCATCCTTGTCTTCATGACAGTAGTCCCTGCGCCATCACCAGTCCTTGAAAATGATTTAGTTAACATAGGGTGAGCCATATAGTTCTTGGAATGATGACAGATGATTGTGTATGGGCTGGAAGGAATCATGGGGAAAGGAATACCCTACTTCTACTCTACCATAAGCAAAGGGATCCAGGTATCCAAATGCTAGGGTGACCAGCTACATACTCCAAATTTAGAGCCCTCCAGGAAGTCTGGCAAAACAAAACTAACATGTTCTACTTGAATTACAGATATGGCTCAAATATGCACTCTCCTTGTCCAAAAAAACAAAACGATAATCCAAGAAAGAAAAAGACATTTTCTTCCGACATGGACTGGTAGAATTTGTTTCCCCTCTAAATATAGTTTTATTTTCTAAATCAAGCCTGCAGAGATTAACAGAAAGATTAGGAAACTTGGTTCAGAAAAAGTGATATACAATGTTTCAGATCTGATTCAGAACTGGGATCTTGGCTTTCTTCTGGAGACGGTGACCTTTCATTTTGTATAGTTGTCTTCTTTTAGCTGTCACTGGATACTCTGATGTTAGAGGGAATTTAATATCAAAGAAAGTGAATTTGAATTATAAAGGAAACAAATAGTTGTTCTTAATGCCTAGACACAGATTGAATGTATTAGTGCAGATCTTACAAAAATTTCCTACAGATATTAATACATGGAGATTCCTGAGTTTTAATCACTCTAAATTGTGTGCCTAAGTCTTTATTCCCAATTTCCCACAAATAATTTTCAGAGTAAATGAACAGAATGTTTTATGGCTAGAAAACACTTTCATACACAACACCTCATTGGATCTTGATGATAGCCCAATAAAGCATGTTGGGAAGGAACTAGGAAAACTAAGGCTGCAGCAAGTTTTGTTATTTTCCAACAAAAAATAGTGTAATCAGAAGAATTTGGTACTAACTCTAGGACTTCTGATTAAAACTCTGATGTCTTTTCACTACAAACTTTTGGTTGTGTGAACATGAAAAGAAAAATATTAGGTTAAAGAGTTGCATCACTTTTTCTCTTTATTTATTGTTCAGAAAAAATCAGTTCTCCTGCATTTTAATTCTCAATGTCTACATTTAGTATAAAGAATTCTAACAATGCTTTGTTTTTAAATCTGTGAAATAAATGCCTGTCGTAAATGTTTGGCTATTACTCTAGTTTTATAAATGATGATTATGAGTTTCAAGTGTGTATGTGATTTATGCCAGTTCATTGGTGCTCAACCAGGACTCACAACTCCAAGTCCACAATTCTAAATCTCACCAATTCTGGAGACAGCCCAAGATGTTGGCTTAGTCAGACATGCCATGCCGTCCCTCTACAGCAAAGACCCAAGAAGCCAAGGCAAACAGATACAGATGACAATCCTGGAAGCCTGAGCATCAAATGGAAGGATAACAAATTAGATCAGGAGGTGGGACCCAGATGGCGGAGTAGTCAGACGCTTCCAGTGATCCCTCTTACAACAAAGATCTGAAAAAACAAGTGAAATGATTACATTTACGACAAGATAGGAGCCTTGAACATCAAAGGCAAAGTTAGAAAATGGACTGAACAGTAGGGGAAGGTAGAGATGGTTCAGAAGTAGAGAGGAATTGCCAGACCTGAATTGCTGGGAATCCACAGACACCATTCCCGGGAGCAACTGCAGTGGGCTGGTGGTAGTGTACAGCCTCAGTTTCCTCAGGGAGAAACTGCCAGCCACACAGCATACTCACACCTCCGGAACCAGAGAAGAACAGCGCTCTCAGGAAAAGCTAAGAACTTGCCCCCAGCCCCCGAGCTGAATTCCGTGGCTGTTGAATTCCCTGGGCCTGAGCTCGGTCCTGCTGAGTGATCTGAGCCATTCTCCCAGCCTTGGAGAAGGAATAGATTCACAACTGGGGAAAAGATAATCTGTCAACTCCACTAACCTGGGGAGCTCAGGACAGAAGTAGCTCCTGTCCAGGCATAAACGATCCATGGACTTTGAGTAGTTTTTCCCTCTCATGGATCTCTGTGGGCCTATTTCAGAAGAATACACCCTCCTTGGCAGACTGCAACTGTTTCAGCTGTACAGTGGAGAGGTGACTGTTTGATATTTGACACTGCTTTGCTTATCAAACAGGGTCGTTACCTACCCCACATCAGGGGCCTAAGGACAGGTGGCTCCACTCAGGTCACCCAGCCACCTGTGAGAGGGATCCAAGGATAACTGGTACCTCCCAGTCCTTACAACCAAAAGCATTGGGTGCCCATGGTCTGTCTGCACAAACTACCCACCTGTGTGCTCTAGGGAACAGAGACATGTTTTCCACACAGACACTTGGGGGTTGATTGTCAGCCCCCTGCCTTGTTCAGAGCATGACCCCCTGTTGCAACAAGATACTCATACCTACACCAAACACCCTTGCCCCTCTAAGACTGTAGGACAGAGCCAGCACCACACACTTGATAACGAACAACCTGGACACCTGGGCTGAATCCATACAAGAAAAGTGAATGGACTCCTAGGCTGATACACCTGATGACAGCTCTAGCCACCTGGTGACAGGACATTAGCGCTTCAAAGGTGAAAATAATCAAGCTAGCTCAATCAAGCAACCTGTCTGGGCATATCAAAACAAAACAAAGCAAGAACCTAGGATATGGTAAGCAAACCCAAAATAAACTAATACAATAACTTATAGATGGCTCGGACACAAGAGTCAATATCAAATCACATAAAGAAGCAGACCATGATCACTTCAACAAGCTCTCAAAACAAAGAATCAAGACATCTTCCAGATGAAGGTGCCTTCCTGGAATTACAGGATGCAGAATAAAAAAGATTAATATACAGAACTATTCAAGACATCAGGAACGAGATCAGAAGGGAGATCAGGCAATATGTGGAACAAGCCAAGGAACACACAGATAAAGCAGTTGAAGAAGTTAAAAGTTACTGAAGAACATAATGAAAAATTTAATAAGCTGCAAGAATCCATAGAGAGACAGGAATCAGAAATTCAGAAGAGTAACAGTATAACTACAGAATAAGACAACTCAATAGAAAGTCAGAGGAGCAGAACTGAGCAAAAGGAAAGCAGAATTGGCAAGATTGAAGATAAAGCACTTGACACCAATGTATTTGAAGAAAAATCAGATAAAAGAATTAAAAAAAAAAATGAAGAAACCCTAAGAATCATCTGGGACTGTATCAAGAGAAATAACCTACAAGTGATTGGAGTACCAGAACAGGGAGGAATAACAGCAAATACAGAGAATTGTTGAAGATTTGTTGGCAGAAAACTTCCCTGATACTGTGAAAGAAGAGAAGATATCTATCCAAGATGCACATTGAACTCTGCATAAGGTAGTTCTTAAAAAAAGGCATCAAGATGTATTGTAGTCAAAATTGCCAAAACCAAAGATCAAGAGAGAATTTTAAGAGCAGCTAGGGAAAAAAGAAAAGTCACCTACAAAGGAGAGTCAGTAAGAATAAGCAGAAACCATGCAGAAAGAAGACAGTGGGATGACTTATATGAAGCATTGAAGGAAAAAAAATGCCAGCCAAGAATCATATATCCAGCAAAATTTTCTCTCAAATTTATGAAGGCAGAATTAGGACATTTCCAGATAAATGGAAGTTTAGGGAATTCATAAAAACCAAACCAAACCTACAAGAAATGCTAAAGGGAGTTTTCAGGTTAGAAAATCAATAATATCAGGTATCAACCCAAGATGAGAACACTGGACAGAGAAATCAGATGTCAACCCAGATAGGGAAATCACAAAAATATATCAAGATAAAAAAAAAAATGCTCAAAACAAGGAAACAGTGATGTCATTATGTAAAAGAAGAAAACATTAAAACAATAAAGAGGGATTAAGAAATGTAGTCATAGGTCTTCCATATGGAGGGGAAGACAAGGCGATATAAAGAAATGAAAGTTAGGTTTAAACTCAGAAAAATAGGGGTAAATATTAATGTAACCACAAAGGAGACTAATAACCCTACACATCAAAATAAAATACAGGAAAAAAATAGAGGCAGCAGGAACAAAATCAACAAGAATGAAGAAGAGGAAAAGACAATATATAAAGAATAACTACTCAGCCCAAAAAAATAAGTGGGAAAAAGAAACTGTCAACAACACAAAAAAGGCAACAAAATGACAGGGGTAAAATCATACCTTTCCATAATTACATTGAATGTAAACGGATTAAATGCACCAAGAAAGAGATAGAGAGTGGCAGAATGGATTAAAAAAACACGATCCATCTATATGCTGCCTACAAGAGACAAGCCTTAGACTTAGATACATAAACGAAAACTCAAAGGATGGAAAAAAAATATACCAAGCAAAGAACAATCGAAAAAGAGCAGCAGTGGCAATATTAATTTCTGAAAAAATAGACTTTAAAGTTAAATCCACCACAAAGGATAAGGAAGGACACTATATCATGATTACAGGGGCAATATACCAGGAAGGTATAACCATATTAAATATTTATGCACTCAATGACAGGGCTGCAAGATACATAAAACAAACTCTATCAGCATTGAAAAGTGAGACGGCTCCACAATAATAGTAGGAGACTTCAACACACCACTTTCGGTGAAGGGCAGAACATCCAGAAAGAAGCTCAATAAACAGACGGAAGATCTAAACGGTACAATCAACCAACTTGACCTCATAGACATATACAGAACACTCCACCCAACATCAGCCAAGTATACTTTTTTTCCAACCTGGATGGAACATTCCCTGGAATAGACCACACATTAGGTCATAAACAAGCCTTAGCAGAATCCAAAACATTGAAATACTACAAAGCATCTTCTCTGACCATAAGGCCATAAAGGTGGAAATCAATAACAGGAAAAGCAGGGTAAAGAAATCAAACACTTGGAAACTGAACAATACCCTGCTCAAAAAAGACTGGATTATAGAAGACATTAAGGATGAAATAAAGAAATACACAGAATCCAATGAGAATGAAAACACTTCCTATCAGAACCTTTGGGACACAGCTAAACAGTGCTCAGAGGTCAATCCATATCAATAAATGCACACATACAAAAAGAAGAAAGAGCAAAAAGCAAAGAATTATCCGTACAACTTGGACAAATAGAAAGAGCAAAGAAAGAAACCTTCAGTCACCAGAAGAAAGCAAATAATAAAAATTTGAGCAGAATTAAATGAAACAGAGAACAGAAAAAAAAAATGAAAAGAGTTAACGAGACCAGAAACTGGACTTAGAAAAAATTGACAAAATTGATAAACCACTGGCCAAGCTGACAAAAGAAAAACAAAAGAGGAAGCAAATAACCCAAATAAGAAATGGGATGAGCAATATCATGATAGACCCAACTGAAATTAAGAGAATCAGATTAGATTAGAAATTGCACTCTAACAAATTTGAAAACCTAGAAGAAATGGATGAATTTCTAGAAACACACTACCTACCTAAACTAACACAAACAGAGGTAGAACAACTAAATAAACCCATAACAAAAGAAGAGACTGAAAAGGTAATCAAACCCCACCTCCCCCCCCTGCCCCCCGCCCAAAACACACACCAAAAAAAATGCCCTGGCCCGGATGGCTCACTGCAGAGTTGTATCAAACTTTCAGAGAAGAGTTAACACCGCTACTACTAAAGGTATTTCAGAGGATAGAAAAGGATGTAGTACTCCCAAACTCATTCTATGAAGCCAGCATATCCTTGATACCAAAACTAGGTAAAGACACCACAAAAAAAGAAAATTACAGACTTATATCCCTCATGAACTTAGATGCAAAAATCCTCAACAAAATTCTAGCCAATAGAATTCAACAATATTTCAAAAAAAAAATAATTCACTATGACCAAGTGGAATTCATATCAGGTATGCAGGGATGGTTCAACATTAGAAAAACAATTAATGTAATCCATCATATAAATAAAACAAAAGACAAGAACCACATGATTTTATCAATTGATTGAAAAAAAATTTTTTTTTTCTCTTGAGAAAAGGCATTTCACAAAGTCCAACAGCCATTCATGATAAAAACTCTCAGCAAAATAGTAATAGAAGGAAAATCCCACAACATAATAAAGGGCATTTATACAAAGCCAACAGCCAACATGTGCCTAAACGGAGACAGTCTGAAAGCATTCCCCTTGAGAACAGAAACCAAGGACAAGGATGCCCTTTATCACCACTCTTATTCAATATTGTGTTGGAGGTCCTAGCCGGAACACTTAGGCTAGGTAAAGAAATAAAGGGCATCTGGATTGGTAAGGAAGAAGTAAAAGTATCTCTGTTTGCAGATGACGTGATCTAATACACAGAAAACCCCAAAGAATCCTCAAGAAAACTACTGAAACTAACAGAAGAGTTCAGCAGACTATCAGGATACAAGATAAACATACAATAATCAGTTGAATTCCTCTACACCAACAAAAAGAATATGGAAGAGGAAATCACCAAATCAATACCATTTACAGTAGCCCCCAAGAAGATAAAATACTTAGGAATAAATCTTACCAGAGATGTAAAAGACTTATACCAAAAAAACTAGAAGACATTACTGAAAGAAACCAAAAGAGACCTACGTAAGTGGAAAAATATACCTTCCTCATGGATAGGAAGACTTAACATTGTAAAAATGCCTTTTCTACCAAAAGCGATCTATAGATACAATGCAATTCCGATCCAAATGCCAAAGACATTTTTTAATGAGATGGAGAAACAAATCACCAACTTCATATGGAAGGGAAAGAGGCCCTGGATAAGTAAAGCTTTACTTAAGAAGAAGAACAAAATGGTAGGCCTCCCTCTACCTGATTTTAGAACCTATTATACCAGCACAGTAGTCAAAAGAGCCTTGTACTGGTACAACAACAGATACATAAACCGATGGAACAGAATTGAGAATCCAGATATAAATCCATCCACATATGAGCAGCTGATATTTGACAAAAGCCCAAAGTCAGTTAAATGGGGAAAAGACAACCTCTTTAACAAATGGTGCTGGCATAACTGGATAGCCATCTGCAAAAAAAAAAAAAAAAAAATGAAACAAGACCCGTATGTCATACCATGCACAGAAACGAACTCAAAATGGATTGAAGACCTAAATATAAAATCTAAAACGATAAAGATCATGGAAGAAAAAATAGAGACAACACTAGGAGCCCTAAAACATGGCGTAAATAGTATACAAAACATTACTAACAATGTACAAACACCAGAAGAGAAACTGGGAGCTCCTAAAAATCAAACACCAAAGCTCATACCAAGACTTCACCAAAAGGGTAAAAAGACTACCTACAGACTGAGAAAGTTTTTAGCTGTGACATTTCTGACCAGTGTTTGATCTCTAAAATCTACATGATACTGCAAAAACTTAACTATAAAAAGACAAATAACCCAATTAAAAAATGGGCAAAAGATATGAACAGGCACCTCACTAAAGAAGACATTCAGGTAGCTAACAGATACATGAGGAAATGCTCACGATCATTAGCCATTAGAGAAATGCAAATCAAAACTACAATGAGATTCCATCTGACTCCAACAAGGCTGGCATTAATCCAAAAAGCAGAAAATAATAAATGTTGGAGAGGTTCTGGAGAGACTGGAACACTTATACACTGCTGGTGAGGATGTAAAATGGTACAATCACTTTGGAAATTGATTTGGGACTTCCTTTAAAAACTAGAAATAGAACTACCATAAGATCCAGCAATCCCACTCCTTGGAATATATCCCAGAGAAATAAGAACTTTACACTAACAGATATATGCACATTCATGCTTCTTGCAGCACTGTTTATAATAGCAAAAAGATGGAAGCAATCAGGGTGCCCACCAATGGGTGAATGTATAAATAAATTACGGTATATTCACACAATGGAATACTATGCCTCGATAAAGAACAATGATGAATCCGTGAAACATTTCATAACTTGGAGGAATCTACAAGGCATTATGCTCAGTGAAATTACTTGCAAAAGGACAAATATTGTATAAGACCACAATTATAAGAAATCAAAAAATAGTTGAAACAGGGAAGAAAATGTTCTTTGATGGTTACAAGAATGGGGCAGGAGGGAGGGAGAGGGGTTTTCACTAATTAGATAGTAGATAAGAACTATTTTAGGTGAAGGGAAAGACAACACACAATACAGGAGAGGTCAGCAAAACTGGGCTAAACCAAAAGCAAAGATGTTCCCTGAATAAACTGAACACTTCAAAGGCCAGCGTAGCTGGGGCAGGGGTTTTTGGACCATGGTTTCAGGGGACATGTAAGTGAATTGGCATAATAAAATCTATTAAGAAAACATTCAGCATCCCACTTTGGAGAGTGGCATCTGGGGTCTTAAACTCTAGCAAGTGGCCATCTAAGATGCATCAATTGGTCTCAACCCACCTGGAGCAAAGGATAATGAAGAACACCAAAGACACAAAGTGATTATGAGCCCAAGAGACAGAAAGGGCCACATAAACCAGAGACTACAATCAGCCTGAGACCAGAAGAACTAGATGGTGCCCAGCTACAACTGATGACTGCCCTGACAGGGAACACAACAGAGAACCCCTGAGGGAGGAGGATAACAGTGGGATGCAGACCTCAAATTCTCATAAAAAGACCAGACTTAATGGTCTGACTGAGGCTAGAAGGACCCTGAGCGTCAGGGTCCCCAGACCTTCTGTTAGCCCAAGAGAGTAAACATTCCCAAAGCCAACTCTTCAGACAGGGATTGGATTGAACTAAAAAAAAAAAAAAAATTGAACTATAGGACAGAAAATGATACTGGTGAAGAGTGAGCTTCTTGGATCAAGTAGACACATGGGACTATGTGGGCAGCTCCTGTCTGGAGTGGAGATGAGAGGGCAGAGGGAGTCAGAAGCTGGCCAATTGGACATGAAAAGAGAGAGTGGAGGGAAGGAGTTTGCTGTCTCATTGTGGGGAGAGCAACTAGGAGTATATAAAAAAAATTTTTTTTGTATGAGAGACTGACTTGATTTGTAAACTTTCCCTTAAAGCAAAATAAAAATAATAAAAAAAGAGTTAGGTAGGAAGAAACTGAATGAAAACAGTGTATAAGGAGAGATATGAAGCAGAGGTGCCCTGCTAGCCGGACTAGCAGACCATGGCCATCTTTAGACAAAGTCAGCATTGATCCTAGTTGAGGAACACGGGAATTCCCAGTAGGAGACAGAGAAACTATGTAGACATACTCAGAGCGAAGCAAGGTGAGCAGGACATGAACCAGATCTAAGGAAGGGAAGACCAGGTTGGGGGGCAAAACCTCCAGGTATCCTAGTGTCCACAGAGCAGGGAAGAAGCCAGGATCTATAGACAGGAATACTCACCAGCAACAGTCCCTGACCATTAGGGTGGGTGGCATATATGGTGTAATAGATCCATAGCATGTCAACAGGAGGCCCCCACTCAATCAGGCTATGGACAGAATCCCCCTGACCCAACACTTGGTCAGGGCCAGGTCCTGAGAGCTGGCTGCAGCCAACAGGAAGTATGCAGACACCTACACCCTGGTGACCAGAGGAGCACTCTGCCCTTTTCCCCACCCTCCTGGTGATTAGCAGCATGAATTACCCTCCCCCCCCCGCCACTCTGCCTTCCTCAGGACCATGGTATAAGCCCCCCAGTACTCCCCACCAAGCCCAATCCACCACTGCATTGTCACCCTGCCCACCTGGAGAGAGGTAGTAAGTGTTCCTGTGCTGCTAGTCACCCACCACATCATCCTGCCTGCCATCCTACCCACCCAGCAAGTGGGAGAGACCCCTCCCATACCCACAGTCATCCCCCACATTCTCCTGTCTGCTGTCCTGCCCAGCCAGCAAATTACAGAATACACTTCTGCACCCCTGATGCCCACCACAACTCCCACCCACCCCCTCACCTGGCGAAGGGCAGCAAGTGTTCCCATGCCCCCAGTCGCCTATCACACCCTACTACCTGCTTCCCTGCCCACCTAGCAAGTGGCAGTAAGCACTACTATCAGTAAGCATTCCACCACACCCTCCCGCCCACTAGCCCCCAACCTGGCAAGTGGCAGAGAGCACTCCTACACCCCCAGTCACCCACCACATCCCTCCACTCGTTGCCCTGCTCACCCAGTGAGCAGCAGTAAATGCTCCCACACTGCCAATCACACGCCACGCACCCCACATGCCACTCCACCCACTCAGCAAGTGGCAGAGTACTCCTATGGCCCTGGTAGCCTACCACGCCCCTCTGCCCACCAAGAGAGCAGCAGTGAAAGTGCCCACCTCAGCAGTGGAAACTGAATAACACCTTACTTAAAAACTACAGGGTCATATAAGAAATTAAAAAAAACTTAGAATCAAATGAGAATTAATGAAGACACAACATACCAAAACCTCTGGGATACAGCAAAAGCAGTGCTCAGAGGAAAATGTGTAGCAATTAATGCACACATCAAAAAAGAAGATCCAAAATCAGTAATCTAACTCAAACTTGAAAAAATGGAAAAGGAACAGCAAAAGAAATCCACAGTCACCAGAAGAAAAGATATATTAAACGTCAGACCAGAAATAAGTGAAATAGAAAAAAACCAACAAAACTGGAAGTTTTTCTTCGAGAGGAGGAATAAAATTGACAAACCACTGGCCAAATTGACAAACCACTGGCCAAACTAACAAAGGAAAAAAATGAAAAGACATAAATAATCAAAATAAGAAATGAAATGAGAGACATTACAACAAAAACCCACCAAGATAAAGAGGATTATTACAGAATATACGAAAATTGTGCCCTAACACATTTGAAAACCTAGAAGAAATGGATCTAGAATCATTATATCTACCTAAACTAACAAAAATAGAGGAAGAAAACCTAAACAGATCCATAAAAAAAGAAGAAACTGAAGATGTCATTAAAAAAAAAAATCCCAACAAATAAAGCCCCAGCCCAGATGTCTTCACTAGGAGTTCTACCAAACATTCAGAAACGAATTGATACCATTTCTACTCAAATTATTCCAGAGCGTAGAAAAGGAAGGAATACCTCCTAATTCATTCTATGCAGCGAGCATAACCCTGATACCAAAGCCAGGCAAAGATACCAAAAAACAAACAACAAAAAGAAAAACAAAACAAAAAAGAAAATTACAACCAATATCCCTCATGAACATAAAAGCAAAAATTCTCAACAAAATTCTAGCCAACAGAATACAACAGCATATCAAAAAAATAATACTTCATGATCAGGTGGGACTTATACCAGGAATGTAAGGGTGGCCCAACATTGGAAAATCAATCGATGTAATTCATAAAAAAAGGAAAAGAATCACATGAACATCACAATCGATACAGAAAAGGTATTTGAGAAAATCCAATACCCTTTCCTGATAAAAACTCTCAGCAAAATAGGAATAGAAGGGAAATTCCTCAGCATCATTAAGGGCATATATATAAAACCAACAACCAACGTTACTCTCAATGGAGAGAGGTTGAAAGCATTCCCCTTGAGAATGGGAACTAAATAAGGATGCCCATTAACACCACTCTTATTCAATATTGTACTGGAAATCCTAGCTAGGACAATAAGGCAAGAAAGGGAAATAAAGTGCATCCAAATTTGTAGGGAAGAAGTAAAACTATCCCTATTTGCAAATGACATGATCCTATACATAGAAAATTCTAGATATTTTATAAGAAAATTTCTGGAACTCATGGAAGTGTTGAGCAAATAGGCATAGTACAAAATCAACATACAAAAATCAGTTTGATTCATCTACACTAACAAGGAGAACTCCGAAAAGGAAACCTAGAAAACAATACCATTTACAATAGCCCCAAAAGGATAAAATATCTAGGAATAACTTTAAGCAGGGACACAAAAGAATTAAACAAGGAAAACTACAAAACACTACTGCCAGAAACCAAAAGAGACCTAAAGAAATGGAAAAACACAGTATGCTCATGGACCGGAAGACTTTAAATTGTGAAAATGTCAATACTACCTAAAGTGATCTACAAATATAATACAATTCCAATCTAAATACCAAAAACATTCTTTCATGAAATGGAAAACCTAAACTCTAACTTTATATGAAAAGGAAAGAGGCCCCGAATAGCTAAAGAATTACTGAAGAAGAACAAAGCAGCAGGCCTCGTGCTTCCCAATCTCAGAATTTATTATACAGCTATGGGAATCAAACAGCCTGGTACTGGTACATAGGCCAATGGAACAGAACTGAGAACCCAAAAGTAAATCCACATAGCTATGGAGAGCTGATCTTCAACAAAGTGTTGAAGTCCATTCAATGGGGGAAGGGACAGTCTCTTTAACAAATTGTACTGGCAAATCTGGTTATCGATTTGCAGAAAAATGAAATAGGATCCATACCTCACACCATACACACAAACTAAGTCAAAATGAATCAAAAACCTAAATGTTAAACCTAAAACTATAAACTTCCTGGAAGATATCATAGGGAGAAAGCTAAAGTCCTAATTTATGGCATAAATACACTATCACACAAAACTGAGAATACAAAAAACAACAGAAGATAACCTAGATAACTGGAATCTCCTAAAAATTGAATACTTATGCTCATCAAAAGACTTTAACAAAAGAGTAGAAAGAGAATCTACAGACTAGGAAAAAAAATTTTTTTTTTTGGCAACACCATATCTGACAAGTGTCTAATTTCTAAAATATGTAGAAAACTTCAACACCTCAACCACAAAAAGATAAACAATCCAATCAAAAAATGGGTCAAAGACATGAACGGATACTTTGCCAAAGAAGACATTCAGGCGGCTAAAACACGTGAAGTGATGCTATGATCATTAGCCATTGGAGAGATGCAAATCAAAAAAAAAAAAAATGAGATATCATCTGATCAAAATGTCACCAATCATGAAAACAACAAATGCCAATGAGGCTGTAGGGAGATTGGAACTCTTATACACTGCTGGTGGGATTGTAAAATGGTACATCCACTATGGAAAATGGTATGGTGCTTCCTCAAAATTTAAAAATATGATCCAGCCATCCCACTCCTAAGTATACATATCTTAGAGAAATAAGAGCAGTGACACAAATAGACATATGCATGCCCATATTCGAAACCAAAAACTTGTTGCCGTCGAGTCAATTCTGACTCATAACGACCCTATAGAACAGAGTAGAACTGTCCCATAGAGTTTCCAAGGAGCGCCTGGTAGATTCAAACTGCCGACCTTTTGGTTAGCAGCTGTAGCTCTTAACCACTACACCACCAGGGTTTCCTCACTGCAGCATCATTCACAATAGCAAAAGATGGAAACAACCTAAGTGTCCATCAACAGATGAATGGATAAAAAAATTGTGGTATGTACATACAATGGAGTACTATACAATGATAAAGAATAATGATGAGTCCACAAAACACAACATGGATGAATCTGGACAACATCAAGCTGAGTGGAATAAGTCAACCACGATGAGACAAACATTGCTTGACAGCACTGTTATAAAAAGTCAAGAACAGGTTTACATGCAGTAAGCAACATTCTTTGATGGTTATCAGAGATGGGAGGAGACAGAGGGAGAATCACTTACTAGATGCATGTTAATTCCGGTAAAGGGAAAGGCAATGTAAATATGCGGGAAGTCAGCACAATGTGACCAAGGTAAATGAAAGCACTGAGAGGTACGCAAGAATAAAAAACAACTATGGTAAATGCTATAACATATGTCACTCTACAATAAAAGTATGGATAAAAATTTGTGAGTGGTTAAGGAAGTAGATCTATGTACTATATAGATGTGGGGGGGCATATGGGAGCACATCCACTTGCTTATATAGGTATAGTTGTGGGCATTTGTATTTACATATTTCTATGCACTGCATATATGTTCACATATGTAATAGAACACATACGGGGCACAGTTATAGAAACGTCTTAGACATATCCAAACATCTTGTGGGACTGGGCTCGAAGGCTAAGGACCATACTTTTGGGGAATATGTAGGTCAATTGTCATAACATAGTTCATAAAGATAATGTTCCACGTCCCAGTTTGGTGAGTAGGGTCTGGGGTCTTAAAAGCTTGCGAGCGGCCATCTAAGATACAACTATTATTGGTCTCTTCCCACCTGGAGCAAAGGAGAGTGAAGAAAACCAAAGACCGAGGGAAGAAATTAGTTCACAGGACTAGTGGCCCAACAAGATCCACAACCTCCTCTAGCCTGAGACTGGAAGAACTAAATAGTGCCCAGCTAACACGATAGAAAGTCCTGGTTAGAATGGCAGAAAAATGTATGACAAAATTCAAATTCATAAAAAAGACTAGGCTTATTGGACCGATAGAGACTGGAGTAACCCCCGACACTATCGTCCTAATACACCTTTTTAACCTAGAATTGAAGCCAGTCCAATAAGAGATTGGCTTATAAAATAAACAATAACAACTGTGAGGAATGTGCTCCTTAGAACAATCAACTGTAAGAGACCAAACGGGCAACATTTGCCCAAAAGCAATGATAAGAAGGCAAGAAAGGATAGGGAAACTATAAGGATAGAAATGGGGAAGGCAGAGTGGAAATGGGGAAAATGCTGGCACGTTGTGGGAATAGTAACCAATGTCATGGAACAATATGTGCATGAATTGTTGAATGGAAGACTAACTTGTGTAAACTTTCACCTAAAACACACTAAAATGTTCAAAAAACAAATAAATCTCACCAGTCCCGCTTCTTAGTTTGTGAGTTCCCAGGGCTAGCGTGCTTCAGAGTCAAGATGCGCCCCGAATTGGTGGTAAGGGTGATTCATTGTTTGGGTATGAAGTTTGAGGACCAGCCAGTTTAGGTGGGGTCTAAAGAGCACCCGACTCATAGCGACCCTATAGGACAGAGTAGAACTGCCCCATAGAGTTTGCAAGGAGCGCTTGGCGGACTGGAACTGCCAGCACTTTGGTTAGCAGCCATAGCACTTGACCACTATGCCACCAGGGTTTCCATGAGTCGAAATCAACTCGACAGCACTGGGTTTGGTTTTTTTGTTAAAGAGCACCCAGTTTAGAAAACCAGAAAAACCCATTCCTGTCAAGTCGATTCCGACTCATAACGAACATAAAGGGCAGAATAAAACTGCCCCATAGAGTTTCCAAGGAGCGCCTGATAGATTTGAACTGCTGACCTTTTGGGTAGCAGACGTAGCTCTTAACCCAGGTCACCAGAAAACGCAAAAGTGGCTCATTCTTTACCTCACCCAGCCATACGAATGTTACAAAATCAGCAAACACTACGTTTACAAAAATTTGAGTTGTATCTCTAGTTACCAGTTATCTATCCAGTACTTCTTAAGGTCAGAGTTGGAAAGGCCAGTCTGCTTGCTTATTACAGGATTATGCTGTCAGGGGGGTCAACCCTTACTTAGAAAACACATACCTCACAGCTGAAGTCAGACTATCTGTCTCAGACACCTCTCAGCATTTATGTGGTAACTGGGCCCACAGAACTCTGTTTTTCATCCCCTACCATGATGAGGGTGCATATTTTCACTTATATTTGAACCTTTTCTTCTTTGCCATCCAGTAAAAATAAACTTCCTTATTCTACCAAAAAAAGAAAAAAAAAAGGAGAGAGAGAGACCACAGAAAATGACGGCTCAAAAGTTTTCTTGGAAGTCAAGTAGCACTTATGAAACACTGTTGGCTTGTATTACCGTTAAGTGTCAATGAAACAAAATCATATGGATTAAATTTCCTCATAAATAAATAAGCCCTCACTGAGGAGGAGATGCGTTTGCACGTGGCAAAACTAAAGCAATTTAGTAAGGATTTGTACGCTTTCCTGAACCAGATGGATCTGCTGTTCCACGGTAGGAAGTAAAGTGGATCATAAAGACAAAACATCCCTATACATTTCGATAAGGTATTCTAAAATCTTTTATTTTAAAATCTGACCAGCTCTTGACTTTAGTTGTATTTAAAAATTACCATATTCCGGTTACTAAAAAAAGAGCTTTTTTCAATGAAAGGAATTGCCAGTAAGGAAACAAGGAACAATTAAGATGCTAAGCGACAAAGATCCAGTCATTGATGAAACAAAGATTGAAAATTGCTTTTTCTGAGCCCCTTTTCAACATTTTTTTGCTTCCCACCTTCATATTTATAGTTTTACTGATGACGTGATATGAATAGTGACACATACGGTGAAAATAGCACTAAACGTGTTAACGCAACTTTAATTACATATGAAAAAATAACTTTACATTCGCATGCAGAGCCAGATCCTGCTACGGTTAACAGTGGCATTCATCCAGCTAACATGTATGCAAGAATAAGCGTTCTTACCTGGAGAAATTATGTTTTGAAGATGGTTAATAAGATCATTCTTTGTTTATCCAACTATGTTAGCAACAATATGCAAGTAACTATATATATATATAAAAAAAAACTATAGGTTATAGTTAATAATTTGACTTGTCCTAGACAACACTGCGAAAAGCTCCAGAGAAGCATTGGATGAGACAAATGTTTTTTATTTTTATAATGCGTTTTGACCCAAAGCCAAGGCTTACAGGATTTTTGCTTGAAATTATATTCCGTCATTTGCAAGAGTTCCCTAGGCTGTTAGATTGGCAGGGCTAGTAAAACACCGCTCATCTGAAACTTTTTACTCTTAGCATTCTAAAAAGGTCCAGTCTATTACTCCTGCTAAATTTAACCTCATGTGAGTCTCACCATTGGGGCATGAGGTTCAGGGTTCTGCTCAGTATAGAAAGTGAAAGTTCCATCTGCCTCATGGTTTGATGAACACATTCAAACGGGATCACCTTGATGAAGCCAGTCCTCCTGCTACAAGTCTAGTTTTCTCAATACAGTTACAGCAAGACAGTGGAAATTTCTGAACACATTCTTTTGTTGATTTAATCTTTTTTTCTTTAGTGCTTACTATGTATTCAGGCTCTGTGTGAGATACTGTATTTCTATCCTTGAGGATCTCAGAGTCTAGCAATGAAAGGAAATGCATAAACGAATGGTGGTGGTAGAATGTGAGTCATCTAATAGAAGTGGGCACAAAGGGCTATGGTCTTCCAGAGTTCACAATGACTAGTTCCTTGAGGATGGAGTTGGAATGGGGTTGTACCAGTTATCTACTACTGCATAACCAACCAACTCAGAAATAAACGGTTTAAAACAGTAGCCATTCATTTGCTCATCATTTTTCTGTTTGGGCTGAGTTCATTCATATGGTTCTTCTGCTGTTGTCTTCGGGTATTGGTCACGGTGTTTCACCTGGGGCTAGTATGCCAGCTACACCAAGATAGCCTTACTCACAAGGTAGTTAGCAGGGATTCTCAGCTGGAGCACCTTGGTTCTTCTCTCTGGATTTTTCTGACATTTTAATGTGGGTTTTTTTTTTTTTCTATATGATGGCAGCGGCTTTCCAAGGGAGTAACAGCAAACGTCAAGGCCTCTTCAGTTCAGGCTCAGCAATCACACAATGTAATTTTCACTGCATTCTATTGGTGAAAACAAGTAATAGGACTATCTCGGAACCAAGAATAAGAGAAATACCACCTGATACATTCAAAGTATAGTATTGATGAAGAATATTGAATATACCATGGATTGCCAAAAGAATGAACAAATCAGTTTTAGAAGAAACACGACCCAAATGTTCCTTAGAAGCAAGAATGGTGAAACTTCAGCTCACTTACTTTGGCCAGGTCATCAGGAAAGATCGATCACTAGAAAAGGACATCAGAGTTGGTAAAATAGAGGGTCAGCAAAAACGAGGGAAACCTTTAATGAGAAAGGATTGACACAGCAGCCAAGACAATGGATTCAAACATGCCAATGATCATGAAGATGACAAGCATTGCTATGAGTTGGAATTGACTCAAGGACAATGGGTTTGGTTTTTGGTTTTGTACATAGGTCTCTGTCAGTCAGAGCTGACTGGACGGCACCTAACAACAACAGCGAAGTTTTTACCTCATGTTGGGGTAAAAAAAGTTGTAGCTATTTTTACAGCACCACAGGGCTAGTTAGTTAAGAACTACGTAAAAAAAAGTGGTTTTGAGCTGGGTCTGAAAAGATGAGCAGAAATGTACGTTTGTGTGTTCAAGGTGGCAGGAAGGCAGAGGGAGCATTCCAAACTTAGTGATTAGCATGGATGAAGGATGGGATAATATTTGTGAAACTTCAAATAAGTTCATATGAATAGATTATAGAGTGCACCATAGGTGTCAGGGAGAGATGGTAACCAGAGGGGACTCATGGGAAAGGGAGTTATGGAAATGAGTCTCGAAAGATAGAATGGGCAAAGATTGTGAAGGCACTTACGTGAAAGGAGAAATAATTTGGAATTTATCCTCTAGGCATTGGGGAACCAGGAATCATTTTAAAATCAAATTTCAAGGCCTATCAGATCAAGGGAAGTCATTGAATAAATATTTGCTAAATAAAGAAGAGCAAGTTAGTGTGACATGATCAGAGTTGTTGTTTTTGAAAAAATGAAATGAGAATAAGAAGATTCATAAATCTCCAGTAGATACCTACATCTTGTTCAGTCTGGATCTCTGAGCTACCTCTAGATGTTTCCTCCAAATGGTTTCTCCAAGGGGTTTAGGATGTCAATCTGACTAGGGTAGAGCGGTGGCTAGTAAAATAATTTGAGGCACACTTGGTTTTACTCAGGTACTGTGCTTATTTGGGGTGAGTTTGTAGGCCAAATGGAGATTATGGGTGGGTGTTAAGATTTGTTAACTTCTTGTTTTGTAATAATTACAGACTTGAAGAAAATTTTGAAAAAAAAGTACATTTAATCTTCACAACATTCACCCAGTTTTCTCCAAGGGTGACATCTTATATAGCTGCAATATCAAAACCAGGCAAATAACATTGGTATGATACTGTTAACTAGGAAACAGACCTTATTTAGTTTTCATCATTTGTACATGCACTCATGTGTGTGCATATGTGTGTATAGTCCTATGCAATTTTATCCCATATATAGATTTATGTTATGACTATCACAACTAAAATACAGAACTTTTCTATTACGATACCCCCTTTCATGTTACCCCTTTATCTTCATACCAACCTTCCTTAGAGTTTGATTCTATGAATGAGATAGTGTTGAAAAAATTATACTGAAAGGGGCATCCCTCAAGACATTGGAAGCAAACAGAACTTCTGGGTTCCATTTTCTAGGAGCCATCTGAATTACTGTGATGGTTACTCTCATGTGTCAATATGGCCAGGCTATGACTCTCAGTGGTTTGGCAGACATTATGTGTCTTAGGCTGGGTTCTCAACATAAGCAAAACAAGTGAAACATATACACACACACACACACAGAAAGAGAGAGAGAGAGATTTATCTCAAGGAAATGGCTCATGTGGTTGTAGAGGCTGGCAAGTCCCAAGTCTGTGAGTCAGGTGTTAGGCTAGAGTCTTCTCCAGACTCATGTAGCTGCAAGGGCTGAGGAAGCCAAGATTGGCAGGTAAGATAGCAGGCTGCTGGCTCGCAGGCTGAGGAGGTCAATGAATCTCAAAGGCTTAAATTCTAAGAACTGGAAGTCAGATGATGACGAGGATCCAGAGCAAGCAAAAACCAGCAAGCTTTGCCAGAACATTCATATGTATATTGGATACAAGCCACGCTCTTGAGAAACTCCTGTTGCAACTGATTGGCTTCTCATAGCAGATCTTATCACGGAAGTGATTACATCATATCAGATCTCATCATGGGGGTGATTGCATTATGGAAGAACAATCAGTCCAAAGTCTGCTAAATTACATCACCATATAACTGCCAAATTACTGAGCATCATGGCCCAACCAAATTGACACATAACCTTAACCATCATACTACGTATTTACCTCTATTTTGTGATCTGTTGTGAGCAGCCAATCAGTTGGAAGGAGAGTTTTCTCAGAGGTGTGTCCTGCATGCAGGATATAAATAGATGCTCTGGCAAAGTTCTCTCTCTCAATCCCGGATTCACCTTGTCTTCATCTGATCTCAAGTTTTTGAGATTTGAAAAGCCTTCAGCCTGCCACCTGACCTGCAGACTTTGGGTTCATCAACACCTGCAACCAAGTGAGCCAGGAAAAGCCTCCAGCCTGCTGCCTGACACACGGATTTGGAACTTGCCATCCTCCACAATTGCATGAGCCATTTCCTTGAAATAAATCTTCGTGCATATATTTATATTTATGTTTCACTGGTTTTGCTGCTCTAGAAAATCTAGCCTAAAACATTTGGTACTGAGAATGATTCTGCCATTGCCATTGCCATTGCCATCGAGTTGATTCCGACTCATAGCGACCCTATAGGACAGAGTAGAACTGCCCCATAGGGTTTCCAAGGAGTGCCTGGTGGATTTGAACTGCCAGCCTTTTGGTTAGCAGCTGTAGCTCTTAATCACTATAGCACCAGGGTTTCCAGAATGATTCTAGAGGAACAAAACGAGAAACAAAATCTAAAGGATGAGTTTTTTAAATTGGTTGTCAAGTCTTGCTAGTCTTAAAGGCACCAATGACTCTATCTCCAATAGTAAAGAAGGCACTGCTTATCTGTGGTGTGAGGTGGCAATAGAAATATGCAAAATACCACCACCATCAGATCAAATATTTGTGAGAAACAAGGATCTGGGTGATTGTGTATTTGATACTTTTCAACATTTTTGTTAGACTGAGAACCATAAGGCAGCTTTTCGGATTGTTCTACTTTCACTAGACGAAGTGGAGAAAGAAAGGGATGAACTCAGGGCTTCAGAGTAAAGTTCAAGCGCTGAGTAAAAGACCTGCAAGTCGCTATTTGTGCCCTTAAAGAAAGACTTATTTGTTATAGTAACAAAGCTAATATTGCCAAAAACCAAACCCAGAGTCTTATTCTAAGTGTGGATGAATTATACCACCAATAAAATTCCCAACCTTGAATGGAATATGAAGTTAAAGTGAAGGCATAAATGGGGGAAGAAATAAGAGCCTATAACTTGGGATAGAGACATATGGGCAGATAACCTGGAAGCTGGGGACACTGAGTGCCTAAATTCTGTTGAATCACTCCTGCCAACAGAAACAGCCCTTTCACTCCCATCTGAAAAAAAAAAATTACTCTCAGCTTTGTCTGTTCAGCTACCTTCCCTCGTAGAACTATTCTTCCACCCCCATTTGATGAAATTAATTCAGCTGTGTTTTAAGAGTCCTTGTCTGAGACATCGGCTGGGATGTACCCAGGACCCACCCCCACCATCCTTTTTTGCTTCTAGACCTATAATTAGACTTAAGTCCCACAGAGCCCAAAGAGGTGAGGTACAAAGTGTGACCCATGAGGAGGTACACTGCACCCCAAAAGAACTGCTTTATTTTTCTAATATAAACAAACAAAAACCGGGAATATGAGTGTAAATGGCTATTAAGTGTGTGGATAATGTTTCAAGGATTGTATAGTTGGGTCGGATGGCCAGAATGCTCATTAGAAGCAAGGATGGTGGGGCTTTGTCTCACATACTTTGGACATGTTATCAGGAGGGAGGTGGGACTTCGTCTCACATATTTTGGATATGTTGTTAGGAGGGACCAGTCCCTAGAGAATGACATCATGCTTGATAAAGTAGAGGGTCATCGAAAAAGAGGAAGACCCTCAATGAGATAGCCTGACACAGTGGTTGCATCAATGGGCTTAAGCATAACAATGGTCATGAGGATGGTGCAGGATGGGGCAGTGTTTCATTTTGTTGTACATAAGGTCACTATGAGTCAGAACCAACTCGACGGCACCTAACAACAACAACAAGTGCATATCCTTCTTTTAATGTTTCCTCTCAAAAGGTTAGAAAAAAATCTAATAGTTTATTCTGTTGGTTGACTGAAGCATGGACTAAGAGGTGGCCTACTCTAAGTCAAGTTGAAATGCTAGAACTGCCTTGCTATACAGTAGAAGAAGGTATCCAAGGTCTTAGGTAAATTGGTATATTAGGGTGAATTTATCAGGTTGGACTCATAGACCCACCCAGGGAGTGCCTGCATGACACACTTTAATCACAGCTGTGAAGAAGAAATTTGTGAAGAGAGCCCAGCATTCCTGAAGATGGTCGTGATTGCCATTTTATGTAGGTCAGATTTTACAGTGTAAACTGCCCTAACTGAATTAAGACGCCTAACTACAATGGGCTGATAGGACCTCAGGGTGGCAGGGGCCAGGTGGCAGAATGTAATTGTCAAAGACAAGGTAGGTGTTGTTAGCATAATGGACAGCAAAGTCAAAAGACTAATCAGAATAGTCCAATTCATATGGACTTATGGCCTTGGCTACATAGTCATGGTGTCACTAGGAGTCAAAGAGATGGAAAACATGCTAAATATTTACTTGATCTGTACAAGTAGAATAATTCTAGGTCAAATGGACAGCAGTCTAATTTGAATTATCAGAATAGAATCACAGCCTCGCAAACAATTCCCAGACTTGAGCCAATTTACAGACCTAATAACCCCCTGAATGAAGGGGAAGGCAGACCCCCCCTGAGGAAGGACCCCACTACACTGCCAAAAAATTTATACTGTTCGTCTTCCTCCCAGCTTTCCCCAAAGGGATCTATGGCCTTTTTCAAGAGTGGCTATTCACTGAGGGAAAAGGAAATAACCAGATTTTTCAAGGATTATTGGGCACTGGACTGACACTCCAGGAGACCCAAAACGTCACTGTGGCCCACCAGTCACAATAGGGGCAGGTGGAGATCAGGTTATTAATGAAGTCCATCTCATAGAGGGTCCAGTGAGTCTCTGAGAACATCCTGTAGTGATTTCCCCAGTTCCAGAATGCATAATTGGAACAGACATACTTAGCAACAGGCAGAACACTGACATGTGGAGTAAGGACTATTATGGTAGGATAGGCCAAATGGAAGCCATTAGAACTGCATCTACCTAGGAAAAGAGTAAATCAAAAGTAATACTGCATTCCTGGAGGGATTGCAGAGATTACTGCTACCATCAAGGACTTGAAGGATGCTGGGGTGATGATTCCCACAACATCCCCACTCAACTCACCTATTTGACCTGTACAAAAAACAGACGAATCTTGGGGAATGACAGTGGATTATAGTAAACAGAGCCAGGTGGTGACTCCAATTGCAGCTGCTGTTCCAGATGTGGTTTCATTGCTTCAGCAAATTAATACATCTTCTGGTACCTGCTATGCAGCTATGATCTAGCCAATGCCTTTTTATCTCTACCTGTTTGAAGAATCATCAGAAGCAGTTTACCTTCAGCTGGGAGGGTCAGCAATACACCTTCATAGTCCTACCTCAGAGGTAAATCAACTCTACGACACTGTCTTAGTTATCTAGTGCTGCTGTAACAGAAATATCACAAGCAGATGACTTCAGCAAAAAGAAGTTTATTCTCTGACAGTCTAGTAGGCTAGAAGTCCGAATTCAGGGTGTCAGCTCCAGTGGAAGGCTTTCTCTCTCCCTCACCTTTTGGAGAAGATCCTCGACATCAATCTTCCCTGGTTGAGGAGCTTCTCAGCGCAGGGACCTTGGGTCCAAAGTACACGCTATTCTTCTGGCTCTTGTTTTTGGTGGTATGAGGTCCCTCTGTCTCTCTTCTTGCTTCTCCCTTTCATATCTCAAAAGAGATTGACTTAAGACAAGCTAGTAGGTTGAGCCTTATCTCATTAACATAACTGCCTCTAATCCTGCCTCATTAACATCATTCAGATAGGATTTACAACAGATGGGAAATCACATCAGATGACAAAATGGTGGACAATCACACAATACCGGGTATCATGGACTAACCAAGTTGACACATGAATTTTTAGGGGAAAAATTTAGTCCATAAAAAATACTATGTCATAATAATAATCTCACAATATGTCATACCAGTCCATTGCATTGATGGCATTATGCTGATTGGACTTAGTAGGAAGAAGTATCAATGACTCAAAACTTATTGGCAATACAGTTGCATTCTGGGGGTGGGAAATTAACCTGACAAAAATTCAGGCTCCATCCACCTCAGTGAAATTTGTAAGGGTCAAGTGGCATGGAGCATGTCAAAATATTCCTGCTAAAGTGAAGAATAAGTGATTGCATCTTACCCCTCTCACAACTAAAAAGGAGGCATAATGCCTAGTGGACCTCTTTGAATTTTGGAGGCAACCAGCATATCCCTCATTTGGGTGTGCTACTCCAGACTGTTTATCAAGTGACTTGAAAAGCTGTTAGTTTAGAGTAGGTACCAGAGCAAGAGGAGGCTCTGCAAGAGGTCCGGGCTGCTGTAACAGCTGCTCTGCCACTTGGGTCATATGACTAAGCTGAACCAATGGTGCTTGAAGTGTCAGAGGTAGATAGAGATGCTGTTTGGAGTCTTAGACATGTCTGTATTGGTGAATCATAGCACGAACCCTTAGGATTTTGGAGCAAAGCCCTGCCATCCTCTGCAGATAACTTCTCTTTTTGAGAAACAGCCTTTAGCTTGTTACTGGGCCTTAGTAGAGACTGAACACTTAACCATGGGCCACCAAGTTACCATGTGACCTCAGCTGCCCATCATGAACTGAATATTGTCTGATCCAGAGTGTCATCAAGTTAAATGTGCACAATAGCACTCCATCATTAAATCGAAGTGGTATATAAGAGATCAGGCTGAGGCAGGACCTAAAGGCACAATTAAGTTGTTTGGGGAAGTGGCCTAAATGCTCATGACTCCCACTTTTATCACATTACCTTCCATTTCCCACTCTGCACCTATGGTCCCATGGGACGTTACTTACAATCAGTTGACTGAGGAAGAGAAAACTCATGCCTGGTTTACAGACAGTTCTGTGTGATATGCAGGCACCATTAGAAAGAGGACAGCTGTAGCACTGCAGCCCCATTCCTGGATCTCTCTGAAGGACAGCGGTGAAGGGAAATCCTCCCAATGGGCAGAACTTCGAGCAGTGCACATGGTTGTTAATTTTGCGTGGAAGGAGAAATGGCCAGATGTGTAACGGTATACTGATTTATGGGCTGTGGCCAATGGTTTGGCTGGATGGTCTGGGATTTGGAAGGAACATGATTGGAAAATTGGAGACAAGGTATGGGGAAGAGGTATATGGATAGACCTCTCTGAATAGGCCAAAGAAGTGAAGATTTTTGTGTCTCATGCCAATGTTCACCAAAGAGTGACCTCAGCAAAGGAGGACTTTAACAATTGAGTGGATAGGATGATATGTTCTGAAAATACCAGCCAGCCTCTTTCCCCAGCCTCCCTTGTCATTGCCCAATGGACTCATGAACAAAGTGGCCGTGGTGATAGGGAATGAGGTTATGTATGGGTTCAGTAACATGGACTTCCACTCCTCAAGGCCAACTTGTTTACACCCACTGCTGAGTGCCCAATCTGCTAGCAGCAGAGACTAATGCTGAGTCACTTACATGGCATTACTCCTTGGGGACTAAGCTGCGCCTGACCCAAGCCATTTTCAATCTTCTCATACGTGTTCAAAAGCTGGACAATGAATAAAGAAGAATTGATGTATTTTAATTATGGTGTTGGCAAAGAATATTGAGTATACCATGGACTGCTGGAAGAACAAAAAAACTTGTCTTGGAAGAAGAACAGCCAGAATGTTCCTTAGAAGCAAGAATGACAAGACTTCATTTTATGTACTTTGGACATGTTATCAAGAGGGGCCAGTCTCTGGAGAAGGCCATCATGCTTGGTAAAATAGTGAGTCAACGAAAAATGGGAAGAACCTCAGTGAGATGGAATGACATAGTGTCTGCAACAATGGGCTCAAACAGAGCAATGATTGTGAGGATGGTGCAAGACTGGGCAGTGTATTGTTCTTTTGTACATAGGATTGCTATGAGTTGGAACCAACTCGAATAACACTTAATAACAACAACAACTTGGGGCAATCAGCCAAAAACCTGGTGGTAAGTTGATTACATTGGACTGCTTCCAACGTAGTCACTGGAAAGGACAGCATTTTGCTCTTACTGGGATATACACTTACCCTAGATACAAATTTGCCTTTCCTGCATGCAAGGCTTCTGTCAAAACTGCCATTGGTGGACTTACAGATGGTCTTATCCACAGTCGTGCTGTCCCATGCGGCACTGTCTCGAATCAAAAAACGCATAACAAAAATCACATAACAGCAAATGAAGTACAGCAATGGGCTCACTCACCCTCATGTAACTCACTGATCTTACCATGTTCACCATCATTCTGTAATAGCTGGCTTGATAGAAAGATGGAATGGCCTTTTAAAAACACAATTACGACACTATCTAAGTGGGAATATCTTGTAGGACTACGACAATGTTCTTCAGGGGGGTGTATATGTTCTAAACCAGCTCCACTATATAGTATGGCTTCTCTCCTGGCCAGGATTCATGGGTCCAGGAATCAAGGGATGGAAACTGGAGTGGCACCACTCGTTATTACCCCTAGTGATCCATTTGCAATATTTTTGCTTCCTGTCCCCATGACCCTGTGGTCTGCGGGTCTAGAGGTCTTAGTTCCAAAGGGAGGAATGCTTACACTAGGAGACACACCACTGATTCCATTGAACTGGAAATTAAGAGCCACTTTGGACTCCTCATGCCTCTGGATCAACAAGCAAAGAAGGAAGTTATCATATTGGTTAATGTAATTGATCCTGATTGGAATGATATTACATAATGGAGGTACCATATGGAATACAGGAGATCAGGGTGTCTCTTAGTACTACCGTACCTTGTGACTAAAGTCAATGAAAAACTGCAGCAACGCAACTCTGACATGGCTACTGATGGCCCAGATCCTTCAGGAATGAATGTTTGGATCATCCCATCAGGCAAAGAACATGCATGGTGGACAAAGGCAATTTTAAATACCAGCTACAGCCACACGATCAGTTGCAGAAATGAGGACTGTACTCGTCATAAGTATTTCTTCTTTGTTTTGCTATATGTGTGTATACGAAGATATGTATATATAGTAAACATTTTTGTTTTCTTCCCTACTTTATTCCATTACTCATTATAAAATATAAGATGTAAACAGGGTAGCACATTTTCAGTTGTACACATGTTAATTGTATTCTGTTAGGTACAAGTGTGTCTCTATAATTGTCTTTATTTAGAGATTATATATGGTTTAAGAAGATGTGTACAGGTGCCAAGTTGGCAAGGGTTGGACTGTGACACTTAATGATATGTGTCAACTTAGCTAAGCTATGATTCCCAGTGGTTTGGCAGACACTGTGTAATCACCTCCCATTTTGTAATCTGATGTGAGCAGCCAATCATTTGGAAGAGGAGTTTCCTTGGAGGTGTGGCCTGCATCCATGATATAAACAGATGTTCTGGCAAAGCTCTCTGTCTTTCCTGCCTGACCTCCACTTCTTGGGATGTGAGAAGCCAGCAGCCTGCCACCTGACCTGCAGATTTGGGGTTTGTCTGGTCCTGCAACCACGTGAGTCAGGAGAAGCCTCCAATCTGCTGCTCGACCCATAGATTCAGGGCTTGCCTGCCTCTAAAACTGCATAAGCCCTTTCCTTGAAGTAAATCTCTTTCTATATATTTATATATACACTTCAGTGGTTTTGCTCTTATAGAGAATTTGGCCTAAGACAATTACATATTATGAGTTATACCAAGTTTCCATGCCCTTCAACCATAGAATCAGATCAGCTACCTTAGTATGTATATGTGAGGAATTTGAGAATTTAAGTTGGTTCTAAGTTTAAAGATTTTTTTGTTTGCATGTCTCTCTTTCTTTATAGGAACTGCTGCCCTCTCTGCTTACTACCTCCCTCCCCTAATAAAAAAAAAATAGCTTATATATTTACTTCTCATTACACAAAAGCTCAATAAACTAATATATAAATCATATAACTATATGATGCATTTTGGACATAAAGAGTCATCACTGTCTTCAAAGTTCGCTTTAATTAATAAACAGTGGGAAAAGAGTGGAGGATGGTAGAGACAGTGATTACAGATAGAAGTGATTAAGGATGACACAGACAGCAGGTCTAATTAACTATATAAATGACCCACCTTTTATTGTTCATGTCAATGTCTCTCTTTTTCATTAGCCTGTGGCTTCATTGATTGTTAATGTAAGATTATTTCCTGTGAATGGAGACATAGAAAGCACAATTTTTTGTTTTTGAAAGGGTGTCTTAATGGATGACTGAGGTTTGTGGAATTCTATCATAAGATAGAATGCTTTAAGAATTAGAATACTATAAGAAAAACAAACAAACCAGGTGTTTTTGAGTTGATTATGACTCATGATGGTTCCATGTGTTGTAGAGTAGAACTACTGCTCCATAACGTTTTCAAGGCTGTGACCTTCAAATGTAGATCACCAGACTTTACTTCCAACATGCCTCTAAGTGGGCTCAAACCACAACCTTTTGGTTAGTAGTTGAGCACTTAACTGTTTGCACCACCCAGGGACTCCATAAGGGAAGAAAACATCTATTAAATTGTCTAGAATAACTCCTTCCTTATATAGTTTTCAGAAATGATATGACTATTCCAGTAAATACTGTGTTATTATTGTTATTAGTTGTCTTCAAGTCAGCTCTGACTCATGACAACTTTAAGTTACTCTGTCATGTGCCTTCTTCACAATTGTTGGTATGTTTGAGTCTATTGTTGTGGTTATTGTGTCAATTCATCTCATTGAGCTTCTAGCAAATATCCTAGGCACTTTTGATAAAGAACCACCTGCTTAACACTGTATATATCAGTTATAGTCTGATTTATAAACTCAATCAAGGTACAGTACAGCTATATTTATTTCATTTATTTCTATGCAATTACTCAAGACACCACCAGAGGGTTTTCCACTTGAAAATGGTGGAGTTGTCATTTGCCCATTTTCTCCTCAGAAAGCAACCAAAAGCAATAGGAGAATAAGAAACAAAAACACAATACCATTGTCAATAAACTGGGCAGTTAGCTGAAGCCAGAGCACAAAATAGGTCGAAAGGCTGACTGAAAGCTTGAAAGAAGACTTGTGTCAGCAGGAGTCAGAGGCAGACTCGAGGACTCGGGTGTCAGCAGATTCGGAGAACACAGTTGTCTCGAAAAAGGACACATCACCAGGTGCAAAAAAAGGTCCATTTTGCAACAGTGGGTAAATCGCACTTTGGATTTTGGAGAGAGCTTCCCTGGGCATGTTTTGGTTCTGAGAAGCAGAAGAGTTGAAGATGACAGACAATTCACATAGGTAGGACTTTGTCTTTTTCGGGAGAAAGTGTCTGCGATAAGCTTCTCATTGTAATCAGCCCCGTGGCTGGATATCTTCGTTGGCTGGGGAGAAGTTAGGATAAGTGAACTCACAGACACCACCATGGTCATAATAAAAATTTTTGCTGATAGGGAGCACTGCCCTGGATCACTCCTATAAAAAAATTCATAAAAGTAGCAAATCGAGCAAAAACTTTTTTCATGTAGCGGTGAGAAATTTAGAAAGAACAAATACAATGTCTATAAAATCGTGCCATAGAACAAAGGGAGAATGTCAAATGTATAGTATTCAACAGTACATTTGACTATAAATGAAAATCGTGTTCAAATATTTGCTAGGATTTAAAAAAAAACTTAATGAAGCAACTGAATCCACTGGAAGTGAAGAAGTGTCAGAAGTCAGGAAAGAAAGAAAAACATCACAGAAAGCGGAGTGTGTAAGAAACAACAGAGACCCCTACCTCACGCCATGCACAAAAACGAACTCAGAATGGATCAAAGACCTAAAAATAAAATCTAAAGCCATAAAGATCATGGAAGAAAAAGTAGGGACAACGTTAGGAGCCCTAATACCTGGCATAAACAGTATACAAAACACTCCTAAGAATGCAGGAGAAAAACCAGATAACTGGGAGCTCCTAACAATCAAACACCTATGCTCATCCAAAAAAAACATCCAAAGACTTCACCAAAAGAGTAAAAAGACCACCTACAGACTATGAAAAAGTTTTTAGCTATGACATTTCTGATCAGCGCCTGATCTAAAATCTACATGATACTGCAAAAACTCAACTGCAAAAAGACAAATAACCCAATTAAAAAATGGGCAAGAGGTATAAAAAGACACTTCACTAAAGAAGACATTCAGGTAGCTAACAGATATATGAGGAAATGTTCACCGTCATTAGCCATTAGAGAAATGCAGATCAAAACTACAATGAGATTTCATCTCACTCTAACAAGGCTGGCATTAATCCAAAAAAACACAAAATAATAAATGTTGGAGAGGCTGTGGAGAGATTGGAACACTTATACACTGCTGGTGGGAATGTAGAATGGTACAACCACTTTGGAAATCGATTTGGAGCTTCTTTAAAAAGCTAGAAATAGAACTACCATAGGATCCAGCAATCCCACTCCTTGGAATATATCCTAGAGAAATAAGAGCCTTTACATGAACAGATACATGCACACCCATGTTTATTGCAGTACTGTTTACAATAGCAAAAAGATGGAAGCAACCAAGGTGCCCATGAACGGATGAATGGATAAATAAATTACGGTATATTCACACGATGGGATACTACGCATCGATAAAGGACAGTGACGAATCTGTGAAACATTTCATAACATGGAGGAACCTGGAAGGCATTATGCTGAGTGAAATTAGTCAGTTGCAAAAGGACAAATATTGTATAAAACCACTATTATAAGAACTTGAGAAATAGTTTAAACTGAGAAAAACATTCTTTCGTGGTTACGAGAGGAGGGAGGGAGGGAAGGCGGGAGGGGGCATTCACTAATTAGATAATAGATAAGAGCTACTTTAGATGAAGGGAAAGATAGCACATAATACAGGGGAGGTCAGCACAACTGGACTAAATCAAAAGCAAAGAAGTTTCCTGAATAAACTGAATGCATCAAAGGTCAGCGTAGCAGGGGCAGGCGTCTGGGGACCATGGTTTCAGGGGACATCTAAGTCTGGCTTAATAAAATCTATTAATAAAACATTCTGCATCCCACTTTGAAGAGTGGCATCTGGGGTATTAAACGCAAGCAAGCAGCCATCTAAGATGCATCAATTGGTCTCAACCCACCTGGATCAAAGGAGAATGAAGAATGCCAAGGACACAAGGTGATTATGGGCCCAAGAGACAGAAAGGGCCACATTAATCAGAGACTACATCATCCTGGACCAGAAGAACTAGATGGTGCCTGGCTACAACCGATGACTGCCCTGACAGGGAACAAAACAGAGAACCCCTGAGGGAGCAGGAAAGCAGTGGGATGCAGACCCCAAATTCTCATAAAAAGACCAGACTTAATGGTCTGACTGAGACTAGAAGGACCCCAGTGGTCGTGGTCCCCAGACCTTCTGTTGGCCCAGGACAGGAACCATTCCCAAAGTCAACTCTTCAGACATGGATTGGACTGAACAATGGGGTTGGAGAGGGATGCTGGTGAGGAGTGAGCTTCTTGGATCAGGTGGACACTTGAGACTATGTTGGTATCTCTTGCCTGGAGGGGAGATGAGAGGGTGGAGGGGGTTAGAAGCTGGTAAAATGGACATGAAAAGAGGGAGTGGAGGGAGAGAGCGGGCTGTCTCATTAGGTGGAGAGTAATTGGGAGTGTGTAGCAAGGTGTATATGGGTTTTTGTGTGAAAGACTGACTTGATTTGTAAATTTTCACTTAAAGCACAATAAGTATTATTAAAAAAAAACAACAGAGAAAAGAATATTTCCAAGGGGTTGGAAGTCAGAAATGGTAGAAGTAGAAAATGACATTTATGAAAGACAGAAAAAGGAGGCTCAACATATGCGTAAGTGGAAGTAATCAAAGAAGAAATTCAAAATAAAATCTAGAAATTTTGCAGAAGCAGAAGACTTATAAAGCCCCTTTTCTCCAGGCCTGTGAAATTGAGACATATCTTATTAATCTAAGGAAATGAATATTCTGGACAAGGTAAAAGGATCTACGTATTTATATGGGAATAAAGTTAGAACATTATCTCATTTATTATACCACATAAATTCCAAATAAATAACTGGACTAAAAACCTAAATATAAGATATAAAATTTTAAAGTATGAGAGGAATGAAGGGAAATATAACCTTACAATTATGAAGGCCTTTTTCTATATATGAAAGCTAAAATATCAAACACAGAAGATATTTTAAAAATCACTCCATGGCAAATATCCAAAAAATAGTTATGACTCAAAGACAAAATGGGAAACATATATTTGGAGCTCTTAACACAGATAAAAATAACTAGAAGGAAAATAGAAAGTAGTTGGAATAGATAAGTAACAGAAAAGCAGGCAAATGGATTTTTAACATAACAGGAATTTTAAATCTTTAAAGAAAATAAATGAAAATTCAAACCAATGGATTCGATTTTTTAATCATCAGACAGCCAAAGTCACAAAAGTTTGATCAGGTGTGGGCCACTGTGAAAACATCTTTTATCCCCCTCAAATACATAGGTGCTTAAACAGAACCCTGGTAATATTCTTAAGTATAACTTGAAAAGAAAAAAAACAAACAACAACATAGAGTGTAGGATATGCCATTATTTGTGTGAACACAAGAAGAGATAATATATTTAGATAATTAGTTGTAATGCATAGGGTGTCTCTGAAACACACCCAAAACTCTGACCCAAAACTCTGACAACATGGTTGCCTCTGGGGAGGAAGACTGGCTGGTTTGGTGACAGGTTCTTTTGAAATACTTGTATTTTGCTACCTGTAAAATTATTTCCTACTAAAAATAATACTCCCCTCCCAAGAACCCCCTTGGCTCACTCCTAAGTAGGGCTGGTGTATGAGTGTGAGTGAGTGTGCATGGCTGTTGGGAGGAGTCATATCTGCTTCCAGTGGCAGGAAGCTTTCCACTGCTGCCTCGTGCCTGCACTGAAGACTAGCCCTGCCCTGATACGGTGTGCTTAACTGATCAATATGTGACAGGGCGGTAGTGGTGCTCGAAATTGTCCTCAGGGGCTACAACTTCTATAGCTCACACTCGCCATGCTGAGTCTGTATTCGTCAACATGCATTCATGGTGACAATGAGGCTACGACTAGAGAGGCTTCAAGCTTCAGCCACACACTGTGAAAACACCTCTTACTCCCCTCAGAAACATTGGTCCTTACACAGAACCCGTCTTTACCAGCATATGCTTAACCCCAAAACTTCAATATTCTGCCCTGCCCTGGCTTTGGTCAGAGCCCTCAGATCTATCATGACTAAAAAAAATTTTTTTCAGGCCTCCCTAAATTGTAATTAGGGGACAAGGTGTTAGGGACTATATAACTTTCCTTTCCAGAATATGCCAGCTTCTTGATGCTAATTAGTTCCTCTCTTTCTCAGATTCAAGCATCATATATGAAGAGGCCAGGTAACATTTTCTAACACACTCATAAAAACAAGCAAATCAGCAAACAAGCAAAAAGAACAAAAAAAGTGGTGCCATTTGTCAGATTATTGTCTCCCAGCTCAAAACCCATCCTTCATTGCTCTGCTTATGACAGGAGTGCTGAATCTTGTAAACATTTCTACTTTGCCAGTGGAGGATGTTGGAAGCAGAATGAATAAGCGTGCCTCTTCTCAACTGACCTTTGTGGCCAGCAGCACGGGACACCTTCCAACCTGCCAGACCAGGCCCACAGGTCCCTGCCCACCAGCCTCAGCTACTGCCACCTCAGCAGAGAGTTTCCTGCTTATGATTCCCTGCCTGCCACCCTTGGCCTGGCAACTGTGGATCTGGTCCAGGGCAACTTCTCCACCATCCAGTGGGCTGTAGCCATACCTTCTCCAGTAGGCTCCAAATCCCAGCCTTGGAGAAGCAGACCCTCCTTCCAAGTTTGTTCATTTCTTGGGTACTTTACCTCAGCCCAGGGTATTTCCTCGAATTTTCTTTCATCTTTTCTTAATAGCTAATCACTTACAAATGGTTATTATTATTATTGTTGTATATTAGACCTTCACTGTTCAAATTACTACGTCTTCTAGTTGGACCAAGGTCTAATGTGCAAACTAACTAAATGAGAGGCCTTATCACACTGTTTCTCAAAGAAAGCAAGAAACTATTTACCTTGCATTTGTTTAACTCAAGCTTTGTTCCAGGTTGTCCTATGTTGTACAAAGAATGACAGTCAGCTATTGGCACCAAAGAAGAAAGAAAGAAAGAAATTACATTATGGGGAATTTAACCACATACATTTCTTGAGATTTAGCTCTCTCTCACATACATACACACACACATATATATGTATGTATACCCTGATATATATATACGAGAGAGAGTGAGAGAGAGAGAGAGAGAGAGAGAGCACCTTGGTGGTGCAGTGGTTAAAGTGCTCAGCTGCTAACCAGAAGATTTGCAGTTCAAATCCACTAGAGCTTCAGTATGAAACCACCAGAGCTTGGGTTCAAACCCACCAGAGCTTTGGGGGAGAAAGATGTGACAGTCTGCTTCTGTAAAGATTACAGCCTTAGAAGCCCTATGGACAGTTTCATTCCATCCTATAGGGTTGCTATGAGTTAGAATCAACTCGACAGCATTGGGTTTGACGTATGTGTATGTGTGTGTGTATATATATATATATAAACCAAAAAAACCAAACCCAGTGCCGTCGAGTCAATTCCGACTCATAGCGACCCTACAGGACAGAGTAGAATTGCCCCATGGAGTTTCCAAGAAGTGCCTGGCAGATTTGAACTGCCGACCCTTTGGTTAGCAGCCATACCGCTTAACCACTACACCACCAGGGTTTCCATATATATACATGCTTGGGAGTGAGGGGGGTAATGAGTGTAAATACTTAAGTTTGAACCTTATCAATGTCAACAAGCTATTTTTACACAGCTGATCACCTCCATTCAATTTATTTGTTACAAATACTAGGTAGACTTTGTCTCCACAACTTGTCACACGAGCTGAATCTAGGAAAGTAATGAGTTAGTTTAGAAAACTTCATAATATAGATGAAGCGCTCCAGAGATGTTTCAGGGGGTGCATCCTGCAAGCTAAGAAGTAGCCAGAAATGGAGGAGTGGGCGCCCGGTGCTGCTAGGAGGCAAGGGAGGATGAGCAGACGCTGCAGATTTGGGAACAGCCGAGAAACAAGACCTCTGCAGAGGTTCCCAGTTGTTGCTGACATACTTGGGAGAAATGTAAATGCTTTTTGTTTCTTCATCGGATTTTCAAGATGGGCCCAGAACAGAGATTTTATCAAGGCTGGGGGAAGAATGTTGAGTTTGAGAAACCAAATGTCACAGTGAAGGCCGAGGCATCTGGACCACGCACCTCCCAAACCTAACAGAACTTTTTCACAAGCTCATCACATTGTCGTGCACTGGGCAGAGCTACACTCACAGGAAGTTTTGCCCTTTATGACCTCAGTCTGGAACTTTGCCCAGGCTTGACATCTTTTTTTTTTTTTTTTCCTTAACAAAACCTTTGTTCATGGACCAACCAATCCCAGCTAGGGTGCAGCTTCTGAGATGTATTACTTTCAGACAATGGATAACTGGGATCACTAGTCCATCTGGAAAGAACCCTGGTAGCACACCGGATAAAGCACTTGGCAGCTAACTAAAAGATTGGAGGTTTGAACCCACCAGACACTCTGAGAGAGTGACAGTCTCCTGTAAAGATTTACAGCCTTGGAAACTCTACGGGGCAGTTCTACTCTGTCCTATAGGGTTGCTATGAGTTGGGATCCACTCAAGGGCACGCAGCAACAAGTCTATCTGGTGGGTGAACTCTTGAGTCTGCTGGCCAACTATGGGATGGCCACACGTGAAACAGGATCCCCCCTCCCCCGTGAAACACCGACCCCAGAAGCTTGTCGTTAATCTCCTGAGCAGTCCATGTGGTGAGAGTAGTCCCGGATCTTTATGTGCTGGCTCTCAGGAGCCGCTCTGACAAATGAGATAGGGCTTAGAAAGCCCCACCCTGTCAAGAGACAGCGTAATAAACAGCTTGCAGTAGATTGTGAGGAAGATAGAGGCCCCATCAGCTGATGGTAGAGGAACATTCTCTGCTTTTCAAGGGTGTGGCTTGTTGTTAGTTGCCATGGAGTCAGTGCTGATTGATAGCAACCCCATCTACAAAAGAACAAAACACTGCCTGGTCCAGCACTATGTTAACAATCATTGGTGCCCTCAAGTCCATTGTTTTGACCACCCTGTGTTCTGAAGGCCTTCCAACCTAGGGGGCTCATCTTCTAGCACTATATTGGGTAATATTCTGTTGTGATCCCCAGAGTTTTCAGTGGCTAATTTTTAGAAGTAGATCACTAGGCCTTTCTTCCTAGTCTATCTTAGTCTGGAAGCTCTACCAAAACCTGTGCACCATAGATGACCATGGTGTCATTTGAAATACCGGCGGCATAACTTCCAGCATCACAACAACACACAAGCCACCACAGTACCAAAAAACCGACAGATAGGTGGTGGCTTTGCAAGGTTAGGAGCACAGCACTGCCTGAAAGCCAAAATGCAGATTTTCATCTCACTGAAGGCCCAAGTTCATCCATCTTTGTGATTCCACCCAACTAAAGGGGTGTTGCAGAACCCAGGGCTGCTCAGAAGGATTCCTAGGATTTCACGAGTATGTGAAACAAGGCAGTTGCTGTTTTTAGCTGATTCCATTTTGGTGGAGTCTCAGCCCACTGTATGCATCCAAGGCTGCAGCAAAATGGTCCAAATTTAGCTCCTTAATTAAAAGGAGGCACATGGGAGTGAGTAGCAAAGCAAGAGGGGGAGAGAATCTCCCTGTAACTCACTCTTCCAGGGAAGAGAATTTAAAAGTCTTCCGTAAGAAGTTTGCCAAATATTCTTCCTGAGTTTCTCTTCAGTGGGGTCATCTGGAATCCAGATGATAGAGATCAGGTTCACTGCATAGATTCTGCTAGTTTCACACAGAACCCACTCCTTGGCTCTTCTCATTGTTTCTTCCGGTCCCAAGTAGAACTAGCACCTCTTAGCTGGGCTTCCCTAACACCTGTCTGTTTATTCTATTACATCAGTTACTACACAATAGTATATTTTTTATTTAAAGGTTTTTCTCATATAATTTTTTGAGCACCTGACTTATATTGGTATCCTCAGCTCCTAAAAGAACCACTGACACTTAGTAAAGGCTTAATAATATTTGTTGGCCTATTGCATGTTGATACCGAAACTGGGAAATGGGTGGACCCACAGTTCTGCTCTTCCAACTTCCTTATTGTTTTGAATATCTCTTAAACACATCCAGAGAAAATGTAAGGTCCAAAATGGCTTCATATTTCAAAGTGGTTAAAGAGTACAGAGATTCTGGAGTCAGACCTGAGTTTCAGTCCTGGGTATAGTATCTCGCTCTTCAACCTTATATAAAATTTCTGTGCTCCCAGTTTCCTGTAAAATGAGTGTAATAATAATACCTAAATCACAGGGTTTGGTGAGAATTAGCTAATTTACATAAAGTCCCTAACATAACCATGCAGTAGATATTAACTACTGTTACTATTACTCTTCTTATTACTTATCGAGGGTGGGACACCATACCTCTCGGTCATAAGATTGATGCTATGAAGGGCTACCATATCATTTTACCAATGATCCCTTGTATCTATTGCTGCAGAGAGAATGTTGAGCATGAGGAAAGAGGGTCTTTAATTGCTCTTTTATCTCTAAAGCCTTTGAATTCTTTGGAGAGGGTACGTTAGTAACTGAGGTATTCTAATTATTTGTGGCACCAACAACAACACCTGCCATCCAAATAGCTCACAGGGATTCCACCACATTTTAACAACCTTTGTTGTTGTTGTTGTGTGCTGTTGAATCCATTCTGACTTATAAAGACCCTATTTGACAGAGTAGAACTGTCCAATAGGGTTTTCCAGGCTGTATTTTCAGACATTCATCACGTCACCAGGAAATTTACTTCTCTGCAGTAGAATATGGTAATGTGCTTAGCCTTAAGGCTCTTATTTTTACAACAATTTGCATCATGCTCATCTGTGCTAGAAAAATGGAAATAAAAAAATTGAGTCAGCTAAAACTGATTGTCTCCTTTCATTGGCTCATGGGATTCCGCTCTACACAAACAATCACAATGCCAGCTGGTATTTCAGCTGGAAACATCTGTAGGACTCTAAGTCCTCTCTTGAATATTTTTTGTTCCTGTCGAAATAAAGTTTTTTCCTTTCTGTTGATGATTACATTCATTGAAAAAAAGTAGGCTTTGCAGAGATACACACAGTCATGGCCACAGATGCACTAGAATAATAATATTAAGAAAAAATAGAGAACTAAAGTGATTATTATTAGATGACTAGGACAAAACATCAACTACTTAAAATTTCCAAGTAATCAAAGCTAAAGTAGTACAACGAAATCAAATCAGTGTCAATGCCACTGGGTTTTTTTTGTTACAGCTTCCAATAAAATGTCCTCTTTCCAAGGTGATGTGATGGAAGATAAACAACTCATAACCTCCCTCTGACATCTAATTGCTACAACAAAGTGGGAATACCATTAGTTACTATTATTAAATAAGAATATAGCATTATTTGATATAATAATATGAATATTATTTTCTAGGGATGTAATATAAATATATTATCATATACTATAAAAATACGTCATATAAATATGAGAATATTAATATGAGAATTACTGTTTCACTAATGACTTTCCACTTTCTTCTGATTTACATCTTAGAAAAAAATGAATACTCATCATGAAAGCTATCCTTGGGACAGAGTGATTGATTAGGTGTAGTCTGAGCATCATTGTGGGATAACTCATTCTTTATGGCCTCTAAACATGAAGGTGTGATAGGAAGCCCTGTAACAATGACTTACTACTGCCTGGTAACCAAGGATAAGCAAACTTTCTGCTGGCCCCTGTGACGTGTAACTTTATGTGTCAACTTGGCTAGGCTGTGGCAGCCAGTTGTTTGGTAACATTACTCTAGATGTTGCTGTGAAGGTGTGTTTTAGACGTGATTAACATTTATAATCGATTGACTTTAAGTAGATTAGCCTTGATAATGTGGGTGGGCCTCATCTAATCAGTCAAAAGCCTGAAGAGGAAAAACTGGGATTTCCTGGAGAAGAAGAAATTCTACCTCAAGACTGTAACATAGACATCCTGTCTGAATTGCTAGCCTCCCAGTTTGCACTATGGATTTCAGTTTCAAGACTGTTGTATCAATTATTTTCTGAGTTTACAGCCTGCTGGCCTGCCGTACAGATTTTGGATTTGTTAGCCCTCAGAATCATGTGAAGCAACTCTTTAAATTCCTTGTCTATCTATCCGTCTGTCTGTCTATCTGTCTGCTGTCTGTCTATATATCTATCTGTCCGTCTATGTCTGTCTGTCTTTTTGTCTGTCTAGCTATCTAACTATCTGTCTGTTCATCTGTCTATCCACTCATTCATCTATCCATCCATACATATATCTTTCTATCTATCTATCAAGCCTTGAGGTGCAATATTGAAGGATTCCACTGGAAAAATGTTGAAGAATGGAGGAAGCATCAAAAGAAGATGGAAGGAATACAGAGAGTCACTGTACCAAAAAGAATTGGTCAACATTCAACCGTTTCAGGAGGTAGCATATGATCAAGAACTGATGCTATGAAGAAGTCCAAGCTGCACTGAAGGCACTGGCAAAAATCAGGGCGCCAGGAACTGATGGAATACCAGTAGAGATCTTTCAACAAATGGCTGCAGCACTGGCAGTGCTTGTTCATCTATGCCAAGAAATTTGGAGGACAGCTACTTGGCCAACTGACTGGAAAAGATCCATATTTGGAAGAGATCCAAAGGTGATCCAACAGAATGCAGAAATTATCAAACAATATCATTAATATCACACACAAGTAAAATTATGCTGAAAACTACTCAAAATCAGGTGCAGCAGTACATTGGCAGGGAATATCATGCTTGGTAAATTAGAGAGTCAGCGAAAAAGAGGAAGCCCTCAATGAGATGGATTGACACAGTGGCTGCAACAATGGGCTCAAGGATAGCAATGATTTTGAGGATAGCCCAGGACCGGGCAGTATTTCATTCTGTTGTACATAGGGTCACTGTGAATCAGAACCGACTCAAAGGCACTTAACAAGAACATCCATCCATCCATCCATCCATCCATCCATCCATCCATCCATCCATCCATCCATCCATCCATCCATCCATCCATCCATCCATCCACCCACCCATCATCTATCTATCTATCTATCTATCTATCTATCTATCTATCTATCTATCTATCTATCTATCTATCTATCTATCTATCTATCTATCATCTATCTATCTATCTATCTATCTATCTATCTATCTATCTATCTATCTATCTATCTATCTATCTATCTGTCTATCTATCTATCATCTGTCTATCTATCTATCATCTATCTATCCATCTATCTATCTATCATCTCTCTCTCTCTCATTGGTTCTATTTCCCTGGAGAAGTCTAATTAATACAGCTCCCCAATATCTTTATGCATTGAGATAAGAGAGAAGACGAAGCAGAGAATATTCCTGAATAGTGCTTGTAATAGTTTCATAGATTATCTGCAGAGTGCTTGCTACTCTACAGATAAAAATGCAGATTCCAGGACCACAGCCTAGTTACATGGACTTAATCTTTGGGTGTGGCTTGAGTCTATACATTTTAACAAGATACTTAAGTGACTTTGGAACTTTCAAGTTGAAAAATTTCTGACCTAGAAAGTTAGAAAGTCAGTGGACCAGAGAGAATGTGGGCACACAAGGTTTATTAAGTCTTTAGGTTCACTCAACTTACCCCTGAGAAATGCTTCTTGGGAACCACTAGCCTTGACAAGTAAACACAACCACCACAAGGCTGCCAATATCTAACTAAGAAAGGTAACAACTACACTATTTCTATTTGGTCAGTGTTGTGCAGAATACTCATATCCTCAGGGAAGTGGGCACTATCACACTTTATCTCATTTCTTAAGATCACTGGGCAATGTAATTTGGGATTAGTTACTTCTATGGTCTGTGAAGCTCTCTGTTTGATTTTTATGTATTTTAAGTCCATTATTCAGATAGATTTTTTTTTCCCACTCTCTTCCTACGAAGAATTCAAATCCTAAAAAAAAAAAAAGTGGAACAAATCCCTTCCCAGCCTAATGAAAAACAGTCTTCTACAAATAGTATGTCCATATGTGGGAACTCATGAGTTTATATACAGATGTATGTGAATGTATGTTTGCTCAAAGAATTAAAAACGATTGCCAACACCATCTAATTCGCACTAGTCACCAAGATGCCTAAGGCTTTAACATTGCATTTTAAAATTTAATTACCATTAAAGCCTTTTATTGTGTTATTCAACTCAAAGAGGACACTGAATGCACCGAAGTTTCCTGTGGATTGATACTCACTTCAGAAATCCATGGAAATGTCTTTCATGAGGTTTTCACCATCCTGTATTTCTGTTATCTGTGGACGTCTTTCTGGGGTCTGTAGGGCATTAGCTGTTCAATAAAGAAAGCTGAAAATATCTGAGCTTTCAGTTTACCCAGCTGTGCAATCACCATCATCAAATACATTCAATTATAATATAAGTAGGGGTCGAAGCTTATTATTTACCACTTGGCAATTAAAAAAATGTTCAGAATGCTCAGACATATCTCAATCTCTATTATTCAGTTACTACAGCCTCTCTTCTTCCAGTAAAAGGCACGGCTTGCAGATATTGGGGAATGGATTTCACAGTGAG